>NW_026712328.1:14587308-15787308 GCF_030504385.1 Musca domestica | reverse complement strand
GGCCATTGTGCGCTGGAAATGAAACGAGGAACCTAATTTTGTAAACATTCTTGTGGGCGCGTGCTGAGCCCTGTTGGAATGTCCAAGGTCTGTGGCCAAAATGTTTGCCCACACCATCACCATGGCCGGCGCTTGAGTTCTGTTGGCCAACCGAAGGTGCACATTTTCAAGTCTTTAGCTCTTTTGAGACTATTTTCTTTAAGTTGTGGTGTAAGTTCTTGCTCTTTTTGGAATTTGCCGAATATAATATATACAACATATGTGCAGCTCAGGAGCCATTTTTGAGCCACTGCGACGCGGGTTCCGATCAAGTCGCTTCTTTACTTTTCGAACCATTTCTACTGATGTTGCTGTTTTCTTCCGTCCACTTCCTTGACGTCGGGCTACGCTACCAGTATCACGGCAACGAGCGATGGTACGAGACACAAAAGATTTATTAACACTTAAATGCTGGAGTGCTCTAACGATAGCCACTTGTAGTTTTCCAGCCATTTCCCACCAAAATACTTTTGTATACTTGTAAGCAATATAATGAGCTGTCACTGGGATAATTTTAACAGCTGTTGGACGAGTGTCTTAGAAATCTCACCCTGTACATCTTTAACAAGTTTAATTGTGCACCAAATGACCAATATCAGTCTAAATGACCTGAATTTTGGGAATTCCGACTGAATTCATTCTAGAAATAAGTACTTCAAATTTGAAAATCGGTTCAGATAAAGCTATAGCTCCAATATATATGTTCTATCCGATCTGGTGTTAAAGTTCTCCACTCCAACGCAATGATATTTTTTACCCGGCATCAGATACTGCTCGAAAATACCTTTTCCAAATTTTATTGAGATCGGTTCAGATTTTTATATTGCTTCGATATACAACTTAATAACATTTTAAGGCTATTGACCACTAAATTGAATATATTTTCATATTCAACCAAATTTTTACATTTGGTGAAACTCAGTCCAGTATATCTATTGCTCCATTAAATATTCTTATACCCTTCACCATACATAGTATGGAGGGTATATTAAGTTCCTCATTCCGTTTGTAACTCATCGAAATAATCATTTTAGACCCAACAAAGTATATATATTATTGATCAGCGTAAAATTCTAAGACGATTTAGACCTGTCCATCCGTCTGTCCGACTGTTGTAATCACGCTACAGTCTAAACGAATTAAGATAGGAAGCTAAAATGTTGCACAGATCCCTCTTTTGTCTGCAGCAGGTCCACGATATCGCATAGCCCCCATATAACGGTACCTCCGATATTCGGTATTTTGATGATGTTAGCCACATTTTTCAACGGAATTGACTGCAAATCCACACAAGGTGTACCTTGTGGGTACTTTATACCTCGGAGGAGAATAATCTGTATAGGTCCACAATATCGTATAGCCCTCATATAATGGTACCCCTCGATATTCGGTAGTTTGATGATTTTAGCCACATTTTCCTATGGTATTGTCTGAAAATCCACACAAGGTGTACCTTGTGGGTACTTTATACCTCGGAAAAGAATTATCTATATAGGTCCACGATATCGTACAGCCCCCATATAACGGTATCCTCCGATATTCGGTATTTCGATTATTTTAGCCACATTTTTCAACGGAATTGTCTAATAATCCACACAAGGAGTTCATTGTGGGTAAATTATCCCTTGGAAGAGAATTCTCTATATGGTCCCCATATAACGGTACCCCCGGTATTTTGATGATTTTAGCCATATTTTCCTATGGTATTATCTGAAAATCCACACAAGGAAGTTTTTGTGAGCACTTTAACCCTTGAAAGGTAATTGTCTATATAGGTCCACAATATCGTATATCCTCCCATATATCGGCACCTTTCGATATTAGATATTTTAATCATTCATTCTGTTAAATTTTTAATGGATTTTATTTTTTGAAAATTTAATTTAATTCGTTCCAAATGGTGGAGGGTATTCAAAGCTCGGCCCGGCCGAACTTACTGCTTTTTTACTTGTTTAATATAATCCTTATCGAAGCCATATCATGCACTATACAGCAGTGTTATTTTTCAATGTTTGTATGATCTACTTCACGTAAGTTCTAATTATATTTTTTTGTTACGAAAGCTCTAATAAATACGCGTAGTGGTGTAGGGTATCATATAGTAGGCCCCGCCTGATTTTTGACCTTTCCTTACTGGCTCAAATGAAATTTATTTTCATATCTGAATTATTTACGTATGACGATTGGCACATTTTACAAAAAATTATGAATAATCAATTATTTTCGGTGTTAATAGTCACATAGAAACAGTTATATATTCCATTTCTTAGAGCGTTAACCTAGAAAAATGGAGATTTTTAAACTTTCATCTTAAGGAAATATTCTTGGTACTGTTAGTACTTGTGTAGTCCTCAAATGAGTCAGTCTTTAAGGATCAAACCCACTGAATAACCGGCTGAAAATAGTTGGACAAATCTTCACAATACTTGCTATATGGATTCTGCATACAACGACATCATACGCTGGCAATTTTCTGCAAGGAAAGATCAATTCGACTGAGAATTTGGGATAACAGTCTTCTACAAGTATTGTAACAAAACAAGTCACGATATTGTCGTTCTTCATCTTGTCCTAGCTGCAGCAACATGATACGTGGAAACAAAACTCAACTGCTCCATAATCAATCCTTACATGATTTATGAGACTAATATTATACCCTCCACCATGGTATGGAGGGTATATTAAGTTTGTCACTCTGTTTGTAACACCTCGTAATATACATTTTAGACCCCACAAAGTATATATATTTTTGATCAGCATATAATTCTATGTCGATTTAGCGATGTCCGCCCGTCTGTGGAAATCACTCTAGCTTCCGAACGAAATGAAGTAGGTTGATAAAATTTTACTCAAATGTGTATTAGTCTGCAGGACTTTTGGTATTGAAAATGGGCCATTTAGGTCCACGTCTTGGTATAGCCCCCATATAATGGCATCTCCCTATTTTCGGCTTTTTGGTCATTTAAGCGAGCAGCAACTACAGCCTATGACAGAAAATTGTCTGTTCAACTCCACGTCTTCGTATAGCCCCATATAACGGTACCCCCCCCCCCCCCCCCCCCCCTATATTCGGTATTTTAATGATTTTAGCGACATTATTTACCGGAACTATTTCAAATTTGGTATTTGAATTTCGTAATGAATACAAAAGCGTATGTCAGAAAATAAACTGTGCAGGTCCACGTCTTCATATAGCCCCAATATAACGGTACCTCCCTATAGTCGGAATTTTGTTGATTTTACATACATTATTCACCGACTTTTTTTTGAAGTTTCGCATTTGAATATTGTAATGGTTTATGACAAAAGTTGCCTATGCAGGTCCAGGACGTCGTATAGACACTAATATAATGGCTACATTCGGTATTTTTTAAGATTTTAACATAATTTTGCCTATGCAGGTCCAGGACGTCGTATAGACACTAATATAATGGCTACATTCGGTATTTTTTAAGATTTTAACATAATTTTTAACTGATTTAATTTTTTTTTTGAAAATGGCCAAATTCGTTCCAAATATTGGAGGGTATTTAAAGTTCGGCCCGACCGAACTTACAGTTTGTTTACTTATTTTATGTTTTATATTATACATCCACTTTTATAAATTTTTAAAGTCTCAAAAATGAACAAAAATTTGTTCGGAAATAAATCTAAGTTTCTTTTCAGCTATACTCTCATAATTAAGGAACAACTTCTAAGTTAAAATTTGACAATTTATTAACATCAAATAAAAAATTTACATGGTTTCGACAAAATTTGGCAGTATGTGATATCTTGAGTATCACTTTCGGATCGGCTATATTTGAATCGAAGTTCTTAAGAAAAGTGTTAATTTCAGCAATAACTAATAATGAGTATGTTTTTTGACATAACTATCAACATTAATTATATTCTCAGAACATTGAAAGATTTAAAAGTATGAAATTGCTCTAATTATTCTTTGTGGGTTTTTCTAACACGATAATAGTAATGTAGATCCTCTGATGCTGCGATACTGCCCATATGCTGGTACTCTCTCACTCCCTTTATATTGATTTTAATTACAATGGGTAATACAAAACAAAAAAGTCGCTTGACTCTCTTCTATTCATTGGCAGTGCAATTCTATGTTAATTGTTCCTGGTACTGCTCTTGCTCCTGCTCTTGCCATCGTTATTTCCTGATGATGTTGTTCATTCTGTCCTTGATGTCGGTCGGTCTGATGTTAGCTTGGCCAATTACATGACGTATGGATGCTACCATTCGTGTACAAATCAGTTAATATATGTTTCTTACTCTATATGAGTGTGTGTGTGTGTGTTAGTCAGTATGTATGATACTAGTGGCATTGTGTGTGTGTGTGTCTGCATATTGGTTTGTGGGTAATTTGGTGCTTTTCCCCATGACAAGCGTTAAAACTAGTACAACGATGGCATTGAAGTACTCAGGGCACTTTCGATGTACTTTCAATCCTGTTTTTGCCGTTGTTAAGTTTTATTTTTTGTTGTTGCTTTGTTTTAAACTAAAACCAGAAACGATTCTTATTCTTTGCAAAGAAATTCCTTTTGTTGTCCTACTTTGTGTTTACACTGGCATTGGCAATCAAATGTAATTTCAGTCGGTGTTTGTCAAGGTAGTATTGCACAGTTGTTCATGGATTTCGTTTGGAAGGATTAACATTATAGTATAATAATTCGTTATTCGATTACGAAAAAAATTCGGGATATATGGAAAAGCATATGTAATTCTAACGGGTAAAGTTAGGATTTCATGTGTATAGATTTCATATGCATAAAACCTATGACGAAATTCAATTTTTTTTTGACAGAATTAAGTTAATTTGCGATTCAATAGGGGAAAATATATACAGGGTGAGAAAAAAACTGCAACAAAGCCAAACGCCATAATTTAAAAATTTTTCTATAAATTTTATTGAATTAAAGCAAAAAATGTCGGAAATAGCATCACATTTTAGAATAAGTTTCGAATTGGTCAACTTGAGCACGAATTATGGCTTTCAAACGGCCAATGAAACCGTCACACGCTGCCTGAATGTTGCTCTGCGGTATTTTCCCCATTCCCGGCGAAGCGCTTGCTTGAGGTGATCGTCACTTTGGTATTTTTTAGTGCCAAACTTGCTTTCCAATATACTACAGACACAATAGTCCAACGGATTGGTATCCGGAGATTTTGGTGGCCATTTGCGCTGAAAATGAAGCGAAAAGCCTCATTTTGTAACCATTGGCGCATGCTGAGTCCTGTTGGAATGTCTAAGATCTGCGGCCAAAATGTTTGCGTGCCCAAGGCTTTAATACACCCTCCAGAATATTTTCGCGATAATATTCGGCATTTATTCTGATGCCATGGTCGATTAATACGAGCGGAGAGCGACCATCGGCAGTTATGGCGACCCACTCCATCACCATGGCCGGCGCTTGACTTCTGGTGGCCAACCGAAAGTGCACATTTTCAGCTGACCTCTTTGGCAAGTGAACACGATCATTTTTTGTTTACAAACTGCTGGACAACGAATGTTTTCTCTTCGGAGAAAACCAAATTCGGCAGTTCACCACTTGTAATTTCAATGGCTTTACCCCGAGCTCATTTTTCAATATATGCCGAATGGAATATTGCGATATGTTCAGCTCACAAGCCATTTTTCGGCCTCTGCGACCCGGGTTTCCATCAACTGGCTTCTTTACTTTTCGAACCATTTCTGCTGAAGTTGCTGTTTTCTTCCCTCCACTTCTTTGACGTCGGGCTACGCTACCAATATCACGGTAACGAGCGATGGTACGAGACACAAAATATTTATCCCCATTTAAATGCTAGAGTGCTCTAACGATAGCCACTTGTGGTTTTCCAGCCAAATGTAAAGAAATAGCACTATCACGCTTGAATTCCGTCACTAAAATTTTTTTTCTGGAAAATTCTCATCAAAATGTTTTGTGCATATAATGAGCTGTCACTGTCATTTTAACAGCAGTCTGATGTTGGTTGCAGTTTTTTCATCTCACTGTGTATATATTTACGATATCGAATGCAATACAACGTTAACGAAAGTATTCGAATTACGTATTTGAAGTTCGTAAGGAGTACTTCAACCTATGACGGAAAATTGTCTATGCAGGTCCACGTCTTCTTATAGCCTCTATATTGTAATGGAATTGTTTCGAATTTTGTATTTGAAGTTCCTATTAGATACTACCGTCTATGGCTGAAAATTTCTCATTCAGGTCCATGTCTTCCTATAGGCCCCATATAACGGTAGCTCCATATACATATTCGGTATTTTGATGATTGTATCCCAATTTTTTCATTTTCTTGTCTGAAAATCCACACAAGTTGTTCCTTCTGTGTCCTCTACCCCTGGAATATCGCATACTCCCATACAATGGTACCCCGATGTTCTGTATTTTGATGATTCTAGCGACATTATAACACCGAAAATTTTTCAAATTTCGTATTTAAGATTCGTAATGGGTACTACAACCCATGACGATAAATTATCTAGGTCTACATCTTTGTATATCCCACATGTAACATATTTAATTTGATCGCTATTTATCGAGGTTTTTTTTTTTTTGTTTTTGAAATTTTTCGAGTTCTATCCCAATGGCGAAAAGAATAAAAATTTGTACTTAGCAGCTTTTTTATTTGTTTCCCTTATAATTCATATAATGTGTGAAATATAGTTCAGGTATTGACCTTTCAAATTTTCTACATATCAATAAGGTTTTTGAAAACGAAATCACCCACCTCCTGCTTGCCGATTATATAACAAATCACTGTACATAAGTTAAGGAGACGTCAAACAATAGCAAGCGTTCCCCTTTTGTTCACCGAATACAACAGCACTTAGTGCCCTCGTATGGTTGGAAATGGGGAAAAGTGAATTGGATCAATTAAAAAGTTTTCAGCTGCGTTTTTCTTTGTCAGAGTAAAAGTGTTTCTTGAAGATTTCATATGGGCAATGGGATTCTGCCAAGGATATTCGTCGTTTGGTGTTATAAGTGCCTGCCGGTCATACAAAAGGATATTGGTAATAATAATAATGAAATCAAATCCCATTTGAGCTATCGTAATTGGATTGTTATGCAAAAAGTTTTTCGAATAGAATGGTCAATTTATTATTTCAAGTTTGGGGCAGAAATTTCCTAATTTTAAGTTAAATATAGAGGTTAATAAGCATACCTTCAAAGGGAAACATAATATTTTCCATCATCAAACAATAGTTGGGCAGATGTTAGTTGTGCTCAATAGGACCCTCTATTGAGCACAATTAAATAAAATACATTGAGGCATTTAACATAATTTTATATAAATTATAAAATAAAATGCGCAGCAGAAACATGGAAGCTGTATGACTCGGATTAACCCATTTAACGTTAATGTAAACACACTTACTTCTGCATTACAAGTAGGGTTATAAAGTAATGAGTTATTCCGTAAATAATTCCTTAATACGAAGCTAACGAACTTTTTTTCTTTATTACTCAGTAATGAGTAATGTCGTAACAGAGTGTGCGAATCCGACTACAACATCGAAGTTCGAGAGTCGATGTTAATTTAATCATTTTTATATTTCTCTTGATTTTACAAGATCAACGGAAAATTAAGAAAGTGTGTTGATTTTCCATTAGAATTTAGACTTTAGTACAAGTATACGATAAGCACTAAATGTTTATAAATTTGGTATTGGGTGAAATCTGAAATTTGGTATTAGAGCCACTGTTAGTGTGTACAGTTGAGATTTGAAGATGGTTTTGAAAACCGTAAAAAACTACGAAAAGTACTAAATATTGTGTTTTTGAGAAAAATCAATCAAATCAAATGTTTGACTTCAGTTTCAAGTTTTGAACAAAGTATAGGTCTTTCAAACTGAAATATAGTATAATTATAGAATAAAGATCTAAAAAGTTATTACAAACTAAGGTGACGGACCAAAAACGCGGATTGATAACGAATTGATTGAATTTCGAAAAATTCTAAAATGTACTAAAAATTGAGCTAGAATTCTGAAATTGTTAATGAAAAGTACTAAATGTTACAAAATCTGGCATTAGGTGAGGGAACAAATATGAGATTCTGAAATTTGAATTGAGGTCACTGTTAGCTTCTAGTGTTTACGTACGGAGACGTTGAAATAGTATTGAACAGATAAATTGGATATGGGTCCATTGTGCAATGGTTTTACTATTATCCTACTCGGTAAACTTCCAAATGAAAAATGTTGAAGACTTTTAAACATTTTCCTATTTTTCTTTCCAAAAGAGGACAAACTTGAATAATATCAAAAACGAAAGTCTGTAAATTAAGTGCGACAGTTGAAGTTTTGATTAAAAAAATGTTGTTAACCTGAACAAATTGTGCCTAAAGCGAACTGTTGGGTAGAATCTCAAATATTATGGTAGACTTTTCGCTGGTGAAGTAGCGGGCACTTGCTAGTGACATTTCGTGGTTTGAAATGAATCAAAAATGTATTTCATTGCCAGAGTAATCGGATAAAGCTAGTGGTCAAAATGTTCCAATTTTGTACAAAAGCAGTGTTAACGATTACTTTTGTACCAGAGTACCAGTTTTATTGAGTTCATGGGAAAATATGGAAAATGTACAAAATAATAAGAAGAAGAAAGGTTGAAAATTAGTAACAAAGAATCTCTATTCCTAATTTTGATGATCGACACTGTGGTATTTATTAGTGCCAACTTTGATTTCCAAAATACTCCGGAGATCCGGAGATTTTGTTGGTCAGTGTGCAACCGAAGGTGCACACTTTCAACTGACCTCTTTGGCATTTTGTTTGTTTACAAACTGCTGGACAACGAATGTTTTCTCATCGGAGAAAACCGAATTCGGCAATTCACCACTTTCGGCCAAGCGAAGCAACTCTTTAGCCTTTTTGAGTCTATTTTCTTTCTGTTGCGGTGTAAGTTCTTGCACTTTTTGGAATTTCAATGGCTTTACCCCGAGACCATTTTTCAATATTTGCGATGGTACGAGACACTGAAGATTTATTCACATTTAAATGCTTGAGTGATCTAACGATAGCCACTTGTGGATTTCCAGCCAAATATAAAGAAATCACAATATCACGCTTGTATTCCATCACGAATTACTTTTGTCTGGAAAATTCTCACCAAAATGCTTTTGTACGCTTGTAAACAATGTAAGGAGCTGTCACTGGAATGATTTTAACAGCTGTCGGACGACTTACAAATGACAGTAGTCTGAAGTTGGTTAAATACGCTGAAATTTTTGTTGAACGATCTGGAAAGTCTAGAAGCTTACATTTTTATACACAAAATGGTAGGGTATCAAAATTGATAACAACGCTAGAAATAGTACAAATGTCTAATATCGAATGTTTAAGAATGTTCCTAATATAAGAGTGTTAAAAGCATCAGTGTTGGATCTTCAGGAAGATTCAGAATTGTTATTGTTCACGTTTTAAAAAATTGAAAGAAATTCTTTTAAATTCGCCCTTTCTTGCTACAAACAACATGTAACAAATATGTAAGAAGTCCTAAATATTTTTCTTTGGGGTTTTATAAAAAGGAATAAAACGTCCGAGGTAAAAGTTTTTACAACTACATCACAGAAGTAAACGCAATCTAAATTGCGAGCACTTGCTAATTTAAATTTCTTTAGAGGCTTAAATATTTTTTAAGCCTCTTATTTGCCATTTTGATTCTTTGCGGAAAGTGAACGCTCTGTGGGAAAACAGTAATTTGAAATTTCCTGGGTCAAAATGGATAGTCTCTTTAAAGGTACCTAATAGTTAAACACATCTTAAAAATTAAGGCCTTAAGTGCCTGCAGTTTGTCAAATATACAGGGTGAGATAAAAAAACTGCAACAAAGTCAAACGCCATAATTTTTAAATTTTATTGAATAAAGCAAAACATGTCGGAAATAGCATCAAATTTTAGAATAAGTTCAGATTTGTTCGAATTGGTCACCTTTGACACGAATTATGGTCTTCAAACGGCCATGAGACCATCGCACGCTGCCCGAATGTTGCTCTGCGGTATTTTGGCCCATTCCCGGCGAAGCGCTTGCTTGAGGTGATCGACATTTTGGTATTTTTAGTGCCATCCTTGCTTTCCAAAAAACTCCAGACACAATAGTCCAACGGATTGGTATCCGGAGATTTTGGTGGCCATTGTGCGCTGGAAATGAAGCGAGGAACCTCATTTTTTAATCATTCTTGGGTGGCGCGTTCTGAGTCCTTTTGGAATGTCCAAGGTCTGCGGCAAATATGTTTGCGTGTCCAAGGCTTTAATACACCCTCCAGAATATGTTCACGATAATGTTAGGCATCTATTCTGATGCCACGGTCGATCATCGGCTGTTATGACGGTCCACACCATCACCATGGCCGGCGCTTGAGTTCTGGTGGCCAACCGAAGGTGCACATTTTCATCTAACCTCTTTGGCAAGTAAACACGATAATTTTGTTTGATTACAAACTGCTGGACAACGAATGTTTTCTCATCGTAGTGAACCAAATTCGACACTTCACCACTTTTGGCCAAGCGAAGCAACTCTTTAACTCTTTTGAGTCTATTTGCTTTCTGTTGCCGTGTAAGTTCTTGGACTTTTTATAAAGAAATCACACTATCACGCTTGAATTCCATCACGAATAACCTCTGGAAAATGCTCACCAAAATGCTTTTGTACGATTGTAAATGGAGTAATTTTAACAGTTGTCGGACGAGTGAGTGGCTTGGAAATGACAGCAGTCTGAAGTTGGTTGCAGTTTTTTCATCTCACCCTGTATGTCACCTAAAGTCATAGCATACAAATGTGTAGCAATACCTTCCCAATATTCTGTATTATGAGGGCTTTTACCACATATATATTCTTATCATTTTCACTAGAATTTTTAGTTCTAAAAGCAAACTAAAACAGATTATATTTATTTTTTTTTTGTTCTGTTCCCTGATAGGGATAATACAACAGGACTATTTTAAAACAGCTGCATTTAAATTTGTCTAAATTAGGCAAAAAAATGTTCGTATAATGAATTTAACATATGCAACTCCACCTACCACGGTATCTTAACAATGACAATCGAATACCGTTTAAAATTGTATTGTCATAATGGAAACAATCGGTGGAAACATACATACACACGTACGTACATATATATCAAGGAACACATACATGTACATATAACAATAGGTTTTTTGCAGTTTGGATCAATTTATTCTAATTAAGTGCAATAAATTCAATTCAAATAAAATGGCGACAGTGTGAGATCGGATTCTATTCAAATGCTTCGCATGAAGAAGAAGATGAATATATGAGTGTATTAAGTGAATTCCTTTCTAATTGAATTCATTACACACACATATACCAAACACAGGAGATGGGTAATCACAACAACAACAGCGGGGACAATACTTGTAATTGTAATTATTATTAATAACGAATTGATTTCTATAATAATATCAAATTGATTGACTTCAATTGTATTGAAATTTATAAAATTCAATATAAGAACTTGACAAGCACACACGTACATACCCATACATATGAAATTGAGAGTGTGTGTGTGTGTGCGTATGTATGCATGGGTATGCCTTCAAGTAGTTATAAATCAGATTGATTGTTTCTTAAGCCTATTGACAAAAATATGCAATTCAAATATAATTTCGACAATCCGATTTGAATGTTAATGAAAACACGATTTTAGTCCCATTAATTGTTGTTGTTGTTGCCATCGTTATTGTCACCATTGAAAATCATTGAGTATGAAAACTCACAGCGAGTTATTGAAATAATCGCTTAGCTGAAACTAAAGAATGACATTTAAAATCATTTTAAGTATATCGAGTCTTCATCAATATTCTTCATAGTAACATAATAATGTTGACTTTTAAAGGAGTCACCAAAGGGTATTTTATTGTCCCCTTCTAAATTTTAGAAGTGAAACAACTACATTTTCCACTTGTAATATAAAAATTTCGAATGTAATTTTCTTCAAAACTATTATACTATTTTTTTTTCTTTTGTTTAAAATTAAGTTTTCATTACTTGCATACATCAACTCGAAAAAAAGCCGAAGAAAAATCCAAGGAAATAGCAAAATTTTTCGCATTTATTTGGCAACATTAAATCAAATATTTTATTGACATATAATGGAAATATATTTCTTTTCCTTATGGTAGAAACGCACGTTATCTTTGGCGTCATCCTTCTTTAATAATGGTTGTAGAAGAATTTTACGTTATTTCGTCTAAAGTACGATTTGCAGAGTGCTTTACTGTTTATAGCAAAATCTTACGACAAATAATTTTTAGGAAAAATAACTCAAAACCCGTTTGGTGATTTGCTTGAAGGTTTGTGATCCTAGTATTGTTATCCCTAATTTTGCTAAAAGCATCATATAACAAAAAAGTAAAAATTCAAAGGAATTTTAATACTAAAATTTCAAAATTAGTATCCCATTTTCCTTTTTAATTTTTAATACTTTTTCTTTTTTATTTGTTTGAAATTCATATAGGTTAAAACGTATCAAGCGGATCTGCCGACAGACTGTGTTGTTTAACCTGCGTTATGATTATTGAAGCTTTTAACCCTTTATTGCGGAATTTCCGAAAGTGTTGGCCAACTTTGTTAAGAGAGATATGTTTATTCAAAATTGTGTTAATAACAAGTAACTTTTCATAATCTCCACCTTTGTGTAAAGAAAACATTTTTATATCAAAGTATCTGAATTGAAACGTATTCCACTTCAAACTTCAAATACCAGTAAGATCGTTTAAATAATGCTGTAAAACTTTTCAAAAAACCAAAAGGTGGATGAGACCGTTGTATAGGGGCCATACAAAAAGAAAAAATATCTACCAAATCTTCTTGAATACCAAATTTAAAAAAAATTATATTTTTTTAAAACAGAAAATCGGTGGGTATCGTTATATGTGCGCTATACGAAAACTTGGACCAAACATACAATGTTTCGCCACCGGTGCTAGAACACATTACGAACTACAAATGACAATTTTTTGACAAATCCGTTGAAAAATGTGGAAAAAAAATCATCAAAAAATCCGACTATCGGGAGGTACCAAAACGTGAACCTATATGTACCATGTTTCACCACCGGAGCTAGAACCCATTATGACCTACAAGTTCCAATATTTGGACAAATCCATGAAAAATGTGCCGAAAATCATATATAAATTATATAATTTTAAATTTTTAGACAAATTTTAAATTTTTAGAAAAATTCGTTTAAAAATGTGGCAACAATCATCAACAACCAAATATCGGGAGGTACCGTTATATTGGGGCCATACGAAAACGTGGACATAGATACTCATTTTTCTGCCACCTGAGTGAGAACCAGTTATGACCAAATACCAATTTTTAGACAAATCCGTGGAAGAAAGTGGCGAAAATCATCAAAATACGGAATATTGGAAGGTACCGTTATGTGGGGGCTATACAAAAACTGGGACCTATAGTACATACAATGTTTCGCTACAGTAACTAGAACCCATAACGAACCACAAATATCAATGTTCTGTCACCGAAGCTGGAACCCATTACAAATGATCCAAAATCATCAAACTATCGAATATCGGGAGGTGCTGCTGTATGGAGACTATAAGAAAATGTGAACTAATGTATCTCATTTTCAATACCAACCACCTTAGATACAATACATATTGTTGTGCCAAATGTTTAAGCCCTATGTCAAATAATATGTGATTTCAACAGACAGTCGGACATCGTTAAAATTGACTTAGAATTTTATGTTGATTACGGATATACACTCTATAGGGTCTAAGACGAATATTTAGGGATGTTACAAATGGAATGACAAAGTTAATATACCTTCCTCTTCAAGGTGGAGGGTATAAAAACATAGGGTTGTGTGAAATCGGACTATCGGAAGGATTTTCATGTTGTTCAGTTTTTATATGCCTTGACGAAGGTGGCTTATCAAGATTTGCAACGTTTGAATAAATATTGGATGATCCTTTTGCAAATTGTTATATTGAAGCTACCGACCTTTATTGGGAGAGGTACCACAACAAGTGAATTGATATTGCCCATTTCCGATCTTAATGTAAGCTAGACAAAAATATTACGTGTACCAAGTTTAGACGACATTAGTTAATATACCCTCCTTTTGATGGTGGAGGGTATTAAAACATTGGAATGTGTGAAATCGGACAGTCGGATCCTATTTCACATTTTATAATAGTTGTAAAAATTCCAATTATTGACCTGGTGATCTAGCATCTATCCCTTCACTCAATACCAAATGTAGTATCATTCAGTACTATGTCCAGGCTGTATGAATATATAAAACGTAGTATCATTTGGTACTTTTCGTGCACCTGTAGTACACAATTCTAAAACGACCTCTTCATTACGGAGGGACCCCAATACAAAATTTTAAAATTTCAGCTTTGTCCGTTCACACTAAACCAAACTGTTCTAAATGTATTATTTAGTACAGTTCCCCCATTTAGTACACATTTTCAAAACCACCTTCATATATCGACATTTTTTTCCAACCTTAATTCTCATACAAAATTTCAAGATTTAAGCTTTATCCGTTCACATAAAACCAAATGGTACCATTTTAGAAGCTTACTAACATTTCCTAAATTTAAAGTTTGATTTCCAAATAACACTTTGGTGCATCTATCCTGCAAATTTCAGAATTCCAGCTCCATCTGTTCATCACAATTCCAGTTTGTACCGAATTAAGTACCATTTAGTGCACATAAGTACGAACCCCAATCCAACACTACCACAGTAATCCCAATTCAAAAAATTAGGATTTCACTCCTATTGGTTCGCCCAAATACAAATTGTACTTTATTTAGTACATATAATTACTATTTTCCAAAATTACCAACATATCTCCTCATATCCTCCGACAGTTGTCTTCTATCCAATTTTCAGGATACAAGTTCTATTGATTCACCCAAATCCAAATTGTACCAAATTTCAGGATTCCAACTCTATTGATTCTCCTAAAATTTAAATAGTACCAAAGTACATAAGTACGAACTTATGCCGTAATCATATTTCTAAATTCAAGAATGCCAACTCTATCGGTTCACCCAAATCGAAATTGTAACAAATTTAGTACATTTAGGGCACATAAATACAACTGTTGAAAACTTCCTTTAAATCCCGATCCTACACCCCGCCAGTAATGTTAATTTTAAATTTCAGCATTCAAGATCCAGCCGTTCCTGCAAATTTAATTTCTACTAAATTTAGTACCTTTTAGTACTTTTCATATATATGAGCACATACTTTCAAAACTACCTCTTCACATTCTTAACCTTGATTCCGATAAAAATTTCAATGTTTTAGCTCTAACGATTCACATGATACGAAATAGTACCAAAGTAGTACATTTTAGTACTTTTCGTGCGATAGTGCGAATTCCCCAAACTCTTTCGGAAAAATTAAGAGTTCCAAATATAAGAGTTCTAGATCTACAGGGTGAGATGAAAAAACTGCAACCAACTTTAGACTGATGTCATTTCAAAGCCACTCGTCCGACAGCTGTTAAAATTATTCCAGCTCATTATATTGTTCACAAGCGTACAAAAGCATTTCGGTGAGACCATTCGAACAAATCTAAACTTATTCTAAAATTGGATGCTATTTCCGAAATTTTTGCTTTCATTCAATAAAATTAAAAAAAATGTTAAAATTATGGCGTTTGACTTTGTTGTAGTTTTTTTATCT
Source organism: Musca domestica (assembly GCF_030504385.1). Lineage (NCBI taxonomy): Eukaryota > Metazoa > Arthropoda > Insecta > Diptera > Muscidae > Musca > Musca domestica. Next base: position 15,771,559 of record NW_026712328.1, on the reverse strand, counting down.
CACCCTGTTCTACTTCCTAAAATATAAAGGGTATCTTTTAGGACTTAATAATACTTTTCGTACCATTCTAGTACGAATTTCCAAAAACACTGCCTTATCGGATCCCTTCGGACCAAGAGTGACCCTCACCAAAATTTTCAAGATTCTAGCATCAGCCATTTCGTCTGGGAGTTGATGAATCGTTGAGTCAGTCAGTTACTTTACACTTTTATTAATATAGATTGACTATCCAGAAGAGTCTTTTAGCACTCTCGAATCGTTTTAGGACAAAAATCTATTTTAAGCATATTGCTTTGTTCTATCTAAAATCTACGGACTATTTTAGCTCTTTCCTAGCTCTTTGAATGTTGCATTACGATTTTAGATACTGGAAATTCTGATTGCCTTTTGCTGAAAAAATGTGCCTTTCTGAAGTATTACAACGTCACCGGCGTGGTAGTCTGTTTCAAGAGGTGATTAACATACTCAGAAAATTGTTTACGTTACCATGGTTATTAATTCCCCTCGTTGGGACTGAATTAAGTCCCATGGAGGAGAAACATTTCATTATTTGCTTGTGCTTCCTGTAACGATTTCCTCTCTGCGAGTTATTAGCGTTATAAAAAGGAACTGATTCAAATCTGCGAAATTAATAAATCTTCGACTCTTGCGAACAAATAGGTTAATTAAGCCATAACAACATTACATTTGATATATGTAACTACGTACAGATAAGTATATGTTTGTACAGAAATATATCAAGTAATAAGAACCAAAAACTGTGTAGTATTATTTGACTAATTATTTTTTTATTTTTATTTCTTCATTCAAATGGTTTGGGTAGAGTACTAAAATACGTTTACAGCCTTTCTGTCTGGAATAATTGCTTAATTTGGCCTTCAGTGTTGATTAATTTACCAATCGAAAATGTTATCTTGTTCACATTACAAACAGCTCCACTTTATGTTTTTCTACAGATTTTCTTGTTTTCCATTTCCCCCCAGCATTTAACAAATCTGATTCACAACATTGAAAATGTGAAACGTATGACAACGATACTTCATCTCATACGTGATATGAAGAAGGTGGGCTTGACGTTATGCGAGGCGATGCGCAGCGCTGCGATGTGAATTCTCCCACACCTCCGACCTGGTTCCCCAAATTTGTTAAGTGTAAATACTTTTCAACTTTGTGAAAGGTTTGACAAGATTGTTTTTCTTGTTTTTTTTTTGTATTCCTTTGTTGGGGTGTGTGAGTGCGCCTGGATTTCATTTTATCCATCGAACAAAGAGTCACGTAATCAACGATTCTATTTTAGATAAAAATATATAAAAACAACTTTTTTGCTCAGCTTTTCCTTTTTTTCTTTCCGTCTTTTTTTTCTTCTTTTTCGGTGAAAGACAAGTAGTTATAATAACATGTCACAGGAATGAATGTAAAAAAATGTTTGTGTAAGAAATAATACAACACCACCACCGACGCCGCCAACATGAAAGCCAAACTCACACGCACTCGCCTAAAACTGATAGCTGGAGAAAAAAAAGAACCTAGAAACGTTGGAAAAACGCTGAAACATTAGATGAAGAATAGTAAATAATATATAACTAATACAGCAAAATACGAGGGATTATATCGGTGAATGAAGGAATAAACGTACGCTGGTTGTAAAAAAGATGTTCGTTTCATTGTTGTTGCTGCTGTTTGTGCTGTGCCGCTGTTTTATTTTGCGATTTTTGAGAATGCAATCAAAATTATTTAAGTGGAGTGAGAAAACATTTATAACTCACAATAAAAAAGGAAAACTTACAACATGTAATGGGGGGCATGTGAAAGAATGGGTAACACGACACAGTGTTTTAATAAGTTAAAGCAGTATGTGAAACGCGTATTGATACTACTCGTCGAACTGTATGACTATAGAGAGTCCTAGCAATTCATCCTGGAGTAAAATCTCTAACTCAATGTTAAGAGCAGAGCATTTGCGTACTTAAAGTAATCAACAGAACAATTCCAAAATGAAGAAATGAAGAATATTCTAAAATATACAATAATTAAGAATGCATTATTTTTATACTCTTCACCATTGTAACTTTTCCGTTTGTAACTTTTCGAAAAAATCATTTTATATCTCACAAAATATACAGGGCGAGAGAAAAAAATTGTAACAAAGTCAATTTTTATGTTTTTTTTATACCCTACACCACATAGTGGTAAGGGTATTATGTCTTTGTGCATTTGTTTGTAACATGGAGAAGGAAACGAGATAGACCCATAGTTACTTTTGAGAACCTTCATAGAATCACTTTCTGAGTCGATTTACGCATGTCAGTCCGTCTGTCCGTCCGTCCGTCCGTCCGTCCGTCCGTCCGTCTGTCCATGTATTCTTGTGAACAAAATGCAGGTCGCATTTATTATCCGATTGAGATGAAATTTTCCAAACAATATTTTTTTGGCCCAAGGACGAACCCTATTGAAATTGGTGAGAATCGGATCAAATTTAGATATAGCTCCCATATATACCTTCATCCGATTTCGGGTTAAATGTGCACCAAATATCCACTATCAGTCCAAATTACCTGAATTTTGGCACACCCAACCGAGTTCGGCCTAGAAGCAAGTATATCAAACTTGGAGAAAATCGGTTCAGATATAGCTATAGCTCCCATATATATCTTTCATCCGATTTGATCTTTAAGTCCCTCACATTCCTACTATGCACTCCACAACCGTGATATTTGGTACCAGGTATTAGATGAAGCACAGAAATAGCTGTTTTAAATTTTATCGAAATCGGTTCAGATTTGGATATAGCTCCCATATATATCTTCATCCGATTTCGGGTTAATTGACCACCAAATGGCCAATATCAGCCCAAATGGCACGAATTTTGGCACATGTGACCGAGACTAGCCTTAAAGCAAATACAACAAATTTGGAGAAAATCGGTTCAGAAACAGCTATAGCTCCCATATATATCTTCATCCGATTTCGGGTTAAATGTGCACCAAATGTCCACTATCAGTCCAAATTACCTGAATTTTGGCACACCCAACCGAGTTCGGCCTAGAAGCAAGTATATCAAATTTGGAGAAAATCGGTTCAGATATAGCTATAGCTCCCATATATATCTTTCATCCGATTTGGTGTTTAAGCCTCTCACATTCGTAATATGCACTCCACAAGAATGATATTTGGTACCAGATATAAGATACAGCCCAGAAATAGCTGCTTGTAATTTTATCGAAATCGGTTCAGATTTGGATATAGCTCCCATATATATCTTCATCCGATTTCGGGTTAATTGTGCACCAAATGGCCGATATAAGTCCAAATGGACTGAATTTTAGTACATCGGACCAAATTCAGCCTAGAAGCAAGTATATCAAATTTAGTGAAAATCGGTTCAGATATAGATATAGCAACCATATATATGTTTCATCCGATTTAGAGTTTTAGTCCCATACATTCGTAATATTCACTCCACAACCGTGATATTTGGTACCAGGTATTAGATGGAGCACAGGAATAGCTGTTTTAAATTTTATCGAAATCGGTTTAGATTTGGATATAGCTCTCATATATATCTTCATCCGATTTCGGGTTAAATGTGCACTAAATGGTCAATATCAGCCCAAATCACCAGTCTAGAAGCTAATACGTAAAATTTGGAGAAACCCGGTTCAGAGATAGCTATAGTTCGTAAAATGCACGATAAAATTAGATAGATTTTGATTTTGTACCAAATATCTCATAGAGCTCTAAAATGCCCTGTATAAACCTTTTTACGAGAGCTCTACTAAATATGCATAGTGGTGTAGGGTATCATATAGTCGGCCCCGCCCGACTTTTGAGCTTTCCTTACTGGTTTTTTTTATTTTATTGAATGAAAGCAAAAAATGTCGGAATTAGCATCAAATTTTAGAATAAGTTTAGATTTGTTCGAATTGATAACCTTTGACATTATAGCCTTCGAGCGGGCAATGAAACCGTCACACGCTGCCCGAATGTTGCTCTGCGGTATTTTGGCCCATTCCCGGCGAAGCGCTTGCTTGAAGTGATCGAAACTTTGATATTTTGTAGTGCCAATCTTGCTTTACAACATACTCCAGACACAATAGTCCAACAGATTGGTATCCGGAAATTTTGGTGGCCATTGTGGGCTGGAAATGAAGCGACGAACCTCATTTTGTAACCAATCTTGGGAGGCGCGTGCTGAGTGCGACGGTGGAGTCCTACTGGAATGTCCAAGGTCTGTGGCCAAAATATTTGCGGGCCCAAGGCTTTAATACGCCCTCCAGAATATTTAATAATATTCGGCATTTATTCTAATGCCACGGTCGATTAATACGAGCGGAGAGCGACCATCGGCTGTTATGACGGCCCTCACCATCACCATGGCCGGCGCTTGAGTTCTGTTGTCCAACCGAAGGTGCACATTTTCAGCTGACCTCTTGGGCAAGTAAACACGATCATTTTGTTTGTTTACAAATTGCTTGACAACGAATGTTTTCTTATCGGAGAAAACCAAATTCGGCAGTTCACCACTTTCGGTCAAGCGAAGCAACTCTCTTGATTCTGTTTTCTTTCTGTTGCGGTGTAAGTTCTTGCACTTTTTTTATTATTTGCGATTGGATTATTGCGATATGTTCAGCTCACGAGCCATTTTTCGGCCTCTGCGACCCGGGTTTCGATCAAGTCGCTTCTTTACTCATCGCACCATTTCTGCTGATGTTGCTGTTTTCTTCCGTCCACTTCTTTGACGTCGGGCTACGCTACGGTAACGAGCGATGGTACGAGACTCAAAAGATTTATTCACATTTAAATGCTGGAGTCCTCCAACGATAGCCACTTGTGGTTTTCCAGCCAAATATAATGAAATCACGCTATCACGCTTGAATTCTATCAAAAATAACTTTTTTTCTGGAAAATTCTCAACAAAATGCTTTTGTATGCTTGTAAACAATATAATGAGCTGTCACTGGAAAAATGTTAACAGCTGACGGAGGAGTAGCTTAGAAATGACAGCAGTATGAAATTGGTTGCAGTTTTTTCATCTCACCCTGTATGTCCTCATTTAAAATGAATTGACAACCCAAGTCTAAATTTGTTTCGGAATAATATTTTTATCACACGTAGGCCAAATTTTTGAATAGTAATAACTTTTGTAAGATGTGAAGTAGATTTTCTTAAAAAAACCCGACACATCCCAATATTTTTGCTGTTATACAGAAATTATGAAGTTAGAAAATGTCGGTCTAGTCCATCCGATACTTCCCCCGCAGAAGTCTAAAATTTGTAAAAGAATACATTTACTCAAAATAGCACAAAACTTGATGTATGGTTAGATAAGTGACGTTAAATAATGGAGAATATTGGACCTTTCCAAGTGATCCTACCCCACACCACAATATGACAAAGCTGTGGGTAATAATAACTCTCTTAAAATGGGAAATCACTACCCGATTTTCAGTTTTCTTTTTCGTTTCAATATTTTTGTCTGGAATGGAATACATCGGCTCTTTATAGTTCAAAATTTTCGAAACAAATCATACATACCGAGTCGAGTGCTCGATAAAACAACGGCTTGGAAGCTGGTAATGTTTACATAGAACTGGGGCCAGTAGCGAACATGAGAAATATTGGTCCATGTGCATCCGCCCAAAAAAGTGCAAAATGGGGTTTTAGTCATATTTTTTAACCGTCATATTTTTTATTTTATATCGGTAGTTTGTGTTCCGATTGGGCACACAACATCCTGGCAAAGAACTGTCCATACAGTACATTGTGGTATAGATTCTATTAAACGATTACTCCCGATATTGGGTATTTTGAAGATTTGAGCACTATTGTTCAAAAGTCTCCTAGGAAAAAACATTGTCCATATTGGTCCACATTTCGTTCAACTCCCATGTAACGATAGGCCCTGATATTTACTATTTTGATGATTTTAGCCACATTTTCGAGATAATTTTTCGAATTTTGGTGTTGCAAGTTTCTAATAACAGAATTAAGATATTTGGCTCGAATTATGGCCCTCGGCATACTTTAATATTAATTTCCAAATGGCGAAGCGCATTAAAAGTTTGGAGGTATCGGCTAGATGCTTTCTACAATATCCTCGAAAAAACTTTTTCAACATATTAATAAAACAATTTTTGTAAATTCCGCAATGAGATAGTGTTGTGGGACACGTGATCAATTATGGTCCCCGGAGAGTGATATGCCGAAATATCCTAAAACAATATATAGAGTTAACAATTTCCACGGGGCAGAGTTCTATTTGAATTCGTTTGGAAAAAGGACAGACATATTTCATGAATTGTCTTTAAATTCAGCCCTGATTAAGAAACCTGAGTTTCCAAATAAATATTAGCAAAATTAAAAAAACTGCGACCAACTTCAGACTGCTGTAATTTCTAAGCCATTATATTGTTTACAAGCGTACAAAAGTATTTTGGTGGAAATTTTCCAGAAAAAAAGTTATTCGTTATGGAATTCAAGCGTGATACTGTAATTTCTTAATTATTAATCGACCGTGGCATCAGAATAAATGCCGAATATTAGCGCGAAAATATTCTGTAGGGTGTATTAAAGCACGCGCTATACAAGAATGATTACAAAATGAGGTTCCTCGTTTCATTTCCAGCACACAATGGCCACCAAAATCTCCGGATACCAATCCGTTGGACTATTGTGTCTGGAGTATTTTGGAAAGCAAAGTTGGCACTAAAAAAATACCAAAGTGTCGTTTACCTCAAGCAAGCGCTTCGCCGGGATGGCCAAAATTCGTGCCAAAGGTTACCAATTCGAACGAATCTAAACTTATTCTAAAATTTGATGCTATTTCCGGTATTCTTGCTTTAATTCAATCAAATTAAAAAAAAAATTAAAAATGATGGCGTTTGACTTTGTTGCAGTTTTTTTTTTATCTCACCTTGTATAGTGAAGTACAACCATTCCTCAAATCAAACATATTCTTTCTTCTCCTGTGGATCTTAAATATTTGGGTCTGAATTCGTGTTCTTGTAAACGTCTCAAAATTGAATTAAAAATAGGCTAGAATTTAAGATTTAGATTTTTTAAATAAACAATTTTGTTATATTACAATTGAGCCGGCAAGGCAATTCAAATATGTTGAAAATTTTACTGGCTTTTTTCGTTCAATAAATTAGAGTGAAATGAGATTTTTTTGGCAATCATATTTAGAACTTAATTATATTACAAGGAGGATAATTTAAGTTAAGTTTAGTAAGGTTAAAGAGATGGTTATTTCAAAGAGATTGTTAAAGAGATGGTTATTTTAAAAGCTCTTTGAATTCCCTAACAAAATGTTTTTTTTTTATTTCAGATATGAGTGAGTAAGATATGTCTCTGTCCTTCTCTCTCGGAAAGTTAAGTATTACCATTCAAACTCTGTGTTATTTTGTGTTATTTTTTTCCGTTTTCATTCCCAGTGCAGTTCAACTTGAACCCCATAAATGTTTGGATATGGATAAATACGTGAAAAGCACAAATAATAAAGGACAAGCATTAAAAGACAATATATGTTTAACTCCCTCCACACCCCCAATAGCCAGCCAGCCAGCCAGCCGCATTGCCTGGGCAGGAAACCTAAAAACTTCCTGTTGTTGGATATATCAAATAATAGAGATTAGATGAGTTAGTTAATACATCATAAGACATATAGACTGCTGGTGGACATAACGCCACTTCCACTATAAATGGCGTAGGGCTTGTTATTTCATCTGGTAGGACATGGGGAAAAATAACATTCACAATTACAGAAACACGTACCCAACACACATTCAAACATATCAAACGTAATAAAAACGTAAATCAAGATAACAAAACAAAGGAAAAATATATCAAAATGTTAAATGTTAGTCCGAAATAAAAAACACAAACACATAACACTGAATATCTAAACATGGGATGTTGTGTGAAATCATAGACTTATATGATGTACATAAAATTGTATCAGACAAAAAATATAGAATACATTCATGTATTAAATCATTCTTAATTAAAAAAGAAGAAAAATATATATTGTTATCATCTGTCGTGGCAGTTGTCATATTCATGTACAAAACTGCGATTTTTGGATTAAAATTATGGATTTTTAGTGAAATAATACATTTTTATTTTTAATTTCTAAGCTATAATGGTTTATTGTGAAATTTACAAAATAAGCCGTAAATATGCCAAAAGTTAGGATCTACAAATCCCAATTTTACATAAGATTTAATTTTAGTACAAATATTGTAATGATTGTTATTTATCACATCTTCATCCGTTACTATAATATATTGAAAACCTATAATATATTGAAAACAAGTAAGCAAAGGCTACAGTCGAGCGGGGCCGACCGTTCAATACCCTACAACACTATAATAAACGATACAGTTTATATAGGCGAGATACTCGAAAAAATTCCACAAGATATTGTGACAAATATTAAAAGAAAACCATCAGGTTTCGTTCTCTAATTTTCGAATAATAGCAACTTAAACTAATTTGCTCATTTCCAATTTATTGGTAGATGTTGCACTTAAATGGTCTTCCTATATCTGGAACCAATATTTCCCAAAGACCTATAATCTCTCAGGAGTGGCAATAGATTAACATTTATTATTGGTTTTTGACTGAAACGCATCTATATGAGATACAGCCATTTGACTATATTCTTCAACGAAACCAGCGTTAACGAAATAGTCAGAAGTGCGTCTTTCCTATATTTGTGAATTCTCCAAAAAGTCACTGGAATGGATATTTTCGTATTTTGTCTAAAAAAGTTGGCAAACTATTTCACACATTGAATATTTTTGGATGGCCATCCAAAACTATTTGGCTTTTGCAACGTCCGGTAACCTCCATTCAAATGCGCGTGAGGGTGGGGCGATAATTACGACTTGCGGACAATTTTGCAGTTTTTTTGTCCATTTCAACCCCTAAATATATGGCGATTATCTCCAAAAGAAGTAGGCTTCTATTCTGACCCTCATCTTATCCCCATGCAAAATTTCATAAGGATCGGGCAATAAATGCGATCTGTATATTATATCCTGATATCCTAACTACTTAGTTTTGTTAGCTGTAGAAATATTACCAAATGTTTAATTCAAAATTAAAATATGCCAAAAATATGACAAAATTGAAAAAATTTGAGAAAATGTTACAAAATCAATATTTTCAGCTTTAGAGAGATATTTTTATGCGATTTTTTTAGACGTTTTTTCTTTCCTGCCAAGAGGTCATTCTGAATTAATGAGAACTGTCGAAATCAGTTCTGCCGTTCTCGACATATAAGAGATATTTCAAGCATATCTTCTTTGATGGACATATATATCACACATATTTTGCTATATATCCGATTTGTTGGATGTTAACATAAATGTAAAGATCAGAAGTAACCTTGACATGGCTTTGTGCTTTCGCCAGGATTTAAAATATTCGCGGTTTAATGAAAAATTTTGATTTTTTTCAACAAAAAAATATGGTCTATTTTACCCGCTAAATATTATCCGATGACCACCCAAATTGGTAGGCTTCTTCCCCGCCCTAAACTCTGGCTATTCCGCGTCGATTGATCTATAATTGCGACCTGTATAGCTACTGCAAAATCCGACATTTTTTCAGTATTTGGTCCATTTCAACCCCTAAACATTTGGCGATCATCTCTAAAAGAAATAGGGTTCTATTCTGACCCTATCCCCACCTCCATTCTAAATTTCGTGAAGATCGGACCATAATTGCGACCTGTAGAGTGATTACAAATTAACATGGACAGACGGACAGACGGACGGACGGACATACATAGCTAGATCGACTCAGCTCGGCGAGCTAGGAAGATCCATATATACTCTCCTATATGGGAAACCAATATTTCGAGGTGTTACATAAATTCTGGCCCAATCAAACTTATAATACCCCCAACACATAGTGTTGTAGGGTATAAAAACTCTTATGTTTAAACCCAGTTTTCGTTTTTGAAATTATGTTATACAGTCACCCGAAATGTACCTTTGGTTTTGCCCCATATAAAATCCTATATGTAGGAGCAATATTTCAATCAAACTTATAATACTCCCAACACATAGTGTTATAGAGTAGAATTACAAAGTGTTAAGTTTACTAACGACTCTCAAGTTGGAAGCGCATGGGTAACTCGTTTCGAGAGTTTTCGTGGAACTCCAGATGCTCTTAAATGTATTTCTTCTACAGGTCTCCACTCTAGAGGGACTGGCCTTAGAGATCTCTACTAAAAAGTATCTGGCCTTCGTGGTCTCTACTCTAGAGTAGCCTCTTCTCTAGAATGCCTGGCCATCATCTACTCTAGAGTGCCTGGTCTTTATGGCATCTACGCTAGAGTAGCTGGCCTTCGTGGCCTCTTATGTATTGTGGCTGACCTTCATTGCTTCTACTCTGGAGTAATCGGCCTTAATGGTCACAACTGTATAATAATTATCCTTAGAATGTAGTTACTGGACTATATCGTCACTCTCACAGCCACTAATTTAGTGTAGCTGGCTCTAGAAGCTTCTATAGTAGAGTATCTGGCTCTAGAAGCTTCTACAGTAGAGTATATGGCTCTAAAAACCTCTACTGTGGAGTAGCTGTCCTTTAAATCCCTTGCTAGAGAGTAGTTGTCCCGAAAGTTATCTGGCCCCAGTGACCTCTAATTTATAGATGTTGGGCTCAAGAGGCTTTACTTGAAAGTAGTAGGATTCCAGAGACCGTATCTCTAGTAGTTGATCACCAGAGTCCGTTGTTCAGAAGAAGTTGGACTCCAGAGCTCGTTACACTGGGGTAGTTGTTCTAAAACGTATTTCTATAAAAAAGGCACATCATTCCATAAAAAAGGCACATGATATATACCCTCTGATGGTATAAAAATCTGAATATTGAAAAAAAAACTCTGAGATATGTATTTCTCGTCGTCCTAGAATTAGACATTCCACCGACATCATTAGGCCGCGTTTTTCATGACATAAAAAAAGACATCTTAAGTGAATAAAAACAAGTTAAAAAGTATCAGTCGGTATTGCCGACAGATATATACCTTCAACCTGTGTTCGATTATTTAAATATTATTTGACTAATGTTACAATTATTCAAACGTTTGACCCTCTATGGAGTAGGATCCGAAGGAATGGGCCAATATTATCCATTTCGTGTCGGACCCAAAAATATTATATAAATATTCCTGGTATGGATTATATCGACTCACTCCTTCACTTTATATGAGATATGTAATAATTTTTAGAAAGTGTTAAAATGTGCGTTATTTACAAGATAGAGTCTACCGAAATATTCTACTTTTATACTTCATCTGATACAAATAAAAAATATTGAGCGAAATATTGGGCAAAATTACAAGAAAGGATATTTATGTCCAATTTTATGCGAAATCATAAATACCGATAATTTCATATTCATATCGGGCTTCTTATTGAGAGAAATATTTGACATAGCAAGTAGTAAAGTATTGCTAAATTGTTTCGAAAGTTATAACATATATAATTATTGAAAATTGTGACCCCAGAAGGGGTTGGCAGATATATACCAACTTCACAACAGATCTTGTGTTAGCAAGATAGAAATATTGAGATGTGCCAAGTTCGCATCCGAACTAGCACTGACGCAAATATTAGGATTTGCAAAGATAGAGCAAAATCGGCCAATCGTTTCTCTTTCTGTGCAAAAAATATATTATATATATATTTTTTTTTTTGAAAATTTTGACCTTTTGTGGGGGAGGTACCAAAAGAAGTGGACCGATGTATTGCCTCTTAACACCAGACCTTGTGTTAATAAAAATATTGGGATATGTGAAATTTGAAGACAATCGGTCTTTTTCATCACATTTTATAAGAGTTGTAATTATTCAAAATTTTGACCCTTTGTGGGAGAGGTACTAGATGGAGTGGACCGATATTGTCCGTTTTTTCACATGACCTAGCATTGATGAAAATATGAGGATTTGCAAAGTTCGAGCAAAATCGGATTATGGTTTCTCTTTTTGTGCAAATAATAATTTTTTGAAAATGTTGACCTTTTGTGGGGGAGATACCAGAAGGAGTGGATCGATACATTCCGTTCTCGCACCAGACCTTGGGCTAATAAAATTATTGGGATGTGTGGAATTTGAAGACTATCGGACTCTTACATCATATTTTATAAGAGCTTTAATTATTCAAAATTTTGACCCTTTGTGGGGGAGGTCCCTGATGGAGTGGATCGATATTGTCCATTTTCGCACATGAACTAGCACTGATAAAAATATGAGGATTTGCAAAGTTCGAGTAAAATTGGATTATCCTTTCTCTTTCTGTGCAATAAATTATTTTCTTTGAAAATTTTGACATTTTGTATTGGAGGTACCAGAAGGAGTGGGCCGATATTGCTCATCTCAGAACTCGATCTATGTTTGACAAAAATATTACGAGATATTACCAGGTTTGAATCAAATCGGATACTCCCTTCGAGAGTTATCGTGCGCTCCAGCCAGCCAGACAGACGGACGGACGGACGGACGGACATCGGTTAGATCGACTCCAAATGTTCTGAAACGGATTTGGTCCAAAGAGACCTAGGGTCTAAAACCATTATTTCGACAAGGCACGTTTTGACCGTATCAAATGATATATACCCTCTGTAGCCATATGGCTGAGGGTATAAAAAACATTTTGGCTAAGTGTGACTCAGTGACTATGTCAAAAAGCAAAATTGTCTTTTGTGGGGCTCGGAGCGCCAAAAATGATAGTTGATAACCTCTACATTCTTTTTTGAGGTTTGATGCGGTGGGGTCATTGGACCTTTGTTTTTCGAAAATGAGGTTGGACCAACTTTAACGATGAATGTATTGTTCTATCCAAAAATTATCTTTTGAAATATTCTTAAATAAAGTATTTAACTGTAGATCCATGATAATTATTTTCAATTACGACAGGGCCCATAAACTACCACTTTATACCGATTTTAATTAAAGGCATAAAAATAAAATAAACGCAATAACCCATTTTACGTAGATGTTCATTTCACCATTCCTCTCAATATGCAATTTCGAACAATGTGCATAAAAATGTAGATATCAGCCAATAAAATTCGACAATTTAATTTTAATTTGTATTTCTATTATCGGCATATGGCCAGGGGTATAAAGCAAATCTTCTCAGCCACTTCAAAAGACAACATTGTTCAACTTAAAAGCAAAACCCGATTTGCATTCTGATGAGGGATAGAGGTGACGGCTAAGCAGCGCCATAGACAAAATCGAATATTTGTGTTACATTAACAAAACGGAAGCATTAAAGCCAAAGGACATCCGTGATTCTTAGTCCTACGAATAGAAAATGGCATAATAATAAAAACTTGATTTAAGTCTTAACGACCCAAACATAAAAGTTACACAAACAATCGGGCAAACAATCAACGAGACATCGTCTACAAACACACACATACACATCGATGGAAATCCATTGGACGACTACAACCGGACACTTTTCAATCGAACTCAGCGGGGCGAAGTCAACAGGAGCAATAAAGCTTTTCATAAAAGTGATGGATTTGTAAATAAAAAATGGACATAAATTAGGATCAACTGACAATAAACATAACCACCACTCAAAGCATAGAAGAAATGGCCAATGGATGTCCCACTCACACCTACTGGCCAACGGGGGTTTTCTTTTTTCCTTTTTTTTTTTGAATCTTCATAGATAAGAACATGGATAAATACTTTAAGGAAAGCCATTTAATTTTGGCCTATCAAAAACACCAAAGATGATAATAAACTTTTAATTTTGTGATTGCTCAATTGGTTTGTTGTAATTGTGTGGATTTGTGAAAAAATCCATGATTTAAAAGTAAAAAAAGTGAACAAGGAGCTAAGGCACATTACAGAAATAAAGGGTGTCCCAACCAGAACGCATTTTTAAATGTTAAATAAATCACAGGGTTTAAAAAAATATCGTGAAACTTTATTGCATCGTAAAGTAGACAGGCTGTATGGAACAAACTATCGTGCAGATGGTTGAGGCGCTTTACGGGCACACACGATCTTTTAAGGAAATTGATCTTGTGGAAATTGTAATTTTGTAGGAAATTGAAATTGTAATACCCTCCAAAAAAACCGTTAAAAATCTGTTAAAATCTTAAAAATACCGAATGAAATACATTACAATATTCAAATGTAAAACTTGAATAAATAAATTCGGTGAATGATTTAGATAAAATCATCAAAATACCGAATATAGGGAGGTACAGTTAAATTGGTGCTATACGAAGACGTCGACCTGCACAGACAATTTTCTGTCACAGGCTGAAGTATCCAGTACGAACGTCAAATACTAAATTTGAAACATTTCCGGTGAATATTATCGTTAAAATCGTCGAAATACCGAGTGTAGTAAACAAACTGTAAGTTCGGCCGGGCCGAAATTCGAATATCCTCCTCCATTTAGAACGAATTTGGCAATTTTCAAAAAATATAATCCGTTAAAATTCTGTTAAAATCTTAAAAACACCAAATATAGCCGTCATATTAGGGTCTAGACGACGTGGACTTGCATAACCAACTTTTGTCATAAGCCATTACAATATTTAAATGCGACTCTTGAAAAAAAATCGTTGAATAATGTAGCTAAAATTATCAAAATACTGAATATCGGGATGTACCGTTATATTGGGGCTATACCAAACCACATGGCCCATTTTTAACACCAAAAGCAGACATACTATACATTTGAGTAAAATTTCATCAAACTACTTCATTTCGTTCGGAAGCTAGAGTCATTTCCAAAGACGGACAGAAAGATGGACGGATTGACATCGCTAAATCGACATAGAATTTTATGCTGATCAAGAATATATATACTTTGTGGGGCCTAAAATGTATATTTATTTGTGTTATACACGGAATGACAAAATTAATATACCCTGCATTCTATTGCGGAAATGACCGCCAAAGCGTTATGGGTCTCATTTCAAAACGTAGACCTACTTCTTTTATATGACAATAATCCATCCACTGAGAACTCAAAATGCAAAATTCATTGGGACTGCAATCAGAGAAATACCGAATATAAAGGGTGCAAAAATAGTAGAGAGAACTGGACCTTTAGTAAGAAAAGGATTTCTATACTTCCAGAAATTCTTCCTAAGTTTTCAAAATACATTAAATCGCTTTTGCAGGTCATGATATGGGT
This sequence comes from Musca domestica, assembly GCF_030504385.1. Taxonomy (NCBI): domain Eukaryota; kingdom Metazoa; phylum Arthropoda; class Insecta; order Diptera; family Muscidae; genus Musca; species Musca domestica. The sequence goes on along the minus strand of NW_026712328.1, from coordinate 15,756,374 downwards.
CATAACCTCCGGATAAGGTTACAACCCGATTTTAGTATATATACATTTTACATTTTAACCATATTTTTATACCCCCAGCCATATGGTTAGAGAGGTTATATACAATATGATAGGTCAAAAGTGCGTAGTCGAAATAACGGTTTTAGACCCTAGGTCTATTTGGACCAAATCCGTTTCAGAACATTTTTAGTCGATCTAGCGATGTCCGTCCGTCTGTCTGTCAGGCTTGTGCGCACGATAACTCTCTAAGGGAGTATCTGATTTGGTCCAAACTTGGTACATCGTAATATTTTTGTCAAACTTAGATCGAGTTCTTAGATGGACAATATCGGTCCACTCCTTCTGCTGCATCCCCCAAAAAAACGGTCGAAATTTTCAAAAAATATATTTTCTGCACAGAAAGTGAAACGATAATCTGATCTTGCTCCAACTTTGCAAATCCTAATATTTGCATCAATGCTAGGTCAGGTGTGAAAATGGATAATGTCGGTCCACTCCATCAAGTACCTCCCCCACAACGGGTCAAAATTTTGTTTAATTACAACTCTTATAAAATGTGGTGTAAGAGTCCGATTGTCATTGTTCAAATTTCACACATCCCAATATTTTTATCAATCCAAGGTCTGATGTTAAGATGGAATATATCGGGTCACTCCTTCTGGTACCTCCCACACAAATGGTCGAAATTTTCAAAAAATTATATTTTTTGCACAGAAAGAGAAACAATAATCCGATTTTGCTCCAACTTTGCAAATCCTAATATTTGCATCAGTGCTAGGTCAGGTGCGAAAATGGATAATATCGGTCCACTCCATCAAGTACCTCCCCCACAAAGGGTCAACATTTTGAATGATTGCAACTCTTATAAAATGTGAAGTAAGAGTCCGATTGTCTTCAAATTTTATACATCCCAATATTTTCATTAAACCAAGGCCTGGCGTGAAGAGGGAATACATCCTTCTGGTCCCCTACAAAAGAACGAAATTTTCAAAAAAAAAATATACTTTTTCTGCATATAAAGAGAAGCAATAATCCGACTTTGTGCCAACTTTACAAATCCTAATATTTGCGTCAGTTCTAGGTCAAGTACGAAAATGGACAATATCGGTCCACTCCATCAAGTACCTCAAGGGTGAAAACTTTGAATAATTACAACTCTTATAAAATAAGAGTCCGATTGTCTTCATATTTCAAACACCCCAATATTTCTATAAACCCAATTCCTTCTGGTACACATATGGTTCAATATTTTGAAAACAGAACGCTAAGGAAGAAAGCGAAATAAGCTTCCAACTCACACATACATACACAAGATCTGTAGTGAAGTTGAAATATATCTGAGAAACCATTCTGGTACCTCACCCACAAAGGGTCACAATTTTCAATAATTTTTCTGTCATAACTTGCGAAACAATTCAGCGATTTTTTGTAACCTGCTATATCTAAATATTTCTCTTAACCAGAAATCTGATATGAATATGTTATTTATAGAAATTTATGATTTTACATAAAATTGAATATGAATGTTCGATTTCCTTCAAATTTTGCACGTACCCATATTTTTATGTGTATTAGAAGAAGTATGAAAACGGAATACTTCGGTGGACCATATCTGTTACTTCAGGCATATTTCCACATTTTCCATATTTTCAAAATTTACACACATCTTATACAAAGTAAGGGAAGTAGTCGATATAGTCCAAATCCAGCACGTTTTAATATTTATATCAGTCGTTGGTCAGATACGAATTGGTCAATATTGGCGAACTTCGGAACCTCTCCCGTAAAGGGTCAACTGTCTGAATAATCAGAATAATCTGGGGGTATACATCTGTCGGCAAAACCGACTGATACTATTTTACTTGTTCTTACTAATTTCGGCAAATGTTGGTAATTTAAGAAGAAACCATCCTTGCAAAAAATGATCACGTTTTGGTATAACGATCATATGATTTAACCTATTTTCGGGGTCTTGGACACTTTTTTCATATCTTGACCCTTGTCATATTTGTTTCTAAGGGGGTAGAGTTCCTTCAAAATGATGGCGATAGTTTAGAATGTAACAGTTTGAAATTCTATACCACATTTCCCAAACAACTTGACTGCAATTATAATGTTCATCTGAAAAAAACATTTTAATTTTGTTTTTATTTAAGAAAATAGCGTATATTAAGTCATATCAAAAATCGCTTGTTTTCTCTTAATATAAGAAGTTTTTTCATTTAGAAAATCTTGTTAACATCATCACAAATTTGCGAAGTTTTTGCTTTTCTCTTCGAGGTTACTACCCCTGTGTAATTGTGGTCCTCCAAGGATATTTTATTCCCAAATGTTTAATAAATCAAAATTATTCTTCATTGCTATGACATTCTTAATAGGCGTTATTTGACACACGTTGCAATTTCACTTTTGTTGTTTGTCTCTGGCCGTTGGATGTTGCCGAGACTGGAAATTATGATGTTTTCGCTTCCATTGCTGTCACTACATTTATTCCTTGAACCTTGATAAAAGCATGGTTGAATGAGGGTTTTTGGTGAAGTTAAGTCGCATGTCTTTTAACTCTCCCCCGGGAATTGTGAAATCATGAACACCATCAGACCGGGGTCTTCATCGCCGCCATCAGCGATGCTTGAATGAAACACCCAATGTCATTGTTAATTCTTTTTTAAGTCAGATCATAAGTGTGCGAATATTTAACACATACATGGTTATGAAAAACCGTGTGTATTCAGTTGGGTAGTGGGTAAGTTCGAATAAATGAAATGTAAGCGGAAAATAATGCATATACATAATATTTTTTGGAAAATTCAAGGAAGTCGTACGCGAAACTGTATATGCAGAATAGTTTAATATAATAAAATAATTCTCGATTTTTACTCTTTATATTTTTATATAGCGTATTGTATTTTAAAGTAAAATTTTGTTGTTACTCATGCTAATGTATAAAAAATTGCAACAATTGTATATATTTTTTTTGTCATACATATACCAAACATGTGGGAAAATGAAAATCACTTAAATTAGGCCTATGATATGTATGGATGTCTTTAGTCATGTCCAATTTGTGATATTGGATTTAACATGAAATGGAAAAGAGATCATTTATTTTATCGCAAAATGGGGATTATTGTTCAATTGTATCATTTTCCTTCGTTCATTTAAAGTTCCAAACGAATAACGAAATAATCTACAATGAAATGTTTACTTTAAGCTATTTGAGCATTGGCAAGAAGATGATGAAAGTAATTGATTTAACCGTTATATTCATTCTTATTTTTGTACCCATAACAATACTAGGGTCGTATAGATTGTTACAAATTATTCAGGTTTGCGATTGGGGAGATGAAAAAACATCAACAAAGTCAAACGCCATATTTTTTAAATTTTTTTTTAATTTCATTGAATGAAATCAACAAATGTCGGGAATAGGAAAATTTCGGGATAGCAAAATTTTGGAATAAGTTTCGATTTGTTGGAATTGGTCACCCTTGGCACGAATTATGGCCTTCAAACGGTCAATGAAACCGTCTCACGTCCGTCCTGGCGAAGCGCTTTCTATATATATATATATATATATATATATATATATATATATATATATATATATATATATATATATATATATATATATATATATATATATATATATATATATATATATATATATATATATATATATATATATATATATACTAGCTGAACCCGGTGCGCTTCGCTACCCCTTTTGATTTTATATGCATTCAAAATTTTATTTTCGAATATATGTTGGATAAAGAAAAACAAATTTAAAAATTAAAAAAAAAGATTGCACTAATTTAATGCGTTAATAAACAAAATCATTACAAAAGCAGTAACATGACATGCATACACGAAGGGTTTGTCCTTTGGATTTATTTATTTCATAGCAAATACCAAGCGTGCAGGAAACTGCAATTTTTTTAAGTAGAGTGGCATTTCTATTGCAATTAGTGAATTCGAGATAGCAACATACTTCGCCGTAATAAGCGTATTTCAAATTTCAAATTGTTGTGTTGTTTTTTAGTGTTAGCCTAAGACGTTGTGGGTCAATGGTTCTTATTAAAATCATATCCCAATCTGATCCGATTTAAATATAATTATAAAAAAAAATTACTTTTACACCAAACTTCGCCACACCTTTCATATTTCATTGAAATTGGTGCGTCAAATATGTTAAATCGGCCGAGAATATATATATGGGAGCTATATCCAAATCTTAACTAATTTCCAATTATTTTATCACATTTATTATTATAACCAAATTCAATTTTTGGCAATTTTTGCTGGTGCCAGATTTTGTCTCTCTCGCTTTGGGTGTATCAAATATGTGAAATCGGCTGAGTATATATATGGGAGCTATAATCACATCTGAGCGTATTTGAATATAATTTGTCAAATTTATTTTTGTACCAAATTTAGCCACTCATGCCGAATTTCGTTGGAATCGGAAATACGTATCGTGTTTTGTGCATCAAATATGTGAAATCGGCGGAAAATATATATGGGAGCTATATCCAAAGCTGAACCGATTTTAATATAATTTGACTAATTTATTTTCTAATCAAAATCCCGTTACATATTCCAAATTTCTTTGGAATCGAACATACATATCGTGTATGGTGCATAAAATACATGAAATCGGTCGAAAATATATATGAGAGCTATATCCAAATCTGAACCGATTTCAATATAATTTGACAAATGTATATTTGTTTTAATTTCCGCTACACATTCCAAATTTCATTGAAATTAGAGATACATAGCGTGTTTGGTGCATCAAATACATGAAATCGGTCGAAAATATATATGGGAGCTATATCCAAATCTGAACCGATTTTAATTTGACAAATTCATTTTGGCTCCCAATTCCGTTACTTGTTTTAAATTTCATTACAATTGGAAATACATATCGTGTTTGGTCCACCAAATGCTTGAAATCGGCCGAAAATATATATGGGAGCTATATCCAAATCTGAACCGATTTCAATATAATTTGACAAATTTATTTTCGGATTAAATCCCGTCATCAAATGAACGAAATCGGTCGAAAATATATATGAGGCTTCAAATGAACGAAATCGGTCGAAAATATATATGGGAGCTATATCCAAATCTGAACCGATTACAATATAATTTTGCAAACTTATTTTTGTTCCAAATTCCGTTACGTATTCCAAATTTGGAAACTGTATCTTCAACCAATCAATAGATATGTGCAAATAAAATCTAAATTTTTGGGAGGTACCTCCGATTCTGATGCTATATCTCCAGTTCCAAGTGGAAATTCAAAAATGTTTATAGCCTATGTTACTTTCAGGCGATGTTGCAGTATATATGGAAATTTTCAGGAAAACCTATTCAGCGGTTTTCGAGTCCATAAATTACAAACAAACAAACATACAAACATTTTCCTCTTTTATAGATGTATATATTATATATATATATATATATATATATATATATATATATATATATATATATATATATATATATATATATATATATGGGAGCTATATCCAAATCTGAACCGATTACAATATAATTTGGCAAACTTATTTTTGTTCCAAATTCCGTTACGTATTCCAAATTTGGAAACTGTATCTTCAACCAATCAATAGATATGTGCAAATAAAATCTAAATTTTTGGGAGGTACCTCCGATTCTGATGCTATATCTCCAGTTCCAAGTGGAAATTCAAAAATGTATATAGCCTATGTTACTTTCAGGCGATGTTGCAGTATATATGGAAATTTTCAGGAAAACCTATTCAGCGGTTTTCGAGTCCCATATATATATATATATATATATATATATATATATATATATATATATATATATATATATATATATATATATATATATATATATATATATATATACTCTTTTGCTCCGATTACCGTAAGATGTGAATACATTTTTTGTCATTTAAATTGTGCGGTGGAGATCCAATAAAGTCCACATTTTTCATCGTAGTGTAATTCAATGACGATTAAAGAAATGTTCGGTCTCGTATTATTTTCTAATTTCGTATTTTTTCCATGTTTGTCACAAATTCCGACTGAATGAGTTCCAGATTGACATTTCTGAGTTTATTTCATATAGACGTACATCCCAAATCTACGTTCCCAACCAATATTCTCTTGGGGGTTACAAATTCAATAGAATACCAAATTTTCTTTTCTGACCATACATTGGTTGGGAAAGTGGACTAGGGGGTATACTAATGTGGGGACTATACTTAAAAAATGCCTATGTGGATAATTATCTGTAAGGTGGTTTTCTACTCCAGGGTTTTTAGCCTCAAGACTAAAATGGTCCCTTTTCCGAAAAAAAATTATGAGAAGAGGTTTTCTTCCCGCTTAGAAACAAAGTCATTTTCGTTTGTATAAATGTGTTCGCATCTTCCAGCTGAAGGCCCTGGATTTGAAAGCTAGATGCCAATTTTATACATGAAAGATCGCCATTTAACATCGTATTAATTTTTAATATTATTCATTCAGAATTGAAAACAATAAGAAATGTACACTTCAACATAGAAAAAAGAAAGAATTGACAAAAATAAAAATAATCTTCAACTGGTTCGCTGATTTTTTTACTGCAAATTTTTAAAGCTCCTTATGAAGTTTGTCTGTAGAATGTACTATTATTTTGAAATTCGATTCCATTGACAAATTTTCGATTTTTCCCGATTTTAGAATTTTCATATCTTATTCTCTTCTGAAATGATATTATTCGTATTACCCAATAAATACATATAATCTATAAATAACAGTTTTATCCGTTGTCGCTTTATACTACCCAAAAAAATTCACATCATATTAGAATTCAAAAAAAAAAAAAAAAAAAAAACAGAACAGAACAGAACAGAACAGAAAAAAAACACTACAAATGTACATTCGAAAATAGTTAGTCAAAATGGAAAAAATCATGCAAAATAAAACATTGCTATTGTACATTTTAAAAGTCAAAATGAAAATTTCACATTTTTATGCGATTTTTTTGGATTTTATGCTATTCTGCCAAGAGGCAATTCCGAATTTATCTCAATCGTTAAAATCAGACCGGCGGTCTTTATGTTATAAGCGCAGTAACTAACACAACTTTCTTTTAAAGAGTGATTTGTTAAGAGCTTGATAACTTTAAAATTTGCAAAATCTCATCGGTTCTTTATTTGAAACGTTAGATTGGTCCATGACATTTACTTTTTGAAGATAATTTCATTTAAATGTTGACCGCGGCTACGTCTTAGGTGGTCCATTCGGAAAGTCCAATTTTGGGCAACTTTTTCGAGCATTTCGGCCGGAATAGCCCGAATTTCTTCGGAAATGTTGTCTTCCAAAGCTGGAATAGTTGGTGGCTTATTTCTGTAGACTTTAGACTTGACGTAGCCCCACAAAAAATAGTCTAAAGGCGTCAAATCGCATGATCTTGGTGGCCAACTTACACGTCCATTTCTTGAGATGAATTGTTCTCCGAAGTTTTCCCTCAAAATGGCCATAGAATCGCGAGCTGTGTGGCATGTAGCGCCATCTTGTTGAAACCACATGTCAACCAAGTTCAGTTCTTCCATTTTTGGCAACAAAAAGTTTGTTAGCATCGAACGATAGCGATCGCCATTCACCGTAACGTTGCGTCCAACAGCATCTTTGAAAAAATACGGTCCAATGATTCCACCAGCGTACAAACCACACCAAACAGTGCATTTTTCGGGATGCATGGGTAGTTCTTGAACGGCTTCTGGTTGCTCTTCACTCCAAATGCGGCAATTTTGCTTATTTACGTAGCCATTCAACCAAAAATGAGCCTCATTGCTGAACAAAATTTGTCGATAAAAAAATGGATTTTCTGCCAACTTTTCTAGGGCCCATTCACTGAAAATTCGACGTTGTGGCAGATCGTTCGGCTTCAGTTCTTGCACGAGCTGTATTTTATACGGTTTTACACCAAGATCTTTGCGTAAAATCTTCCATGTGGTCGAATAACACAAACCCATTTGCTGAGAACGGCGACGAATCGACATTTTACGGTCTTCAGCAACACTCTCAGAAACAGACGCAATATTCTCTTCTGTACGCACTGTACGCATTCGTGTGGTTGGTTTAATGTCCAATAAAGTAAAATGAGTGCGAAACTTGGTCACAATCGCATTAATTGTTTGCTCACTTGGTCAATTATGTAGACCATAAATCGGACGTAAAGCGCGAAACACATTTCGAACCGAACACTGATTTTGGTAATAAAATTCAATGATTTGCAAGCGTTGCTCGTTAGTAAGTCTATTCATGATGAAATGTCAAAGCATACTGAGCATCTTTCTCTTTGACACCATGTCTGAAATCCCACGTGATCTGTCAAATACTAATGCATGAAAATCCTAACCTCAAAAAAATCTCCCTTTACATATAGAGAGACAGATTTAAAAGTAGGTGCGTTCCTCAGCCCCTAAATAAATACTTACGGTTGGATGGAAAGCCAACAGTATCTCATGTAATAATTCTCAAACCGATATCTTCATTATTTTGGCAAATATAAGGATTTTAGATAAATCGAAATAGTGGGTAAGCGTGGTCAATATTTTTTCTTTAAAAACCTAACTCGGGGCATGACGAATGTTTGTACAAAAAATTATTCAAATCGGTCCACCCGTTCTTAGCTGATTCCATTACCAACAAACAACAATTGATTTTTATATATATACTAGCTGGCCCGGTCCGCGTTGCCGGCCCCTAGTTTTTGTCTATTATGCATATTTCTCAAAGCATAATTATTCACAGATATGACTGATATAAGTGTTCACGTACTGGTCGATTAGTGTTTTAAAACACCTGTGCCCATATTTAAGTCGTGGGCTTCAATATTTAAATCGTAGACTTCAAATGTGTGGATGTGGTATTCAAATCTATTAAAAAAAGTATATGTCAATATTAAAAAGTATATGTCAATCTTATCCCCATGTAAGGGATCAAATTAATTTTTAGTATGGTAAAAATCGTAGCAAAATTTTCCAGTCAAATGAGCAGTAATTTGGAATTTACTGAATTGTGTATACCTCATAATTTAGGGCTGAATGATTTAAGAATAGTCAAAGTTAATTACTTTTTAAACCCATTAACACCTTAGATTGTGCATTGAAGTCCTCATAAGTACCCCTAACCATGTTGGTCTGTTTGTCCGCCAAAAGGTGGACTATTACATGGAGAAAATTCTAACATTTGTAGATATGTTATCAATCAAGAAATCAAGTCAATTAAATAAATTGGTATTAATATTCGAATTCAAAAATAAAATATAAAAAACACTACAAATGTACAATAGAAAAAAGTAAGTGACAATGGAAAAAGATCATGCAAAATAAAACATTACTATTATACATTTCAAAAGTCAAAATGAAAATGTTAATACATCACATTTTACGCGTTTTTATTTGGATATTGTCCTTTTCGGACAGGAAACAATTCCGAATTTGTAAGAATGGTTAAAATCAGTCCAGCGGTTCTTAAGTTATAAGCGTAGTAACTAACACAACTTTCTTTTATATATATAGATGTATAGATAGATTAAAAAGTAGGTGTGGTCAGTTCCTCAGCCCCCAAACAAATACTTTGGTATCTCGTGTAATAATTTTTAAACCAATAACTTCATTATTTGGGAAATATAAGGATTTTAGATAAATCGAAATAGTGGGCGTAAAAGGAGGCGTGGTCAATATTTTTTCTTTAAAAACCTAACTCGGGGCATGACGAATGTTTGTACAAAAAATTATTCAAATCGGTCCACCCGTTCTTAGCTGATTCCATTACCAACAAACAACAATTGATTTTTATATACATACTAGCTGGCCCGGTCCGCGTTGCCGGCCCCTAGTTTTTGTCTATTATGCATATTTCTCAAAGCATAATTATTCACAGATATGACTGATATAAGTGTTCACGTACTGGTCGATTAGATTTTAAAACACCTGTACCCATATTTAAGTCGTGGGCTTCAATATATAAATCGTAGACTTCAAATGTGTGGATGTGGTATTCAAATCTATTAAAAAGTGTATGTCAATCTTATCCCCATGTAAAGGGTTTAATTAATTTTTAGTATGGTAAAAATCGTAGCAAAATTTTCCAGTCAAATGAGCAGTAATTTGGAATTTACTGAATTGTGTATACCTCATAATTTTGGGCTGAATGATTTAAGAATAGTCAAAGTTAATTACTTTTTAAACCCATTAACACCTTAGATTGTGCATTAAAGTCCTCATAAGTTCCCCTAACCATGTTGGTCTGTTTGTCCGCCAAAAGGTGGACTATTACATGGAGAAAATTCTAACATTTGTAGATATGTTGTCAATCAAGAAATCAAGTCAATTAAATAAATTGGTATTAATATTCGAATTCAAAAATAAAATATAAAAAACACTACAAATGTACAATAGAAAAAAGTAAGTGACAATGGAAAAAGATCATGCAAAATAAAACATTACTATTATACATTTCAAAAGTCAAAATGAAAATGTTAAAATGTATGACGAAAGTTTGTACAAAAAATTATGCAAATCGGTCCAGCAGTTTTCAACTGATTCCGTTACCAACAAACAAAAATTGATTTTTATATATATAGACTAGCTGGCCCGGTCCGCGTTGCCGGCCCGTATTTTAGTCTTTAATGCGTGTTTTTTAAAGCATAATAAATCACAGGTCTGACTTATGTAAGCGGCACAATTTTCATTATACGTAATGACTCCATGACTAAATAGAAATTAATATTTGTGTTAAATTCCTTTATGATAAAGAACATCTATAATAGCCCAATGTGAAAATTCAGCTCATTTTTTATTGTTGTAAAAAGCTTAATATTTTCAATGTATTTCCAACGTTCAAAATCCCGTACTGCTTGGTATTTTTGTTCACCTCATACTTGAAGGTATAATGTTGTCAGAATAGCCAAAAAAATACTCTTTTGGGCATAAATTTTTTGTAATTTAATTTGAGATCCAATAAAGTCCACATTTTTCATCGTAGTGTAATTCAATGACGATTAAAGAAATGTTCGGTATCGTGTTACTTTCCAAAAAATGGAAAAAGTGGCCAAGACCCCGAAAATACATTAAATCAAATGATGGTCATACTAAAACATGATCATTTCTTGCAAGGATGTTTTTTTTTTTTAAATTATCAACATAAGGTAAAATTAGTACGAAAAATAAGGTTAAAATGTAGAATATACTTGAAATCGGGTTGTTCCGTTATCGGGGGTTATGACCCATATCTTGAATGTTTGGAAAAAATTTCTGGATGGAATTCGATCTACTATTTTCGTCCATTATAGTCGGTATTTCACGGATTGCAGTCCCAATGTATTTTGCGTTTTGAGTTCTCATTGGACGAATTATTGTCATATGAAAGAAACAGGTCCACTTTTTGAAGTGAACCCCATAACGCTTTTTCGGTCATTTTTGTTTGTATAAATGTGTTCGCATCTTCCAGCTGATGGTCCTGGAGTTGAAAGCTAGATTCCAATTTTATACATGAAAGATCGACATTTAACATCGTATTAATTTTTAATATTATTCATTCTGAATTGAAAACAATAAGAAATGTACACTTCAATATAGAAAAAAGAAAGGATTGAAAAAAGACAAATGATCTTCAATTGGTTCGCTGATTTTTTTTACGGCAAATTTTTAAAAGTCCTTATGAAGTTTGCTTGTAGAATGTACTATTATTTTGAAATTCGATTTCATTAAAAAATTTTCGATTTTTCCCGATTTTAGAATTTTCATATCTTATTCTCTTCTGAAATGATATTATTCGTATTACCCAATAAATACATATAATCTATAAATAACAGTTTTATCCGTTGTCGCTTTATACTACTCAAAAAAACTACACATATTAGAATTCATATTAGAATTCCAAAAAAAAAAAAAAAAACTACAAATGTACATTCGAAAATAGTAAGTCAAAATGGAAAAAAAATCATCAAAATAAAACATTACTATTGTACACTTCAAAAGTCAAAATGAAAAATTTTAAATTTCACATTATTACGCGAATTTTTTTGGATTTTATCCTTTTCTGCCAAGAGACAATTCCGAATTTGTTTAAATCGTTAAAATCAGATCAGCGGTTCTTGAGTTATAAGCGTAGTAACTAACAGAACTTCCTTATATATAGATAGATTAGAAGTATGCGTGGTCAGTTCCCTAGCGCCCAAATAAAGTCCTAAGTTTGAAGGGAAAGCCAACAGTATCTCGTGTAATAATTTTCAAACCGATATCTTCATTATCTGGCAAATATAAAGATTTTAGATAAATCAAGATAGTGGGCGTAAACGTAGGCGTGGTCAATTTTTTTTTTCTTTAAAAACCTAACACGGCGACTCGGTGACGAAATAATATATATATATATATATATATATATATATATATATATATATATATATATATATATATATATATATATATATATATATATATATATATATATATATATATATATATATATATATATATATATATATATATATATATTCTTGATCAGCCATGTTCATCCGTTCGTCTGTCCGTCTGTGGAAATCACTCTAGCTTCCGAGCGGAATGAAGTGCGTTGATAAAACTTAGGCGTGTTTACGATATGCAGGACATTTGGTACCGAAAATAGGCTGTATATCCACGTTTTGCCATAACATCAATTAAAAAGTTCTGTTGGTTTAATCACATAGTTAACCCTAATTTGCTGTGTCCCCATTATGTAAGTAACATTTCGCTTAGAGTTGTCAATATAGGTCACGGCTCCGTATAGCCCCCATATGAAGGTGGATTCCTATATTCGGTACTTTTATGATATTAGCCACATTTTTCAATAAAATTATCTCAAAATTGGTATTTGCTGTTCGTGATAGGCACCCCGACTGATAAAGAGTTCCACGAAGTCCCCATATACCAATGCAGGTATTTACATGATTTTTTGTCACACTTTTCACGGTAATTATTTCAAATTTGTAATTGGTACTATCTCCTATGATAGAAAATTTCCTATATAGGTCCACATTTTCGTATAGATCACACATAAATATTCGCACATAACATTTTGATTTTTTTCGATTGTAGGTACATTATTCACCAGAAATATCTTCAACTAGACGTTTGGAGTTCGTTATAGACATACATATTTCTGACAGATAATTGGCTGTAAAGGCGCTCGTTTTCCTATTGCTCCCGTATAAGTGTACATCCCTATATGCGATATTTTGACAATGTTGGCCACACTTTTCACCAGAATTTTTTCAAATTCGGAGTTTGGAGTTCTCGGGAGGTACAGCTTCCTATGACTATGAAAATTGCCCACACAAATGCCTATCTTCACGTAGCCCTCATATAACGTTACCTCCCAATATACGATTTTTTGACGGGTTTATATATTTTTTTCAAAGGAATTATTTTAAGCTTGATGTTTGGAGTTGGTAAACGGCACCACCTTCTCCGACAGATTGTTGCAATTTTTTACCCTACACCATATAGTGGTAAGGGTATTATGTATTAGTGCATTTGTTTGTAACAGGGAGAAGGAAGCGAGATAGACCCAGAATTACTTTTGAGGATCTTTATAGAATCACTTTTTATACCCTACACAACATAATGGTAAGGGTATTATGTCTTTTTGCATTTGTTTGTAATAAGGAGAAGGAAACGACATAGACCCATAGTTCCTTTTGGTGAATAGCATAGAATCACATTTTGAGTCGATTTATGTATGTCCATCCGTCTGTCCATTTTGTAAACAAAATGCAGGTCGCATTTATTATTCGATTAAGTTGCCATTTTCTAAACAACATTTGTTTGGCTCAAGGACGAACCCTATTGAAATTGATGAAAATAGCTCCCACACATATCTTCAGCCGATTTTAGGTTTCTTGGCCACCAAATGGCTAATATCAGTCCAAATAGTGTGAATTTTGCTACATCCGACCAAATGCAGCCTACAAGCATGTGCTTCAAATTTGGCGAAAATAGGTTAAGATATAGCTATAGCTCCCATATAAATGTTTCATCTGATTTTGGTGTTTAAGTCCTTACATTCGTTATATGCACTCCACAAGACTGATATTTAACACCAGATACAGCCTGGCAATTCATAGATCAAGTTCGGTTCAGATTTGGATATAGCTCCCATACTATATATCTTCATCCGATTTAGGTTTCTTGTGCACTAAATGGCTAATATCAGTCCAAATGGTGTGAATTTTGGCACATCCTACTGAATTCAGTCTAGAAGTAAGTACACCAAAGTTGGTGAAAATCGGTTCAGATATAGCTATAGCGCCCATATATATGTTTCATCCGATTTTATTTTTAAGTCCTTCATATGAGTAATATACATTCGACAACAATGATATTTGGTACCAGATATCTTATAGAGCTCGGAAATACATCTGCCAAATTGTATCAAGATTCGATAAAATTTTAATACAGCTGCTATATATCTTCAGCCGATTTCGGGTTAATTGCTTTATATAGCTTTAGCTGTCATATATATGTTTCATCCGATTTTGGGGTTTAAGTCCCTCTCATGCGTAATATGCACTTCACAAGCATGATATTTGGTATCAAACATAAGATACTGCTCGAAAATACCTCTGTCAAATTTTATCGAGATCGGTTCAGACTAGCATATAGCTTCCATATACATCTTTATCCGATAGCAGGTTTATTGAGCATCATCGGACCAAACGGACTGAACTTTGGCCATTACAACTGAATTCATAATAAAAACCTGTACTTCAAATGTGATGTAAATCAGATTTGGGGTTTTAAGTAATATGCATTCCACAACAATGATCTTTGGTATCAGATATCAGATACAGCTCTGAAATAAGTGTTTCAAATTTTGTCAAAGTCGGTTCAGATTTGGATATAGCTCTTATATTGTGCACCAAATAGCCAATTACCTAAATTTTGGCATATCCGACCGAATTCTGCTAGAAGCAAGTACTTCAAATTTGGTGAAAATCGGAATCGGAGCTCGGAAATACCTCTGGTAAATTTTATTAAGATTGGATCAGATCTGGATATAGCTCCCATATATATCTTCAACCGTTTTCTGGTTTATTGTGCAAATAATGGCTAATATCAGCCCAAATAGAGTGAATTTCGGGACATACGTCCATTTTGTGGAACTCGCCTTCTCGAATTAATATCATACACTCTATAGCAATGTTATTTGGTATATAAGATTAAAATGTCTCTGTAAAATCGATTCAGAATTGGGAATGCCTCCTATATATTAGTTTCCTTTCAAACCAAACTATAACTGCTTTAAAGCCATATGTTGATAGTTAGTATAATCTACTTCAAATAAATCCTACTAGATATGCATAGTGGTGTAGGTTATCGGCCCGCCCGATTTTTGACTTTTCATTACTGGTTAAAATTATAGCGGCATTTTTCATTCGATTTTTCTTTATATTCCAAGTTTTTTCCAATTTTTGGAGAGTACTTTTTTCTTGTTAAATAACTAAAATATATATGTAACACAATCCTATTGGATCGAGAGTTATCAAACATAGTCGATATTACAATACGAATTCGATCACTCCGTTTAAAATCAAGCATTTCATATATTTATAAATTACATTTGCGAGTTTCCACATTACATATAAATTAAATAACACATATAACTTAAATAACACTAGTCACAGTCCCATTAAAATTCACATTTTTAATAAGCAAACATCGCATTGAACTTCATTCGCTGTGGTCATTTTCCGTTATTTTTAAATAAAACCGAAATGAGATTCAGCAGCAATGCAATCACATTTAAAGCGAAGTTGTTTCTTCCGTTATTTGCCAACATTTTCCATTAACGTCATACCAATCAATCCTCCAGCATGGCAAAATGACACGAGACCCACCCAAACAGCAGCAGCGTGAAAGGTTGTTGAAGTAATCGAAGTGTAAAGAGGTGGTGGAAAGGTGGAAGGGGGGGGGGGGGGGCGTTCAATTTAAAGTTGTCGCACCCACCACGTGACAGCGGAAAATCAACATTGCAAAATATGCGGAAAACATACAACACAAAGTACCTTTTTACGCGATGGATTAACGATAGAACACCCCACGCCGGGAAGGCGTATCGCCCCAACAACTCTTACAAAGGAAGGAGGACATACAAAAAAGGACACAAAGTAGCTACACAGAATAATTCGTTGAAAGCCCGGCAAAAGGAGACATGGCACACGGACGAACGAATAAATGGAAGACATGGAAATCTTTAGCTATGCCATCCGTCACTCAGTCGTCGGTCGCTTCAGAAAAAGGGAAAAGACGAAAACTGGAAAATAAGAAAGGAAAAACTTTAGCCAGGTGGAAAAGGAGAACGACACGATTTTATGCTAATCCAAAGTGTGTATAATCACATTTTTCTCTTTTTGCATAAAGGAAAGTTTTTTTTGAGGTTGTTCTTGTTGCTGTTGTTGTTTTTGCCCTGGTCATGGGAAGTTTTATCAACTCAATAGAATTTGTAAATTGTAAAACTAGTCGGGTCGTATACCATGTCACACCTTTTTATTCTGAATGGATGCAGGGAAACCATCTGCTGGATGCAGGGAAACCATCACTCACATATCATCAGAGTATGGAAATAGTTATAATTACAAACATGTGGCAACATTTGGTATGCTAGCTAATAAAAGACAAGTGGGTGGGCGGACATGGTGAAATCGACTCATACTCAAAAAAAAAAAAATATTAATTTAATGTCTTGACAATAAACTAGCATAAACGTGCCAAAGCGTGGATATATATCCAAAGATATGCAACACATGATGTTGAGACGTTGCGGAAAAGGAGGTCGACTGCAGTGTTTCGTTTAGTTATTTGGATTAGAGCATTTGTAGGTTTTCATAATATGGAGTGCACATTAAGACTGTCATTCCGTGTGTAAATCATCGAAATAATCACCCTATAAAGTGCAGCGTACCATTCTAACCCGATTTAAATATGTATGTATATCCAAAACTATGTAACACCTGCTTTTGGGACTTTGCGAAGACAAAGACAGCTATCATATAAATGTGGCACTATTTAGTTTGGTTTGATGGATTAGAGCATTTGTAGGTTTTCATAGTATGGAGGAGTGCATATTACGAATGTGAGACCTTAAACACCAAATTGGATGAATCATGTATATGGGGGCTATAGCTATATCTGAATCATATATATAAAATTTGAAGTACTTGTTTCTGGCTGATTTCGGTAGTATGTATCGAAATATTTCCTATTTCGACGAGTATTAAACAAATGGCGCACAACAAAATTAAAAACAAAGTTTTATATGGAAGCTCTATCTAAATTTGGACCGATTCTCACCAATTGCAATAGGGTCGGTTCTCGAGCCAAACAAAATTTTTGTGGAAGATTTCATCGCAAACGGACAATAAATGAATCCTGTATTTTAAATAATCATAATGCAGGTCGGAATATATTTACATAACATTAAACAGGCTAAGGGTATACAACTGTCGGTGAAACAGACTGATATTTTTTATTTGTTTGACTTGTTTACTATAAATCAGAAAACCTTCTTACTAAAATTATCAAAACCTGGCTAGGCCGTAAATGGTCGACCTTTTTTCAAATGGGATTTTGCTTGGGTATATATTTCATGGAATATCCGTTGAACATTTTTAAGTATTGTAATTCGAATAACAAAATATATATATATACTCATGTCTCAATAAGAAAGGCTGCTCAATTTCGAAGAAACTAGAGAAATGCAGCTCTGTGCTGGAGTCTTCTTGTGTCAAGTAGACTTTTAAATATGTAACAGTTGGCTTTGTTTATTTTTATTTTTTTTACAAAATTTTTATATTGGGAAAAACCCGCGAAATAAGAATGGAATATCGGAGTTATTCCAAATTTTATCACAAAATTGTACAATTTGTTACCCATTTCGTCGAAAATTTGCATTCATTTTGCAACCAAATTTGAAATAATTTCAAATTATTGCATATGTTATTCAAAACAATACACGTATGCACAAAATGTGTATATGTTTTGACAGAATAAGGGCACAGAAAGAAAAAAAATTGTATTTAGGGGGTAGCTTTGTTTTACCTTCTGTAATTATGTCATGTATATACCAAAACTTTCAAAACTGGGTAAGCGCAATGTACACTTTAACCGGTTAAATAATCCGCACCGGAAAACAAACAAATGGAACGCAGTAAAGATAGGACAAAAGTTGAGCGGGGCCTTTCTTATGGCACCTTACAAGATATGCATATTTTGAAAAAGTATTTCTAGTCTGTAATTGATATCTTGTACTAAATATCGTTGTTATGGTATGGTATCCTGTAACAGAATGTAGTTCCAACTATGAACTCCAAATACGAAGATTCAAACAATTCCGATGGATTATGTCACTAAAATTATCAAAATACCAAACATAGGAAGGCACAGCTATATAGGGGCTACACGTAGACGTGGACCTGTATGAGCAATTTTCTGTCATAGGATGCAGTACCCATTAGGAACGCTAAAATATAAATTTGAAATATTTCCGGTGAAAGTTAGACACAAATCATAAAAACTTCGAATATCTGGAGGGGACTATACCAAAACTAAGACCTTTATTCACAGTTAAATAATGGGAACACATGCCAATTTGCAACAAATTCCGGATAAATTGTGACTCTGTCGGTACAGTTATTTGGGGGCTATACCAAAACGTGGACCTTTATAGCTCATTTCAGTACCATAAGTCCTGCAGACCTAAAACACGTCTAAAGTAAAGTTTTATCAACCTACTTAATTTCGTTCGGAAGCTAGATCGATTTCCACAGACGGACAGGCAGACTTACGGGCTACAAACGGAATGACAAACCTAATATATAGCCTTCACAATATGGCGGAGTCTATAAAATAATGGGTTCGTTTTTGTTTCAATAAAATGAACGATGCAATTTTTTATAACATTCGTACAATAAATGCGACGTGTTCTTTTTGTTCTAACAAAAATCAATGGACAAACGGACGGACATGCATAAAAGGACTCAGAATTTAATTCTATGGAGATAATCAAAAGTCGTCTCCTTCTGCATGTTACAAACAACAGCTCAATAATTTAGTATTGTATAGGTTATAAATACCTTCAATCAATCTTCGTAGCAGTTGCTACGTCGTGTAGTTGCACGAATTTAATATAGAATCACTCTTTTCTCGACTTATTTATTCGCTCTTGGTGGCAGTTTGGTTGGTACTTACTTCCTATGAAATGTCTATGTTAAAATATGGTGTTAGGATGCTGATATGAGCCGTAACTGGTGCTAAAATGTACTATTAAAGGGTTGTCCATATTCGACGGACCCATCTGGCAACGCCATAACTTTTGACAGAGATGTCACATCGCTTAATGACATACCGCGTTTGAAGCGTCAGTCCAAGCAGATTTTTACCATGAACCAATACACGCCACGCAAGCGCTCTGAAATTTACATTCAACAGAAGAAGTCAATTGTGAAAACTCAACGTGCTCTAAAAACATTAAAAAATGTGAGAAGTGCGCCTTCTAAGAACACCATTAAGCGTTTATACGAAAAATTTTCGACTGGTAAGGCTCTTTCTAATCCGAAGAGGCCATATAAAAGTCGACCAAGGCGATCGGCCGAGAATATCGCTGCCGTACGAGCCAGTGTTGAGAGGTCCACAAGAACATCCCAAAAACGCCGTTCTCAGCAGTTGGGCATGGCTCGGTCCACTTTACAACGGATTATTCGCATTGATTTGCATTTGTTCCCATACAAAATTCAATTGACGGAAAGAATGTTGCCTGCGGACAAGCCTCGTCGATTGGAATGGGCCCAAAGACTCATGGGTCCGTCGAATATAAGCAACCCTGTATTTCGTAATTACATCTCTTAGGGATTATAGTCAAGGATATATTATATATGACAATAGTTTCCGATTATTCAATGTTTTGAAAATTCGAAAAAAGTTCATACAATATTTCCATTTAGCTCGAAAGGCTAATTAACATTATGCATATGTATATACATATGTGTATGAGATGCCCTTTACCATTATATGAATTCATGGAAAAGGGCATCACATACGAGTCTACATTTTCAAGGTTTTCAGCCGATTAAATGGAATGCATACAAGCACACATTTGAAGTTCATTTTTACTAATACCAGTTTGTCCATTGATGAATTCTGGGAACGGCTTGTTTGCGCAACTTACTTTTATAGATACCTTGCCATTTAATTTAGCAATGAATAGGGCAACTTAAGAAATTATTAATTCAGTAATTTAAAGTTACAAAAAGATTCCAATGAAATTGAACTTTTTTCAGTTTCATGGCCAAATATTTCAAACAATATAGATTTTATTCCCCATAATCATGGCAACATCAAACAGACTTTATTAAAAGTTGAAGAAAAAATATTTCCACATGGTCGGCACGAACTCAAAAGAACCGCATAAAATATTAATATTGAACACCTTAAATAACTTTTAATTAGTATAATGGAGATGTTTTGTCAAAACACCATTGTAGCCTATTAAAAAGACACCCTTGATTCTTATCCCATCAACCATGGCAAAAGTGACATTTCACGAGGCAACGTTACGTTGTCTTCGTGAACATGTCTCGAAACTCTTATCCCCCTCCGAACTGAAGGACATGTTTAACATGACAAACATAAAACCAAAATGGATGATGTATTTTTCTCTTTAGGCAAATCTGCTTTCTGGTGGTCTTCTTTGTGTGGCAGCCACATCTCCTCAACGGTGCCCAGCCAACGGAAAATTTCAGAGTTTTTGTCTCTGATGGAAGCGAAGCGATAACATTTTGAGGGTAATTCCTTTGTTTCTTCGCTACAGATGGAATTAATTTCAAAATAATGAAAATAAATTTAACGGCCGTTAACATAATTACAATCATTGCGGTAATTAGGCTAATAAATGATATTGACACCTACAGTCACACAAACGGGATGCCCAACGATAAAGTCAGCGGAATTCCATGGCAAAAGTTTTGTCAGCTGCAGCAGAGACCCTAATAACTTTACGTTTAAATAACGCCGCAGAGATTAAAAGATAATGTTTCTTAATATCAGCAGAATATTATCTAATAAAGAAACTCGCATAATCCATTACGGTACCAATAAATTTCAATCTGATTTTACAGTTTTGTGCCTTCCAAGTACATTCTTTTTTTCGGAGAAGGTTATTTTTATGTTGTTTTCCCCCTAACATTTGGTTATTTGAAAGCTTTTTTCAAAGGTTTTCTTGTGTTGGTGTGTGTAGGTGGATAATGCTTTTAGGTTTTTCTTTTGATATCTCACGAAAACATTTGGCTTGTTATCACATTGTCGTAGACTCATAAACTATATAACTTTAGGTTGATTACGTTGTTTTAAGTCAACTGGAAATGGAAAGGAATTGCATGAGGTAAGTATGAAGAAGACGAAAAAGAAAAGAAGAGCGAATAAAGGTGACTGAGAATCATAGCATTGAATAACAAATAAAATTCCTAAAAAATCGTCCTGAGCATCAGCATCATTCTAAAATTTCCTTACATACTAGGGTGAATTTATTTCGGGTCATAAGAAACGTATAACGGGTGATTTAAAAAAATTGAAAAATTTTCAGAAAAATAAATAATAAACTATTTAAGAGTAATTGTCGAAATTGGGCCTTTTCTTATCTTCATTATATTTTCTCACGTTCTGTTCTCCATTGAGTTGAAAATCAAAATTCATAGGAGTACGGACGGCAGAATGTGGTGATCAGCGAGAAAATCAATTCCCTGATAATGATCATAAATTATAATTGATCACAAATTATGATGATCATAAATTATAAAAATAAAAAAGTAAAAAAGCGGTAAAGAATGGTCAAAAGTCTGGCGGGCCGACTATATGATACCCTATGCGTATTGAGTAGAGCTCCCGTAACAAAAATATTATATTGGAAATTTAAGTGAAGTAGATCATAACAACTATGATCCAAATTGCATTGCTTTATAGTGCATGATATGACTTCGATAAGGATTATATTAAATGATATTTATTGAAACAATAGATATACCTGTATGGTAAAATTCGGATGAAAATATCTATTCAATTTGGCTGATATTACATATATGGTCAGCAATAACCGTAAAATTGGATAAAGATGTATATCGAAACTATACAAAAACAGGTAAGCAAAGGCTATAGTCATGCGGGGCCGACCATGTGATACCCTACAACACTACAATATGTTAGAAGCCCCCTTATGTCCAAATCCATTTTATAAGATTCTGCTTTTGAAATTATGATATAGAGTACTGCCCAGATATTGCCCTTAGCATTTTGACCATGGACATTTGCAAAATATTTACGCACTCCGTCGTGTTGTTAGTTGTTGTGGTCCATTTTACAGCTAAATATAATGCAATGGTCATCCATATAATGCAATTCTCCCCTGTCCTTTACTCTCTTCTCAGGCGCGTCGATTGGCTTCAATTGTGTGATCAGGAAATTTTTTTCTGTTTTTGGTTCATTTGAACCCCTAAGTATTTTGCGATCATCTCCAAAAGTAAGAAGCCCCTCTGTATCTTCAAACTTAGACTCATCTACATGATTTGCTTGTCTACGATATTTGGCTATATTCGTCAACGAAATCAGCATCAAAGCCAGAAGTTGGCCTTTTGTGTATTTCGGATATCGCCTGTAAGTAATGTTGTTATTTTTTACACAGAAAAGTAGTGGTCCATTCCTCCCGATGTCCTAAACTCTAATTTCATGCTAGATTTCGTGTCCTAAGGTTTCTATTCGTGACCTTTTTAACGGCTGAAAAATCAGGAACATTTTTATTTGTTGGTCCATTTCAACCCCTAAATATATTGTGGATATCTTTGAAAACAATAGGCCTAGCACTTCTGGGTCTAAAAATGTAAAAATTTTCGAGAGGATCGGACGATAATTGCAATCTGCATATAATAACCCCAACCTGTGTTGTAAGGTGAAAAAAATTTTACAAAATAGACACTTCAATATTAAAAATCAAATTGAAAAAATCGCATGCGATAAAAAATATGAAAAAATTTTAAAAATGTCACAAAATACTACAAAATATATATTAACACCATTATTGGTATCTTTTTATGCGAATTTCTCATATTTTATTCTTTTAGGCCAGGAGGGCATTCTGAATTGACAACATTTGTCAAAATCTGTTCAGCCATTCTTGAGATATAAGCATTTTAGCTAACATCCCCTTTCTTTGTATATATACATTGTATACATTTCGCTATATATGTATTTCCGAAATATTTGTTATCGGCATCTATGTAACGGTCAGGATTGATCTGTTCGTCTATTTGGAATTCGCCGGGATTAAAAATATTCGCCGTTTAATGCACAAAGACAATGTTACAAACAAATGCACAAAGACAAAATACCATTATGTGGTGTAGGGTATAAAAACGGTTTTAATTTTCACCTGAACTCGAGCCAAAATAAATAAATAAAGTTATAAACATCAGAAAAATGCAATTGAAATGGTCCATACCATTTAATATTTGACGATTATTTTTTGCTAACGTTGCGGATTGAAACTAAATAGGCCCATTCTGCCCTTTGACGATTTTCATAAATTCACATTGGAGTCGATTTATGCATGTCCGTCAGTGTGCATTTTTGTAAACTATGTACAGGGCGCATTTACTAATTTACTAATTTTCCACAAATCATTTCTTTGGTCTAAGGTCAGTGAAAATCGGTCCAAATATAGATATAGCTCCCATATATGTAATATTCGCCGTAATAGGATGTATTTAAGTATATCTAACAAAATTCGGATCAGTAATATACACTCTAGAACAATGATATCTTGCACCGGATATCAGATTCATCTAAGAAATACCTCGGCCAAATTTTATCGAAGTCGGTTCCAATTTGCATGATGTACCTTCATCCGTTTCACGGTTATTGTGCACCAAGTATGTAATATCAGCCCTATTTGGATGGATTTTAGAACATAACGCCTAAACGCATTCAAAAAGCTTCATCGTTGGTATGATCAAATTCACATAAATTCCCTATATAAACGTTTATTTGTTAGCTCTACTAAATATGCATAACTGTGTAGGGTCGACTTTTGACCTTTCTTTACTGGTTATGGATGGATTTGTAGCTTTTGCAATACTTCTGGCTGATCTTGATTCCAACATCGACAACTCAGCTTATTCACGTGCCTATTGAGCCTAAAACGTGCTTCGCCATAAAATAAAACGAGTAAAAATGCTGTATGTCCGGCCGGGCCGAACTTTGAGTACCCTCCACAATTTGGCACGAATTTGGCAATTTTCCAAAAAATAAAATCCGTTAAAAATTCTCTTAAAATCTTCAAAATACCTAATGTAGCCGTAATGTTAGGGTCAATACGACGACGTGGACCTGCATAGGCAACTTTTGTCATAAGCCATTACAATATTCAAATGCGAAACTTGAAAAAATGGGTGAATAATGTCGTTAAATCGTCATTATATATACGATGACGTGGACCTGCACAGATAATTTTCTGTCATAGGCTGTAGATCCGTTAGGAACATCGTTTGTATGACATTTCAAGGTAGATTATAGACCATTTTGAAGATGTGTGACAGTGAATCAAAACACGAAAATCCAGTGTTGACAAAAAGATAATAGATAATAGCTAAAAAATCACCCCAAAATTCGATTAATTAAAGCGGATTATGGCAGTTATAAAAGAATAAACATAAAATATAAAAGAAATATGCAAAAGCTAGAATCGGGATTGACCGCCATAATTTATGGTCATATATTTTATGGTACATAATTGTACTACTTTAAATCGCATTCTAATTGTCAAGTTGGGCTCTTAAGGGCAAGATCGATACATAACAATATAGGAAGATCTATATATATAGTGTCACAGAAATAGTTTGTGGTGTTACAAACTTGTTGATCGAATCAAACTTATAATACCCCGTTGTGGGGCATAAATTGTAATATACACCTCTCTTAAGGTGTCTTGTAATAAATTAAGTATACTTTAATGTATCAATACCACATTCGAAATGTATGGGAATATGGAAAAACTTTGAAATTAAATTTTTATTTTTATAAGCATACACACACATATACATATGCAGAAGTTAGTAAATCGATTCTCCAATGTGTGTGTACGTTGATGTGTATTGGAACATCAATACTATGAGGTCCTTAGTTCAATTGAATTTACACTACATGAAAAGTATTGCTGCAGCCAAAGTGAAGTTTTTCATTCATTTCCCAAAAAAAAAAAAAAAAAAAAAATATTTGGAAGGGTATCGTCTCGTTTGGTTTGGCTGCTTCTGCTTTGCTTGTGTTTCGTCTCCATTTGAATCTTATTTTTTAGGAACAAATTATGCTGTTGCTCTTACGGGTCGGTCCCTGGATGCTGTGACTCGCATTCATTTCAGTACGTGAGATTTCTTTTTTCTATTTTAGTTTGGAGACGTTGTGTATTGTGAACAATGTTCGTGTGTGTGTGTGTGTGCTCACATGTCTGTGAATATTTTTCCGATTTCGTTCCCTGATGTCGTTGAAGCTATTCAATACGATTCGTTTTTTACTTCTGTGTTATGTTTATATTCACTTTCAATTTTCAATGTTTACCAAAGAATATTGACTAAAAGTGCAATGCTTTCACATTTCTTTGAGGCGAATGCAAAAAAGGAAGACCGAAAAAATAAAATTGATGTTCGAAAATACTTTACACATGTCATTGCTCATTGTTGGGAATGTCGGGTGGGTATGCTAGAGAAAAAAAAAACTATTTTCGTTTTATTACTTGAAGTAGATCCTATGAGTCGAGTGGAAAATGCAAGAGTATTTGTAACAATGCAAAATTTTAAAGACAACGTAATTGTTATGACATTTGGAATATTTTATTAATTTTTAAAATCAACTCTTCTCGAGTGTTGAGTTAATGGGACCACACAAATTTTATATGGGTAATTAATTTTTTTTAGTTTTTATACCCAATTCCGTGGGAAAATTGACTGGTATCATCAAAATACCGAAAATCGGTGGGTATATATATATGGTGTATATATATGGTGTATATATATATATATATATATATATATATATATATATATATATATATATATATATATATATATATATATATATATTCATTCTTGACCATGATAAAATTTAAGTCAGATTAACGAATGTGTATTTGTAGTTTATAATGGGTTATACTACCAGTATCAAAACATTGTCAATAATTGTCCACGGTTTCCATATAATGGTACCCACCGATTTTCTGTATTTTGATGATACCATTCAATTTGCCTACGGAATTATTTTAAATTCGGTATTTAAGACTTGCAATAGATATCAATCCTTGTAGTATAAAATTGTCTACATGGGTTCCCGTTTTGGTATGGCTCCATATAATGGCTTCATCGACTTTATTGATTAAAATTTGGTATTTGAAGTTCGCAATGGATACTGCAGCCTAAGACAGAAAATTGTCTGTGCAGGTCCACGTCTTCGTATGTACCCCATACAACGGTACCTCCCTATATTCGGTATTTTGGTGGTTTTAGCGTCATTATTCAACGGAATTGTTTCAAATTACGCATTTAGAGTTCGTAATGGAAACTACAATCTGTGACAGAAAATTGTCTATGCAGGTCCAGATCTTCGTATAGGCCCCATATACCAGTACCTCCCTATATTCGGTATTTTGATGAGTTTAGGTACAATACTCACCGAAACTGTTTGAGATGTCGTTATTGAAGTTCGTAATGGATGCTACAGCCTATGACAGAAAATTGTCTATGCTGGTCCAGGTCTTCGCACAGCTACAATGAACGGTACCTTCCTATATACGATATTTTGATGATTTAAGCTACCTTATTCACAGTTTATTTCAAGTTCCGAATTTGAATTTGGTAATGACTTGTGACAAACAATGCCTATGTAGGTCCACGTCTTATTTTTCGGTATTTTTCAAATTTTAACATAATTTTTTAAGGATTTTACTTCCAAATTCGTTTCAAATGGTGGAGGGTATTCAAAGTTCGGCCCGGCCGAACATATAAAAAAATAATATTTAGGTTGAACGGATGGAGCTGGAATTCTGATATTTTGTTTTGGGGTCCCTGTTTGTGCTAGGTTTCTAAGAAAGATATAGTTTTGGTTTTGTACTACAAGTGAACGAGAAGTACAATATAGTATTTGGAACAATTTGGTATTGGGTGAACAAATAGCGCTTGAAATCTGAAATTTGGTGTTAGGGTCACCGCTTATATGTAATCTGGACATAGCATGCAGTTTCGGAAATGTGTACTTTAATTGTACGAAAAGTAATAAATAATCCTACATTTGGTATTGGGTGAAAGGATAGGGCTGGATTCCTGAAATTTGATACTAAGATTACTGATAGTATTTGTGTTTAAGATTTGGAGTTGGTTTGGAAATGCGTCCTATTTCTGTGCGAATTCCTGAGAGTTGACATTCAATTAATTTGATATACTACATTTGGTGTTGAGTGAATATTTTAAGCTGCAATTCCAAAATTTGATATTGAGGTCTGTGTTGGTATCTGGTGGAGGCTTTGAAAATTCTTAATATAAACATTTCAATAGTCATGAAGCTCATAAAACGCGAACTGAGCATCCGATTCTTTTTAAGCTCGGTACATCGCAATATTTCAATTAACACACGATCTTGTGAGGTGAAATATATAGACCCATTTCTTTTGGTATCTCCCCTACGAAGGGGTTAAAACTCAAAATATTATATGCGAAATAAGCATCCAATTCGTTCTAAACTCCACACATTCCAATATTCTTAATAACGCAAAATCTGGTGTGAAGGTGATAGATATAGATCCACCCCTTCTGATACCTTCCCAAAAGGGTAACATTTTCAGTGCTCATGTCTCTCATAACCAGCGAAAAAAGTCAGCGATTCTTTTCAAACTTGGTTTATCTACAAATTTCTTTCAACCAGAGTTCTGTATCTCTCCCACAAAAGGTTAACATATTCATAAACAATTATTCATATTCAATTGGAAGTAAATGTTAGATGTTTTTTACATTTTGCACATTTCAATATTATAATATATTGGAAGGTTATTAGATAAAGTGGAATACTTTCATTCCCTATATCAAACATTATTATATATCTTATATAAAGTGATGGAAGTACTCCATATATTACAAATCTGGAAGGTTATCTATCTATATCTATATATATATAAATCAATTGTTGTTTGTTGGTAACGGAATCAGTTGAAAACGGCTGGACCGATTTGCATAATTTTTTGTACAAACGTTCGTCATACCCCGAGTTAGGTTTTTAAAGAAAAAAATATTGACCACACCTCCTTTTACACCCACTATTACGATTTATCTAAAATCTTTATATTTGCCAAAATAGTGAAGATATCGGTTTGAGAATTATTACACGAGATGCTGCTGGCTTTCCATCCAACCCTAAGTACTTATTTAGGGGCTGAGGAACGCGCCTACTTTTAAATCTATCTCCCTATATGTAAAAGAAAGTTGTGTTAGTTACTACTCCTATAACATAAAGACCGCCGGTCTGATTTTAACGATTAAGACAAATTAGGAATTGCCTCTTGGCAGAAAAGAATAAAATCCAAAAAAATCGCGTAAAAATGTGAAATTTGAACATTTTCATTTTGACTTTTAAAATGTACAATAGTAATGTTTTATATTGCATATTTTTTTCCATTTTGACTTACTATTTTCGAATGTACATTTGTAGTGTTTTTTTTTTCTTTTTTAATATGATGTGTAGGTTTTTTTGGGTAATATAAAGGCACAACGGATAAAACTGTTATTTATAGATTTTATGTATATATTCGTAATACCCAATAAATCCATAAAATCTATACATAACAATTTTATCCGTTGTCGCTTTATATGAAAATTCTAGAATCGGAAAAAATCGACAATTTTTCAATGTAATCGAATTTCAAAATAATAGCACATTCTACCGACAAACTTCGTAATCACCTTTAAAAATTTGCTGCAAAAAATCTATATTGAAGCGTACATTCTTTATTGGTTTGAATTCTGAATGAATAATATTAAAAATGAAATGAGGGCGCAATACGATGTTAAATGCTTTCTACTCCAGGACCTACATCGTGTTTCAGCTGGAAGATGCGAACACATTTAAACAAACAAAAATGACCGAAGAAGCGTTATGGGGTTAATTTCAAAAAGTGGACCTGCTTCTTTCATATGACAATAAATTGTCAAATGAGATCACAAAATGCAAAATACATTGGGACTGCAATCAGTCAAATACCGACTATAAAGAACGCAAAATAGAAATTCTATCTAAACATTCAAGATACCTTTAATCGCTTTGGCAGGTCATGATATGGATCATAACGCCTGATAACAGAACAACCCGATTTCAAGTATATTCTACATTTTAACCATATTTTTCGTACTAATTTTAGCTTATGTTGATAATTTAAGAAAAAACCATCATTGCAAAAAATTATCACGTTTTGGTATCACCATCATATGATTTAAGGTATTTTCGGGGTCTTGGCCATTTTTTTCATTTTTTGACCCTTATTTGTTTCTAAGGAGGAAGAAAACCTCTTCTTATAAATTTTTATTTTTCGGAAAAGTGCGCATCTTAGTCTTGAGGCTACCTGGGGTAAAAAACCCTGGGGTAGAAAATCATCTTACAGATAATTATCCTCATAGGAATTTATTTAAGTATAGTCCCCACATTAGTATACCCCCAAGTCCACTTCCCCAACCAATGTGTGGTCAGAAAAGAAAATTTGGTATTCTATTGAATTTGTAACCCCCAAGAGAATATTGGTTGGGAACGTAGATTTGGGATGTACGTATATATGAAATAAGTTCCGAAATGTCAATTTGGGACTCATTCAGTCAGAAATTGTGGCAGAAACATGAAAAAAAAAAATACGAAATTATAAAGTAACTTTATTGGATCTCCGCCGCACAATTTGAATGCTTTTTACAATACCAAAAATTGAGCTGAATTTTCACATGGGGCTATTATAGGTGTTCTTTATCATTTAGGTATTTAACACTCAAATTAAAGCCTATAGCTGAAAAATAAGATCAGGCTATTTAAAATATTTAAAACCGACGGTAATTATAATTTTTGCCATGAATATTAATTTATATATAGTCATGGAGTCATTACTCATAATAAAGTCATTACTTGGAGTAATTATAATTATAATGGCGTCATTACTTATAATCAAAATTGTGCCGCCTACATAAGTCAGATCTGTGATTTATTATGCTTTAAAGACTAAAAGTACGGGCCGGCAAAGCGGACCGGGCCAGCTAGTATATATATATAAATCAAGTGTTGTTCGTTGGTAATGGAATCAGTTGAGAACGGCTGGACCGATTTGCATGATTTTTGGTACAAACGATCGTCATAACCCAAGTTAGGCTTTTAAAGAAAAAAATATTGACCACGCCTACTTTTTACGCCCATTATTTTGATTTATCAAAAATCCTTATATTTGCCAAAATAATGAAGATATCGGTTTGAAAATTATTACACGAGATACTGTTGACTTCCCATCCAACCCTGAGCATTTATTTGGCGGCTGAGGAACTAACCACGCCTACTTTTTGATCTAAATATATCTATGTATCTAAAAAAAGTTGTGTTAGTTACTACGCTTATAACTTAAGAAACGCTTATTTGATTTTATCGATTGAAACAAATTCGGAATTGTCTCTTGACAGAAAAGGATAAAATCCAAAAAAGCACGGAAAATGTGAAATATGAAAATTTTCATTTTGACTTTTGAAATGTACAATAGTAATGTTTTATATTTTATATTGGAATTGGACATTAGGATGTAATGGATTTCTTCCTTCTTCTTTAAATCGCTTTTATAGGTCATGATATGGGTCATAACCCCTAGATAAGGGTACAATTTTTCAATTTTCGGAGTAGGCTCCCTCTTGGTCTAACCACATTCATCAATTGATTTGGGTAAATAATAGTATTTTTAATATATTCTGGGGTAGAGAACCAACTTATAGATAATTGTCCACGTAGGCATTTATTTAAGTATAGTCCCCACATTATGTGTGCCCCCCAAGTCGAGGTCCCTAATCAATGTGTGGTCAGAAAAAAAAAACTTTATATATTGAATTTGTAACCTCCAAGAGAACATTGGTTGGGAATGTAGATTTGGGATGTACGTCTATATGAAATAAACTCCGAAATGTCAAACTGGGACTCATTCAGTCGGAAATCGTGGCAGAAAGATGAAAAAATTTACTAATACTGGAAAGTAACACTGGACTGAACATTTGTTTAATCGTCATTGCATTATACTATGATAAAAAATATGGAATTTATGGGATCTCCAAAGCAAAATTTAAGTGACAAAAAAAATAATTCTTTTCTTACGGTAATGGGTGCAAAAGAGTAATTATCTTTGACTTCATTCTGCCCTCAATTGAAAGGTGGACGAAACTAAATACCACGCAGCACGGAATTCTAAACGTTGGAAATACAAATTCCAAATTACAGCTAAATGTTGCCAAGCTCTTTACAGTACAAAAATTGAGCTAAGTTTTTACATGGGGCTATTATAGATGTTCTACATCATATAGGTTTTTAACACTCAAATTAATGCCTAAAACCGATAATTATTTATTTCTATTTAGAAATTACTATGGAGTCATTACTTATAATAACAATTGTGCCGCTTACATAGCTCCGCTTTATGATTCATTATGCTTTAAAAAATATGCATTAAAGGCTAAATGTATGCGCCGGCAATGCGGGTCGGGTCAGCTAATAATATTTATATCAGACTTAAGTTAGATACGAAATGAACAATATCGGCACCTCCCGCATACTCCATCATAATGAGAATGAACATTAGCTAAGGGTATACATCTGTTGTGAACTTTTATAGTGGGGTTGCCATTGGAATGTACCTATAGTATCAATATCAAGCGGATACCCCTTTGGAGATTTATCAGCCAAAAATCTCATTGCCAAATCATTTTATTAAGTACATTTTGCAAGTTACAAAAAGGATCCTAAATGATCCTTTGCGAACAAATTTGATATTGATTATCCTGATTTGAAGAATTATGTTATTATTAATAGCTTTGCGATTATTCAATTCGATTATAAAAAAAAGTTCTTAAGTCACTTTCAAGCGAAAATTCCATTCCATTTTATTGTGTAGCATATTCCAAAAATGGTTTATACTTCCGTTATTGAACTATACCATTGCAATGGCTAACGAATTAATCGGAAAAGTGAACAATGAAGCCTATGTATGCTTACAGCAACACGTCTGTTTGATCCTGTATGTATGTTTGTTTCTTTTTTGCATTGGGTTAACTTCCAAGTGAGTATCACT
Source organism: Musca domestica (assembly GCF_030504385.1). Classification (NCBI taxonomy): domain Eukaryota; kingdom Metazoa; phylum Arthropoda; class Insecta; order Diptera; family Muscidae; genus Musca; species Musca domestica. Next base: position 15,723,927 of record NW_026712328.1, on the reverse strand, counting down.
TTACATGTCTGCCATTAGAACATGAGTTAAATATATGAGTTGGAGAGTGCATATGAGTTCTTCCTTTTTTGTTCATTTCTCTTTTTTTGTTAAGGACATATACCTATGTGGATTCATATAGATATGTGTGTGTGTGTGTGTGTGTGTCGACATTTCTTTCCCTGGGTGTGTGCATGAACGTATTTCTTTAGTAAATAATGCAGAATGCAACAAACATTTCAAATGCATTTCATTGTACTTTCCTTTAGAAAACAACAACGGAACAAGGAAAACAACATTCATGTGAAATTGTATTACCATACCGAACACAGACACATATTCCTGCACAGTCATATACATCACCAATCCATAGACACACGAGCACACACACATAGACACACAACTCACAACGTAATACATTGTGTGCATTTCACAACAACAGATGTTATCTTCGTTTTCCCTTCGCTTTTGTGATTTGATTCCTTTTAAAACATTTGCAACAAACTCAAATGGAAATGCATATTATATAAGCAGCAGGAGCTGGAGCAGCAGCGGGAACACCAACACTTTGATAGCTTGTAGTAATCGCAGCTGCCCTACCGTGTGGTATCATCATCCATTTCCTGCAGTAGCAGCTGGTGGGAATATGGGTGGCGCATGGTGAGCTGGAGTTGGATACAACCGCTCGACGTGTGGATGGATGGATGGTTGCATGCAATCGCATAGTCTGTTGTCGATGGCCATGGATGCTTGCTTTGCTTGCCAACGTTCAATTCTACTCAAAGTGGAAACGATAACCCCAGTTAAGGTTCGATTTCCTGTGAAATGCAACAACAAAAATAAAAAGCTCATAGATCCTGCATATATTGAGATACGTATGAGCTTTATTAGATTACCGATACTAAAAACAGGGGAGAATGTTTGATAGGATTTGTAAATTTTACTTTTACTTTTATTGCATTTCTTAGTAAAAGATATAAAAACAGCAGTAATTTTTCAATTTTTAAAAATTCCCATCTAAGCGCATAGAGGACAATCCGCACAGGGTAAGATGAGGGAATTAATTTTATTTCTTTATCAATGCGATTAATTTATTTAAAGATCGTTAAAATCTTAATTTGGCCATAACTACCGGCTCATTTTATATACATATGTGTGTGTTGGTTTCGTTTATATGAAATACTTATTTATGAAAAAATTCACTGTCGTTTCGCACCTGAACATGCATTCTGTAATACCTAAAACGAAATTTCAAACAATTTCGGGAATATTGTACCTAAATATGTCAAAATACTGAATATCGGGGGATAGCATTTTATATGGGCTAAAAGGTATCATGGACCCATATATACATACATATATATATATATATATATATATATATATATATATATATATATATATATATATATATATATATGTCTCTTCCGACGCACGGTCAGGCCTTTTAAACTTAATAACGACTGTGGTCAAAGGTCATTGATCTGTTGGCGAAGAGAAACAGTAAACTTTACGGTCCGGTGACTACATACGTCGATATTCAGTCCGCCCTGAAAGCACAACACACAGATCTTGTGTTAATAAAAGTACTGAAATGTGTGAAATCTGGCGGATTTTATGATCGTTTTGTTATTACATTATTTTGGTCCTATCATTATTTTGGAGTTGCCAGAAGGAGTGGGCCGATGTCTACCATCTTCATAACAGATCTTATGTCAGTAGAAATATTTGCATTGATACCCTTGATGGGGAGGTATCAGAAGTGGTGGGCCGATACCTACCGCTTTCATTACAGATTATCAAAATGTAGGGATGTGTGCAATTTGAAGGGAATCTGAAGCTTATTTCGCATTTTATGAGAAATATAGTTATTCGAAATGTTTACCCGTTCTGGGGAGAGGGGTTACTAGAAGGAGTGTTCTGACATATTCCATCTTCACAACTGACCTTGTGTTGATGTGCCGAGTTTGAAAATAATCGCATGGTCATTTCGCGTTTTCTGACCTTCATGGTTCAAAAGGTTGATCCTTCATGTTGGAAGTATCGAAAGGAGTGGACCGATATATACCAATCTAAGCCACGTCAGATGTTGTGCTGTCAAAAATTTTGGGATGTGTGAAATTTAAAGAGAATAGGATTTTTATTTCTTATTTTTTGAAATTTGCCAGGCAGATAAACGGACCGAGGAAAATTCTTAGATCGACTCCAAATGTCATGAAACGGATTTCGTCTAAGACCGTTTTTCAATGAGTAACGTTGTGACTGAGGGTATAAAATATAAAGTCGTCTATCAATCTCCTTTTCTCCTCAATTTCACTTTTGCAAAGAAAACTGTGCGTCCTTTAACCTATCCTAAGTGATATCTTAATGAACTATATGTACGAAGGATGTACGAAGGATGTACGAAGTTTGAATTAAAGCTGATACTTCCTTTGAAATTATAACAAATGCTTTGGAAATTTTTTGAACAGCCGGTTTGGCCTTAAATTATTAACATAGTGCAACTTGGTTTAATATATGGCTACATGGGGTAAAGCTGCCATATATCAAATCAAGTTCGGGCAGGCCGAAATTTTTACACTAAAAGCATATATGTTGAATATATATATATATCCCCAAAGAATTCGAAATATTTAATTATTATCAACGGTACCTCCCCATATTCCGTTTTTCGATGATTTTAGCTACATTATTCACCGGATTTTTTCAAGTTTCGTAATGGTATTGTAATGGTCTTCTTATTGACCCAAATTTAATGGTCATATACGATATTTTTAAGACTTTAAAAGGATTTTTAACGGATTTTATTTATTTATTTTTTTTTTGAAAATTTCCAAATTCGTTCCAAATGGTGGAGGATATTCAAAGTTCGGCCCTGCCGAACTTACTGTTTTTTACTTGTTCTTACTTGATTTATTAGTGACAAAGATTTGTAACAATTTTATACTACCCGACGATATAATAGAGCCTAGCATACATGTTATAGCAAATTGTGCTCAATGAAAACTATAATGTACGTTCCGAAATTGTTAACCAAAAATTTATGAAACATATATTCGTAACAGAGATCGTAATTTGAGTGTAATATAAGTAGGCCCATGCTCAATTCTACCAAACATACTATTTTTAAGAACTGAGCTAATCTTGGTGTGTGTCATCTGTGTCTTGGACGCAATATCGACCGATAGAGTGTCAATTATCCCATCCAATTTAAAATAGTTTTAAAAAACAGAATAGCATAACGTTTATTTATAATCGAACCAATAAAATTAGTACTTGCCAATAACTGAAACCTACACTCATTGACGTCATTGTTTTCGCAATTATTTTCTAACCTGACAAGGACATTGAAGCATCACCATCTCCAAAATATCATGTTTCATTGCATGAAATTCCCACTGACGACACTTAAGCATTGTCCCATTCTCTATCGTGGCAATCTGCTTTATTTGCCATAAAAGTATTTTCCTCGATAACCCGCCTAACAAATTCTTGTGGTGTTGTGACGGAATAGTTCATTCCCATCCGGCCATCCAATCTATCTGATCTGATCATCAAATTTAGCTTTTGTCATCTCCATAAAAGAATTTGTCAATTTAACATCCAAAAATATATTGTTATGGAATCAAACATAAAAAAATCGATTCTATTTTATCGCCCAATTCCTGTCGTCAATTTTGTTTGGAACCAAAAAAAAAAAAAAAAAAAAAAAAAACAAAACAGAAAAAAACAAGAACGTTAACACCATCGACAATGACCCAAATCGAGCTGAACCCTCCCTGATGACAACCCTTTTTTCCTTTAATACGAGTTGGCACATTGGGACTCGTTATTTGCCCAACTATTTATGGCTTCTTTTTAAGTAACAACTGAAATGGCGCTCCGTAGTTGGCTGACACATCGCTGGGAAGTCCCAGTTCACAACTATCGGCACGAGTGTGAATGTACTTGCTAATCGTTAATTTGCGATGGGGGAGGCTGTGTATGTGTGAGTGAGTGTGCTTGCAAGTGCAAATCTAATCAATTGTTTCAGTAACACATTTTGATAGTGTAGCGCACATACACGCACATACATATGTTCATACATCGACGATGTTATGTATGAATGCTCATATGTACGGGTTTTATAACCAACCGTGCAATCTAATGAAGTGTTGACAATGAAACAGGAACAGTGTTCCGAAAAAACGTGAGAAACTGAAATTTTACTTTTCCATTCCATTAGCCGTCATTGGATAGAAAAAAGTTAAGATCTCTGTTCTTATATTAGCAAATATCTTCAGATTAAAACCTAAGGCTGAAAAATACAGAATGATTTAAATACAGTTAAATCCATATGTAAATGCAATAACTCTACCCTGTTTTATGGTACCCACCACAATAACTCATTACAAATCGGATTACCAAGCCATTATTTTTACAAGAACATCTTTCTTCTATATCTATAAAAGAGGAAAATGATTGTACTTTTTTTGGTTGTTTGTTTGTAATTTATATACTCAAAAACTGTTAAACGGATTTTCCTTAATATTTCCAAATAAACTACAGCATCGCCTGAAAGAAATATAAGCTATATACATTTTCGAAATTCTACTTGGATCTGGAGATATGGCTTCAGAATCGGAAAAAATATAAGTTTTCAGCTTTAAGTTTCAATCGTCTTTCTCTATAGCTTGAACAGGTTCGGATATTTCATTTTCAGAAATAAGAACTAATCGGTCTACTTCTTCTTCGACCTCTCAGACATAGGGTCAACATTTCAAAATCTCATTAGTAAAAAGTAACCAAAATTAAACTTATTGGCAACAAAGAACTGTCTCTGCAGATCTGAAACCCTTATGACCAGAATGAAGATTCTCCTAAGAAACCACCCACATCTACTCTATAATAAAATCACATTTTAAATCCGATCTGCATTCAATAGTTTCTAAAAAAACATCTCAATAAAAGTAACGACATTTGAATATGCTGATGTTCCTACTACGTCAAATACCTAAATCGCTCTTCCGGAGAGAACAGAAATTTTACATTCAAATTTTTTTCGTGCATATTGAACATTTTCATACCCTCCATCTTAAAAAGGAGGGTATATTAACTTTGTAACGTCCCTAAAATATTCGTCGTAGACCCCATAAAGTATATATATTCATGACCACCGTCTGTCCACTGTTGCAACCCACTTAATTTGATGTAGAGCTTCAAAATTTGGCAGAACAATATGTATTGTGTCTAGTATGGTTGGTATTAAAAAACGGTCCACGTTCTCGTATAGCCGCCATATAACGATAACTCCCGATATTGTGTATTTTCATGATTTTTGCCACATTTTTCCACGGATTGTCTATAAATTGGTATATGTAGGTCATAATAGGTTCTAGTTACGATGGTGGAACATTGTATGTACAGGTCCATATTTTCGTATAGCTCCCATATAACGCTACCTCCCGATATTGTGTATTTTCATGATTTCTGTCACAATTTTCCACGGATTTATCTATAAATTGGCATTTGTTGGTCATAATAGGTTCTAGCTCCGGTGGTAGAGCATTGTATGTATAGGTCCACATTTTGGTATATCCCTCATATAAGGGTATCTCCTGATATTCGGTATTTTGATGATTTTTTTCACATTATCCACGGATTCGTCTAAAAATTGGTAATTGTAGTTCTTAACGGGTTTTGGGTCCAATGGCAGAATATTGAATATCTAGGTACATTTTTCCTATAGCCGCCATATAATGATACCCACTGATATTCGGTGTTTTGATAATCCTTGTCACATTTAGCCACGAAATTTTTTCAAATTGGCATTTAAGACTTGCAATAGACAACAATCCTTGTAGTATAAAATTGTCTAAATGGGTAACCTTTTTGGTATGGTCCCCATATAACGGACTCACTCACTTGTTTTTTTTTCATTTTGAAAAGATTAACTGCATTTTCCAATCGGTCTGACTGTTATTTGTAGTTTAAAGTGGAACAAGGTTGAAATAAGATACTTCTATATAAAAATGTTTTCTTTATCCAATGGTGGAGGGAGTTAAAATTTCGGCCCGGCCGAACTAAATGGTTCTTTACTTGTTTTTTTTTTTTTTTTCATTTCATTTTTGAAATAATGCCCCATAAACAAGAAGTTTTATCTGGACTTTTGACGGAAACCACTAGGTCATCCAAATCTTTGTAACTGCTGCCCTACATTTACGCCCTATGTTGTGTTAATGGAAACTCAAAACCATATTCGAAAATTTGGATTTCTCTATATAATTTCCTGTATCTACTATAGTAGACTTTATTTTTCAATCAGCATCAATGAAAGGTCAGATGTGTGCCTTTCGTGTATTTGTAATTTCGTTCATTTTGGCATTTTTTACACATTACAAAATCTTTACAATTTTAAGGTTTTTGGTCAATTTTAAGCCCTAAAACTTCGATGGGCTTCGAGTTTATTCTAACTCTATCCCCGAAGCTAAATTTCGTAAAGATCGGACTATAACTGCGACCTGAAAAAATATTACAAAATGTACATTTGAATATTGTAGTTTTTTTTCTCGATTTTGTTCTTTTCTGCCAAAAAGCCCTTCTAATTTGGTGAGAATTGTCAAAGTCCGTCCAACCACTCTTGAGTTATAAGCGGTCTAAGTAACATCTTCTTTTATATAAGAGATTGTATATATTTCCTATATTAGCCATATCAGTGTGTATTTGTGATTTTTCTAGAACTAAGATATATTGGCGGTATAATCGATTTTTTTTATTATTATTATTCAATAACCATCCAAATAGGTAACCTTAAACTCTAGTTCCATGCAAAATCTCTCTAAAGCAACAAAAACATCAAGATTTTTTTTTCTGCTTTTGGTCTCTCTCAACCTTTAAATATTGCGATCATCTCCCCAAACAATTGAACAATTGATCTTAACTCCACCACCATGCAAACCATAATTTCGACATGTAGCGTGATTATAATTTAACGTGGACAGACGGACCTACAAACGAGATAGGAAGATCCATATATAGTTCCCTAGGTATTGGACCAATATTTCAAGGTGTTACATAACTTTTGGCACAATCAAATGTATAACAAACCCAAAACCAAAACATATTGTTGTAGGGTATACAAATTAAGCATACAGAATTGCGGAAAGAGGTAACTTCTTATAAACTAATTTGCAAGACTATCGCACATGTAACACTGTTACCTCATGTAACGACATGTTGTACACATATATGTACGCACGAAACAACTAAAATTGGCAATACTCGTATTCGCATCAGTAATGTTTTGGCGTTTCTTTTGATAATCCATTTAGCCAATACGAAAACGGGTAGATACAACGAGCAGCAGTCAAAAAATCTTGCGAAAAGAAATGGTGGGGAACTTTCGGGGATGTTTTCTAGTTTATGGCTTTAAACAATTTCCAACCTAAATTCGAATGACGTAAAATCAACAATAACTACAACAACAGCAGCAGCACCAGCAAATAACTATTTCTGTTCGATTTGAGAAAATTGGAGAGCGGGGAAAAGGAAGGAGACCAAAACCGAGAATAAATAAAGTAAATATAAAAACATTGACTTTGTTGATAGTTAACTGCAGTTCAGTTGGGTTAAGTCCCCAGATAGCTTTTTATATTTTTCCTTTATAAAAATAATAATAAAAGAAAACAAGGACAACAACAACGACAACACAACGTCATTGAGAACGGGTAACAGGACAACGACATCAACAACGTCCAAATACCATAGAAATTTATTTCGACAATAACCAAAAAAAAAAAAAAAATGCGACAAATATAAAAATAAAATGAAAAAAGCAAAGAGAAAACGTTTTAGCCATTCAATGATAATATGTATCGAGAGTGTGAACGTAGAGACTGACATGTGTGTGCAAGGATATATGGTAGTGGCGGAAGGAAATGTTTATTATTATTATTTTTTCTTTGAAAGGCACTCGAGAGGCTGGTTTAATATATGCCATCGCTTTTTGGACTTTAAAATTTTTGTTAAAACAATTGATTAGCTATTTTTTTACTTTCATCACTACAACAGTATTGTGACAACTGAAATGCATATGTAATTTTTGACTATAACTAAACTATGTTTATACTGATATATGAGGAACCGTATATGGCCAACTTAACTTTAATTATCTATATTTATATATATAAAAGGGGAAGTTGTTTGTATGTTTGTAATTTATGGAATCGAAAACCAGAACAGTGTTGGCTTGTTTGTTCGGAATACCATAGTATTTTGTTTTTCAAAATGGTCAGGCTGAATCGCTTTACTTTTGTTTTTATAAAAACAACGTTTGTTTATTAGTGGAGAACGTGGTAATGATTACCAGTAAAGCAGGGAATACCAATGTTTCGGAAAGAGCCACCAATCCTCATTATAAAAATAGCTTCTATGACAAAAAACTTTTTTTACCCAAGTGACGAGGTTGTAAACTCAATAGAAGAGGAACCAAAGAATTACATAAAACTAAAATTCTTTTGGAAAATCTGAACAGATTTTCCTGAAAACATCGCCTGTAAGTAACATAGGCTATATACATTGTTGAAATTCCACTTGGAACAGGAAATATGGCATCAGAATCGGAGGTATCTCCCAAAAATTTAGATTTTATATGCACATATCTATTGATAGATTACAGATAGAGTCTCCAAATTTGGAATGCATAATGGAATTTGGAACAAGGAATAAATTTGCCAACACATATATTCCATGCATTAACGAATTTCTCTAATTTCAATGAGATTTGGAATCTGTAACGGAATTGAAAACAAACAAACATTTTCCAAATTACATACAAACATACATTTTCCAATATTGAAATCCGTTAAAATTTGGATATACTTCCCATATATTTTCGACCGATTTCGTTTATTTGATGTAACAAACACGATATATATGTCCTATTTAAAAAAAAAATTGGAGTGAGCGACGGAATTTTATCACAAAATGAATTTGCCAAATTGTTTTGAAATCTGTTCAGAGTTGGATATAGCTCCCATATACATTTTCGGCCGATTTCATGCATTTTATGCACCAAACAATATATGCTCTCTAATTTCAATGAAATTTGGAATGTGTAACGGAATTTAAAATGAACATACATTTGCCAAATTATATTGACATTGGTTCAGATTTGGATATAGCTCCCATATATATTTCCGACCGATTTCGATTACTTGATGCATCAAGCACATTATGTATGTTCGATTAAAATAAAATTTAGAATGTGTGACGGGATTTGATCAGAAAATAAATTTGTCAAATTATATATTGAAATCGGTTCAGAGTTGGATATAGCTCCCATATATATTTTCGACCGATTTCATATATTTGATGCACCAAACACGATATGTATGTCCGATTCCAATGAAATTCAGAATTTAGTTACAATAATAAATTTGACAAATTAATTAGAAATTGTTTAAGATTTGGATATAGCTCGGCCGATTTCACATATTTGATGCACCAACCACGGTATGTATCTCCAATTTCAATGAAATATGAGGTGTGACGGAATTTGGTGCAAAAGTACGTTTTGACAAATTATCTTGAAATCGGTTCAGATTGGGATATGATTTTATTAAGAAAAATTGACCCACAATGCCTTTGCAATAGAAATGCCACTCAACTTCAAAATATTATAGTTTCCTGCACGTTTGGCATTTGATATGAAATTAATAAATCAGAAGGAAAAACCTTTCGTGTCTGCGACATAAATTTGGAATGTTCCTGATTTTCTAATGGTCCTGATTTTCTCATGGTTATATTTGTTTTTTTTTTTTTTTAAACCAACAAATATTTCTATATAAAATTTTGGATGTATATAAAATCAAAAGGGGTAGTGAAGCGCACTGGGTTCAGCTAGTAAAGGTAAAAAATAATATGTATATATAAAATAAAGTGATGATAGTTACTACACTCTTAACTCAATAACCACTTTGACAATTCACACCGAATTGGAATGGTGTCTTAGCGAAAGAGAATAAAATCCAAAAAAAAGTCGCGAACAAATATGTATGAGATATCATATCCTTTTAACACCATAGTATATTATTAGCCTGTTCACCAAACTTACTTTTCTTCCAATTGTAAGGCAAATAGCAGACAAATAGAATTTTTGGTTTCCGTACGTAAATAAATAAAAAGAGTTTTTTCTATAGGCAAATTTTGGTTCACCTAAATCCAACACAAACAAAACGAAATGCCAAAGTAGACAATCAAAAAATATCAATCGTTCATTCACAAAATTTGAACAAAGTAAAATATTGTGTTCGAAAATTGATATTTCACACAAAAGGTATGGTCCATTGCATCCGCTGTGCTGTGCCGATCCCAATAGTTGCGCTTCTTCTCTGGTCTCAACTCTAACCCCACGCAAAATTAGGCGCAAATTGACCTGAAATACTACAAAATCTCTTATTGGTCCATTGCAGGTCCTATATGTATTTATTCTGACCCTAACCCTGACTCAACGCCTAATTTCGTGAGGCGTGCGTCATAATTGTGACGTGTAGCGTGACTACAAATAAAAAAAGTGATAGACAGACACACATAGCTAAATCTACCCAGCTCGAAGATATAGGTAAATACATATGTAAAATCGTGGGTCTAGAACTAATATTTCGAGGTTTGTGGCAACACCTAACGTTTGGCGGATTAGGTTGATATTTCCGCCACCCCCATTTACTTTTATTTGAAATGGAAAAAGCCGGCACCCGGACATAATCCCCACGGTCTCAATCCCTATTGTAATTATGGGAATTATGATCTTTTTTTCGGTGATAATCCCCACAATCCAAATAATAAAGTATTACCGTTTGCTGTGTGGACTACGTACAAAAATAATTAATTTTAGAAATCTTTGATTCGCGATAGCCGGTGCCAAACATATCCAGAGGGACAATCTTTCGACATACCCATTATTATGGGAGTTATGTTCGCTAATTTCCAAAAAATTGCCCAAAAAATTGATATTTTTTCCTGCACCCAAAATTTCATAATTCTTGTAAGTAGACGGCCTTTGGCCGGGGCTCCTCTGAGCGTGTCCTGCTCAGCGAATCAAAGATTTTTAAAATTAATTATTTTTGTAAGTAGTCAACACAGCAAACGGTGTGTCTGTGTTGGAAGCGGACACTATCCCCCCATTATTATGGGAATTATGACCAAAAATAAACAGGGCATAATTCCCATAATTGCAATGGGGTTTATGTCCGTGAGGATTATGTCCAGGCACCGACACGCCACGCCTAAAACCAACGGACGTAATAATTAAAAAAAAAATAAATAAATAAAAAAACAAATTTTCTTTTTGGAAACATAAACAATTTTTTGACAGTAGGGCAATGGGTAAAATGAGCTTATACTCCCAGACGAAAAAGGAAAATGAACTGAAATAAAAACTTGATTGTCTGGGTAGAAATTGCTTGTCTGCCTTAAACAAAAGTTCTGTAAATAGGCTATAAGTTTGTTATTCCGTTTTAAACACCCCAAAATATACATTTTAGACCTCACAAAATGTATATATTCTTGATCAGAATAAAATTCATGCCGATTTAGCGATGCCCGTTTGTTTATAGACATAAGCCTTTGTAACTATGTAATGCTTGCATGTACATATGTTCACTGGTATCAGCTGTTTTACCAAATGCAAATAAAAAAAATAACTTAAACAAATGTAAGTTGTTATTCAAAACATCTTTTGAATTACATTTTTATTAATTGTTTAGGATATGAGCCATTTTTTATTTCTCAACTGTATATTTTCTCGGATTCCGAAGGGGACAATAGTGTCATACTTATCAGAAGACAAAGTGAGACAAAAGTGATCCTCTTTCACTGAAGGATGATGCGTAAATATATAACTTCGTAGTAAATAGTGTAAAATTGTAATACATTTTTTAAGATTCGAACAGGGCAACGCACGAGCCGCTGGATGAGAGGTGTTATGATGTAGAGCCTTAAGAATTTAAAAATAGGCATTTGGAACTATTCTAGACGACTTTGAGTTAGTATTGATAGGCAGAATATTTCATTTTTGGTTTAGCTAGTTTTAAAAGAGACTGTACTAGAAAAGTAACTGATATTAGTCGAAACGTGGTGCTGTTGTCTCGGATAAAAGTAAAAATTAATAAAAACAACAATAATATTAAAAAATAAATAAAAATAATATTAAAATAATATTATTAAATTAATAAGAATAAAAATTAGCTTTCAACAGCAGTAGTCTTTATTTGAAATAAATGGTGTTTGTGATTTATATTATCTTAAAAGCAACACCAGAACGTTTTTGTAAAAAATAAAATTCGTACAAAAAACAACCTCTGTATGCTCAATAAATTTATATTTAATTCAGGCTTGTTTTGTTAGCCGATCGAAAATAAAATTCCATGACCAGTTTTTTTATGATTTGTTTAACACTTTTCGTGCTAAAAACAAGAGCTTGTATCCGAATTTAATCTCTTCAGAACAAAAATTAAAGCAAAACTCTGTTAAGGATTAGGACATCTGTACGAGTGGCATGCCCTGGACGTGTGAAAACAGTATCCAGGATTCCATTAAGTAAAATACTTATGATAATATTTCATCATGTGTTGGCTAGTTGGCTTATTTGCTTGTTTTGATTTCACTTTAAGCTCAAAAAAGCAAATACTACCCCCCAGTCATATGAGTAGATGGCGATGATGGGTGGGTGTGCTGGTGGTGATACTGTGAGTTTTTCTCTGTGACCTCAGTTTTATCTATTTGGTCTTAAACCACACATGTCATCGGAATTTTGGTTCAACGCAACAAAATAACAAAAACAAACAAGAAAAAAGGAACAATTTCTCTGGGCTGCCATGCCACATTTGACCACTTACACTTTCACTATTCATTTGTTGTGTGTGACTGACTAGGCCACATTTCAACAGTGTCTGGCTTAGCTATTTTGACATAGTCTTACATGGTGAGGAGTTAGAAATTAACTCATCTTCCTATAAGAGAAGCTGTACTGACGTTGTTTCATGAGGTTATTAAATGAATATTTCTTCATATTACTACAACCTTGTTATTAACAGAAAAGCAATGTTACGTACCCAAAAAGTATACGAATTTCCCAATTTTACAATATACTACTTTTCTTTGAGATTCTATGTCTTTACCCTAAGACATAAATGAAAACTAAAATGAAATCCTTATTAGATTTTGGAAAAATAAGTAATCATTCACATACGAAGAAATCGCGCAGATTCTCTTGCAGGAAATTCGGATGTTGTAAACTAGTCTGCCATACATCCATCGACACAATTTCAACGCCGATGACTGTAGACAAATGTAGCTGTTGATGTGTAGACACATACATTTGACTCGGTGGTAATACAATATAATGTCGTCTTTCAACATGTCCATCATACATTCTATCCTTCGCAAACACTCACACACCCTCACCCACATTCATCCATTCATTCATATTTCGGTGTGAGACGACCAAAAGCTATTTGGTGATTTTCCAAGTGCCCGTATTCTAGGTATGAGGACATGTGAAAAATACAGATACATCTGTCACCAAAACAAGTTGTTAAAGCGCCATGACAGATCGCTTCATATGTCCTCGTGTGTAACCATCGAGTGAGTCGGTGCAACGTAGTCAGTGAATGAGCACCGGGTCTTGTGAGTATAAAATGTGAAGCCTTTATTTTTTGTTATCTGAGGCAGGGACACATTTGGTTTTGTGCCTGTGTCTGTCTGCCGGTTGCCGCTATCCGGACTTGGATTCGCTCCGCCGCTATGAATGTGCTGTCAGTCAGCAAGCCATGTATTATCACTTTGTTTGCTCCTCACCAACTGCTGTCAGAATTATTTTATGCAGCTAGCATCGAGCAATGTTATCTATACTTGAGCTGGTTGTGGTCTCTTTAAGATTGTCTATATGGCCGGCCAAGTCTGGTAAAGATTTTATTAAGTTTGTCTTCCATATATAGATGTTGTTGTTGTCGTTGCTTGAGCGTAATTTGATTTGAATTATGAGAGGGACATTTTTAACGGAATAAAGAATGGCGACTGTCATGAAGTTAATTATATGAAATAGAATTTTGGTTTAAAGCAAAAGCATTTAACTGTTGTGTCCGTGAATTTTACCACGGACAGTGTAAGTATTCTCGCGTGTGGTAAAGACGTTTTTTTATCTGTATTGAAAGCACTTATTTTAATGTTCTTGTATCTAAGTTGGAACAGTTTTCTTTAAGAAACAAACATTTGTTGTATCATTAAGGAATTTTGACTCTAATCATTTAATCACAGGAACTACAATGCGCAAAATCTTACACGTACAATGCTATACTGGTATCATCCTCCCCTGTTATTTATTATAGCCTATTGGAACATATGGGTTCATCTGAAATAATAGTTAAATTATAACTGCCTTCTTCAACGACATACAGGGTGAGATGAAAAAAATGCAACTATCTTCAGACTGCTGTCATTTCTACGCCATTCGCCCGACAGCTGTTAAAATTATTCCAGTGACAGCTCATTATATTGTTTACAAGCTTACAAAAGCATTTTGGTGAGAATTTTCCAGAAAAAGTGTGATAGTGCGATTACTTTATATATCGTGGCTATCGTTAAAGCACTCCAGCACTTAAATGTGAATAACTCTTTTGTGTCTCGTACTATCGCTCGTTACCGTGATACTCTTAGCGTAGCCCCACGTCAAGGAAGTGGACGGAAGAAAGCGGCAACATCAGCAGAAATGTTTCGAAAAGTAAATAAGCTACTTAATCGAAATCCGCTTCACAGTGGCCGAAAATGGCTCGTAAGCTGAACATTTCACAATATTCCTTTCAGCAAATATTGACAAATAGGGTCGAGGTAAAGCCATTGAAATTCAAAAAAGTGCAAGGACTTACAACGCAACAGAAAGAAAATAGACTCAAAAGAGAACCAGTAAAGAAAGTCTTAAAGTCGGGCGGGGCCGACTTTATGATACCCTACACCACTTTGCTAATTAAGTAGAGCTCCACATAACAATTAAAAGTTTTTATGGGAGAATTCAATCATACACGCTATGATTATAATTATAATTTAAAGTTCAAAAGATGAAATATGCAGAAGCAAGCACAAATAATTTGAAATCGGGTAAAGATATATGGGAGCTATATACAAATCTGAACCGATCTCGATAAAATTTCGCAAAGATATTTCTGAGCTGTATTTGATATATTTCCCTGAATATCGTTGTTACGGAGTGCATATTACGGTTTTGGGTAACAAATACAACAAATCGGATGAATTATATATATGGAAGCTATAGCTATATCTGAACCGATCTTCACAAAATTTAACATACTAGCTTCTAGACTCAATTCGGTCGTAAGTGCCAAATTTCATCCAATTCGGACAAATATTAGACGTTTGGTGCACAATAAAAGGTAAATCGGACGAAGTTATATAAGGGAGCTATATCCAAATCTGAACCGATCTCGATAAAATTTAGCAAATGTATTTCTGAGCTGTATTTGATATATTTCCCCAAATATTGTTGTTGCATAGTGCATATTACGGCGGCGGTGGACAAAAATAACAAATCGGATGAACAATATATATGGGAGCTATAGCTATATCTGAACCGATTTCGATCAAATTTGGTATACATATTTTCGGGCCTAATTTGGGTGTATATGCAAAATTCCATACAATTCGGGCCGATATTACACGTTTGGTGCCCAATAAAAGGCAAATCGGACGAAAATATATATGGGAGCTATATCTAAATTTTGACCGATTATCTCCAATTTCAATAGGGTTCGTCCTTGGGCCAAACAAAAGATCTTTGCAAAATTTCATCTGGATCGGGCAATAAATGCGACCTGTACTTTGTTTACAAAAATACATGGACAGACGGACGGACGGACGGACAGACGGACGGACGAACAGACGGACGGACGGACGGACGGACGGACGGACATGCATAAATCGACTCGAATGTGATTCTATGCAGATCATCAAAAGGAACTATGGGTCTATCTCGTTTCCTTCTGCCTGTTACAAACAAATGCACAAAGACATAATACCCTGACCACCTTGTGGTGTAGGGTATAAAAAGAGTTGCTTCGCTTGGCCAAAAGTGGCGAACTGACGAATTTGGTTTTCTTCGATGAGAAAACATTCGTTGTCCAGTAGTTTGTAAACAAACAAAATGATCGTGTTTACTTGCCAAAGAGGTTAGCTAAAAAAAGTGCACCTTCGGTTGGCCACCAGAACTCAAGCGCCGGTCATGGTGATGGTGTGGGCCGCCATGACAGCCAAAGGTCGCTCTCCGTTCGTATTAATCGACCGTGGCATCAGAATAAATGCCGAATATTATCGCGAAAATATTCTGGAGGGTGTATTAAAGCCTTGGACATGCAAACATTTTGGCCGCAGACCTTGGACATCCCAACATGTCCCAGTACGATTGCACTCAGCACGCACCACCCAAGAATGGTTACAAAATGAGGTTCCTCGCTTCATTTCCAGCGCACAATGGCCACCAAAATCTCCGGATACCAATCCGTTGGACTATTGTGTTTGAAATATTTAGGAAAACAAGGTTGGCACTAAAAAATACCAAAGTCTCAATCACCTCAAGCAAGCGCTTCTTCGGGAATGGGCCAAAATACGCAACATTCGGGCAGAATGCGACGGTTTCATTGGCCGTTTGAAGGTCATAATTCGTGTCAAAAGTGACCAATTCGAACAAATCTTAACTTATTCTAAAATTTGATGCTATTTCCGACATTTTTGGCTGTCATTCAATAAAATTTTAAAAAATGTAAATATTATGGCGTATCACTTTGTTGCAGTTTTTTCATCTCAACTATAAATTTTGACACAATGTATGTCATGAGATGGCAAAATTTAATAAAATTTAGTCACACTGAATATTTTAGCAAGACAATGCCGGTATACATATTACACGTTAATGGTGCGACTGTGAAGTGTAATAGAAAACTTATGGGGTATAGTTTCGAGAGAGATTTGCTGTGGTGGACATCAATATGATCCATTGAACGAATTGAAAGTTTTCATTCAGTAAGAATAAAGCGATGTCAATACATCCGGATTACTTTCCACAAATAGTGGGCCGATTTATTAAATTTTCGAATTTGCTCTATTAGAGACAAAAATATTGTGATGGAAATGTGGTTTTTTAAGAAAGTTTTTAACATTCAAAATGTTGACCCTTTCTGGGAGGCACGAGAAACAGCAGGCCAATATATTCCATGTTCGAACTTGGCCTAAGTCTGATATAAATATTATGAAAGACCCAATTTGGCTTTTTCGGGCATCCTCTTCGCTATATGTATATAATGTTTTGGACCATTTTTTATCTTTTTTTGGGGAAGTTATAAGAACGAGTGATCCACATAGTTCATTTTTTACGTTTTATTTAAATATTGTGATATGTCAAGTTTTAACCGTATTTTTTGATACCTTTACTGAATACGACATTGTTATTTTTATACCCTTCACCATTCATTCCGTTTGTAACTCCTCGAAATATTCATGATAGACTCTACAGAGTATATATATATATTCTGGATCAGCGTAAAATTTTAAGTCGATTTAGCCATGTCCGTCTTCCTGTCCAAATTCACCTCCATATATCAACCCCATCGCATAGAAAGTGATTTTAGATTTCCAACTTTATTTCCTCCATTAAGTGCTTAAATTAATACAATTTCGTAGTTTTCGTACTTTTTAGTAGATTTTCCAAAACCATCGCAAAATTACAACCCAACACACCAACTGTGATCCAAATATCAGAATTTAAAAAATCTAGCTCCATCCGTTCACCCAATCGAAATTGTACAAAATTTAGTACGATTTAGAACAGCTCTTGCACTCAGTACACGTTTCGAAAACTTCTTCTATATCTTTAAAAGAGAAAAACGTTTGTACGTTTGATGTTTTGTTTATTTGTTTGCAATTTATGAACTCGAAAACCGCTTATCAAATTTTCCTGAAAATTTACGAATATACTACATCATCGCCTGAAAGTAACATAGACTTTATAAATTTTTGAAATCCCACTTGTAACTGGAGATATAGCATTAGAACCGAAGGTACCTCCAAATAATGTAGATTTTATATGCACATGTCTATTGATCGATAACACATACAGTCTCCAAATTTGGAATGTTTAACGGATCTTGGAACAAAATAAAAATTGCCAAATTATATTTAAATGTGTTCAGATTTGGATATAGCTTTCATATATACATATATTTGATGTATCAAACATGCTATGTATCTCCAATTCCATTAAATTTAGAATGTGCAACGGAATTCGATACAAGCAAAAATTTGCCAAATTATATTGAAATCGGTACAGGTTTGGATATAGCTCCCATATATATTTTCGACCGATTTCATGTATTCGATGCAAAACACGCTGTGTATGTCAAATTTCGATGAATGCACTTACACTCTATGTATCCCCAATTTCAATGAAATTTGCAATGTGCAATGAAATTCGGTCTAAAAATTTATTTGCCAAATTGCATTGAAATCAGTTTAGATTTGGATGAATCTGTTTCATATATTTTATGCATAAAACACGCTGTGTATGTTATATTTTCGGTCGATTATATGTATTTGATGAACACGTTATATTTCTCCAATTTCAATGATATTTGGAAATAAATTTGTAAAATTATGTTGAAATTGGTACAGATTTGGATATATTTCCTTTGCACATTTTTCTCCTGATTCCGTGTATTTGATGCACCAAACACGCTATGTATGTCAAATTTCAATGGATTTTGGAATGTGTGACGGTTAACTAGGCAAACAGTAAAAAAAACTGCACAACCACTTAATTGAGGCTACGATTATTAAGGGAAAATATGCAGGTTGATATTTATTGCTACCTAGAATCCCTCCAATAGCAACCATAAATGCCCTTTAACTTGAACAGATTGCAGTTTCTTGTACGGTTAGCATTTGCTATGGAATTAATAAATCCGAAGGACAATCCCTTCGTGTATGCGGACTAAATTTAGCATATTCTTGCTTTTCTCATGGTCAGCTGTATGTGGAATGTTCACGTGAGGGTAGACCTATCGATTTGTTTGTTTATTGTATATCCTAAAGCATTAAAATAAATACGTTTGTATTCCCGCTACCATACATAGTATGGAGGGATCGAAATAATACTTTTAGACCCAACAAAGTACATATATTCTTTATCAGCGTAAAATTCTAAGACGATTTAGCCCTGCCTGTCCATCCGTCTGTCTGTCCGCCCGTTGTAATCACGCTACAGTCAAAACGGATTGAAATAGGAAGCACAGATCTGTATTTTGTGTGCAGGCCGGTTAGGTTCGAAGATGGCCTATATAGGTCCACGATATCTTATAGCCCCCATATAACGGTACCTCCCGATATTCGGTATGTTGATGATTTTAGTAACATTTTTTAATGGAATTGTTTTAAAATCCTCAAAAGGAATTCCGTGAGTACATAACCCTTGGAAGAGAATTGTCTATATAGATCCACGAAATCATAAATCCTCTATATAACGGTTCCTCCCGATATTCGGTATTTATGTGATTTTAGCCACATTTTTCAACGGAGTTGTCTGAAAGTACTTTAGTTCCTAAAAGCTCCACGGTATTGTATACCCCCATATGACGGTACCCCCCGATGATTTAAGCCAAATTTTGTATGGAATTGTTTCTTCCAAATGGTGGTGGGTATAAAAAGTTCGGCCCGGCCTTAGCTCCTGTTTTTCTTTAAATTTTCAAGTTTTTATAACCGATTATAGGCGTATTACAGACAAGAGCTCTTGCATTCAATGCAAATATGTCACAGTGTAATTACATATAAGGTGAATATTTTATGTGATCTATCTCTTGCAATTCACATTTCCCTTAAAGTTTCCATTTAATCACTGAATGTATTACTGTATGGAATGAGGTTATATGAGAACTCTTCTATCGCATTACCCACTACAGCGAACTGCAAAAAAAGTTTTAATTATCGAAATAATTATTCTTGAAGTATGACAATTTTTGTTCATTTCGGAGTAAATGGACAAGTGGGCATTTTCCTTTAATTACACCAAACCCTTTGCATGGAAAATTGAAACATTGCAATCTGCTCAAATGATAAATTCACTTTGCAATCATTCTCCCTATCATTGTCCTCATATATAAGTAGTCTCAGCGGCGGGTGGGTACTGGAGTCAATCATGGTGATGATTTGTTGTTTTCTCTCTCTCATATTGCCATGCCATGCAATGGTGTGGCATAGTACAGTACAATTATTTGCTCGTTCAAATGTATGTGTGTATGTATATGTGTCTGTATGGATGGATGCATTTAAAATGCATTACTTTTTCAATACTTGTCCTGATTGTTGGCCGTAAACTGAATTAATACAGTTGGGATGTTCAAAAGACCAACCACTGGCTGCAACGCTCCAATACTTCTGCCATAGAACCATAATCAACAGCAGCAGCGGGTAAGAGTCTGACAGTCCATTAGCGGGCACATTGTGATCACTGTGTCTGCAGTGAGGAGAGCTGCGCCTCGTCACAGCTGCTGTTGATAATTTACCATTAAAGCTATTAACGATATCTCTGATTAAGTGAATTTCTACATGTATGTATAAAAGGAGTCGTCTTACATAACAATGTATGTGATGCTATAACAAAACGGCATAAGTTCATATATTAATATTAAACATTATTATGAGTTATCAAAATGAAAATATAGAAGATTTAAAAAAAACATGGATAATGAGAAATAAATTTATGATTGTTGAATTTAATTGAGAGTGCGATAGAGGTTAGCTATTTTGTAATAAGGGGCAAAACGATTACCACATGTTCTAGCTTACATATACAGGGTGATGAGTCAAACACCATAATTTTTCATTTTTAAATTTTATTGAATGACAGCCAAAAATGTCGGAAATAGCATCAAATTTTAGAATAAGTTTAGATTTGTTCGAATTGGTCACATTTGGCACGAATTATGGCCTTACAACCCCCAATGAAACCGCCACACGCTGCCCGAATGTTGCGGTATTTTGGCCCATTTCCGCTAAGCGCTTGCTTGAGTTGAACGACACTCTGGTATTTTTTTAGTGCCAACCTTGCTTTCCAAAATACTCCAGATACAATAGCCAAACGGATTGGTATCCGAAGATTTTGGTGGCCATTGTGGGCTGGAAATGAAGCGAGGAACCTCATTTTGTAACCATTCTTGGGTGGCGCGTGCTGAGTCCTGTTGGAATTTCTAAGGTCTGCGACAAAATGATTGCGTGCCCAAGGCTTTAATACACCCTCCAGAATATTGTCGCGATAATTTATTCTGTTGCCACGATCGATTAATATGAGCGGAGAGCGACCATCGGCTGTTATGGCGGCCCATACCATCACCATGGCCGACGCTAGAGTTCTGGTGGCCAACCGAAGGTGCACATTTTCAGCTTACCTCTTTGGCAAGTAAACACGATCATTTTTTTTTTGTTTTTTTTTTTTTTTTTTTGGTTTAAAAACTGCTGGACAACGAATGTTTTTTCATGGGAGAAAACCAAATTCGGCAGTTCACCACTTTCGGCCAAGCGAAGCAACTCTTTAGCTCTTTTCAGTCTATTTTTGGAATTTCAATGGTTACCCCGAGCTCATTTTTCAATATTTGCCCAATAGAATATTGCTATATGTACAGCTCACGAGCCATTTTTCGGCCACAGCGACGCGGGTTTGGATCAAGTCGCCTCCTTACATTTCGAACCATTTCTGCTGATGTTGCTGTTTTCTTCCGACCATGGCTACGCCACCAGTATTACGGTAACGAGCGATGGTAGAAGACACAAAAGATTTATTCATATTTAAGTGCTGAAGTGCTCTAACGATAGCCACTTGTGGTTTTCCAGCCAAATATAAAGAAATCATACTATCACGCTTGATTTCCATCACGAATAACTTTTTCCTGGAAAATTCTCACCAAAATGCTTTTGTACACTTGTGAAAAATATAATGAGCTGTCACTGGAACAATTTTAATAGCTGTTGGACGAGTGGGTTAGAAATGACAGCAGTCTGAAATGTGTTGCAGTTTTTTTTTTTTTTTTACCCTGGACTGGATTCTTGTTGTGTCAAAATTTGAGATGAAAAGTATTTTCGCGGGTTTATTTATATTTAATATTTCTTTCCTTTATAGAAATTTTCATAGAACTAGTAATGGCAACAGTATTCCACCCGCATATAATAGTCCCCATATAACAGAGCATACCGAAAACGGCATTTGTTGATCTTAGCCACATTTAAAAACCAGTAAGGAAAGCTCAAAAGTCGGGCGGGGCCGACTATATGATACCCTACACCACTATGCATATTTAGTAGAGCTCTCGTAAAAAGGTTTATACAGTGGATTTCAGAGCTCTATGAGATATTTGGTACAAAATCAAAATCTATCTAATTCTATCTAATTCTATAGCTATCTCTGAACCGGGGTTCTCCAAATTTTACGTATTAGCTTCTAGACTGAATTCGGTCTTATGTACGAAAATTCAGGTGATTTGGGCTGATATTGACCATTTAGTGCACATTTAACCCTAAATCGGATGAAGATATATATGGGAGCTATATTCAAATCTGAACCGATTTCGATAAAATTTAAAACAGCTATTCCTGTGCTCCATCTAATACCTGGTACCAAATATCACGGTTGTGGAGTGAATATTACGAATGTATGGGACTAAAACACTAAATCGGATGAAACATATATATGGTTGCTATATCTATATCTGAACCGATTTTCACTAAATTTGATATACTTGCTTTTAGGCTGAATTTGGTCCGATGTACTAAAATTCAGTCCATTTGGACTTATATCGGCCATTGGGTGCCCAATTAACCCGAAATCGGATGAAGATATATGTGGGAGCTATATCCAAATCTGAACCGATTTCGATAAAATTACAAACAGCTATTTCTGGGCTGTATCTTATATCTGGTACCAAATATCATTCTTGTGGAGTGCATATTACGAATGTGAGAGGCTTAAACACCAAATCGGATAAAACATATATATGGGAGCTATAGCTGTCTCTGAACCGATTTTCTCCAAATTTGTTGTATTTGCTTTAAGGCTAATCTCGGTCACATATGCCAAAATTCGGGCCATTTGGGCTGATATTGGCCATTTGGTGGTCAATTAACCCGAAATCGGATGAAGATATATATGGGAGCTATATCCAAATCTGAACCGATTTCGATAAAATTTAAAACAGCTATTTCTGTGCTCCATTTAATACCTGGTACCAAATATCACGGTTGTGGAGTACATAGTAGGAATGTTAGGGACTTAAAGATCAAATCGGATGAAAGATATATATGGGAGCTATAGCTATATCTGAACCGATTTTCTCCAAATTTGATATACTTGCTTCTAGGCCGAACTCGGTTGGGTGTGCCAAAATTCAGGTAATTTGGACTGATAGTGGACATTTGGTGCACATTTAACCCGAAATCGGATGAAGATATATATGGGAGCTATATCTAAATTTGATCCGATTCTCACCAATTTCAATAGGGTTCGTCCTTGGGCCAAACAAATATTGTTTGGAAAATTTCATCTCAATCGGATAATAAATGCGACCTGCATTTTGTTCACAAGAATACATGGACAGACGGACGGACGGACGGACGGACGGACGGACAGACGGACGGACATGCATAAATCGACTCAGAAAGTGATTCTATGAAGGTTCTCAAAAGTAACTATGGGTCTAACTCGTTTCCTTCTCCATGTTACAAACAAATGCACAAAGACATAATACCCTTACCACTATGTGGTGTAGGGTATAAAAATGTTAAACAGCTCTGGTTGAAAATTATTTCTATGATTCTGTCTATTTATGTAGGCCTCTTATAAGGATTGCTGTCGATATTTTGATGTGAGTACTTAAGAAATATAACATATACCGCTGAAGTACTACATTTCGACATTTACAGACATAATATAAAAGGAATAATTTTACAAATTTTGGAGGGAATTAATATTCCAACAAGCCAAAATTGACATAATTTTTACTTGTTAATTTTACTTTTATGAATTTTTGACTTAGTATGTTTCAACAAATACCCAGTGGGCTGATAGTAAAGATAGAAATATTATGCGAAAGTAGAAGTATTTTATTAACGCAGTGTGTTAAAATAAAGTCATAATTCAGGACAAATAACTGGACCAATGTCTTTATGATCTTACGATATAAAAAAACTTCTTATAGACTTTACGTACTTGAATCAGTGACGTATTATGGAACTCCGCGCAAAAATAAGACTTGCCACCAATTTAAGTCGCATGAAAAAATTGAAACTGAAACTACTATGTCGGCTTTTTGTGATTTAATAAAACCCTACATTCACAGTCTGTGCTTTTCTGCTCACGTCTCTGCATCGTTTTGTCATTTACATATTAAAAGTATAAAATAAGAAAGTCGAAGGAAAACATAAGTGCTGGTTTCTTTTAACGATTTCGGAGAAAATGACAACAGAGATTTATTGAAATATTCGGTATGTGTTAATTCCGAGGCTGGTATTTATGATATTGATGTTCCAATTTAAGTAATATTTATTATGTGTTGTAATTTTTAATGATTTATTAATCTGTTTTCCTAAAGCTTTAAAGCAATGCATACAATTAAAAGTTAATATTTAAAAATGTATATAAACGTATATATAAAATATGAGACCTATTTACATACATAGGATAAAGTGTATCCGAACCCCTGCCAAATTATTTGGAAATCATTGAAATCACATGTTATACAAAATCAAAAATATTTGCAACATTTCATATGTGGAGTTAGTGTCTGAAAAGAGTACACTATGAAAGGAGAGAAGTGGGAGCATATGCCTCTCTGACTACATCTTTGCAACAGCAGACAAACATATCACTCGTGTCTGGCTAATGCACAAAATACGCGTTTCAAGTACTTCTCCCAAAAAAGGTTCAAATTTAAGGGACAAATGCAATTTATTCAAATGTAATGAAGATCTGTGGAACTTGTGGTATTGGAAATGGGATATGTAGGTTCAGAATTTAAAGTTAATGTACACCATTATATTTTTCAGATACCGTTCAGGTTAAGAGTTTGACAATTAGTT
The DNA here is from genome assembly GCF_030504385.1 of Musca domestica. Lineage (NCBI taxonomy): Eukaryota > Metazoa > Arthropoda > Insecta > Diptera > Muscidae > Musca > Musca domestica. The sequence goes on along the minus strand of NW_026712328.1, from coordinate 15,698,790 downwards.
TCCGGAACTATGACATCATTGTTATCAAAGCCATGTTATAAATGGTGGCGAAGAGATCTGGACATAATTTTTATAATGATAATAAAGGGTGTTTTTTAAGAGCCTTAGGAAAAAATTTCTATTAAAAACGCAATAAGTCCATGTCACGTTGATCCAATTTAAACAGGTAACAAGTGAAAAAGCAGTAAGTACGGCCGGAACGAACTTCGAATACCCTTCCCTATTTGGAAATAATATGCAGTTTTTCAAAAAATTCCGTTGAAAAATGCTACTCAAATCATAACATTAAAAACATTATGTTCGACCAGGCCGAACTTTAAATACCCCCCACCTTTGGGTAAAGAAATCAGAAATTATCTGAAACATACTCCACTTCAAACTACAAATACCAGCAAGATCATTCGGATAATGCTTTCCAAAAAACCACCTAGTGGGGGAGGCCGTTATGTTGGGGCCATACCAACACGGGACCTTTATAAACAATTTTATAATTCAAGGATTGTCATCTACCAAATCTTCTTAAATACCAAATTTAAAACAATTTCGTTGGTAAATATGACTAGGATTATCAAATTACGGAATATCTGTGGGTATCGTTACATGTGCGCTATAACTAATTATTCAACGCTATTCCGTCACAGAAGCTAGAACCCATTAAGAACTACTAATATCAATTTCTAGAAAAATCCGTGGTAAAATATGGCAAAAATCATCAAAACACCGACTATCGGGAGGTACCGTTATATGGGGCCAAAACAAAAACGTGGACCTAAACATACATGTTGCGCTACCGGAGCTAGAACCAATTATTACCAATTGCTCTAATTCAAATAATATGGGCTGTATCGTGATTTCAACAGATAGAGAGACAGACGGACATCGTTAAATCGACTTCATTTCTTTTATGCTGATTATGAATGTCTGGGGCTTACGACGAATATGTAGGAATGTTTCAAACGGAGTGACAAAGTTAATATACCCTCCTTTTCAAGTTGGAGGGTATAAAAAATACCGAATATAGGGAGGTACCGTTATATGACGTGCACCTGTAAAGGAAATTTTCGGTCACAGATGGTAGAACCCATGAGTAATGTCGCTAAAATCATAAACATAACGTATATAGGGAGGTACAGTTATATGGGACCTGTACGAGAATGTGGACCTGAATAGAACTATTTCGTTCACAGGCCGTAGCGCCAATTACGAACAATGCGAAATTTTAAACAAATTTCGGTGAATAATGTCGCTAAAATTATCGAAAAGCCGATTACAGGGAGGTACCATTATATGGGGGTTATAACAGCAAGGTGAGAACAGAGCTACCAAGAACCCCAAATCTAAATTTCAGGTGGTTGGAAATTGCGGCAGAAGTCTTCAAAGTACCGAAAATCAAAATCTACCGTTATATGGGGACTATACCTAATTTTGAACCCATATAGCCCATTTTCTATAACAATCATCCTGCATATACCAATACCTTTGTGTACAATTTCAAAGCTCTAGATCAAATAATGTGGACTCTATCGTGATTTGCTGCTGCCACAGATAAAAAGCATTTGAATTAAATTTCCAACAAGCAAATGCTAACTTATAGTTTTGGTGAAAAACGGATTGGTAAAATAATTTTCGTTATTTTTTTTATATAATTAACAACTGTACGCTATGTAATATTGGGTCGGAGCATATGTATATAGAAGCACTAATATTTTAATCTTATTAATATTATTCGCCGCACATAAAAAATAACATATTTTGATAATCTTTTGATAGTAAATTACTGTAGTTCTGATATTCAAGTCGAACTCGAATATTGCTTGATCTAACTCGTGGATGGCTATTTTCGATAAATTTATTCAAAAATTAAATGTTTTCTCTTTAAATTTAAACACATGCCATAAATTTTAACCGATGAAGATGTAAAAAATGTTCCATGGGCATTTTCTGCAAAATTCTCGAGGGAGATTTATGAATATCCATGAACGCACTTAAGGCGAAGTCACATTTCCAGCAATTTACTGCATTAAAGTATCATTGCAATAGTCGGCCTTTGATGTTCCTGTTTTTGTTGCCGTTGCCGTTGCTGTTCTTGTTCTAATTTTATTTAAGAGATTCCCAAGTGATTAGAACGACAGCGTCTCAGGCGCATTAAATTCCGAGTTAAGAACGTACCAAAGAGGCTGCACACATACACAGATACACACAGCAGCACACATCATCATGCCGTAGTGGCAACGAATGGACGACTCCTATTATTTTTGCTGCCAAATTGTTAATGTATGTATTTGTATATGTCGCTTTTTGACAGTTGTCCATTATTTGTGGATACTCCTTTATTTTCGGGTTGGCTTGTTTGGTCTCAGACTGCTGCTTATTATCTCTTCGTATAATAGGAAGTATAAGAATTGGTCTATGACTGAGTGTATGTAAGTATGTGTGTGAGTGGGTATGTGTGTGTATGTATTTTTGTTTGAAAGGATTCTCACCCGGGTGAGTAGTGGCATAATCTCATTGTCGTAGTGGCTGCATGTGTCCATTCTTTTGTTATATCCGGCATGTGCTGCATTGGTGTCTGTCCATCCACACGCCATTAAATTGTTGGCGTTGTGCTCGTATATCTCCAGTTATAGTCTAAATGCTTTTCACAGCAGTAAAGCTTTAAGTGAACACTAGCACTTTGTGTATTAGGATCTGCGGAATGCCTTAAAAAGTAGTGGACAATAGGAAATTATATACATTTGAATTTTGGAATGGAAAAGTTGAAAATTCTTCGTGGATAACTCGGAAATTCCGGGAAAAAAGTTAGTTACTGTACTTATAACTAACGGATCGGCTGATTGTAAAAATTCGCCTCAATTCGGAATTGTCTGCTGGCAAAAAATGTAGAATAGAAAAAATAGCATAAAAATACACAATTTGACTTTCTATTTTGAATTGGAAATTTTGTAATATTTTTCTGTTTTGTTTTCGAATTTGTATTAAAAAAAGCAAAGAAAATTCAATTAGTTCAGAATAAATTAGTAGTTGTGATAGTTGTGAGCCTAAATGACCACAAAACTAAATGGAGCTTATATCAGAATATGGACTTTCATTTTGGTATGCCAAATTTCCTTCTGACAAGAACCCAAAATGCTAAACTGCAGTCCAATTTGCAGGAAATCGGCCGGTTTGGTATACGCCCCAAATAACTTTATAAACAGATTAAAGGCTCTTGCATGTTTTAGTTACAGTTTTAATCCAAATTTGGTGTAAATTGGGAGTATGTATTCCCAGTATGTAGGAAACATCTTGCAAAGAACTTTACATATAGGTCCAAATTTCGGTAAAGACGCCATATAAATGTACCTCCATATATTCGGCATTTCGATGATTTGTGTCACAGTTTTCACCGGAATGTTTTTAAAATTTGATAGTTAGAGTTCGTAATGGGTATTAACTTTTATGACAGAAAATTTCTTGTGTAGGTACACAATTTTCTATAATACTCACATATCGCTACCTCCTAATTGTCGGTATTGTGGTGATATCAGCAACAATTTTTAGCAATAAAATATCTACGTTTTCATATAGCCCTATATAACCGCAAAACCTATAAATCTGTTTTTTTACATTTTACAAGTTCGTTAGTGTGTAAATTTCCGTCCGTAATTTTTTACTTGTTCACTATAAAATTAGTTTTAGCTGTACAATAAACGCCAAAAGAAATTTTCGACATATCTTTTCATTAATGAAGAAGATGTAGATTTACGAAATACTATATTAAAGGTTTGACTTTAATGGTTTGGCGTTAATGTGGTTACTACTCTTAACATAGGTCCAACTTCCAACATTCGACGGTCAATGATGATGAAGACTGAATATCTAATCCAATACAGAGTTGTTGAAAAGATTTTTTCCTACCGTAGAGCTACAAATCATAAGTATTTCGTGAGTGCACGTAAAAAAATAACCTTACTTTAAAAAAGGGCTACTTTAAAAAAGGGTAGCCCGCTGAAGAAGCGATACATAATCCGGGAGTTTTGAACGAGCGAGCGTAAACTCACAGGAATATTTTCATTTGAATACAGACATATCCATAATCCATTTAATGACATAGGGTCAATTTCGCAATAGAAAGACAAAAAATATGTGCATTATTAAATATCGTCGTCCTGGGATTGTTGTAGAGATTTGCAATCTTTATGAATTTCCAAGAAGTGTTTATTGCAGAAAATATGATTTGGAATTAAATCGAACGTAAGACTACCTTTAACTACAGTTTTTGGTCAATTTGTATTTTCCCACACAATCTTCGTCCTATTCGCATGTGCAATGTATATATGTATGCCTGCAAGTATATTAAAATGTGGAAGTTTCCGCTATGTTTACTTATATTATGGCACACAGTTATGCAATCTACACCCTAACTACAGGAAGTTTCTGATGTCCATTTGACGTCTGCATAAATTGTTTTAAAAGAATTCTAGAATTATCTTTTAAATTTAAAGATAATATTTTATTTTGTGCTAAGGCACATGGATTTAGTATATTTTTAAGTCTATGGACAATATATGGTATACATGTATGATATATATTCATATACACATATATGTCGATTGCGTTATATAGAAATGGGCAACTTTTAATAATGAATTTTACTAAGATGTCTTGGGGCTGATATTGTACTAGATCTAACTTTTTGAGCAGGACAACATTCTGAGATGTGGTGTTGTTGTTGATGTTAGAATTCCGAAAAAGATGGATGTAAAATTAACGAATGCTCTACTTTCCTTTCTTTCATTCTTTCACAGAGATACTAGAAGAATTGGTCCGATCTCTACCATTTTTACAACAGATCTTGTGTTGATCGAATTATTGAGATGTACCAATTCCGAATGGACATCCGACAATTTCACATTTTAATGATATTCAAAATTTTGTGTTAGTAAAAATGATGGTATGTTTGAAAAATGAAGAGAACCGGATGCTTATTTCAAATTTTATGATCGTTTTGGTTATTCAAAATGTTGACCCTTTGTTGGGGAGCTACCAGAAGGAATGGTCGGATCTGTTTATTTTATAACATATCTTGAGTTGATAAAAATATTGGGATGTCCCAATTTGAATGGAATTGAATGTTAATTTTGCGTTTTATGACCTTCATGGATATTCAAAACATTAACCCATTGTGGGGGAGGTACCAGAAGGAGTCGTCAATTGAGATGTGTGCAATTTGAAGATAATCGGACTCCGACATCGCATATTATTAAAGTTATAATTATTGAAATTTTTGACCCTTTTGAGGGAGAGGTACTAATGGAGTGGACCGATATTGTCCATTTCGGCACCTGACCTAGCACTGATTCAAATTAATATTAGGATTTGCAAAGTTGGAGCAAAATCGAATTATCTTTTCTTTTTTTGTGTAGTATTTTTTTGGAAATTACGACATTTTGTGGGGGAGTTCCACAAAGAATGGACCGATACTTTATCTAAGTTTGACAAAAATATTACGATGTACCGGATCAATTCGGAAATACCCTTCGAGAGTTATCGTGCGCACCAGTCAGCCAGATAGACTGAATATTATTAAAATAAAATATAAACTAAACAATTAAAGATAGGGCTACATTTCAAGAACAATTTAGTTTTGCCATGTCTCGATACAATTTGGCAGAGGTATTTTTAGACTATACCTGATATTTTTTGTGGATATCATTATGATGGAGTTTATATAAAGCGTTTTACAATAATTCGGTGTTTTACGAGATGAGTATATATGCAAATCCATGTTTATTACAGATAGCAGCAAACCCCAGCTGATTTGACTCTATAGTAGTACTAGTGTCAAATTCGATATGACGTTTAGTGATTTAATTCCATTACTTCATATAAAATAGGTATACACTTTTTATACCCTCCATCTTGGAAAGGAGGGTATATTAAATTTGTCATTCCGTTTGTAACACCTTTAGATATTCGTCATAGACGCATAGAGTATACATAATTAGGATCTGTCTGACTGTCAGGTGGCAGAACATTGAATATCTAGGTCCACGTTTTCCTATAGCTCGCATATAACGGTTGCATCGGATATTCGGTATTTTGAACATTTAAGCCACATTTTCTAATAGATTTGTGTGAAATTTGGTATTTTTACTTTACAATGGGTTTTACAACAAGTCATGACTAGGGCCAATATGGACTAGTTATGACTAGAACCAATATATATGTTTTGACGCCGGTTGTAGAACCCATTATGAAGTACAAATATCAAAATTTCACACAAATCTATTAGAAAATGTGATAGAAATTGTTACATTTACCCACGAAATTATGTAAAATATGGTATTTAAGACTCGCGTTTTAGTATGACCCCATATAACTGTCCCAACAAAGTGGAACATGTTTGAATCCAGATACTTTTGCATAAAAAAATTTTATTTACCCAATCGTGGAGGGTATTACTTGTTTGATATAAAATTTCACTGCTGGCCAATGTGAATATATCTTCTGCCTAATAACAGAAAAATTCGCTGTTGTGCTTAACAAGACGCCAACGGCGATGGTGCGGAAACTTTTATCGCGGTTAAGGAACAACGATACCACATTAGAAACTGAGAGAACTATACTTCTGAATTTTAAATTTAATAATCCAAATTCCAAAAAATGAACATTTCGGAAATTGAAATAACTTATTAAAAATAATTGTTATACCCTACAACACTATATGTTGGCGGTATTATAAGTTTGATTGGGCCAAAAAATTATGTAACACCTCGACATATTGGTGTTTCACATAGGAAAGAATATATGGATCTTCCTATCTCGCCGAGCTGAGTCGATCTAGCTATGTATGTCCGTCCGTCTGTCCATGTTAATTTGTAATCACTATGCAGGTCGCTCTTCACGAAATTTATAATGGACGTGGGGCTAGAGCCAGCATAGAAGCACATTGGAGATGATCGCATAATATTTAGGGGTTGAAATGGACCAAAATCAGAATTTTTTTCCTGATTTTGCAGTTGCTTTACAGGTCGCAATTATAGACCAATCGACGCGGAAGATAGTATGGGGCTAGAGCTTAGGGCTAGGCAGGAGCCTTCCAATTTTGATGGTCATCGGATAATATTTAGTGATTTAAATAAATAAAAGTCAAATTTTCACTTAAACCGAGAATATTTTTAATTCCAGCGAAATCGAAATCAAATAGACGAAGAAGTCAATTTGACCGTTACGTAGATGCCGATAGTAAATAAGTCGCATATATATTGCGAAATGTATGCAATTTATATACACAAACGAAGGGGACGTTAGCTAGAATGCTTATATCTCAACAATGGCTGGACCGATTTTGACAAATTTCGTCAATTCAGAATGCTCTCTAGGCATAAAAGTGTAAAATATAAAAAATCGCATGAAAATATGCTAATAATGATGATAATATTGATTTTGTAGTATTTTGCGACATTTTTTTTATTTTTTCATATTTTTTATCGCATGCGATTTTTTCAATTTAGCTATTTTGTAATACAAATCTGAATTATATTATTCTGACAGATTTTCTTCTATTTTTTTGTAACTATTATATTGCATGATTTTTTGATTGGACTTACTATATTAAATTCTTACATTTTGTATTGCCTTTACACAAATTATATTTCGAACCAGATATCAGATACAGCTTAGAAATTAGATTTGGATATAACTTCCACATATATATTCATCTTGAGGGTTATTGTGCAGCAAATGTGCAATGTCAGAGCAAATTAGTTAGATTCTTAAACATTCAACTGAATTTATCTTGGAAGCAAATACGACATTTGTTGAAGCTGGGTTCACATCTATCTATTGCTCCTATATACTTTTTATACCCTCCACCAAACAAAGTATGGAGGGTATATTAAGTTCGTCATTCCGTTTGTAACTCATCGAAATAATCATTTTAGACCCAACAAAGTATATATATTTTTGATCAGCGTAAAATTCTAAGACGATTTAGTCCTGTCCGTCCGTCTGTCCGTCTGTTGTAATCACGCTACAGTCTAAACGAATTAAGAAAGGAAGCTAAAATTTTGCACAGATCTCTGTGGGGTATATCGGTCCACGATATCGTATAGCCCCCATATAACGGTACCCCCGATATTCGGTATTTTGATGATGTTAGCCACATTTTTCAATCGTATTGTCTAAAAATCCACACACGGAGTTCTTTGTGAGCACTTTACCCTCGTTCCAAATGGTGGAGGGTATTCAAAGTTCGGCCCGGCCGAACTTACTGCTTTTTTACTTGTTTAAAAAAAAACAGAAAAAAGTTATTCGTGATGGAATTCAAGCGTGATAGTGTGATTTATTTATGTTTGGCTGGAAAACCACAAGTGGCTATCGTTAGAGCACTCCAGCATTTAAATCTGAATAAATCTTTATTGTTTCGTACCATCGCTCGTTACCGTGATACTGGTAGCATTGCTCGACGTCAAGGAAGTGGACGGAAGAAACAGCAACATCAGCAGAAATGGTTCGAAAAGTAAAGAAACGACCCGTTAGATTTGAAAAGCCCTTTACATGCTAATAATTAAGCTGAGATGTTATTGTGGGTATTAAACCAGTTGGCATGTATCATGTTTAATAGATTTGCTATAGGTTTCGAACTGTAATGAACCAAGTAATGCAACAACCAACCATCCCAAAGCCTAACTGGGTTCAAGTCCATAATTGCCATCATCTTTCATCGTGAAGATATTAATTGCCAATGACCTATATTAATTCGCTTTGGATGATTACATGAGAGACCATGTTGATTAAATTAAAGCTATTCACTTTAGGCTGTACATTATCGACGCTCCCAGTTCATTGTGTTGCCCATTTTCCAAATTACACCTGGGGACAGAATTTCGATCGATATGATTGTAAAGAAATCAAGAATTGCAAAGTTAATTTCATAATTGCAGAGCAGTGTAAGGTAAAACTGGGGAAAATCAACCTCAGCTACGATTTATGAAGTCTTGTGCAGTATCAACTTGGTTTTTAATTTAAGTCGCCGATAGTAAATATACGACGTCAGATATTTATGTACATAGCGACATAAATTGTAAAATATGTTGGAATGCAAAGTATACCATGTAACATTTTTCAATATTTTTTTATCAAGAAATATAGCTTTTGGGAAGGTCATGGAGGATATATCGGAAAACTTTAAGCCATTCCATGGTCGTGTTATTTTTTTTGCTGGTGATCTTGTTGTGACTTTTACTTGTTACAATCAGAAATTCCATGAAATGTACGTAGTATGAATTGACCATTAGAATCATGATCGTAAGGATCACTTCTATTGTAAAGGAACCAATAAAGATGGCGCGTAACGACATTTTTAACAAAAGTATTTTGATGTTGCAAAATAAAAAACAACGTCAGTATTAGTGGAGAAATATGGTAATGTTTACCAGGCGGTAAGGCAGGGAATATCTAGGCTTCGGAAAGAGCCACCAATCCTCATCAGTTTCACAGTTTTTGTCTGGGAATATTCTCCTCAGTTATAGATATACAGCCTTTCCGGACTAAGAATGTGCCAAAGCTATAAGTGAAAATGTATGAAACCACGGTTCTTAAACTGAAACAGAAAAGGTGTTTGGGCATATGTATTAAAACATAAGTGTAGTCAACGGGATGGTTTCTGGCCTGAAAATATTATATATACCAGAAACACAAACAGCCAAATCAGAAAAGGTGTTTGGGAATATGTATTAAAACATATGTGTAGTCAACGGGATGGTTTCTGGCCTGAAAATATTATATATACAAGAAACACAAACAGCCGAATTACAGGATATTCATTTCAACAACTAAAACACTCAAAACGCATTAAAGCTGGTGATACCGTTATGTGGGGTAATTTCAAAATGTGGACCTATATGGACAATAAATGCCACGGACTTACAGATATAAAGTGCACCCAAGCTAAATTGTATCAACCTACTTCATTTCGCTCACAATCTGGAATGAAAATCACAGACGAATAGACATGACTAAATCCACATGGAATTTTATACTGATCACAAAGGTATATACTTTGTGGGGTCTACAATGGTTATTTCGAGGAGTTATAATACCCTCCATACTATGATGCAGTAAGGATATAAAAGGAAACGTCATGGCGGAGGTAGAAAAATTGCGGCAAAGTCTTCAACATATATATGTGGATCTAAAGAGTCGGGGGTCGAGAGGTTTTCTACCCTCTACGAATAAAAACCAGTAAGGAAGGAACCAAAGTCTGGCGGACCAACTATATGATACCCTACACTACTGTGCATGTTTAACATTTCTACCTTTAACAAATACACATTTATATGGGGAATTTTTTTGAGGTAAATCATATCAACTCTGATCATTATTGAATGCATATTATGGCCATAGAGCGGTTTAACTTTGCAATCGGATGGAACTATTATATGGGAGATGCATCTTAATCTGTATCGATCTCCACTAAATTTAAAGGATACATTTTTATACACTGCACCTTCAAAGGAGGGTATATTAACTTTGTCACTCCGTTTGTAACATCCATATATACTTCATAGGGTCTTGGACAAATATTTATATTTAGTAAATATTACCATAATCAGCTGCCTCAATTTGGCCTAAACTTGAAAGACTTTATTCTAGTCGGAAATTGAGCGTATGATCTTAATTCAATCTGAAAAATCATAGGTTGTAATGCGCTTCTCAGTCAGACCACAGACATCCTTTACATATTGAATCCTCTAAGCCTTTAATAAATCGAAAATATTCTCAAACTCGAGTGACCGACCCATTGCCCTTCTCACAGTGTGTTTAAAATTATTTATTTGGACAATAAACGTGAAATCAGACGAAGATTTACAGGGTGAGATGAAAAACTGCAACTAACTTCAGACTGCTGTCATTTCTAAGCCATTCGTCCGACAGCTGTCAAAATTATTTCAGTGACAGCTCATTACATTGTTTACAAGCGTACAAAGCAGTTATTCGTGATGGATTGTGATAGTGTGATTTCTTTATATTTGGCTCGAAAACCCCAAATGGCTATCGTTAGAGCACTCCAGCATTTAAATGTGTATAAATCTTTTGTGTCTCGTACCATCGCTCGTTACCGTGATACTGGTAGCGTAGCCCGACGTCAAGGAAGTGGACGGAAGAAAAGAGGAGCATCAGCAGAAATGGTTCGAAAAGTAAAGAAGCGACTTGATCGAAATCCGCGTCGCAGTGGCCAAAGAATGGCTCGTGAGCTGAACATATCGCAATATCTCATTCGGCAAATATTGAAAAATGAGCTCCGGGTAAAGCCATTGAAATTCCAAAATGTGGAGGAATTTACACCGCTTGGCCAAAAGTGGTGAACTGCCGAATTTTATTTTAACCGATGAGAATACAAACAAAATGATCGTGTTTACTTGCCAAAGAGGTCAGCTGAAAATGTGCACCTTCGGTTGGCCACCAGAATTCAAGCGCCGGCCATGGTGATGGTGAGGGCCGTCATAACAGACCTTTGACATTCCAACAGGACTCGGCACCATCGCACTCAGCACGCACCACCCAAGAATGCTTAAAACATTAGGTTCCTCGCTTCATTTCTAGCGCACAATGGACAGCAAAATCTCCGGATACCAATGCGTTGAACTTTTGTGTCTGGAGTATTTTGAAAAGCAAGGTTGGCACTAAAAAATACCAAAGTATCGATCACCTTAAGCAAGCGCTAGGAATGGGCCAAAATACCACAGATCAACATTCGGGCAGCGTGTGACGGTTTCATCGGCCGTTTGAAGGCCATAATTCGTGTCAATGGTGACTAATTCGAACAAATCTAAACTTATTCTAAAATTTGATGCTATTTCCTACATTTTTTTCTTTCATACAATAAAATTAAAAAAAAAAAAAAATTAAAAATTATGGCGTTTAACTTTGTTACAGTTTTTTATCTCACCCTGTATGGAAGCCACAACGAAATCTGAAACGATTTCTATAAAATTTAACAGGGGTATGTCTCTTCTGCATCTGAGAGCCGACATCAAATATCGTTGTAGTGGAGTGTATTTTACGGGTGTGAAGGACTTAAATACAAAATCGGATATATGGAACCTGAAGCTATATCTGATCTGGTTTTCAATAAATTTAACATCGGATAAAGATGTATATAAAGCCATATCCAAATCTGATCTGATATCGACAAAATTTGGCAAATATATTTCTGAGCTGTAGTTGATATCTTTTCCTAAATACTCTTGTTATGGGGTGCTGAGTTCGACTGTAGAGGAAAAAAATCAGATGAGCAATATGTATGATAGCTATTGCTATATCTCAACCGATTTTAAACAAATTTTGACACTTTCAGACTCAATTTGGTCGCATCTGCCATATTTCATTTGGGCTAATATTGCACATCTGTTGCAAGAAAAATCCTACCAAGTTATGTATGGGATCTATTTCCAATTTCAGTAGTCTTTGGCCAAACCATTTGATTTGTGCAAATTTTGTTTACAAACTCAGGAAACCTCCACTATTGCTAGATATTTGACAATGAAAATTTCAATATCCAGCCATCTTGGCTACCGAAGAGGAACGCCTCAGGCCGTAGCAGACCTCTTTTCAATAATGAAAATTTCCATTACATAAGAGAACAAAGGCACAACAAGTTGAAACTTGATTAGCTGGTCTGTTCTGATATTTGGAGAAGGAAAAGACACAAAATTACACAGTGTTCGAAACTATTTTTTTTTGTTGGAAAACACTTTTCTAATTCCTAAACACTCTTATCAAATGTAATTCTAGTTCTAACCACAACTATCTTTCTGCCGTCATTAACGTATATATTTATGTCGCATCCTCCCATTAGGTTTTATAACATTTCAGCTAGCAAACGGAAAAACCCCAGACTTACTTTTTGATAGAAAACATGTCGAACTTGTTTTGTATGTATGTATATGTGTATGTGTTTGTCTGTTGAACGGAAGACACATGAAACGACTATCCAAAGATAAATGTCGTAGCCTTTATGTGTCGAGTCCTTTAGATGCGCTCGTTTCAATGTATTTGTGTGAGAGGTAAAATGACCATTTCACCGAGTAATATTTACGACGTTCGAAAGCGTTCACATGGAAAACATTGATTGGCAAGGAAACCTGATTGCAGTTCGACGGCGTGTAAGCAATGGTTTTAAGGTCACATGGGTAAATTATGAGTCAGAGAAATGATAACGAAAGAAATCAATAACACGCGTCTCCTTTTTAATCGATCCCCGTTTGTCCCTCGCCGACAAGCCAACAGCGCCCCACTTTAGAGTTGCAAATTAAATGGAAGAGGCGAAAAAATATGTATCGCCACGTGAAATTTTATTTGGGACAAAGGACGAAGTCACATCAAGTGGAGAGAGACAGAGGGAATGGAGGAGAGAGGAAGAGAGAGAGAGAGAGTGAGTGAGTAAGTTCAACTGTAGCAAAATGAAATGCTATGACATTTAAGAATGATTACACACCGAACGCAAGTGAATAAATGAAAGAACTGACATTGATTACTGACGTTTCGATTTCTTTTCAGGCGTCCTCGCGACGTGAAACATTTTTTGTGTGTGAACAAGGCAAGTTCACAAAACAGAATGAATAGACGGACGGATGGATGGATGGATGGATGGAGGTGTGGTATGGCGATGGGTAGTTTTTTATCCTTTCTGTTTATTTAGAGTCAAATTAAAAGAAAATATTTTCTTTTCATTATAATATTTGTTTAAGTTAGAATTGAAAATTGCCAAACGATCCAGAGAGCCTACGTTCGCTTAGTACGGACCGTAGAGAGATGCATTCTTGGGCTAAAAGGTTGCCTGCAACTTCCCCTTGGAGCCTACGTTCGCTTGGCTCGGACCGTAGGGAGAAAGCCTTCCTAGTCTGAAGATTTTCCCTACAACTCTCCTTGGGGCCTACGTTCGCACAGCTCGGACCGTAGGCAGCTTTTCCAAGTCATTTCTCTACAACTCTCTCTGGGTACTCTCTCAGCCCGTGTTGCTGTTAGAGATTTCCTGGAAGCATCGGTGCTTCCAGCCACCTCGATGCATTGCGACTTGGCATTCATAGTAACTCTCTTGCTAGCTACGGAGCTAACCGCATAAAAAAGGTAATCTGTCAACTCGGGTTGACAAACTCTCACAACAATAAACGGTCATTTATATTATATTAATACTAATACACCTTGGTTTTATTTATCTTTTTATTTCTATACGGTCACGATTTGTATGCCTGAGAGAACATCAACGTCTCATACGGAGAGAAACATTTGATCCAATCGAGCCGGATCTCTTACCAGTCCTTTTCCCTTTTTCTCTGGCATAAAGCACGGAAAATCATCCCCCCGCATCCACATACAGTCCACATCACGTCATACACACCATAAACAACAACATCATCTTCATCGATCATCACATAAACAAACAGGTACGTGAAATCATTTTCTTAAAGTGAGCGAAAAAAAAAAAAAAATATTAATATTAAAAAACGAAAACCAAAAGTCGCGAGTGCCTTTTCGGAAATTGTTGCAATAAATATTTATTTGCTGGCCGTCCGTCCGTCACCCTACTCTCCGCAACATCTATTACTTTTTTTTATTTTTTCATACATGCATTGGCTGATTAACTAGTGTTTATTACATAGTGGTGTTCTACTTCGTTTCGATCAGTCGCTAACCAACCTATTCCTATTTTTTATTGTTAGACTCTCATTGCAAGGCACTCATTGTTTCACTGCATATCTGCATTAACAAAAACAATACTTCTTCTTTTGGCATCGGTAACCCAAGAACCAAACGAAAAGAAAAAAAAATCGATTTGGTAGTCCGTTCCGTTGTTGTGAGAGCTTGCATTTACTTCTTTATTTTTTTCTAACAACAACACAGTCAGTTGTTGCTGCTCTGCCGCTTGACCGCTTGCTTATGCACCACCACAGGCACGTTGACTACGCTGTCGACGTCGCTTGTGTTTTATTTCGTTTTGTCTGCTTTCGTTATTTCGCTGCACAGTGGGTCGCAGGTGAAAAAATTCGTAATTTATTTTTAAATAAATTTATGAAAATAGACATTTGGTGTTTTTTCTAAATTTTATTACTTTTTTGCTACCAACGAGATTTTTTGGACATTTGCACCCTACAGCCAGCCACATATGTCAAATTGTGATATTTTTGTAGGAAGTAAATACAGTTAATTTCTATATATTTATACAAAAAATTTGCTTGGCTAGGTTGTTATTACTATATTATATTATTTTGTATTTTTTATTAAACTTGAGTTGATTGCCCTGCATACCCTACATTCGGTCATATTGGTATTTAAAAATAAAATTTATTTTTCTTGGAAAATTTATTGGAATTTTTATGTCGCTTTAGAATATTAAAGGTTTGATATTTCTTCGAGTTTGTTTTTTCTTCTCGCTGCGAACGGTCTTATTGAAACGTAGAAAATATAATTAGTGGGATTATTTTTCGAAAACTTATATCCTAGTTGCATACCAAATATTTATTTTTGGATACTAGTCCATTATCAATTGCTCTTTTCTTGCATTTTGGAGAAAGATTTAATCTTCAGTGATTTAATTCTTTTTTTTCTGGGTTGCAATACTTATTCACCATGCCATTCACACCTATGGACATGTTTATTAGAGCTTCGGATGCTCTCATTAAATTTGATGCACATTTCAATTTGGTGCGCGATGAGGATATAGATGAGTTTGAACTAGAGGTTCGCTGCGCTGAAATCGAGAAATTGTGGGCTAAAGTTCAGGAAATGTTTGATAAATGCCTGGACTATTTGATGTCATCGGTAGATTCACAAAAAGAGGATATCGATTCAGTAGACAGTAAATATGAGGTTTCGCATCAGACATATATTAAATGTCTTTCGGCCATTAAGCGGAGACTTACCAAATATCGGAAACTCCCATCGTCACCTTCTAATTCTATCTTAAATGGTTCTATTGTGTCATTAGTTGAAACTTCGGAAAACGCAGTTCCCAATTTAAGTTCGTTGTCCCGAACATCTAAGGATATGGGAACGCAGGTCGATACAATTGCTTCTGAAGTTGATTCAATGAAAAGTGCTAGAAACAACGTCTCGGGTTGGTTTCCTTCGGATAATGTTCACTCTCTTACCCTTCCTCCGTGCGATATTGAGGTTTTCAAAGGAGATTTTCTTTCATGGCCGACTTTCCGGGATTTGTTTACTACGGTTTTCATAAACAATGCCCGCTTAAGTGATATAGAGAAACTTTGCCATTTGGTGCAAAAAACATCCGGGGAAGCTAGGGAAATCGTAAACAAATTTCCTCTTACTCACCGAAGTTTCACTTTAGCTTGGACCGCTTTAAAAAACACATATGACAATAAACGAGTCATTGTAAATAGTCATCTGAAGATTTTATTTGACCTTCCCGCTGTAGATCGAGAATCTAGTTCCAATTTAAAAATAATTCAACGGGGCATAAACACTTGTTTGTCGGCTATGGCTGTTTACGATATTCCAACGGATCAATGGGATCCTATTTTAGTCTTTTTGTGCATTCAACGTTTGCCTAGGTTAACGGTCACCTTGTGGGAGCAAAGTATACGGGATAAATCAGCATTATCTTTGTGGTCAGATTTAGATGCATTTTTGACAGAGAGAATTCAGACTCTTGATTGTTTACGGGACATTAAGGGACCTGATTCACATTCCAGATCTAATCAGGCCAGGGTTCAGCCTCACTTCACTAGCGCTTCGGTGGATATTCACGCCAAAACCACTTCGGAATTCTTTTGTTCCCTCTGCCCTAGACAAAACCATTCTCTTCGGTCATGTCCAAAATTCCGAACATTGTCGATAGGTAAGAAATTGTCTGTTGTCCAAACACAGGGATGTTGTTGGAACTGTCTGTCTCGGGGTCATTCAGTTAAAGAATGCAGAAGTTCTAATCGGTGTAGTATATGCAAAGGCACTCATCATTCTTTAATTCATCGTCCAAGCAGTAATACTCGGGTATCAAATAGCTCATCCTCTTCATCCCCGCACTCGGTTGCACTGTCAGGTTCTAACGTCGCCTCCACTTCTACTGGTTCTAATCCCACTATCACCAATACGCAAGTTTTTCACACTTCGCAGAGTAGAAATGTCTTACTGGGTACAGCTATGGTAAATATCATTCATCAGGGTGCCTCTTATCCAGTACGGGCTCTAATTGATCCTGGATCTGAGGCGTCCTTCATTACTGATCGCATTCAAAAGCAACTAAACCTACCAGTACGTTCGGTAGTTGCTACGGTTTCTGGTGTCAACGGTTCCGTCTCTGCCACATCTAGGAAAAGTTGTTCACTTTGTCTTGGATCTCGGCACCATTCTTCGGTTCAAATTGAAACGGTTGCTTTCGTTCTACCTCAGATTTCGGAAAACTTGCCTTCATTTGCGGTTCGGTCTAATCTTTTTGATCAATTGCCCAATCTACCATTAGCTGATCCTCACCTCTTTGACAGTCGTCCGGTAGATTTGTTGATAGGTGCTGATTTGTATCCCCAGATAGTGTTAGAGGGAGCTCATCAAAAGGTTCTAGGGTCACTTATACCTCAAAATACGGTATTCGGTTGGATCCTAACGGGTCCATTGCTAGCAAAACATATGCAAGTTTTTAATTCTAGGCTGCATTTCGAAAAAAAGGAAAATCTTTTAGGCGATTCAATATTGTCTCCTCCGATTAAAAGATTTCGCAGAGGTTCAGCTGTACCTCAATCGTTTTGTAATAGAAAACGGGAAGAAAACTCACAAAATTTGGCATGGAAGCTAGATCGAGTTGTTAAGGTTCACCCCGGCGATAATGGAATGGTTCGGCTAATTGACGTAAAGACATCACAAGGGCCAATAACAAAGCGCGTCGTTCTCGCCAATTAAATTATGCGACTTTCTCTTGGTTTTATTATTTATGCCACAATATACGGTTTTTGGATGGATAATTTTAAGCTCATGCACTCGTTAAAAATTTGCAAATGAATTACAATACAAAATATGAAATACGCTCACTAGAAACTGATCTCACGTCTTCTTACTATTAAGTTACTTTGATTAAGTTCTTAACTTGTTGATTCCATTTAATTTATGGTCAAAGGGATCTCGGGATCCGTCGAATTACATTGCTTGCTACCATAAATTAATTGGCCAATACGAATTATATTGAATCCACGCAATTTGGTACAAACGAATACGAGAATAATTAATATTGCAAACTAATTTATATTTATAATTATTGTAACATTGTCCAATGTTTCAAGGTGGGCGGCAATGTTTAAGTTAGAATTGAAAATTGCCAAACGATCCAGAGAGCCTACGTTCGCTTAGTACGGACCGTAGAGAGATGCATTCTTGGGCTAAAAGGTTGCCTGCAACTTCCCCTTGGAGCCTACGTTCGCTTGGCTCGGACCGTAGGGAGAAAGCCTTCCTAGTCTGAAGATTTTCCCTACAACTCTCCTTGGGGCCTACGTTCGCACAGCTCGGACCGTAGGCAGCTTTTCCAAGTCATTTCTCTACAACTCTCTCTGGGTACTCTCTCAGCCCGTGTTGCTGTTAGAGATTTCCTGGAAGCATCGGTGCTTCCAGCCACCTCGATGCATTGCGACTTGGCATTCATAGTAACTCTCTTGCTAGCTACGGAGCTAACCGCATAAAAAAGGTAATCTGTCAACTCGGGTTGACAAACTCTCACAACAATAAACGGTCATTTATATTATATTAATACTAATCCCCCTTGGTTTTATTTATCTTTTTATTTCTATACGGTCACGATTTGTATGCCTGAGAGAACATCAACGTCTCATACGGAGAGAAACAATATTATTTCTTTGTCTGAGAATTGAATGGGGGCTTTATTTTTGGGGAGGTGGTATATTTCGCTTCAATTCCCCTGATGAAGGTCAAATTCCAAAGCTTTTGAAATATGAAAAAAAAAACTGTTAACAACAATTCGTAACGTTAGAAATGACTGAACATTTTGTATTTGAATAAAATAAAAACTTTTTGTGAACACGGGGTATCGATTCTGGGAAAAGTGGAGGATTCCATTATTGAAAATATTTCAATGTTTTATTTATTATCTTTGCAGCAGTTTCGGTGAAGTATTTAGCATTGACATTTAAAAAAAAGTTTGGCACATAAAAAATATTATTATGAAATGTATAATATTTCCTAGTAAAACCCCCATCTCTTGTCGTAATGCCACACAAATTAGTTGCAGGAATCAGATTTCTTGTCAAGATTGCTATTCAGATTTTAAGTCCTCGAGAGAGAGAATTTAGACTTTCGGCAACGCCTGTCCCTTTAGCTTCCAAAATGTGCTTGTTTTATGGATCCGTAGATGTTTATACCCTACAACACGAGGTGTTACATCCTCGAAATATTGGTCCCCCACATATGGATCTTCCTATCTCGCCGAGCTGAGTCGATCTACCTATGTATGTATGTCCTTCCTTCTGCCCATGATACTTTGTAATCAAGCTACAGGTCTTATTTATTATTTTCTGCCAGAAAAGAAAATCGCAAAAAATATACCAATAAAAAAGTGAATAATCTTTTGTTTCATTTTTATACCCTACACCACAAGGTGGTCAGGGTATTATGTCTTTGTGCATTTGTTTGTAACAGGCAGAAGGAAACGAGATAGACCCATATATCCTTTTGATGATCTGCATAGAATCACATTCTGAGTCGATTTATGCATGTCCGTCCGTCCGTCTGTCCATGTATTTTTGTTAACAAAGTACAGGTCGCATTTATTGCCCGATCCAGATGAAATTTTGCAAAGATCTTTTGTTTGGCCCAAGGACGAACCCTATTGAAATTGGAGATAATCGGTCAAAATTTAGATGTAGCTCCCATATATATCTTCGTCCGATTTGCCTTTTATTGTGCACCAAACGTTTAATATCAGCCCGAATTGTATGGAATTTTGCATATGCACCCAAATTAGGTCTGAAAATATGTGTGCCAAATTTGATAGCTCCCATATATATTTATCATCCGATTTGTTATTTTTGTCCACCGCCGCCGTAATATGCACTCTGTAACAACAATGTTTGGGGAAATATATCAAATGCAGCTCAGAAATACTTTTGCTAAATTTTATCGAGATTGGTTCAGATTTGGATATAGCTCCCATATATAACTTCGTCCGATTTACTTTTATTGTGCACCAAACGTCTAATATTTGTCCAAATGGGATGGAATTTGGCACTTACGACCGAATTGAGTCTAGAAGCTAGTGTGTCAAATTTAGTGAAGATCGGTTCAGATATAGCTATAGCTTCCATATATATTATTCATCCGATTTCTTGTATTTGTTACCCACAACCGTAATATGCACTCCGTAACAACGATATTCAGGGAAATATATCAAATACAGCTCAGAAATATCTTTGCCAAATTTTATCGAGATCGGTTCAGATTTGGATATAGCTCCCATATATATCTTTATCCGATTTCAAATTAATTGTGCACCAAATGGGCAATACAATTCCGAATTTAAAAGATACAAATGCTTCGGCATATTTAGTCCTTTGAACTTAAAGTTATAATTATAATCATAGCGTGTATGATTGAATTCTCCCATAAAAACTTTTAATTGTTATGTGGAGCTCTACTTAATTAGCAAAGTAGTGTAGGGTATCATAAAGTCGTTCCCGCCCGACTTTAAGACTTTCTTTACTGTTTTTTTTTTTTAATTTTTGTCATATTTTTTATCGCATGCTTTTTATACCCTCCACCATACTATGGAGGGTATATTAACTTTATCATTCCGTTTGTAACTCCTCGAAATACTCATGTCAGACCCAACAAAGTATATATATTTTTGATCAGCCTAAAATTCTAAGTCGATTTAGCGATGTCCGTCTGTCTGTCTGTCTGTCTGTTTGTCTGTCTGTCCGTCTGTCTGTCCGTCTGTCTGTTGTAATCACGCTATCTTTCGAATGAATTGAGATAGATGGCGAAAATTTTGCACACATGTTTATTTTTCCAGTAGGCAGGTTAAGTTCGTAAATGGGCCATGTAGGTCCACGTTTTCATATAGCCCCCATACCTCCCTATATTCTGTATTTTGATGATTTTAGGGACATTTTTCACCGGCATTGTTTAAAATTTGGTATTTGAAGTTCAAAATGGATACTACACCCTAAGACAGAAAATTGTCTGTGCAGGTCCACGTCTTCATATAGCCCCCATATAGCGGTACCTCCCTATATTCGGTATTTTGATGATTTTAGCGACATTATTCACCGAAATTGTTTCAAAATTGGTATTTGAAGTTCGTTATAGGAACTACAGTCTGTGACAGAAAATTGTCTGTGCGGGTCCAGGTCTTCGTATAGGCCCCATATATCAGTACCTCCCCATATTCGGTATTTTGACGATTTTAGGTACAATACCCAGCGAAATTGTTTGAAATGTGGTATTTGAAGTTCGTAATGGATGCTACAGCCTGTGACAGAAAATTGTCTATGCTGGTCCAGGTCTTTGCACAGCTCCAATTTAACGGCACCTCCTTATATACGATATTTTGATGATTTTAGCTACATTATTCACCGTTTATTTCAAGTTTCCAATTTGAATATGGTAATGGCTTATGATAAACAATGCCTATGTATGTCCACGTCTTATAGACCCCAATATATTCGGTATTTCGGTAAAATTTTAACAGAATTTTTTAAGGATTTTATTTTTTAAAAATTTCCAAATTCGTTGCAAATGGTGGAGGTTATTAAAAGTTCGGCCCGGCCGAACTTACTGCTTTTTAACTTGTTTTCAATTAGACTTTCAATTTTGAATTTATTTTTTTTTAATTTCTACACTCCGCAACACTACGTTTTGAGGGGTTATATAAGCCTATATTCTTAAGATGTACATTTAGGGGTTTAAATGGACTAAACAAATTTAATTTTTTCTAATTTTGGAGTCGCTCTATAGGCCAACATTGGAGACCAATCGACGCGAGATCCTTGGTGAATAAAAATATTTAAATATACCAAGTTTGCAGAGAATTTCTTACTTGTTTTGAATGTTATAGGGGCTATGATTATTCCAAATGTTAACCTATTTCTGGGGAAGGTATCAAAAGAAGTGGTCCGCTATATATCATCTTTATACTACATTTTTTAATTTAAATGAGCGAAGTTTGAAAAGAGTCGGATGCCTATTTCGTATTCGATGAATATTACGGATAAATCCAAAGAAACTTAGAGTATCAAACGATATATTCCCTTTGTAGCCAAACGGCTGCAAATAAAAAAATCAAAGATTTTATGGGACAGGTGCGAAAATACAGTTTCTGTTAAAAGGCTCCCGGGATAATGTATATTTTTTTGTATGGGTGGGACTCTGATGGTCCAGAATAGTATTTAGCTTGCTTTAGAATAAACTCTAACACCATTGAAGTTTTAATGAAACCATAGTACTACAAAACCATAATACTACATGGTGCATATAAAAAGCAGGTAATAGTTTAATGTTCTTTAATTTTTCCTATTATGTCCAGTGTTTTTCCTATTAGTATTAGTTTTTATACCCTACACCACAAGGAGGTCAGGGTATTATGTCTTTGTGCATTTGTTTGTAACAGGCAAAAGGAAACGAGATAGACCCATAGTTCCTTTTGATGATCTGCATGGAATCACATTCTGAGTCGATTTATGCATGTCCGTCCGTCCGTCTGTTAATGTATTTTTGTAAACAAAGTACAGGTCGCATTTATCGCCCGATCCAGATGAAATTTTGCGCAGTTCATTTGTTTGGCCCAAGGATGAACCCTATTGAAATTGGAGATAATCGGTCAAAATTTAGATATAGCTCCCATATATACCTTCGTCCGATTTGCCTTTTATTGTGCACCAAACGTGTAATATCAGCCCGAATTGTATTGAATTTTGCATATACAATCAAATTAGGCCTGAAAAAAGTATGCCAAATTTGATCGAAATCGGTTCAGATATAGCTATAGCTCCCATATATATTGTTCATCCGATTTGTTATTTTTGTCCTCCGCAGCCGTAATATGCACTCTGCAACAACAATATTTGGGAAAATATATCAAATACAGCTCAGAAATACATTTGTTAAATTTTATGGAGATCGGTTCAGATTTGGATATAGCTCCAATATATAACTTCGTCCGATTTACTTTTTATTGTACACCAAACGTCTAATATTTGCCCAATGGGATAGAATTTGGCACATACGACCGAATTGAGTCTAGAAGGTAGTATGCCAAATTTGGTTCTATATCGGTTCAGATATAGCTATAGCTCCCATATATACTGTTCATCCGATTTGTTATATTTGTTACCCGCAGCCGTAATATGCACTCCGTAACAACGATATTCAGGGAAATATATCAAATACAGCTCAGAAATATCTTTGCCAAATTTTATCGAGATTGGTTCAGATTTGGATGTAGCTCCCATATATATCTTTATCTGATTTGAAATTAATTTTGTACCAAATGGGCAATACAAGTCCGAATTTTAAAGATACAAATGCTTCGGCATATTTAGTTTTTTGAACTTTAAATTATAATTATAATCACAGCGTATATGATTGAATTCTATCATAAAAACTTTTAATTTGTATGTGGAGCTTAACAAAATTAGCAAAGTGGTGTAGGGTATCATAAAATCGGCCCCGCCCGACTTTAGGACTTTCTTTACTGGTTTTTTGTTTTAATAGTCGCTGTTCTAATCGCAATCATAACAAAGTTACATCTTGTAGTAAGTGGCCGAAATTCTCGATGCGATTGGATATAATTTATCAAACTAATTATAACAATATATGAGCGTTTAGGATTGTTTTGAATAGTGGTTGTATCATATTTGGAGGCTGGAATTAATCACAGCTTTTTGGGAATAAAATACTTTGTAGTATATCGTATGTAATTTAATGTTAAATGTTAAAACCTATTCACTGACGGCAATTATCTCGATGTATCTGATCCGATATCAGACTTTTACACTAGAGGGTTCCAAATTGTTAATTGTTTTATTTGGGCTATAAGATATCGTTAACCTATATAGATAACTCTCTGTCAGGGGGTAAAGTGCTCACAAAAAAACCCTTGTGTGGAATTTCAGACCATTCCATTGTACATATACCAAATTTCACACAAATCTATGAGAAAATGTGGTTTAAATTTTCAAAATATTGAAAATCCGATGGAAACGTTATAAGTGCCCTATAGGAAAACGTGGGCCTAGATATTCAATGATCTGCCAACGGAAAGCCAGACTGACGAACATCGTTAAATCAACTTAGAATTTTTGCTGATCATGATTATATGTACTTTATGGGGTCTATGACGAATATCTAAAGACGAATTTAATATACCCTCCTTTTGCAAAGTGGAGGGTATAAAAAGTGTATACTTATTTTGTATCAAGAAACGGAATTAAATCGCAAAACGCCTAATATAAATTGACACTAGTATTACTATACAGATGAAAAAACTGCAACCAACTTCAGACTGCTTGTGACAGTGACAGCTCATTATATTTTTTACAAGCGTACAAAGCATTTTGGTGAGAATTTTCCAGAAAAAAAATTATTCGTGAAGGAATTAAAGCGTGATAGTGCGATTTCTTTATATTTGGCTGGAATACCACAAGTGGCTATCGTTAGAGCACTCCAGCATTTTAATGTGAATAAGTCTTTTGTGTCTCGTACCATCGCTCGTTACCGTGATACTGGTAGCGTAGTCCGACATCAAGGAAGTGGACGGAAGAAAACAGCAACATCAGCAGAAATGGTTCGAAAAGTAAAGAAGCGACTTGATCGAAACCCGCGTCGCATTGGCCGAAACATGGCTCGTGAGCTGAAAATATCGCAGTATTCCATTCGGTAAAAATTGAAAAATGAGCTCGGTGTAAAGTCATTGAAATTCCAAAAAGTGCAAAAACTTACACCGCAACATGAAGAAAATAGTCCCAAAATAGCTAAAGAGTTGCTTCGAACTGCCGAATTGGGGTTTCTCCGATGAGGAAACATTCGTTGCCCAGCAGTTTGCAAAGAAACAAAATGATCGTGTTTACGTGCCAAAGAGGTTACATGAAAATATGAAAATATGCACCTTCGGTATATATATACTTTATGGGGTCTACTATGAATATTTAGGGATGTTAAAATCGGAATGACAATGTGGAGGGTATAAAACTCAAAAAACTCAAGCTTGAGAGCATAGTTCGAGAAGAGGGAGCTAAAATCGAATCCTTAGAATTCGATGTGTGGAATCATAGAATATTTTTTTTTGTAATGGTTAAGCCAGTTTTCCCCATACTTTAAGATATTAAAAGGGGTATGCAATTGCCCAGATATACTCTTACAACAGAATTTTTATGAAAATTCTGAAATTGTACTGAAATTCCTTTACTCAATGTTCTCTTCCACAAAGTAAAGTCAAATATTTTTGTTTCAATTACAATTGATGTATCGTGAAAAGTGGATGTGTCGTCACTTTTTGAAACCCACACAATTGATGACGTCTTAAGTCGTCAAGAAATATCCCCACATCTATGGGTATATAAATTATTAAATATTTTTTCTCAAAATACGAAAAAATAAATCTACAAAAATAGCATAAGCGTAATGCATGCCATTGCGTGTGTGTGTGTATGAGTGAATGATGTGTCCTTGAATTTTTTATGCTTGTACACAGTGCCAAGTACATATCGGCAAGTATGTAAGCATACAACTTGTATGTACTTAAAAGGTTATTGCAAAGTTCCTATCCACACACACATCCGTACACTACACACAACAACACATCACCCAAAGTAGGCCCTTGTGACCAAATCTGTAAGTGTGTGAGTATTTGTTGGGGATCCTGAAGATGAACAACAAATAAACGTACTCGACTACGAATGCCGCCAATAAGGAAAAACAAATTGATTGTTAGCGCTGTAAATGGCAATGAAGCGCATCCTGTAGAAACACTTGAGAGGCATGCCTCAAAACACATTCAATAACATATCTTGTGTTTGCCCCTCCCGACTTTGTTCACAAGTCTGCACACAGGCACACACCCATACATACATACGTTTGGTGTTTACATATGAAATTGTACTTGTATTTCCGATAACAACTTGAGGTGCTTGAATTATTATGGCAGCTGCTATGGAACGAAGGATGCATAAACTTGGACATTTGAAATTCCTCGAAATACACGAATCAACGCAAAACTGCTATGTTTATTTTATAGAGCCGCTTCATCAGAATTTTGTAGATGTGGACCTAGCTTGAATAGGGTTGAATGCTGATAACAGTGATTCACATTATGTTCAGTTGTGTAAACCCTGTCTTAATTGCATTATTTCTAATCCTCATACCGCTGGATTAATATGAGGCCATCACAAACACAATTGAATATACTTACATACATTAAAATTTTTATCCACAAAAAATAAATAAATAAATAAATTTATAAAAACACACAAAGTGGCTGATGTTTCGGAATATCTTTCCTACGAATTAATCCCTTTATTGTGAATACTGTTTGCATATTTATACGTTTTGTTTTGATTATCAAAGTTGATGCACTACAATACTTATAATATGAATAAAATTAATATTACAATAGAAGATTTCAATTCTTATCATTTTTCGTAAGAAGGCTCATTTGAAAAAAAACAACATCAAATATAACGTAAGTTCTTTAATGCAGTTATTCGGAATCGTGGAAAGATGAATATCCTCAAACTTTGGTCGTATACGTAAATATAGATTTAAAATATGTAAGATAATTTAAATAAGAATAGTATGAAATTGTTCTCTCTAAAAAACTCCCATATGCTCAAGTTGGACATTAAATTCTAAGGTTTGAACTTTGTATGAAAATACGACTTATCAAAATGTTTAGGTCAAACTCAAAAAAAAAAAAAAAAAAAAAATTCCCAGTATATTATAAAAGTAGAACTAAACATACAAGACTCCTGTATCAGCATTTTGGAAATTAACACCCCAAGATAACCTAGGTAAAGAGGGCTGGCTATTCACTTTTTTTTTTTTGAATTTTCGGATAAAAGTTCATTGGAATCATGCAATTTTGGCAAATAGATAATTTAACAATATTACTTTGGTATTTTTGTTGTTTTTTATACCCTTCACCATAGTTTGGAGGGTACATTAAGTTTGTCATTCCGTTTGTAACTCCTCGAAATATACATTTTTGACCCCACAAAGTATATATATTCATGATCAGCATAAAATTCGATGTCGATTTAGCGAAGTTCGTAGGTCTGTGGAAATTACTCCAGCTCCGGTATTGTGATGATTTTAGGGACAATATTCATCGGAATCGTTTCAAATTTAGTATTTGAAGTTCGAAATGGATACTACACCCTAAGACAGAAAATTGTCTGTGCAGTTCCATACCATCGTATTGCCCCCATATAACAACACCTCCCGATATTCGGTATTTTGATAATTTTAGCGACATCATTCACCGGAAATCTTTCAAATTTGGTATTTGATGTTCGTAATGGCTACTACGGCCTAAGACAGAAAATTGTCTGTTCAGGTTCACGTCTTCGTATAGCGCCCATATAACGGTGCCTCCTGATATTCGGCATTTTGATGATTTTAGCTACATTATTCACCGATTTTGTTTATAAGTTTCGCATCTGAATATTGTAATGGCTTATGACAAAAGTTACCTGTGCAGGTCCATGTTGTCGAATAGATCCTAATATAAAAGCTACATTCGATATTTTTAAGATTTTAACAGAATTTTTAACGGTTTTTATTGTTTTTGAGAATTGCCAAATTCGTTCCAAATGGGGGAGGGTATTCAAAGTTCGGCCCGGCCGAACTTACAGCTTATTTACTTTTTATTCTTTGAAAAATATAGTTATGGCTTGTAGCATTGAAGGAGATATTGGTTGGAAAATAGTATTCGGGTGTACAAACCTTGGGTGAACTCATGAATCCTTTCGCTTTACACTAGATCCAAGTTTTTCAAAAAGCCTGCTCTTTCTTTGGGAGTATTTAACAAATATTTCGTTGTGCGATACTTGGAATACATCAATTAGTTTTGAAAATTTTTACTTATTGGAGATGTGATCTTGTCTTGTCGATCTTGATTATGCTAGACTCCAAATTCTCTAAAAGGGATATCTTAAAAAAACCTGGAACAGTTCTATCAATGAAGTACCAAATGGTATATTCCATATTTAAGTCCGAGGGTATAAACATCGAATAAATCAGAATTATGCATTTCGATTATAATTAAATATCTATTGTGGATTATTTAAAACCAATCACCTCACAAACACCGAACTTGAATTAGCGCTCAGTCATTCTCCGAGATCAATTAAATGTCATTCACATTCACATATAAACTCAAAACAGTTTAGTGGACACACAATCGCACACGCTTACATGCACACATTTGCAAATACGACCAAGCTTTTGTCAATAGCCAAATTGCGCCAAGACGTTTACAACGTTTATGCAAAGGGCGCAGCCAAGTGATTGGGGGTGGCTGAACATTTTCTCGTTATTTAGAACAATGGCAATATCGTTGTACGGGAACGTGTAGATGATATTGAGTCCTTTGCCATAGTTCAGACCTTTTAAATGCCAATTTTCAATCAATATGCAAACGCACGTTTGTCGCCACGGCAATGCATTGATGCGTGTGCGATAGGGTGTTCTGCTCATTTTGCCACTGCTGTTTGCTGGTGCCAATCCTATCGTGGTTGCCAGTCGTTGCTCTTGGCCATAGCTGTTGCTCAAAATAAGTTCGTTAGCGAAACTTGCTTTGCTCGGAAGTGAATGTACTCCACTTGATATCCTTCGCCCTGGGACCTGTTTTATCGCAGTGTATAACTTGCAGCGCAGAAGATATGTTTTTGGAAAATCAATACGCTTGAGAATACAAAGTTGTATGATATAAACAAAATAGTGTTACTATTTTGGTGCATAACAGTTTGGAATATGTTTTAGGGTTGCAATATCAACAAAGTAGGAGACTTATTTTTGTCAAAGAGATTCTTTTACCAAAATTGATTTTTCCAACTTGTACTCAATAAGGGGATCCAAATTGCAAGTCTGGGTTGTAGGAAATTACGAATGATTTTGAATTTGTGGATCAAAACTAGAGGAATATTTGTTCTTAAGTCAAACTTTGTTGAGGCCTTTATATTGTTTCCCTATAGTTTGACGGGAAATGGGTCATATAGGTGCGACTTTTGCAAAAGCCTCCGATTTCATATATTATTTTATGTTTCGGTCATGTCCTCTATTTAATTTCGCGAAATATTGAAGAATATTTACAGAATTTACAAAAGGAATGACAAATTTAATATATCCTCTTCTCTACGGTGGAGGGTATAAACATAAACACGTCATTTTTACTTGTGGTGTAGAAATTTCAAATGTAATTTTCAACAACTGTTGCACCTACATACATGGTTTATTCTGAAAATTAACAAGTAAGCAAAGGCTACAGTCGAGCGGGGCCGACCGTTGAATACCCTACAACACTATAATAAACGATACAGTTTATATAGGCGAGAAACTCGAAAGAATTCCACAAGATATTGTGACAAATAATAAAAGAAAACCAACAGGTTTCATTCTCTAATTTTCGAATAATAGCAACTTAAACTTATTTGCTCGTTTCCAATTTATTGGTAGATGTTGCACGTAAATGGTCTTCCTAGATCTGGAACCAATATTTCCCAAAGACCTTTAACCTCTCAGAAGTGGCAAAAGATTAACATTTATTATTGGTTTTTGGCTGAAACGCTACGAAATCAGCGTTAACGAAATAGTCAGAAGTGCGTCTTTCCTGTATTTGTGAATTCTCCAAAAAGTCACCGGAATGGACATTTTCGTATTTTGTCTACAAAAGATGGCAAACTATTTCACACATTGAATATTTTTGGATGGCCATCCAAAACTGCTTGGCTTTTGCAATGTCCGGTAACCCCCATCCAAATGTACGTGAGGATCGGGCAATAATTACGACCTGTTGACAAATTTTGCAGTTTTTTGGTCCATTTCAACCCCTAAATATATGGCGACCATCTCCAAAAAGAGTAGGCTTCTATTCTGGCCCTCATCTTATCCCCATGCAAAATTTCGTAGGGATCGGGCCATAAATGCGATCTGTATATGATATCCTGATATCCTAACTACTTAGTTTTGTTAGCTGTAGAAATATTACCAAATGTTTAATTCAAAATGAAAATATGCCAAAAATATGACAAAATGGAAAAAATATGAGAAAATTTTACAAAATCAATATTTTCATCTATAGAGAGATATTTTTATGCGATTTTTTCAGACGTTTTTTCTTTCCTGCCAAGAGGCCATTCTGAATTAATGAGAACTGTTGAAATCAATTCAGCCGTTCTCGACATATAAGAGATCTTTCAAGCATATGCTCTTTGATAGACATATATATCGCACATATTTTGCTATATATCCGATTTGTTGGATGTTAACATCAATGTAAAGATCAGAAGTAGCCTTGTCATGGCTTTGTGATTTAGCCGGGATTTCAAATATTCGCGGTTTAATGAAAAATTTTGAATTTTTTCAACACAAAAGATATGGTCTATTTTACCCGCTAAATATTATCCGATGACCACCCAAATTGGTAGGCTTCTTCCCTGCCCTAAACTCTAGCTACATGCGAAATTCCGGTCTATAATACATGCGATTGGTCTATAATTGCGACCTGTATAGCTACTGCAAAATCCGACATTTTTTCAGTATTTGGTCCATTTCAAAACATTTGGCGATCATCTCCAAAAGAAATAGGGTTCTATTCTGACCTCAACCCCACCAACATTCTAAATTTCGTGAAGATCGGGCCATAATTGAGACCTGTAGAGTGATTACAAATTAACATGGACAGACGGACAGACGGACGGACGGACATACATAGCTAGATCGACTCAGCTCGGCGAGCTAGGAAGATCCATATATACTTTCCTATGTGGGAAACCAATATTTCGAGGTGTTACATAATTTTTGGCCCAATCAAACTTATAATACCCCCAACACATAGTGTTGTAGGGTATAAAAACTGCAAAGGAAAATACAATGACAACAGAGATTTTTCTTTTCCTTGACTTATAGTAAAATTTGACAAAGAATAGTTTTATCCGTGAAGTCACCCAAGGTACGGTTTTAACCTTAAAATGTTTCTTTAATATATATATGAATTTCTAGAGTTTCGGTATAATTTGGACTTTTGACGTCTTGTTGGAATATTTTTACTTGCTACGCTGCCGCATACATAGACTTTTTAACCATATTTAAAAAACAGGACCGAAACGACCCCTTCTTAATATTGAAATTTTATCTACAATATTGCCCAAGGCGCTATACACTTCGTGATGTAAACATACAAAATACCGATACACGTATCTTCTTTTTTATACCATACTGGGTGAGATCAAAAACTGCAACAAAGTCGAACGCCATAATTTTTACATTTTTTTTAAATTTTATTCAATGAAAGCAAAAATTATCGGAAATATGATCAAATTCTAGAATATGATAAGATTTGTTCGAATTGGTCACCCTTGGCACGAATTATGGCCTTCAAACCCTCATACGCTGCCCGAAAGTTGCTCTGCGGTATTTTGATCGACACTTTGGTATTTTTTAGTGCCAACCTTGCTTTCCAAAATACTCCAGACACAATAGTCCAATGGATTGGTATCCGGAGATTTTGGTGGCCATTGTGCGCTGGAAATGAAGAGAGGAACCTCATTTTGTAGCCATTCTTGGGTGGCGCATGCTGAGTGCGATGGTGCTGAGTCCTGTTGTAATATCCAAGGTCTGCGGCCAAAATGTTTGCGTGCCCAAGGCATTAATACACCCTCCAGAATATTTTCGCGATAATATTGGGCATTTATTCTGATGCCACGGTCGATTAATACGAGCGGAGAGCTACCATCGGCTGTTATGGCGGCCCACACCATTACCATGGTCGGCCCTTGAGTTCTGGTGGCCAACCGAAGATGCACATTTTCAACTGACCTCTTTGGCAAGTAAAGCAACTCTTTAGCTTTTTTGAGTATATTTTCGTTCTGTTGCGGTGTAAGTTCTGGCAATTTTTTGAATTTCAATGGCTTTACCCGAGCTCATTCTTCAATATTTGCCGAATGAAACTGCGACGCGGTTTTCGATCAAGTCGATTTGTATACCCTACACCACAAGGTGGTCAGGGTGTTATGTCTTTGTGCATTTGTTTGTAACAGGCAAAAGGAAACGAAATAGACACATAGTTGTTTTTGATGATCTGCATAGAATCACATTCTGAGTCGATTTATGCATGTCCGTCCGTCCGTTGGTCCATGTATTTTTGTAAACAAAGTACAGTTCAAATTTATTGCCCGATCCAGATGAAATTTTGAACAAATCATTTGTTTGGCCCAAGGACGAACTCTATTGAAATTGGAGATAATCGGTAAAAATTTAGAGACAGCTCCCATATATATCTTCGTCCGATTTGCACCAAACGTGTAACCCTACACCACAAGGTGGTCAGGGTGTTATGTCTTTGTGCATTTGTTTGTAACAGGCAAAAGGAAACGAGATAGACCCATAGTTGCTTTTGATGATCTGCATAGAATCACATTCTGAGTCGATTTATGCATGTCCGTCCATCCGTCCGTCTGTCCATGTATTTTTGTAAACAAAATACAGTTCGCATTTACTGCCCTATCCAGATGAAATTTTGCACAAATCATTTTTTTTGGTCAAAGGACGAACCCTATTGATATTGGAGATAATCTGTCAAAATTAAGATATAGCTTCCATATATATCTTCGTCCCATTTGCCTTTTATTTTGCACCAAACGTATAATATCAGTCCGAATAGTATGGAATTTTGCACTTACGATCAGATTGGACCTCAAAATATGTATGCCAAATTTGATCAAAATCGGTTCAGATATAGCTATAGCTCCTATATATATTGTTTATCCAATTTATTATGTTTGCCCTCCGCAGCCGTAATATACACTCTGTAACAACAATATATGGCGAAATATATCAAGTAAAGCTCAGAAATAACTTTGCTAAATTTTTATCGAGATCGGTTCAGATTTAGATATAGCTCCCATATATAACTTCGTCCGATTTACTTTTTACCAATTTGCACCAAATGGCTAATATTTTTCCAAATGGGATAGAATTTAGCACTCATGACCGAATTGAGTCTAGAAGCTAGTATGCCAAATTTGGTGAAGATCGGTTTAGATATAGCTATAGCTCCCATATATACTATTCATCCGATTTGTTACATTTGTTACCCACAGCCGTTCGTAACAACGATATTCAGGTAAAAGATATCAAATACAGTTCAGAAATATCTTTGCCAAATTTTACCGAGATCGGTTCAGATTTGGATATATATCTTTATCCGATTTCAAATTAATTGTACACTAAATGGGCAATACAAGTCCGAATTTAGAAGATACAAATGCTTCGGCATATTTAGTCCTTTGAGCTCTACTAAATTAGCAAATTGGTCTAGGGTATCATAAAGTCGGCTCCGCCTACTTTAAGACTTTCTTTTCACTTGTAGTATAGAAATTTCAAATGTAATTTTGTTAAAAACTGTTGTACCTATATCCACTTGTCAGGCAGTTGTTAAAATGATCCCAGTGACAGATCATTATAAAGCAGCGAAGATCGCTGAAGATCGAAATGTTTACGGCCCACTAAAATATGTAGAATCCGTAAAATCAATACCCACTGGTGTATGACCTCTTCGTGGAGGGATGTAGTCTATTTTTAATATTAATCTTCCTACACGATATAATGAGGGCTCTATCCGTCAGATAGATGTACGACGTAAAATTTACTTAGAATTTTGATAAGGAATATAAATTCACAATATATGGTGACGCGAATTAATATTTTGAGGGGTTATTGACGAAATTACCATTTCATGGATATAAATTGGTTACATATATATATTCAGCAATTATTTGTAACAATGTTTGAAGTTATAATTTCTAAAGGCTATAGAGGATTTTTCTTTTCAGCTTATTTGTATTGTGTCATGATTTGAGAATTTTTGAAGATTTAGAATTTAAGGGATTTAAGTTTATGTTGCTTTTCATTCAATTATTTCTATTTTTTCCACAAGAAAATTAATTTGCCAATAAATCTACTCCTCTACTCTAAATAGATTCGCCAATCCTCGCCTACAAAGTGAAAAAGAAATGAAACAGAAAGGGCGAGGATCATCAGCTGAATGTGTAAGTTCTGATGGAAATGTTATTATCACTCGTTGGTATGACAACAAAATTTTAAATCTTGCTTCAAATTTTGTTGGAGTAGGCAAACAAGACAAAACCAAGCGATGGGATAAGAATAAAAATGTAGTAATCGATCGTCCCGAAGTTTTGCGAATGTACAATGAAAATATAGGAGGCGTTGATTTATTGGATCAAATGATACAATATTACAGAATAAATATCCGTACTGTCAAGTGGACACTACGAGTCATAATGCATTTTTTTGATGTGTCTTTAACTGCTGCATGGATGGAATATCGTCGAGATTGCATGAAAAATAATGTTCCAAAAAATAAAATTTTAGATTCCATGAATTTCCGAATTCAAGTTGCACGAACTTTGGTCGGCACACAACAACATTATGTTCTACCCTCAAATACGCCACGAGGACGAGGAAGACCGCCAAATGCAAGTGGCAACACAACAACAGATTCATTGTTAGAATGCAGCGACAGCTTGGAAAGCGATTCGGAGCAATCACCGCCACCAAAAAGGAATAAGGCATTTCAAAAGCAACCACCACAAGAAGTTCGTCTTGACCAAAAGCTACATATACCAATTTTTGTACCAACTAAAAGCGCTGGACGTTGCAAAGCTAAAGGTTGTAACAAAAATTCCTTCATTATTTGTAAAAAGTGCAAAGTTTATCTTTGTGTAAAACGTAACTCCAATTGTTTTGAAACATTTTATTCCAAAAAATAGATTGTTATAAGGAAATCCTTCAACTACTTTGTCAAAAATATTGAATTGATATCACAAATATATTTTTATACCCTACACCACAAGGTGGTCAGGGTATTATGTCTTTGTGCATTTGTTTGTAACAGGCAGAAGGAAAGGAGATAGACCCATTGTTCCTTTTGATGATCTGCATAGAATCACATTCTGAGTCGATTTATGCATGTCCGTCCGTCCGTCTGTCCGTCCGTCCGTCTGTCCATGTATTTTTGTAAACAAAGTACAGGTCGCATTTATTGCCCTATCCAGATGAAATTTTGCAAAGATCATTTGTTTGGCCCAAGGACGAACCCTGTTGAAATTGGAAATGATCGGTCAAAATTTAGATATAGCTCCCATATATATCTTCGTCCGATTTGCCTTCTATTGTGCACCAAACGTATAATATCGGCCCGAAGTGTATGGAATTTTGCATATACACCCAAATTAGGTCTAAAAATATGTACGCCAAATTTGATCGAAATCGGTTCAGATATAGCTATAGCTCCCATATATATTGTTCATCCGATTTGTTATTTTTGTCCACCGCCGCCGTAATATGCACTCTGCAACAACAATATTTGGGGAAATATGTCAAATGCAGCTCAGAAATACATTTGCTAAATTTTATCGAGATCGGTTCTTATTTGGATATAGCTCCAATATATAACTTCGTCCGATTTACCTTTTATTGTGCACCAAACGTCTAATATTTGTCCAAATGGGATGGAATTTGGCACTTACGACCGAATTGGGTCTAGAAGCTAGTATGCCAAATTTGGTGTAGATCGGTTCAGATGTAGCTATAGCTCCCATATATACTGTTCATCCGATTTGTCATATTTGTTACCCACAGCCGTAGTATGCACTCCGTAACAACGATATTCAGGGAAATATATCAAATACAGCTCAGAAATATCTTTGCCAAATTTTATCGAGATCGGTTCAGATTTGGATATAGCTCCCATATATATCTTTATCCGATTTCAAATTAATTGTGCACCAATTGGGCAAAACAAGTCCGAATTTGAAAGATACAAATGCTTCGGCATATTTAGTCCTTTCAACTTTAAGTTATAATTATAATCATAGCGTGTATGATTGAATTCTCCCATAAAAACTTTTATTGTTATGTGGAGCTCTACTAAATAAGCAAAGTGGTGTAGGGTATCATAAAGTCGGCCCGGCCGACTTTAAGACTTTTTTACTGGTTGTTTCTTCAAACAGTGATTAATATTCGTTTACCACTAATTTCGTCTTAATTCTTCAAAAAGTGAATAAAATTTGTAATTTAAGTTCTGTAAAATGTTTTATAATCTTTTAAAAAATAAAAAAATGAATGCTATTGCATGATTAATATTATTATTAGATAATACGAAAAGCAACAGCAATAGGTGTCTCTGAATGCCGATGTCAAATATATTCGACATTCGGTATCGAACCTGGGTGACAGGTAATTTCAAATTTAATATTTTTTCTAAATAATGGGCTATCAAATGAACTTAATTACGGAATTTTAGATTTTTATCTCTACAAAAATTTTCATTGACGCTGAAAGGGTTAAATCGCGTGAAACAGGCTGAAGAGTAATTACATTCAATTTCAAAAAAAAAAAAAAGAAACTAAATGTCTATATTGTATACTTTTAAGCGTTCTTGTTGTGATTCAATACAGGTTTTCCTTAAAATGGCTCTCTGTTTACATAGTTCTAGCGTAAAAATACTCTTCATTGTTGGAAACATGCTTACATACTGAGCTGATTGAATTTGACGCATTTACTGCCTTACAAGGCAATATGCTTGTGTACCATAACACATATTAAATATCCTCCCATACTTTGAATACATTTTCATGAAAATCTCATCAGTTTTGTAGAATATTTAACTATTGTTGTTTGGCATTTTTTTGTGTTGCTCTTAAGTGAAAGTGTTTTAATGCGAACAAAATGCAAAGACAAACAGAATGTTTAATACACTGACACTCACATTCGAAATCAAGTCAGACAGGCATTAAAAGAAAATGTGAAATGAGAAGAGCAAAAAAAAAAAAAGAAAACAAACGGAAGCCAACAAAACAGCAACTTATCACAAAAAGATATAAAATATAGATAAATCGGAAAACACAGCCATTCATACCAGTTGACAATTACCCTCGAGTTAAAGTGGTTGTGCAACTGGGGATTGGGAGTACTGGAGGAAGAAGATCTGAATTAGAGTAAAGCACATGATATCAAAGACATGACCGAAAACCATATGTTGGGGGTACTTTTCACAAACGGGTAGAGGAAGCAGTAGACAATTTGACAGAAAGTGGCACTGAATGAAAACGAAAGATGACGAAAAAAAAAACATCACAAACAAGAGCACAAAAATGTCAAGAGTAACGCCTATTAAAGCTGTCATAAAATGAAAAGTTATTTTGATTTATTAAATGATAACAGCTCAAAATATGCACACACACATACACACTTACTCTTATATGTACGCACACTCAAACAATAATAGACAACATGACAAATTTACTGTTGTTTGTATTTTTATAAATATTCTTACATACATATTTACAATATACGATATATACATACTCACGTTATATCTGATGTGCCTTTATTCCGTGTACGTATAGAAAATATGAATTTAGCTAAGGATTAACGTAATGATTTACATTTTGTTTCTCCTCTATAAAACACTTCAATACGTGGTGTACCAGATCAGAGCTGTGGAGTCAGGGTGGGAGTCAAAATTTGTTTAGGGGGAAAACGAACTGGTCATCTGTAACGAACTTGCGAGCGGTTGAATCGAAATGGGTATTCTTTAAGGGACTGTTCTTTGAAGTGGAAGTTCGCCCTCGATTGTTATTATACCCTCTACCATGATATAAGGGCAGTTTTAATTTATATTCTTAATTCTAATTATATTCTTAATGAGCGTAAATTATCATGGTAAATTTAAGTATGTAAAGTCATTTCAAATAAGCAAATCTGCATTTTCTATCACCTTGTCAAATTTCATTGCGTAGAAAACAGGACCCCATCTCTGATTTGTGAATATATAAATGCTCTCTTCGATATCATAAAAGGAAAATCGGTTATCGTAGTAACAAATTGTACATTTTTGTTGTTCCGGAACAAGTCAACTATCAGTTTATAGAAATAAATTTCGACAATGAGATGTCAAAATGCCGTTTACGCATATAGCAAATAATTCTCATTCACTTGGCAATGCCGCTCACACACAGGGTAAGATGAAAAAACTGCAACAAACGTCAGATTGTTGTCATTTCTAAGCCACTCTTCCAACAGCTGTTAAAATAATTCCAGTTTACAAGCGTACAAAAGCATTTTGGTGAGAATTTTCTAGAAAAAAAGTTATTTGTGATGGAATTTAGGCGTGATAGGGTGATTTCTTTATATTTGGCTGGAAAACCACAAGTTGATTTAAATGAATAGATCTATGTGAATAGATCTTTTGTGTATCGTACCATCGCTCGTTACCGTGATACTAGTAGCGTAGCCCGACGTCAAAGAAGTGGACGGAAGAAAACCGCAACATAAGAACAAATTGTTCGAAAAGTAAAGAAGCGACGAAACCCGCATCTCAGTGGCCGAAAAGTGGCTCGTGAGCTGGACATTTCGCACGCTGAACATATCGCAATATATCATTCGTGAGCTGAACATATCGTAACTATTGTGTCTGGAGTATTTTGGGAAGCAAGGTTGGCACTAAAAAATAATGGAGTGTTGATCACCTCAAGCAAGCGCTTCGCCGGGATTGAGCCAAAAATACCGCAGAGCAACATTCGGGCAGCGTGTGACGTTTTCATTGGCCATTTGAAGGCCATAATTAGTGCCAAAGGTGACCAAATCGAACAAATCTAAACTTATTCTAAAAGTTGATGCTATTTCCGATATTTTTTGCTTTCATTCAATAAAATTAAAAAAAAAAAGTAAAAACTAAGGTGCTTAACTTTGTTGCAGTTTTTATACCCTACACCACAAGGTGGTCAGGGTATTATGTCTTTGTGCATTTGTTTGTAACAGGCAGAAGGAAACGAGATAGACCCATAGTTCCTCTTTATGATCTGCATAGAATCACATTCTGAATCGATTTATGCATGTCCGTCCGTCCGTCCGTCTGTCCGTCCGTTCGTCCGTCTGTCCGTCTGTCCATGTATTTTTGTAAACAAAGTACAGGTCGCATTTATTGCCCGATCCAGATGAAATTTTGCAAAGATCTTTTGTTTGGCCCAAGGACGAACCCTATTGAAATTGGAGATAATCGGTCAAAATTTAGATATAGCTCCCATATATATCTTCGTCCGATTTGCCTTTTATTGTGCACCAAACGTGTAATATCAGCCCGAATAGTATGGAATTTTGCACATACACCCAAATTAGGCCTGAAAATAAGTATGCCAAATTTGATCGAAATCGGTTCAGATATAGCTATAGCTCCCATATATATTGTTCATCCGATTTGTTATTTTTGTCCACCGCAGCCGTAATATGCATGATGCAACAACAATATTTGGGGAAATATATCAAATACAGCTAAGAAATACATTTGCTAAATTTTATCGAGATCGGTTTAGATTTGGATATAGCTCCCATATATAACTTCGTCCGATTTACCTTTTATTGTGCACCAAACGTCTAATATTTGTCCAAATGGGATGGAATTTGGCACTTACGACCGAATTTAGTCTCGAAGCTAGTATGTCAAATTTGGTGAAGATCGGTTCAGATATAGCTATAGCTTCCATATATATTATTCATCCGATTTGTTATATTTGTTACCCACAACCGTAATATGCACTCCATAACAACGATATTCGGGGAAATATATCAAATACAGCTCAGAAATATCTTTGCCAAATTTTATCCAGATCGGTTCAGATTTGGATATAGCTCCCATATATACCTTTATCTGACTTCAAATTAATTGTGCACCAAATGGGCAATACAATTCCTAATTTAAAAGATACAAATGCTTCGGCATATTTAGTCCTTTGAACTTTAAATTTTAATTATAATCATAGCGTGTATGATTGAATTCTCCCATAAAAACTTTTAATTGTTATGTGGAGCTCTACTTAATTAGCAAAGTGGTGTAGGGTATCATAAAGTCGGCCCCGCCCGACTTTAAGACTTTCTTTACTGGTTTTATCTAATACAGGCTATCTACTGCAGGGGCATTTTCTGAATAATTTGAATCGGACACCTACACCTGAAATGGACACCTACATCATGAACACTGATTATCTGCCAGTCGACAGACCGACGACCATTCCTAAAGACATCTGCTGTCGAACATACCTATAGTAAGCTGTGGAACCCGAACGAGTATACCACGAGTTTCCGACTCGTCTCAGAAGACCTGGACATCAATATCCCAATCACCTACATAGTAAACCCTGATTATCTACCATCCGTCAGCCCGACGACCATTCATAAAGGTTCCCGATGACCTTCAAATCATTAACTTGCGAGCGCCGACATCAATCCGGACACCAACAACATAGATAAATTTAAAATTCATCACATCACACCTACATTCATTAGATTCAAACCGTCGACAACCGACGACCGTAAATCAAAGTTCCCGATTACCTTAAAATCGACAACATCTCCAAAGAGAAGCTTCATAATTCCTGATCTCCCTAACTTCTCAACATCCGACCATCATCCAAGAGTACTCGATCACCTTTGAATCGTCAATATCTTGAACATTATTCCCGGCTAAACACACTCCATATCAGTCACCCGAGTACCAATCGGGAACAACCCGACATTACAACATAATAGTTCCCGATTGTTCACGAATCGTTCACTCTCAGAACATCAACCCTACAGTCAGCGATTACCTCGAGACATCGTAAACGTAGAATTCCTCATCGTTACTGGACAACTCTACTTTGAATTGCTGAGCATCAATTCTATCCCTCATATGTTCTTCCATATTGAGTCTTTCAATGTCATATTGAAATATTTCCTATAACTGTATACTAAAAATCGACTCATTCCCCAGTGTTTTCATTAGGAATTCAGGTAATTGAATGACCTACAAATACCTACTTGGATGCGACAAAAATATTAATACCATCTTGGTCTGAAAATTCATTAAAATTTTGCAGTTCGTAACTCTTTTCTCATAAGAAGTGACATTAGAATTATAAATACATTGTGACAAACAAACATATTTCGTGTTCTAACACAAAAACGATTATCATCAAAGTTCTTTTCCTTGAAGATGTTCAGTGGTGGCATTTTTCACTCTCATAAATGCTTACAAGCAACAACAGTGGAGGACTGCTTTAGGATTTTTTTGCAGTCACAGGCTTTTAAGATTTTTTCAACATAAATCGTTTTGTTCTTTTTTAAGATTGTGTTTTGTCCTAAAGCTGCGACGCTTTATTTTTTGTTTTCTGTCACTTTGTGTTGTCATTCTTTTTCATCTCTCATTGTGTTTTGTGTGTGTGTTTGTTTTTTTCTAATATATGACAGATAGTCTTTTTAAATGTCAGTCATAATGACACATAGATGAAGATTTTAAGGGACAGCAATGGTTTGCTTTTACACTTGGAATGTGGAAGACGAATTGAAAAATGTCTTGTGATTTTATGCAGAGCTATGATTCGACACAGACTGTTTTGTTTTTTAAAATACCATGACAAGCTTGGAGGAAAACAAAAATGGTATTACATATTAAAGTAATGAGTGTTAATTGTTTTTTTTTTTTTTTTTCTATACCCTACAACACTATGTGTTGGGGGTATTATAAGTTTGATTGGGCCAGAATTTATGTAACACCTCGAAATATTGGTTTCCCATATAGGAAAGTATATATGGATCTTCCTAGCTCGCCGAGCTGAGTCGATCTAGCTATGTATGTCCGTCCGTCTGTCCGTCTGTCCATGTTAATTTGTAATCACTCTACAGGTCGCAATTATGGCCCGATCTTCACGAAATTTCGAATGGAGGTGGGGATTGGGTCAGAATAGAACCCTATTTCTTTTGGTGATGATCGCATAAAAAAAAAATTCGCTGAAAAAATTCCTGATTTTGCACTTGCTCTACAGGTCGCAATTATAGACCAATCGACGCGGAATTTCGCATGTAGCTAGAGTTTAGGGCTGGCAAGAAGCCTACCCATTTGGGTGGTCATCGGATAATATTTAGCGGGTAAAATATACCATATCTTTTTTGTTGAAAAAATTCAAAATTTTTCATTAAACCGCGAATATTTTAAATCGCAGCGAACTCACAAAGCCATGACAAGGTTACTTCTGATCTTTACATTGATGTTAACATCCAACAAAACGGATATATAGCAAAATATGTGCGATATATATGTTTATCAAAGAAGATATGCTTGAAAAATCTCTTATATGTCGAGAACGGCTGAACTGATTTCGACAGTTCTCATTAATTCAGAATGGCCTCTTGGCAGGAAAGAAAAAACGTCTAAAAAATCACATAAAAATATCTCTCTAAAGATGAAAATATTGATTTAGTAACATTTTCTCATATCTTTTCAATTTTGTCATATTTTTGGCATATTTTCATTTTGAATTAAACATTTGGTAATATTTCTACAGCTAACAAAACTATGTAGTTAGGATATCAGGATATCATATACAGATCGCATTTATGGCCCGATCCTTACGAAATTTTGCATGGAGATAAGATGAGGGTCAGAATAGAAGCCTACTCTTTTTGGAGATGATCGCCATATATTTAGGGGTTGAAATGGACCAAAAAACTGCAACATTGTCTGCAGGTCTTAATTATCACCCGATCCTCACGCACATTTGAATGGGGGTTACCGAACATTGCAAAAGCCAAGCAGTTTTCGATGGCCATCCAAAAATATTCAATGTGTGAAATAGTTTGCCAACTTTTGTAGACAAAATACGAAAATGTCCATTCCAGTGACTTTTTGGAGAATTCACAAATACAGGAAAGACGCACTTCTGACTATTTCGTTAACGCTGATTTCGTTGAAGAATATAGTCAAATGTCTGTATCTCATATAGATGGGTTTCAGTCAAAAACAAATAATAAATGTTAATCTTTTGCCACTTCTGAGAGATTATAGGTCTTTGGGAAATATTGGTTCCAGATCTAGGAAGACCATTTACGTGCAACATCTACCAATAAATTGGAAATGAGCAAATTAGTTTAAGTTGCTATTATTTGAAAATTAGAGAACGAATCCTGATGGTTTTCTTTTATGATTTGTCACAATATCTTGTGGAATTCTTTCGAATATCTCGCCTATATAAACTGTATCGTTTATTATAGTGTTGTAGGGTATTCAACGGTCGGCCCCGTTCGACTGTAGCCTTTGCTTACTTGTTTTAAGTTAAAGTTTTAAGTTATTTAAGAAATTGTTACATTTTATTTAATTATGAAGATCACTTTTCATATAATTTTTAAATTTGACCAAACTCCATTTTTAAA
This sequence comes from Musca domestica, assembly GCF_030504385.1. NCBI lineage: Eukaryota > Metazoa > Arthropoda > Insecta > Diptera > Muscidae > Musca > Musca domestica. The sequence goes on along the minus strand of NW_026712328.1, from coordinate 15,655,308 downwards.
TGAAGCTAAGAATGTTAATTCCTGCTTTATTCATTGGAAACCAATGAAAATGTGAAAAATATTTCTTTTGAGAAGTGCAAAAAGTAAATAGAGAAGAGGTTAAAACATCCCAAATATATGAAACAAATCGTCATTTAATAAAAGTAATAAAAGTAAATATGGAATATCAAACTACAGGCTATTTTAAGGCTGCAGCTTTACACTTTGTTGTTTTTACTTTACAATAAATTATTGATACTTCGTAGTTCACATTGATAATTTTTTTCAGTTTTGTTAATCAAAATATGTATTTATTGTTTTCATTCGTGTTGCTACAATTGGCGATCCTGCAAATGTAGCATTGCAATTTTTATACCCTCCACCATAGTATGGATGGTATATTAAGTTTGTCATTCCGTTTGTAACACCTCGAAATATATAAATACATTCCTACTCAAATATGTATTACGTCTGCAGGACTTTTGGTATTGAAAATGGGCCATGTAGGTCCACGTCTTCGTATAGCCCCCATATAACGGTACCTCCCTATATGTGGTATTTTAATGATTTTAGCGACATTATTTACCGGAATTGTTTTAAAAATTGTATTTAAATTTCGTAATAGATACTACGGCTTAACACAGAAAATGGGCCATGTAGGTCTACGTCTTCGTATAGCCCACATATAACGGTACCTCTCGATATTCGGTTTTTTTATGATTTTAGCGATATTATTTACCGGAATTGTTTTAAATTTGGTGTTTGAAGTTCGTAATAGGTACTATGGTTTAAGATAGAAAATGGACTATGTAAGTCCACGTCTTCGTATAGCCCCCATATAATGGTACCTCACGATATTGATGATTTTAGAGACATTATTTACCGGTACTATTTCAAATTTCGCATTTGAAGTTCGTAATGAATACTACAGCCTATGACAGAAAATTGTCTGTGCAGGTCCACGTTTTATAACCCCCATGGTACCTCCTTATATTCGGTATTTGATGATTTCAGCTACATTATAAACATATTTTTTTCAAGTTTCGCATTTGAATATTGCAATAGCTTGTGACAAAAGTTGCCTATGCAGGTCCACGGTCTATTAGGTCTATAAGACCCTAATATACGGCTTCATTTGGTATTTTTAAGATTTTAACAGAACTTTTAACGGATTTTATTTTTTTGAAAATTGCCAAATTTTTACCAAATGGTGGAGGATATTGAAAGTTCGGCCCGGCCGAAATTGCAGCTTTTTTACTTGTTATTTCTCGAAGGATTAAAAAACCGTTTGGAAGCGGATTAATGCATTTAAGATTTTGTTTATTCAATAGCAAAATTGACAAACGATCATATTTTAAAAATCTGCGCCGAGAAATGCCAAAGGGTAACTGCTAAAAGGACATATAGTGGAGAAACTTAATGAATAATTGCCGAAGATAATAATACTAACTCTTGTGAAAAAACTAAAGGGTGAACAGCCCAAGGAACATATTAATTATTAAAATCAATCGCTCGAATCAAAAATCAATCATTCTTATCAGCAATCAATCGTTTGTAAGTTTCCAAAATCTGGTGGCCAGTAAGGTATTATTATTTATTATACGCAATCGTTATTATTAGGTTAATTATTATTCGTAATATTGTTATACCCAGCAACACACTGTGGTCAGGGTATTATGACTTTGTGCATTTGTTTGTAATATGGAGAAGAAAGCGAGTCAAACCCATAATTCCTTTTGATGATCTGCACAGATTCACATTCTGAGTCAACTTATACATGTTCGTCCGTCTGTCTTTTTTTTTTTTTTTTTTTTTGTAAACCAAGTACAGGTCGCATATATTACCTGATCGAAATGATCTTTTGCATAAATCGATTGTTTGGAGCAAGGACGAGCCCTGTTGAAATTGGAGATAATCGATTAAAATTTAGATATAGCTCCCATATATATCTTCGTTTGATTTGCCTTTTATTGTGCACCAAACTTGTAGTATTAAGCCTAATTGGATGGAATTCGGCACATATAACCAAATAAAGCAACAGAGTCAAATGCCATCATTTTAATTTTTTTTTTTTTAATTTTATTGAATGAAAGCAAAAAATGTCGGAAATAGCATCAAATTTAAGAATAAGTTTAGATTTGTTCAAATTGGTCACCTTTAGCACGAATTATGGCCTTCAAACGGCCAATGAAACCGTCACACGCTGCCGAATGTTGCTCTGCGGTATTTTGGCCCATTCACGGCGAAGCGCTTGTTTAAGGTGATCGACACCTCAGTATTTTTTAGTGCCAACCTTGCTTTCCACAATACTTCAGACACAATAGTCCAACTGATTGGTATCCGGAGATTTTTGTGGCCATTGTGCGCGAGGAACCTCATTTTGTAACCATTCTTAGGTGGCGCGTGCTGTGTGCGATGTTGCTGAGTCCTGTTGGAATGTCCAAGTTCTGCGGCTATAATGTTTGCGTGCCCACGGCTTTAATACACCCCCAGGAATATTTTCGCGATAATATTTGGTAGATTAATACGGAGAGCGACCATCGGGTTTTATGGCAGCCCACACCATCACCATGGCCGGCGCTTGAGTTCTGTTGGCCAACCGTAGGTGCACATTTTCAGCTGACCTCTTTGGTAGGTAAACACGATCATTTTGTTTGTTTACAAACTGCTGGACAACGAATGTTTTCTCATCGGAGAAAACAAAATGCGACAGTTCACCACTTTCAGCCTTTTGAGTCTATTTTCTTTCTGCTGCTGTGTAAGTTCTTGCACTTTTTGGAATTTCAATGGCTTTAACCTGAGCTCATTTTTCAATATTTGGCGAATGGAATATTGCGATACGTTCAGCCCACGAGCCATTTTTCGGCCACTGCTACTCGGATTTCGATTCAGTCCCTTCTTTACGCTTGAATTCCATCACGAATAACTTTTTTTTTGGAGAAATTCTCACTAAAATGCTTTGTACGCTTGTAAACAATATAATGAGCTTTCACTGGAATAAATGTAACAGCTGTCGGACGAGTTGGTTCTAATTGTGAACTGTTGATCGAACGTAAAATCAGAAAATAATCTCATTAAATTAACTTCTATTAATATTCTGGAACCAACCCTGACAACATATACACATGTACAAAAATGTACATTGTACATGTACAAAATATGTAGATTTTGCGAGGATCGGCCCATAATATAATATAATTATAATATTTTAACATGGACAGACGGACCGACGCACAAAGCTAGATCGACTCAGTACACCGAGCTATGGACTACTTGATGAGTCTATGGCCAATATTTTGAAGAGTTGCAATTTTTTTGGGCACAGTCAAACAAACTTTTAATGCCCTTCCTGAACTTGGATAAATGTGTAAAATAACTACTAAGATTTACTGTGTCTGCAATTTTTTTTTATTATACCGTAGAAAAAAGGATGAAAAATATCAGCCATATATTAGAGGTGGATGGACAAAGCGCTGTACAAAAAATGTATATTCATCTTCACTAAAGGAGTTTGGAAACATTTTATTTTATTATCATTGATTACACGGTCATTAGACTTTGGACACTGATTCGTTGCAAAATATTATCAAACCAATTGGTCATATAGTTTTTTTTTCCAATATTACATATTATTGCGAATAATTGTGGACTAAAGAAGGAATGTAATGGGCTCATTGTCCTTAAAACTAAATAAAATTAATAACATATTTTGTTTACACTTATTAATAAATAAAATATCGATTGGTAGCAACAAATTAATTTCATTTAATTCTACTTTGTTGACATTTGTTTAAAAATATGGCTATGAATGAGTTTGAATACCTAATTTTTTTGGCGAATGAAGCAAATTTATTCGTACATAGTAGTTGGCATGTACATAGACACATACACATATGAATATACATATATCATTACAAACGTGTTGAACTTTACGAGTATTTATTTAAAACATTGATTCAAATGAAAAAGTTGTATGTCTCTAAACAAATAGAAACGAACAAATAACAAGGTGCCTCAGGATATGGTCAGCAAATAGAACACTTCAATATGCAACATGTTTGCTCTACAGGCCACAACGCAAACAAGTCTGCCGACTGACAGCTGACCGACAAAAGACTACCTATTTAGCCATCTAAGCCAAAAGCCAACCAACTGTTTACAAACACTTATGCCTTGCAGAAGAAAAAACAACATTCGCCCTCCTCTGACCAAACAATGTCTAATCTAAGAATTTTATATATTCTATTCGAATACTATATATATTCGAAAAAAATTTAGCACTCAGGAAATATAAATAAAATAGCACAAAAATGTGTCGTATGTTAAGTATAAAAATTTGCCATTTTTTGTGGAAATTGATACACTTTGTAACAGAATGGTTGGATAAGTAAACAAAACGATGTAAAAAAATTAGATTTTGCTGTACCTTCTATATACATCACTTAATTGTCGAGCAAAATGCAGAATGGAATGTAAAACAAGTAAAAACCATTTGGAACGAATTAGGAAATTAAAAAAAAAATAAAATCCATTAAAATTCTGTTGAAATCTTAATTATACCGAATATCGGAAGATCCCCATATATGGGGGATATACGGTATTGTGGACCTATATAGACGAATCTATTTCTGGGGATAAAGTAGTTACAAAGAACTCCTTGTGCAAAATTTCAGACAATTCCGTTGAAAAAGCATCAAAATGCCGAATATCGGGAGGTACCATTGTATGAGGGCTATACTATATCGTTGACCTATATGATCAATTCTTTTTCAGGGGATAAAGTACTCACAAAGAACTCCTTGTGTAAAATTTCAGACAATTCCATTGAAAAATGTGGCTAAAATCATTAAAATACCGAATATCGAGGGATACCGTTATATTGGGGCTTTACGATATAATGGGCCGATATAGATTATTATCTTCCAGGGGGCGAAGTACTCACAAGAAACTCCTTGTGTAGAATTTCAGATAATTCCATTGAAAAATGGGGCTAAATCAATCAAAATACCGAATATCGGGGGGACCTCTATATGGGGACTGTACGATATCATGGACCGATATAGCCCATCTTCGAACCTGCAGACAAAAAACAGATCTGTGCAAAATTGTAGCTTTCTATCTCAATTAGTTTTGACTGTAGCATGATTACAACAGTCGGACGGACAGTGCTAAATACTTTGTTGGGTTTAAAATTATTATTTCTATGAGTTACAAATGGAATGACGAACTTAATATACCCCCCATACTATGAATGGTGGAGGGTATAACAAATAAATAAACTATGATCGTTTTTCAATGCGTATTATGGCTTTAAAGCAGTTCGTATCTATTTCGCAGTTCTATCGTATTCTACAAAATTTGACAGATGCATTTGTGTCTGAACCGGTATTCATGAAAATCCATCCAAAATGCCAAATTCCATCCTATTTTAACTAATATTACACATTTGGTGCACAATGAAAGGCAAATCGAGCGAAGATATAGATGGGAGCTAAATCTAAAATTTGACCTATTATTTCACCTTCAAAGTTCGCTTGCAAAGTTTCATCTTGATTGCACGATAAATTCGACCTGTACTTTGTACAGATTTAGATATAGCTTGCATTTATATTTTCGTTCGATTTAAATTTTATTGTGCACTAAATGGCTAATATCAGCCCAAATTGGTTTTTGGTGAGTTATGGCACGTGTGACCAATTTCCGCTTAGGAGCAAGGATATTCAGAGTTCGGCCCCGGCAAACTTACAGCTTTTTTACTTGTTTTTCCATGTATTAATTCCTTTCGGCTTCAAATTATATCTGTTTAAGGCCATAATACACATTAAAAAACTATCATAAATCCCCATTAAAACGTTTTTTGATATGTATAGCTCGATTTAGCATCTTACAGCTTTTCGACTCAAAATTTAAATCTATAGAAGCTTTCCACACGGTGCAAATATATTTTTCATTATTGAATGATACAGAAAATCACATAAATTAAACCAGTAACAACAATAGCTCACAAAATATAATTGACAACGCTTACATTTACTTTGTTATTTGCTCCCGGTTAAGTGGCCGAGAGAAGAGCTGGTATGGATATACATAAATTAAATACAATTAAAAGATAATCATTTTTATTAAAAAAAAGGTGTAATTCATCGTAAATAATTTATAACAAACAGCGTTATACGATATGAGCTATGCCCCGTTATACGAACATACATAAGTGGAGAGTGATTAATGCACTTGGGCAAATAAATCCCAGTAGGACCAATGGACAACAATGCTTGGCTGTTCTTACTGTTTAATCTGTTGTCAGAGTAGTTGGATATATATTTGATTGGTGGTCACTGTCAGGGGAACTTCAGTTCGATTTTTCTAAAGGAGCTTCAGTTCTATCTTTTAAGGGGGGCTAGGGTTTCGCTGCATTTAGGATTTTTTTTCGGCATTTCGACCGGAACTTCTGTTCGCTGTTCCCACAGAATTTTCGAGCAACGGCTCGCTACTCCATAGCCTAAATTAGCAACATACATGAGTTCAGAGTTCTTAGTGTTAGCTAGTTTCTGAATACCTTGCTGAATCGACAATCATCGAACGTCACCGTGTGCAACATGAACCTCAATGCATTTAGCTTCTTATCAAATTACACTATTGTTATAGTCTGTGCAGAAATACGAGGGTTTCCGATTGCCTACAAATCAGTGTGACCAGATCAAAAATAGTGTTGCAGCTTAAACAGCAATAAAAATAATACTAAAAATGCCAAATAAAAAAATAAAATGCCAAAAAATAATGCTAAATAAAAATACCTTTTTGTAAACCCTGCAACATTATGTGTTGGGGGTAATATAAGTTTGATTGGGCCAAAAATAATGTAACACTTCGAAATTTTGGCTTTCAACATAGGAAAGTATATATTGATCTTTCAATCTCGCTGAGGTGAGCCGATCTAGCTATGTTAATTTGCAATCACACTACAGGTCACAATTATAGACCAATCGACGCGGAATTTAGCATGAGGCTAGAGCTTAGGACTGGGCAGAAGCTTTCCAATTTGAATGATCATCGCATAATATTGAGAGGGTGAAATAGCCGATAAGTTTTGTGTTAAAAAAAATCCCATTGAACCGCGAATATTCTTAATCCCGGTGAAATTACAAATAGACGAAAAGGTCAATTCTGACCGTTACGTAGATTACGTTACGTAGATGTAGTGATAGTGATATTGGATATATATAGCGACATATATTCGCTAGAATGCTTACACCTCAAAAATAGCTGGACTGATTTTGACAAATCTTGTCAATTCAGAATGCCTCTTGACAGGAAAGAAAAAATCTATATAAAAAAGCATGAAAAGGTCCCAATAAAGATGAGAATATTGATTTTGTGATATTTTCTTATATTTTTCCATTTTATGACATTTTTGTCGCATGAGATATTTTCATTTTGACTTACAATATTGAATTTTACATTTTGTAATATTTTTACTCCTTACAACTCCTTTTTTGAAGATGATCGCAAAATATTTAGGTGTTCAAATGGACCAAAAACTTAAAGTTTTCTGACACGTCAAGTGGGGGTTCGGTATAGTCCCTGCCAAGCATTTTGCATGGCCATTGGATAACAGTTAGCGGATAAAATGGACCCCAATTTTTGTATGGAAAAATACCAAAATGTCTCTTCGACCGAAATTCTGAAATTGAATTCCAGACGAATTAAGAAATACACGTATGGCGTACTTCTGATCTTTTTTACGACAATTCATATAGAGAAATCTTAATTTTCAAATATTGTTCTGCATGACTTTGGTCCAAACCATGAAATTTTTTGGAGATGAAAGGTTTTTGAAGATCCATGAAGGTTATTCGGAAGGAAGACCAAAAAGTTCCAACATCTGTTTTTAAATTTAATATGATTTTATTAAAATGAATTAAGTACTGCTACTTGAAAATTAGAGACCGAACGATGAATAGAATGAGATCGTTTGAAATTTTAAAACTTTCGCAGTCTTTATTTAACCTTTTTAATCCGCATCTAATGAAAAGAAGTGAATTCATAGTGTATAATATCATTATATTTCTAATTTCTGCTTTTATAAGGTTCATGCCATTGAAAACTCTTCCAACTTCTTCTAAATGGTAAAACTAGACACTTCATAACTTGACCACCAAAGATTAGGTACATTTTGTAAACAAATTATTTGTAAGAATGTCTAAAAATTGTTACAGATCTGTTTCAAATTTAGTATTTGCACTTAAAAATGCGTCTTCGAATAGACCCCAAAATGACGGTAACTCCCTATATTCTGTATTTTTAATGTTTTAAGCGAATTTTTAACAGATTTTATTTTCTATATTTTTATTTATTTATTACCCTACACCACATGGTGGTAAGGGTATCATGTCCTTGTGCATTTGTATGTAACATGGAGAAGGAAGCGAGATAGACTCATAGTTACTTTTGAGGATCTTCATAGAATCACTTTCTGAGTCGATTTATGCATGTCACTCCGTCCGTGCATGTATTGTTGTGAACAAAATGCAGGTCGCATTTATTATCCGATTGCGATGAAATTTTGCAAAAAATATTTGTTTGGCCCAAGGACGAACCCTATTGAGATTAGTGAAAATCTTCAGTCGATTTTGGGTAAATTGCGCACCTAATGGCTAATATCAGTCCAAATGACCTGAATTTTGGCATATCCGACCGAATTCAGACTGGAAGCAAGTACATTAAAAAAAATATATAAATATATGTTTCATCCTATTTGGTGGTTAAGTTCCTCACATCCGTAATATGCATTCGACGACAATGATATTTGGTATCAGATATCTTCTAAAGCTCGGAAATACCTTTGCCAAATTTTATCGAGAACGACAAAGATATGGATATACACCGATATATATCCTTGATATATATCCTTGAATAATGGATAATATCAGCCCAAATGGAGTGAATTTCGGGACGTACGTACGGGACATTTTGTGCAACTCGGCTCGACACATATTGTTTTAATGTAATCCTCTTCCAAGTAATCCTCTTGCAGTATATAGCAAACTATAACTTCCCTAAATGTTGATAAGTGGTACGATCTACTTGAAATACTTTTCTTTTCTTATGTGAGCTCTACTAAATATACACCACTATGCGGTGTAGGGTATCAAATAGTTGGCCCCGCCTGACTTTTGACTTTTCCTTACTGGTTTTTTTTACGGAACTCTTAACAAATAATAATCCTTTTACAAACATGGACCTTTTTCAGATATCTTTCCTAATTTTTTAATTTCATATGGAGGTTTCTAAAAAATTGCGTTTCTTTCCTTAATGATGGAAGGTATTAAAAGCTTGACCGGTCAAACTTAGTACTTCAATTAATAACCTTTTTACTTTCTAACTATAAATTGGCTATTTTAATCCAAATTTCAAAGTCCAACTTTTCGTTTGGAGAAACTTCTGTTTTATTTCTGAAATTCATTCCATAAAATTCCACAATATTTGTATTTGAAAATGGAAATCCTCTCATCAAATGTCACTGATCAAATCGTAGAGAACTGTTATCTACAAATCGAATGCAAACCGAATATCTGGCAAATCACCTTTAATCGTAATATCAAAACACCAACAAAAATATCCCAACTATTTCCGAAATATATTCGCCAATTCTTCATTTGTATGGATCTCATTTTATCAAAGTTATAGCTATTTTCTACCGAATAAAAATTGTGAAAACATAAATCAATAGATTTTTATCTTCAATGTCAATGGAAAATTTTATTATCATTCTTTTTTCAGGTACGAATGAAACAGCGAGACATGTGTCTTCTCTTCACACAGTGGTACCTTAGATATTCAAAACAAAGCCGATTGAAAAATTTCCACAAGGGTCACATGCTTACAACTAAACTGCAAATACCAATGCAATTGAATGTTAAATCAAATGATTTACCCCTGTTTTTTTGTAGTCATGAAAGTTAATGGATTTATATCCGTTCTTTAAAAACAAACAAACATACGAGTGAATTCGGATACGGATACGTTACAAATGAACCGATAGCATGAATAAATTTAATTAAACAAACACATTAATTGTAAACTTATTTAATGATATGATAGTGCTGCATAAAAACATTATACACCGATGACGGCCAGGGGCAAAAATTGAAAATTGCATTATAAAAAAAATCAACAAAGAGGAAAAAAAGAGAGAGAGATTTCAAGCAAAGTGGAAGATGAGCAAGGTATTTTAAGAATGTATAGTTGGTATAATTTATAATTTACTTCACACAAATTCCCAATAAAACCTTATGTTTGTAAGGAATCATACTGTCGGCCCTGACCGACTTTTGTTTTGGATGGATCCCTAATAATTATTTTCAGATGAGATTGGTCCCGATCTCAAAACCTACTCTTCTATGGATAATTGTGTTCCATTCTTACATTCTATGTAGGATCGTATCTCCATTTTTACAGCGTTGTCCGAACCATCAACTGCATAACCTTCACCAATACTGCCTTCTTAGTAATTTGTATCAAACGTTTTTATTCGTTTTTCATCTGCACAACGTTCACTTTGTCAAAGTGACATTTTAGTTTGAATTCGGTTTTTCTTCACGTTCAGTTGCTTACTGGCTTTCTTTCTTCCCTTCTTTTTTCGAAGAAATGTTTGATGTTCAGCCACACAGACAGTCTGACGTACTCCAAATCCTTGGAATTTGTATGAATGACTCTAGATTTGCTCCTCAGCTTTGTGTCTTGTCGAAAATCGTCATAATATTTTGTAGCTTGTTTGGTGGCATGATGTTTATTTTGACAACGTCTACGATTGGATGGGATTGAGCTCGCTTCCTTGCCACAATGTCGAGATAAGGCTCATTTTTTATGTTGTCGCAGAAAAGTCACTGGGACATGGATACGAAATACACAATACGCCTGCAACGGCAATGCTTGCTGGAGTACAGCTCAGCTGAGTAGACCAAATGTGTGAATGCCATTGAGTGTTTAGATTTGTCTTTATTTATGTTGGTATTTGTGACTTGATGGCCATGTATGTGTGTGTGTTTTTTGTTTGGCTTTCTTTCCGTTTATAATTTTGCTCGTTTGTGATATCAAGTCATATTATAAATTGGGCGCCAGAATTGTAAATGTCATCAGCGCTTCGTTTATTGTCATTTAAGCTGTTTCTTTCTTGTATAATTTTCCAAATCTGTTTTTATGGCAGGTGAATTGGCGATTGAATGAATTACGGCATTTGAAGTGTTATCGGCTTCTATACAAATGAATCCGTATATAAGCAGTTTTCCGGATTAAGGATTTATATGTTATAAAAATCATTTCACAATAAATGAAAACATGAACAAAATTATGTATTTGAATACAAAGCTAATGTGAAAGAGAAGAAAACTGGTGCAGTACATTGTTGTTTCCCTTAAATGGCTTCGAAGAGTTCTATAATAATAATAAACCTCACAACCAGGAATGACTACGCGGGTAAATTTTTCTTACGCCATTAAAAAATAAATATTAAAATCATGATACGAGTATAATAATTTTTAAGGTAGGTTATATGCTAGAAATCATCTAAATACAGTTTACCTTGCGATGCCCTTGTTAAAATATATACATAGTTGTTGTATTTGTATGCATTGTTTTTAATAAAATAGTTTTGAAATGTTCAAATGTTGATAAAATTGGAATTTCGGAATAATTGCGTGAAAAAACGGAATTTCACTTGTTGTCTAGGAAAGAAGGTTGTACGAGATGGTGAATATATTCGTAAGAAGAACCGATGAACACAAACCAAATTGATACGAAGAAAACCTTCAACATAAGTGTAATTTCTGAAACAAATAATGTAGACCACAAGGGATTCCCTTAGCAGAAACACATTGTGGCAATCGGTATAAGGATTTCGAATCCATGTAGGTTGAGGCTTCTATCTGTATATGTTTTCAAACCTATTTCACTTGAATATGCAAATACCAGTGAGGTCAGTTTAAGATGCTGTTAAAGGACCAGGTTATGACCATCAAAACATCGAATATCTGTGGGTACCGCTATATGGAAACCTTGGACGAACATGTACAACGTTGACCTATATAGACAATGTTCAGCCACAGGAGGTAGAACCCGTTACAACCTCTTTATACCAAATTGACGCCACTTCCGTTGGAAAATGAAGCAAAAATCATAAAAATACCGAATATGGGGAGGTACCGGGAAACGTGGACCGATGTACCTAATTTTGAATACCAACTATCCTAAACATAATGTAAACAATTGTGCTAAATTAAAGCTCTTCGTGTAATGTATCGTGATTTCAACAGACGGACATCGTTAAATCTTCTTAGAATTTTATGGTGATCATGAATATATAGGGAGAGATGAAAAAAATGCAACCAACTTCAGACTAATGACATTTCTGAGCCACTCGTCCGACATTTGTTAAAATTATTCTAGTGACAGCTCATTATATTGTTTACAAGCACATAAAAGCATTTTGGTGAGCATTTTCCAGAAAAAAAGTTATTCGTGATGGAATTCAAGCGATAGTGCGCTTCTTTATATTATAATGCAAATTCTTTATATTTGGCTTGAACTCCGCAAGTGGCTATCGTTAGAGCACTCGAGCATTTAAATGTGAATACATATTTTGTGTCTCGTGCCATCGCTCGTTACTGTGATACTGGTAGCGTAGCCCGACGTCAAGGAAGTGGACGGAAGAAAACAGCAACATCAACAGAAATGATTCGAAAAGTAAGGAAGCGACTTGATCGAAACCCGTGTCGCAGTGGCCGAAAAATGGCTCGTGATCTGAATATATCGCAATATTTCATTCGCAAATATTGAAAAATGAGCCTTACCCCGAAGGCCATTGAAATTCCAAAAAGGGGAAGAACTTACACCGCAACAGAACGAAAATAGGCTCAAAAGAGCTAAAGAGCAGCAGCGCGTGCAATTTCATTGGCCGTCTGAAGGCTATAATTCGTGCCAAAGGTGACCAATTCGAACAAATCTAAACTTATTCTAAAATTTGATGCTATTTCCGACATTTTTGCCTTCATTCGAAGAATTTGAAAAAAAAAAAAAAAATAAATGTAAAAATTATGCAAAAATGGTTGAAAGCGAAAGCCATTCTAGTCGGTAATGATTCGGAGAAAACTTGAGACCCAAAACCGAAGCAAGAGTATCAAGCTGCTCAAGGGATGGTACCGGATGACTTTAGAGTAGCGGTCATTGATCAAGCTGAGCACAACATCGAAGATCATTGGCTGCAGATAAACGGGAAGGAAGGTACGGATTGGCCGAGCTGCACTCTATAGGGCAGTCAGGGTCATTATCCGCGGAGACACGGAGATTCTATGCGGAACGATGCTTCAGTGTGAATTCCTCCATCTATAAGGAAGTTAAAGGAGAACCTGAAGCTAGTTGAGAAGCAGAATGCTGGTCTTAGCACTGAAAATTGGTGTGTGCTAATTTCCTTTCACATCCTATGATGTGATGCCCATCACTTTTACTGGGGAAGAAGTTAGTCTTAGAACATGTGATAATGATAACACTCCGACATTTTAGAATAGTGTAAGGGGGGAAGTACTTGATATCACCCTCTTAACGACTTTATTATTAGCAATTGGAATATATCTTAAAAATCATCATTCTCAGACCAAAATATGATATTCTGCAAAATGGCTAAATGTGGTGTCAGACAGAAATCTTCAGGAACCCAAGAAGAACCGACTCAACGAAGTCTAAAACCCACCAAGCATGTCGAGAGATCAGTAAATGATGTCACAAGTGTCCTTCGCTCCATCTATGAGAAATCCTGGGAGGATAGCCAGTATGTTAGACTATGGCCCTTGCTATTCTAACAGATCCATCAAACTAAACTTTGTATTTATTGGAACGCCTATTAATGCGGACTTCAATAAGAACAAATGTGAGTTAAAGAAGATAGATCTTAGATCAATCTTCGACCTTCGAAAGGTTACTGGACCTTCGAAAGGTTACTGGACCTGGAAATATTAGCTTAATGACAATTGCAGCATTTTAAGCGGAATTTTTTGCAATCAAGAAGGCATAATATCTCGATAGTCAAGCGTCTCTCAACGCTATCAAGTCAAGTGCAGTTAAATCAAAAAAAAACTCTTGACTGTGCAGAGTATATAAGGCCATCTGGCCTGAATTCTCCAGGAGAAGAACAAGGTAGGCTAATGATTTATAAATCATTGCTTCTCCTTTTCGGTTCTATATCTCTAATAAATGTATATTTCTTTCTCTGAGGAACGCAATGGACCAAGTATCTCAGAGTGAAGAAGTTGCCGAATTCGTGTAGCCACGAATCCTTTAACCAAATTTCAACAAGGAAAACCATGGTATGATAATAACAAGGTAAACAAGTAAACAAGCTGTAAGTTCAGCCGGGCCTAACTTTGAATACCCTCCACCATTCGGAACAAATTTGGCAATTTTCAAAAAAAAAAAAAATAAATAAATAAATAAATAAATAAATAAAAATAAAAAATAAATAAATAAAAATAAAAAAATAAATATAAATAAATAAATAAAATAAAATCCGTTAAAAATTCTGTTAAAATCTTAAAAATGCCGAAGTCGTTATATAAAGGTGTATATAACGATGTGGACCTGTATAGGCAACTTTTATCATAAGCCATTAATTAAAATATTCAAATGCGAAACTTGAAAAAAAATAGGTGAATAATGTAGCTAAAATCATCAAAATACCGAGTATAGGGAGGTACCATTATATGTGGGCTATACCAAAACGTAGTCGGCACTTTTAGGATTTTCGCGTTTTTAATCGCTCACCATTCTGAGTGGAACATTTCAATTATTGCAAACTTATTTTATTTAGATTCGAATTTTGTATAGTTTTTGCAATAATACACAAAGTTTTAATAACTTTTTATTAAATTTCATACATTTGTAGTTTTATTAAAACAATGCTTTTTTGCCAGTAGTCGGCACCACTCGCCAATTGTCGGTATGGCATTTTCCAACAGTCGGCATACCAATTTTTTTGTAAGAATAATCAATAATTATAATAAATTAATTCATTAAAATATAATATTTTTGTTTAGTTAAACTGATTCGACGTCTTTATGGTACTTTTCTTAAGGTTATGAATTGTTGAGGCACTTTACAGACAAAAATTTAATTTTTATTAGAATAATTCATCTTTTCTTAGCGAAATTGTGCACAAAGAGACAAAGGTTAGGGTCAGAACAGAAGCCTATTGTTTTTGGAGATTATCGCAAAACATTTAGCAAACTAGACCTATCGACATAGAATTTTGCATGGTGCTAGATCTTAAGGCAGGGCCATTTTGTTTTGTCATTATTTTGTAGCTGAAATAGACCATAACTTTTATTTAAAAAATACGAAAATTCCAATTAAACCGCGAATGCTTATGAGAAGGTCACCCCTGACCGTTAAATTCTTTATTTTTGTCATATTTTTTTCAATTCGACTTGAAACATTTTTTACACCCACAATACTATTATATACAGGACGCAAATATCGTGTGATCCTCACGCAAATTCAAATGAAGTTAAGGTTAAGGTCATATAGAAGCTTATTGTTTTTGAAGATTTTCGCAAAATATTTAGGGTTGAAATGGGCCAAAAACTGAACATTTATCTGATTCTACAGTTGCTCTACAGGTCACAGTTACAGAGAAATAGACGCATAATTTTGCATGAGACAACAGTTTAGGACAGGACAGAAGCCTACCATTTTTTTGGTCATCGTATTATATAGGGGGGCATTTAACCCCCTATATAATACGATGACCAAAACATATGTGTGATATTGTTTTGAATACTGATTAGCAGGACAGAGGGCGTAAATATAGGGTAAAATCCCAAGGTAACATTTTGAGTTACTGTATGGCATTAGCTTTGTTCCAAGTTAGTAGCCTTTGCTTACCTGTTTTGGTTTAAAAATATATACATTTTGGAAATTTAGTTTATTAGATTGAAAATGGTGAATGAAAATTTCAAAATATTGAATATTTAACGAATTATAGAAAATAGTTAATCATTGAACTGGCTAATTTGAAACATTTGTTATAAAATGTTTATTAACAATTTACTAATGGTAATTCTTGCTTTCCTCATATATCCAAAGTTTCATATCTGCCCTAATGGTTTAACTTAACCACATTTGTCCTTGAATACCATTGGCGAAAAAAGAGAAAAAGTAAAGAAAGGATCCAACAATCATTGACATTTTATGAGTCTCTTTCGTTGTGTAATGGTTGGAAGCAATACAACTTCGCAGTAATGGAACCGAGGCACATACAAACACACATATGAACATATCTCAGACATTGTCATCGAAGTCATTTTGCTAAAATATATGTATGTATGTCGCAAGAATATGCGATGGCTCATCTGATGTGTTATTTTATCTTGATCACTCCTTTCTAATGACACATTCGTGGATACAAAACAGATACAGTTATTGTCTATGTCCTTTGAATTATTTGTGGCTGTGTACGTTGCTTATATCTGTTGATGGTAATCAGCGATGCCAAAGACTCCACGGAACAAGACACGAATGATTATATTTGGGCTGGTGGTTTGTCAGTGCTGATGATGTTAGTCGTTCTGGCCAGAGGAAGTGGCAATTGCTGATGGCGCCACTGGTACATGGACCATTTTTCGGCTGTCATATTATTTGAATTTCCCCCCGCAATTTCCCTTCCCTTGCTCTTAGCTTTTTTAGTCGTTTTGGCTGAATTGTTTGTGTTTAATGTCCTGCTTATTTTCTTGTTTTGTTTTCATTTCGTTGCCTTTTCTGTTTCGCTTTTCTCTGGCAGAGGATGTGGCGATGGTGGTGACGGTGGCTATGGTGTTTGCCGTTTTGGTGGTAATAAAATATTCTCTTCTAGGGTGAAATATTTTATTATTTGTCCATTTCGACTCCCCGGGGCACTGGAGGGTTCTTTGATTAATCAAACGAATGTTTTTAGCATGTTTCGAAAGCATGAATTAATGTCAAAATAATGGGCATAAATTTGTTAAATATACATTCCATTTATTTGTTGCTATCAAATCAGATTTGAGTATCAGCGACATCGTGAATAGATGGCGGAATCGCCAACGACGACATGAAAATGTAGGCTCGTGTTCTTGGGCCGGTCGATGATAGGGAAAGGGAGTAATTGGGCAAACAGTTATTCAAATTAAATGACTAATATCACGATATTTCATGTGATAAATAAACAACCGCCTTGGAGACACTGCTGGCAAATTGAGTGACTGACTGACTGACTAAATGTCTGTCGACTGAACGACGAGAAACGACAATTCTTGAAACGAACCATGGCAAAGTGAAGAGAACCAGAAAACTTTTCCCATTGCATACCCATTCCCAAAATACACCGATTATTTAAAACATTTGCAAGTGACATAATTTATTGTCACGTCGACCTTGGTATGCTTGACAGTATTTCGAGTCCCTTGAGATGTTATTAATCACACGTGATGATGTGAACTTTATTCAAATGTTTTCCATTTTATGTCACAAATTAGTTGAGTTCACTATTTGATGACGGTTAAGTCATGCTGTCACTTGGCTCACAAGCAACAAAATTAAATTTGTCAACAAATTATGTTACCATTTTAAAATATTATTGTATTATTACTATGACATTCCCGTAGATATATACATTTCTTCAAACATATATCAGCACATATATATTTCATTTATTTAGTGGACTTCTCACAACTACAATATTTATTTCCTTGCTATGACACATGGACAAAACATACAGTATTTTAGAATAAAATAATATTTATTGTTCAGAAATTTGTGATTGCTTTGAAATTTCGCATCACCTGAAAGTAACATAGACTATATAAATTATAAAAAATCCACTTGGTATATCCATTTGGTATATTATATGGAAATTGCTTTAGATTTGGATATAGTTCCTACATAAATTTTTCGGCCGGTTTGATGTATTTGTTGCACCAAACACGCAATATATGTCACATATCAATGAAGTTTGGAATGTGTAACGGAATTTGTTCTTAACTTCTAACAGCAAAAAGTACACAAAATTTAATTGATACTACGATTACTAGTATTGTATAGTAATATTGCTAACTCAAATCCAACCAATAGCAACTTTAAAAAATGGCACTTTCGTATAGATTTGGCATTTTGTATATAAAATTCAGTTAGTTTCATTTACAAAGGGACTTTTAAAATTTTGTGTCACACAAGTTATCACTATCACCTGCCGGAACCCCCGTATCAAATGAATGAAAAAAATATTCCCTACTTATTACTCCCTTATTTGCAGGATAGTAAATTATTATAATAACCGGCTATCCTTGCTAATTTTTATACCCTACAATACTATGTGATGGGTTGTTATAAGTTTGATTGGGCCAACAATTATGTAACACATCGAAATATTGGTCCTGCTCATAGGATGTTACATATGGATCTCCCTAACTCACCGAGCTGAGGCGATCTAGATATGTATGTCCGTCCGTCTGACCATGTTAAAATTCATCATGCTACAGGTCGCAATTATGGCCAGATCCATCAACATACTTCACAATTTTTTTGAATTTAAGAGGATATTCAAAATTTGAATGGAATGTTGGACTTATTCTACACAACTAAATCCAAGGAGAAAGACAATATTATTTTATCCCAAAATTGTAAAATTCCCCATTAACTTAAAAAATAATGTTTTTAAACTGAATTTGCAATAATTTCAAATGCTTTCTTTATTATTTAAAACAATACACAGGCACATATCAGCTGTATGTATGTTCTGTAAGAATAGATATTCGGTAATTTGATGATTTTAGTGGCATTTGTATATGTAGGTCCACGTCTTCATATAATCCACATATAGCATTTTCAGATTAAATGAAACCTTTTGCAATTGAAACGAAATTTTTTGCAGCGGAAATGAAACCTTTTGCAGTGGAAATGAAACGTTTTGCTGTGGAAATGAAACATTTTGGAGTGGAAATGAAAACTTTTGCAACCGAAATCAAACTTTTTGCAAATCAAATGAAACTTTTAGATTTAAAGAAGGAAAAATTAATTTTTTTTATTTTTAGTAGGTTTAAAATTAAATCAACTAATTGTAAAGTTTCATTTGATTAGCAAAAAATTTCATTTCGGTTGCAAAAGGTTTCATTTCCGCTGTAAAAAGTTTCATTTCAATTTCAAAAGGTTTCATTTAATCGGAAAATACTATATAACCGTTTTCCTTTGAGCCGAATTTTTCGACGGAATGTTTTGGAAAATTTTCAAGTTACTTAAAAATGGTGGGGGGTATTTAAAGTTAAGGAACTGAGCTGATTTTTAGTGGTCCTTTCATAATACTTCATTACAAGCTTCCAATATTCGAAATTAAAATGAAAATTTCTTCCTTCGAAATAAAATATGATTTGCAACTCGCGGTACTCTATACCATAAAGTTGTTACATAAACTAATAGATGGCGAGAACAATATGAGTCGTAACAATATGAATTAAAATGTTACTTTTTGCCATGGCAAAATAATAAGGTAGTTTCATATGCTAAATTGATTATGGCAACACTTTTCCAATGGACACGGCCTTATCATTTTTCAAATATAAGTTATTTTCATATCTAAGGTACTTATTAGACGCGTCGCATATTTTATAAAAATTGTAAATAATCTCTTGTTTTCGGCGGCCCTTGTAAAGACAATTCTCTTCCAGAGAGCACTCAGAAGGAAGTCCATGTGTAGATTTTCAGACAATTCCATTGAATAATATGGCTAAAATAATAAAAATACGGAATGATGATGATTTAGCCACATTTTTCAATGGAATTGTCTGAAATTCCACACAAGGAGTTTCTTCTAGGTACTTTATCCCTTGGAAGAGAATTATTTATATAGATCCACGATATCGTATAGCCCTATATAACGGTACCCCCGACATTCGGTATTTTGATGATTTTAGGCACATTTTTAAATGGAATTGTCTGAAATTCCACACAAGGAGTTCCTTGTGGGTACATTATCCCTTGGAAGAGAATTATCTATATAGGTCTACGATAGCGTATAGCCAGCATATAACGGTACCCCCGATATTCGGTATTTTGATGATTTTGCCCACATTTTCAACGGAACTGTCTGAAAATCCATACAAGGAGTTCCTTGTGGGTACTTTATCCCTTGAAAGAGAATTATATATATAGGTCCACGATATCGTATATCCCTCATATAACGGTACCCCCGATATTCGGTATTTTGATGATTTTAGCCACATTTTTCAATGGAATTGTCTGAAATTCCACACAAGGAGTCCCTTATGGGTATTTCACTCCCTGAAAGAACATTTTCTATATAGGTCTACGATACCGTATGTCCCCCTTATAACGGTACCCCCCGATATTTGGTATTTTATGATTTTAGCCACATTTTTCGACGAATTTGTCTGAAATTGTACACATGGAGTTCTTTGTGTGTACTTTACCCCCTGAAAGGGAGTTGTCTAAATAGGTCCACGATATCGTATATCCCAATATAACGGTACCCCCGATATTTGGTATTTTATGATTTTAGCCACATTTTTCAACGGAATTGTCTGATAATCCACACAAGGAGTTCCTTGTGAGTATTCCAATCTTTAAAAGAGAACTGTCTATATAGGTCCACGATATTGTATATCCCCCATAAACCGGTACCCCACGATATTCGGTATTTTGATGATTTTAGCCACATTTTTCAACGGAATTGTCTGAAATTGTATACAAAGGTTTCTTTGTGAGAACTTTACCCCCTGACCGATAATTCTCTATATAGGTCCACAATATCGTATATCCCGCCATCACCCTCCGATATTAGGTATTTTAAAGATTTTAACAGCATTTTCAATTTATTTTATTTTTTTGAAAATTTTCTAATTCGTTCCAAATTGTGGAGGGTATTCAAAGTTCGGCCCAGCCGAACTTACTGCTGTTTTACTTGTTTTTTTTTTCTTTTTCAATTCAGTATTTGAAACTCGAAATAGATAGCAACCATTATAACAGGAAACTGATACCATCCATTTTATGGTCTTTTTAAAAATTTAACCAACCGATTTCACTGACAAAAATTTAACTGGATTCAATGCCTATTTTTATACCCTACCTTTAGATCCCACAAGGTATATATATTCTTGATCAGCATACAATTCTATGTCGATTTAGCAATGTCCGTCCGTCTGTGGAAATTACTCTAGCTTCCGAACGAATTGAAGTAGATTGATAAAATTTAACTGAAATGTATATTATGTCTGCAGGACAAGATGGGCCATGTAGATCCACGTTTTGGTATAGCCCCCATATAACGGTATCTCCCGATATTCGATTTTTTATGATTTTAGCGTCTGTGCAGGTCCACGTCTTCGTATAGGCCCCATATAACGGTTTGATGATTTTAGATACATTATTCACAGTTTTTTTAAAGTTTGTATATTGTAATGGCTTATTTTTTTAATTGCAAAATTCGTTCAAAATAGTGGAGGATATTCAAAGTTCAGCCCGGCCGAACTTACAGCTTTTTTACTTGTTCGCACTTAAATCACTGTAGCTTTGCTGTTCTTTAACTGATTTCAAAAATCTTTGGTTTGTTTGAAACCCTTGCAACCTTTTCAAAGAAAAAATAAGGTTTGACAATGTACCAAGTTTGGATCAAAGAGTTATCGTTTGAACCATCCAGCCAGACACACAGACAGACGGACGGGCACAACTAGGTCGACTGCAAATATCTTGAAACGGATTTGATCCAAAGGAACCTAGGTTCTAAACCCGTTATTTTTATGAGGCACATTTTGGTCATATGAAATGATATATATCCTCTGTTGCCATATGGCTGAAGGATACAAAAATTGTTTCTCACATTTTCTATGAAATAGCTTTTAATAACTATGTTCGTATTTACCCGGGCATTTGTCAGTTTTTGGTTAATTTACCGAATATTTACCCACTGTCCATGCCTAGATATTGTTGATCTTCTTCTATTTAAACTCTCATCCATGCTTTCAGATTCCGAGAAAATTCGCTTTCATTAAAATTATAAATTTAAACGACATTTATATACATTTATGTAAAATGTTTAAAAGTTTACTCAGATAAATTCATTCATTTGGCCTTGTCTACGTAAGTGTGCGTGTGCGGGTGTATTGGTAATGATTTATGGCACGATAAGAAGATTATAAATTAATTAATTTATTTTAATTGTTCAATAAACAGAAAATCAATTTCAATTTCCATCGAATATGCATTTCGAGAGTAATTATTAAAGTAGCCAGTCATTCTGCCAATTCATCAGTTCATGCAAATGCTTGCTTTCGTCTTACCTGGAAGTTTCCAAAAGTCTGCCCCAATTCCTTAACTGCTAATAATGTGCAAATAATGGATACATTTAATTTGTATATCGGTATGTTAATCTTTATTTATTTCACTTGGATTCTTACACAAAATACATCATCCACGACAATCGTCATCATGCAGACAGACATCCCTGCACTCGAATCTCCTGCGGGTTTTCGTTATCATGGACACTGGAATGCTCTCGTAAAGGTAAATCACTTATTCGACTAATCCCTCCTTATATGTTAACTTAAATAGTTTGGTATTATGACTGGATCCCAAGGCATCTACAAGACAAACGGGGAGCAGCTAACTCACACAGTGCGTGGCAGCACCCTGACTCCGATTTGCCAGAATCATTGCCATGAGGTCGTAAATTAGGCGCCACACACCCGTTTTCGATATTAACGCTGATGATGTCCACACTGCAACTATGTGATGCACCGCAAACCGCATGGTCGGAGGGACGAGGAGGCAAATTTGAAGTGTGCAATAGAGAGTGATAAATAGAAAGTATGGAAAATCTGTTAAGCCATGAATTGCTATTAGTTCAAACACACAAAATGGTGTGGGTGATGGACTATGTTAAGGGGGTAAAGGAGGAGGGGTTGATATTTTCACATGCATACTTACTGAATACATTACGTGCCGGCATTCCATCATATTGAACGCTGTTGGCTGAGCTATTTGGGCCTTGCAGTCGTTGCTTGTGGCTGGCATCGGCCAGTGCAAGAATTGTGGCTCTCACTTTCGTTTCACGCCGCGCACTCGGTATGCCCAGAATGTCGGCCACGCATTTCAGTTCCAAAACCTCACTTTTCGTTATGAAACGCGAGTCATCTATGTTTATGAGTAATTGCAGATTACTGGAATATAACTGGAAACCATCCGACGTTCGAGATATTTCGTTGATTTGTGGTTTTACGGATTTAACGGCAGCCTGTAATGGAACAAAACACCAAATTTCAAGCGAGTTGCATTAAAAGCGTTAATCAAATGTTGGATGGAAAATTGACAAAATACTCAAATTCTTCTGACGTTGCAAAATTTTAAAGGCCATGCTTTTTTGTAATGTGCTATCAAATGTACACATACACCCATACATATGTAAATTTGGGACGCAAAATTGGTTTATTTGGGCTGTGAAGGATCATACATTTCGTGTGTAATCGAAGATATGTATGTACTTATCAAATTTAAGGGCTGTGCTGGTGTGTTTTAGCATTTTGTGATATGAACCACCTAATATGTCATTTATAATGCTCGGCGTAGAAAATAGAAAAAAAAATGTTAGATTTCGAATTCATATCAATTACTAACAAAAATTGTTAAAAGGAAAATGTCTGCCATTGCCAGTTATAGCGTAGATGCTATATTTAGATTGTGATTTGTGTTTGTTTGACGCATTAAATCAGTTCAATTGGCTAGTTATAACCTACACCACATAGTGGTAAGGGTATTATGACTTTGTGCATTTGCTTGCAACATGGAGAAGGAAACGAGGTAGACCCATAGTTCCTTTTGGCGATGTCTGTCCGTCTGTCCATGTATTTTTGTAAACAAAATGCAGGTCGCATTAATATTCGATTGTGATGAAATTTCTAAATAACGTTTGTTTGGCTCAAGAACGAAACCTATTGAAATTGGTGAAAATCGGTCCAAATTTAGATGTAGCTCTCATATATATCTTCATCCGATTTTTGGTTTCTTGTGCACCAAATAAGTAATATCAGTCCAAATCGTGTAAATTTTGCTACATCCGAACGAATTCAGCCTACAAGCATGTGCTTCAAATTTGAAAATCGGTTCAGATATAGCTAAAGGTCCCATATATATTTTTCATCCGATTTGATGTTTAAGTCCCTCACATTCGTAGTATACACCCCGCAAAAATTATATTTAGTACCAGATTTTAGATTCAGTCCAGCAATATATGATTCAAATTTTATCAAGATCGGTTCAGATTTGGATATATATATATATATATATATATATATATATATATATATATATATATATATATATATATATATATATATATATATATATATATATATATATATATATATATATATATATATATCCAAATCTGAACCGATCTTGATAAAATTCAAATCATATATTACTTGTGCACCAAATGGCTAATTTCAGCCCAAAGTTAGTGAAATGTTGCACTTTCGGGCGAATTCATTCTAGAAGTTAACATTTAAAACTTGGTGAAAATCGGTTTAGATGTACAGTGGTGGTCATAAGGTTAGCACACTAGATACTTGCTATTTTTAAACGCAAATATTTTCTATATTTCTTAATTTTTTATGATATCTTTCGCATGCGTGTTACTTGTCCTTTTAAGATCACGCCCCATCATGTCCAGCATTATTCCTTTATATCTATTTTGGGTTTTTCTATCAAGAATAGAATATCCTCAAAAAAATAATGGACAGTATTTTAGCACAAAATAAAAAAGTTTTTTCATATTAAAAAAGTAACAAAAAAAAAAAAACTTATTTCACTAAAAACTTAGTACTTAGTTGGATATCCTTTATTTTGATCACAGTCTCCTTGGCATACTCTCTACAAGGGCCATACAGCGATCCACTGAAATTTCATTCCAAGCTTTTTTCTATATATGCTGCTCCACATCATTCCAAAGGTTCTCAATAGGAATGAAATCCGGAGATTGGGCTGGCCATTTTAACACGTCGATATCGTTCGATTCCAAGCAACACTTCATTAAGCGTGAGGTGTGTTTTCGATCATTATCCTGCATAAATCGCCACCTAAGTGGCATGTTGTCCTCTACATAAGGTATCATTGTGTTTAGAAGTATATTCTGGTATACCCAGAAAATGCTGTCCACACCATCACATTACCCCCACCGTGTTTTATTGTTGTACTTGTGTACTTTGGATTAGTTTGCATGTTCGGAGGACGCCATTCATACCTCTTACCATCCGATCCGAATCTACAAAATTTAGATTCATCACTCCAAACAACATTTTTTCAAAAAATTAACGGCTTTTCCAAATGCTCACGAGCAAAGGACAACCGAGCTTGTATGTTCTTTTTTTAAACATTTGGCTTATACTGAGAAATGCATCCACGTTAATTTTTTTCATTAAGTCTTCTTCTTATCGTACTGCTGGACACGATACCATATTTTCCTGAAATTTCTCTCTGGATTACGGTGGAGCTCTTAAAAGGATCTTCGGCAGAGGCTCTGTATATTAAAGAGTCCTCTTTACGTGAAGTTTTTCTGGGCCGAATAGCCTGTGTAACATTCTTAGATGTTTTATACTTCTGAATATGTCTTAGTGTATTATAAACCATCTTCCTGGAGCATTCCAAAGCATTAGCAATCTCACTTATACTAGTTCTTCTCGAGTTCATTTGTTGAATAATCTTTCATTGTTCCTCTGTATACCACTTTTTTAGCCATATCTAAATAATGTTCAGTTTGTCTTCTTCATTGATTAAACGTACCAATTAATATTTATACCCTCAAAAAACTTTTAAAAAAATTAATCATACTTATATGTGCTAAAATTGTGCCCAGCTTATTTTACACATTACTGCACTAAAATTCAAATTTAAAAGAGAAAAGCGATAGAATGCAGAAAAAGTAACGGGACTTATTGATCACACCATAAACAAAACTAATTACCAAAAACTTTAGTTTTGAAGTGTGCTAACCTCATGGCCACCACTGTAGCTCTAGTTTTTACTATAATCCTTTCAAGGTGTTATCATGCATTCTATAGCAATGTTATCTGGTAAAAAAGATAAAAATGTCTCCGTCAAATTTAGTGAAAATCATAAACAAAACTAATTACCAAAAACTTTAGTTTATAATTGCAATGAAATAAAATAATTTGCTTTAGATAACAGCAAGTATGAAGTGTGCAAACCTCATGGCCACCAATGTAGCTCTACAGGGTTGCCCATATTCGACGGAGCCATCTGGCAACGTCATAACTTTTGACAGAGATATCACATCGCTTAATGACATACCGCGTTTGAAGCGTCAATCCAAGCAGATTTTTACCATGAACCAATACACGCCATGCGAGCCCTCTGAAATAGTTGAAATTTACATTCAACAGAAGAAGTCAATTGTGAAAACTCAACGTGCATTTAAAACATTAAAAATGTGAGAAGTGCGCCTTCTAAGAACGCCATTAAGCGTTTATACGAAAAATTTTCGACTGGTAAGGCTATTTCTAATCCGAAGAGGCCATATAAAAGTCGACCAAGGCGATCGGCCGAGAATATCGCTGCCGTACGAGCCAGTGTTGAGAGGTCCCCAAGAACATCCCAAAAACGCCGTTCTCAGCAGTTGGGCATGGCTCGGTCCACTTTACAACGGATTATTCGCATTGATTTGCATTTGTTCCCGTACAAAATTCAATTGACGCAAAGAATGTTGCGTGCGGACAAGCCTCGTCGATTGGAATGGGCCCAAAGGTCCGTTGAATATGGGTAACCCTGTAGTTTTTACTATAATCCTTTCGAAGTGATATCATGCATTCTATAGCAATGTTATTTGGTATAAAAGATAAAAATGTCTCCGTCAAATTTAGTGAAAATCGATTCAGAATTTGCTATGCAAATTTTAATTTTATAATCAGTGCCAGGTTAGGTACGGAAATGAACAACATCGCCCCACTCCATCAAGTACATTTTAAATAATCATAAATCTTATAAAATGTGAAATAAGGATACGACTGTCTTAAAATTTCGCACATCTCAATATTTCTACCAACACAAGATCTGAGGATCTGTCAAAAATATAAAAAAACAAAACAACAAATATTTACATTTCATGTGCCTCAAAAAGTTGCTCTTCTCGCAAGCTCTTCACTTGCAGTAAATTTAATACGCTTTCTTCAAGAGCGGTGAATGGACACCGGATCTTTCACAATTTATGCCCCATGCTTCCTAAATTGGTTGCCCGAATGCATTGCCATTCATTTATTGTTAGCTTTTTTAGCCATTAGCCAATGGATGTTCCGTCATAACATTGAATATTGTCTGAAATTAGCTTTGCTTTGTATTGATCCTTCTCTATGGGTAAGATAAAAAAACTGCAACAAAGTCAAACGCCATAATTTTCATACATATTTTTTAAAATTTTATTGAATAAAAGCAAAAAATGTCGGAAATAGCATCAAATTTTAGAATAACTTGAGATTTGTTCGAATTGGTCAATTTTGGACCGAATTTTGGCCTTCAAACAGCCAATGAAATCGTCACACTCTGCCCGAATGTTGCTCTGCGGTATTTTAGCCCATTCCCGGCGAAGCGCTTGCTTGAGGTGATCGACCTACCTTGCTTCCCAAAATTCTCCAGACACAACGGATTGGTATCCGGAGATTTTGGTGGCCATTGTGCGCTGGAAATGAAGCGAGGAACCCCGTTTCGAAACCATTCTGTGCAGGTGCGTGCTGAGTGCGATGATTCTAAGTCCTGTTGGAATGTCCAAGGTCTGCGGCCAAAATGTTTGCGTACCCAAGGCTTTACACTCTCCAGAATATTTTCGCGACAATATTCGGCATTTATTCTAATGCCACGGTCGATTAATACGAGCGGAGAGCGACCATCGGCTGTTATGGCGGTCCACACCATCACCATGATCGCCGCTTTGGTTTTGGTGGCCAATCGAAGGTGCACATTTCTTTGGCAAGTAAACACGACCATTTTGTTTGTTTACAAACTGCTGGACAACGAATGTTTTTTCATCGGACAAAGCGAAATTCGGCAGTTCACCACTTTCGGCCAAGCGAAGCAACTCTTTAGCTCTTTTGAGTCTATTTCTTTCTGTTGCGGTGTAAGTTCTTGCACTTTTAGGAATTTCAGTGGCTTTACCCCGAGCTCATTTTTCAATATTTGCCGAATGGAGTATTGCGATATATTCAGCTCACGAGCCATCTTTCGGCCACTGCGACGCAACAATATAATGAGCTGTCACTGGAATAATTTTAACGGATGTCGGACGAGTATTTTAGAAATGACAGCAGTCTGAATTTGGTTGCAGTTTTTTTTTTATCTCACCCTATATATGGACTGTAAATTCAATTTAATTAAAGATTTCATGATTTTTTTCTGAATTTACTCTTATTTTTAACAACTTTCCTATATTTATTAAAAAATCACCCCTTACAAAGCCTTTGAAATGGAATCAAAGTTTTTAAATTAAATAATTCTATGAACGGCCAAACGATCATGACCCAAATATCGCAAGTGTAATCGACGAAATCATCAGTCTCGTCAACCACCTTGACAGGGATAAAATATCACCAAAACTCCGAATACCAAGTGTATTGTTATATTGGGTCTATAACAAATCTTGTACAAATACATTACAGCCAATTCGATCGAAAAATGTACCTTAAACTCTAAAATACTTTAACTTGGGTTATTATGGCTCATTTTCAATATGTACCAAATAATATTAGTACCCAATATGTACCCAAAAGTATTAGAGTACCATGGAATCCACCTATTTCGAAGCTTTTGAAATGAAGTGATTTTCACACACGGGCAAACAATCAGCCGAAATGACATGAATAAATCAACAAATAATTTCTCTTGTATAATAATTTCGTGGAATTACAAAGAGTAAGTAAAATGGATGAGGCTATATCTATAGAATGCTTCTAATCAATTAACCAGAGGTTCGAAAAATGACTAGGGTAACAGTATATCTTGTTATAACCGAACCTTTTCCTATTTCATTGTTCAAAAGTAAACTTTGGAAAGAACTTTAGAGCTTTTAATGGCAAAATCCACAAAAAAATTTCTCACGTCCAAGAAAGGAAGGTTGATCTGAAAGTTGAGGCTGCTATCCTGGGTTCCTACTTTGAAATCCTCAAGGGAAAGCAAAAGTATAAATGGTTATTTTCGTGAAGATGTTAAAAACAACTCGAAATTAGAAAATAACGATCGAAAAGTAAAGATTTGTATCTTAAGGCAACATGTCTGGAAGCAGTGAATTTACCATGGACCCAGTTTTCTGCATTTTATTTCAATTTATAGAAGTTTTATTCGAAAGCCATGATTAAACTTTAGTTTACACATCATGCCTGAGTAATATGTTAAGTGAATTTTATACATTTTATATTTATAACTTTTGTAGCATACCTTAATGCGCTCACATCCTTTAAACTTTAAGTAATACTATCCTGTTTAATTATATGCTAAATAAAGTACTTTTACTATACTCAATAGTTTATACTATAGTTTTTTAAGTTCTTAGAGTGTTTTTATATTTAAAAAAAAAATATTCTCAATGCTTTTTCGATAAATTTTTCTTTCCCGATCCATTAATAATAGATTTTATATCATCAATGAAATGCATGTCAAACATCAAAAGACAATTTTTATAAAGTTGCTGTCTGAAAAACAACATTTTAGTCAATGAAATTTATAATTAAACTCGTGTTCGAAAATATCACAGCATAGAGAGCATGAAAAGATGTTATTTTATTCTTTGTTCTCTTGATATAAGAATTCATGCATAAAATGGATTTGGTTGGGATTTAGTGGTTGTTCAAATATTTTTACGGAAGTTATGTTTCTTTTTTCCAGTTTATATTAATTTATTTAAAACTCTTCTCCACTACGCAATTCGACCCACAACTAAGCCCCCACCAAACGGCATTGTGGCCTGTAGTATGACCAAAGACAGAGTAGAACTGAGTCCAAATTACAAACACTTTTCCCAATTGCAATTTTAATCAACATGAAACGTCAACATGGTACAAAACAATGTTTCCCAAACATATCTGTGTGAGTGTGGTAGTTAGAGAGTTTAAATACATTTGTTGTTGTTGTGTATCCAGTTGGGTGACCTATCCCATCCTAAGCGTCCCAAAGTTGGAGTCTCTATCAAAGCTATGCAACAAAATGCACATTGTGCAATAAATCACAGATACGAAAACATAAAAAAAACACGAAGAGCAGAGGACACTCACGCATGAACATACTCACACACATAAATGAGCTTATGTGAACAGTGCGTTTTCAAAGTATGGCACATCGTCGTATTTCTTTTTTGTGAACTAAACATTGAGAGTTGTGTAGATTGAAGACAGATTTGGGCGAACAAGAATGAACGAAACCATATATTAAATTTATTTAGTCCACAAAAAAGCATTGGAGTATTTTCAATAAATACGATAGAAACGATAAACATCGTCCTTAAACGAGCGGGCTTCGAGCTCGATAATATACGGTCTTCCTCTTCTTTATTGCTTGGAGATATTACCTCTTAGAAGTCCTGTCCTGCAAGTCCTGCATATAAATCTGTTTGCACCAATCTTTGCCTTCCCCACTATGAAGAAAGCTTATTTTGGGATATAGAATTTTCCGAACATGGTACAAGGAGAGTACCATCCTTTTGTTTTATCCTGTAGGCTAAGAGCCTTGTTATTTCTCACCAGTATTCGTTGCTAGGTATAACACTATTGACCATTTGGACATCCATGTGTTACTATGAGTCACAAACACTCTACGCTATTCTAACTTTTTGAGCTTTTATTTGGCAATGCACCAGGAGTATATGGTCCAATATTTTGTTATTATCAAAATATGGCTGTCTTTAGCCAATTTGTCTGATCCACTACTGCTAATGTCACTGTAGCGCTTCATTACGGTTAAACAAAAAAAAAAAAAAAATGAATTAAGATAGGATGCTATAATTTTGAACAGATCATTCTTTTGTCTGCAGGCAGGTCAGGTTCGAAGATCGCATACTCCCATACAACGGTACACCGCGATATTCGGTATTTTGACGATTTTAGTCATAATATTCAAATAATTTTTATACCCTCCACCAAAAAAGTATGGAGGGTATATTAAGTTCGTCATTCCGTTTGTAACTCATCGAAATAATCATTTTAGACCAACAAAGTATATATATTCTTGATCAGCGTAAAATTCTAAGACAATTTAGGCCTTTCCGTCCGTCTGTCCGTCTGTTGTAATCACGCTACAGTCTAAACGAATTAAGATAGGAAGGAATTTTGCATAGATCCCTCTTTTGTCTGCAGGCAGGTCAAGTTCGAAGATGGGCTACATCGGTCCACGATATCGTATATCCCCCATATAACTGTACCCCCCGATATTCGGTATTTTGATGATGTTAGCCACACTTTTCAATGGAATTGTCTTAAAATCCACACAAGGAGTTCCTTGTGAGTACTTTACACGCAGACATAGATTTGTCTTTATAGGTCCACAATATCGTATATCCCCCATATATCGGCACCTTCCTATATTAGATATTTTAAAGATTTTAACAGATTTTTTAATCGATTTTATTTTTTTGAAAATTTTCTAATTCCTTCCAAATGGTGGAGGGTATTCAAAGTTCGGCCCGAAATTACTGATTTTTTATTTGTATTTATACCCTACACCACAAGGTGGTCAGGGTATTATGTCTTTGTGCATTTGTTTGTAACAGGCAAAAGGAAACGAGATAGACCCATAGTTCCTTTTGATGATCTGCATAGAATCACATTCTGAGTCGATTTATGCATGTCCGTCCGTCCGTCTGTCCGTCTGTCCATGTATTTTTGTAAACAAAGTACAGGTCGCATTTATTGCCCGATCTAAATGAAATTTTGCACAGATCATTTGCTTGGCCCAAGGACGGACCCTATTGAAATTGGAGATGATCGGTAAAAATTTAGATATAGCTCCCATATATATCTTCGTTCGATTTGCCTTTTATTGTGCACCAAACGTGTAATATCAGCCCGAATTGTATGGTATTTTGCATATACACCTAAATTCGGCCTGAAAATATGTATGCCAAATTTGATCAAAATCGGTTTAGATATAGCTATAGCTCCCATATATATTGTTCATCCGATTTGTTATTTTTGTTAACCGCCGCCGTAATATGCACTCTGCAACAACAATATTTGGCGAAATATATCAAATACAGCTCAGAAATACATTTGCTAAATTTTATCGAAATCGGTTTATATTTGGATATAGCTCCCATATATAACTTCGTCCGATTTACCTTTTATTGTACACCAAACGTCTAATATATGACCAAAAGGGATGGAATTTGGCACATGCGACCGAATTGAGTCTAGAAGCTAGTATGCCAAATTTGGTGAAGATCGGTTCAGATATAGCTATAGCTCCCATATATATTTTGTTCAACCAAATTGTTACCCACAGCCGTAATATGCACTCTGTAACAACGATATTCAGGGAAATATATCAAATACAGCCCGGAAATATCTTTGCCAAATTTTATCAAGATCGGTTCAGATTTGGATATAGCTCCCATACATATCTTTATCCGATTTCAAATTAATTGTGCACCAAATGGGCAATACAATTCCGAATTTAAAAGATACAAATGCTTCGGCATATTTAGTCCTTTGAACTTTGAATTATAATTATTATCATAGCGTGTATGAATGAATTCTCCCATAAAAACTTTTAATTGTTATGTGGAGCTCTACTTAATTAGCAAAGTGGTGTAGGGTATCATAAAGTCGGCCCCGCCCGACTTTAAGACTTTCTTTACTGTTTTTTTTTTAATTTCGTATTTGAAGTTCGTAATGGGTACTTTAACCTATGATGACAAATTTTCTGTGCAGGTCCACGTCTTCGTATAAGCCGTACATAACGATACCTCCAGATATTCTGTATTTTGATGAAGCGACATTTTAAATCGGAATTGTTTCCAATTTCGTATTTGAAGTTCTTAATGGGTACTACCATCTGTGACTGAAAATTGCGTATGCAGGTATTCGTCTTCGTATAGCCCCTATAAAACGGTTTTAGTATAAACGGTATTTTTCGATGACATTTTCGTATTAAAAGTTCGGCCCGGTCGAATTTAGCTGTTTTTTTTTTTTGCTTTCTGACAACAGTCTCTTGGCAGGACAGTTTATTTGGCGTTGTTATTAATGCTGGATTATACTACATTGTGATTAAGCTATTCCCATCTTTGGGAGCTCTTGGTATTGGAAAAATTGTTCATATTTTTTAAGAAGATATATGTTTTTTATCTGCTCCATTCTTACAAAAGGATTATCTTGGTTTCGACCAATTCTAAATTTCGTGGGAATTGCACTCTATTTATAACCTCTGTTAAATAGATTTTTTGCATCGCTCATATCTGACATGGAAATCAGCATTAATTATAGGGTCAAAATGACATGAAAATGATTATGACATCACGTGAAAGTGATTTTCAGCATTGAATGTATTCGCGTTTAAATGGAAATGTTGGTATATTTCACACAAAGGAAATGATGCATCTTACCGTTTTAATATTATCCGATGAAAATCCGCTGTCCTAAGTTTTAACCCTTGCAAAATTTCGCTTAGAGTGGTCTCTAATTTTGTGACCTATAGATTGATTGCGAAATCAGATCTCTTTGCTTCTGTAAATATTTTGCGAATATCTCCAAAAATAGTTAGCTTCTATTCGGACCCAATTTCATACAAAATTTCTTCACGATCAAACCAACATACGAAGGGATGGAACTGCTCGTCGTGATCTGAGGATTGATATACTACATGGTGAGTCTGGGACCAATATTTCGATACACACTTTTTGGCCCAATCAAAACATATAACGCCCTCACAACCTTTTGTTTTTTACATTTTAAGAAATGATAAAAATGGCAAATGTCACACTTTTGAGAGGAACTGTTGGCCGTCACAGCCAAAGAATAGGATCAGCTTTAAAATTTCGGTGACATTCAAAATTTTTGCTGTTCTACAATACATGCACACACAACTCACACAGATACATAAGTACGTGCATATGTGTGTGCATATCTATTCCGTCACAAATTGTACTGGTTAAATTGCACCATTATCAGAACTACAACAGCGGCAATAACGTTTACAATCACGGCAACTAAAACAACAACAACAAAAATTGCAACAATAACACAACAGAAACAACAGCAACATAAAACCAAATGTGGAACTATATAAGCATCAGCCAGGGTGAGTGTGTGTGTGACTGTCTTTTTGTGGGAACAGATAGCCACAGGGACAACTAGGAATGGCAAATCCAAAGTCTATATTTGTATGCTTGGAGTGTGGATGTGAATGTGTGAGTGTGCGAGAGTGAGTATGAGTTATATTTTCTACATACCGTTTTGTTGTTGATGTACCACGTAAGTGCTGCCGGAGGATTTGACCCCTCCGAACTGCAATTCAACTGGATGTAATCATGGTATCTGTAGGTATGCTGTAGACCGCTGATAAATGGATCAAATTTCGGCAAAACTGCAAGAAAGACAAATGACAACAAAAACGACTCGATTAAATGACAAATGATAAAAGTGATATCAACTCAATGGTTTCAGTTTTTGTTGGCGTTCTGCTTGTTTTTTTTTTTGTTTTTGAGGTGCATTAGAAAAGTACAAGAAAAGTTCGGTTTGCTCTCTGGTTTGGGTCAAACTATCAAAAACAAACAAAAAGGTGATCAATTTTGTGTCCGTTTCACAACTAAGATTTAAGAGGCAGTTTTGTTTTTTGGTTTAAACATAAATTTTGCATTTTAAATCGTGGTCCGTTCTTTAAAGAATGTAAGGTTTGTAAAACTTGTTCTAAATACATTCACCTGTAAATGACTTGTTATTGTTTGTCTAAAGTTCTTGGGTGATTAACATATGGGAGGTACATGAAACTCAGTATCGATTTCCACCGAATTTGACGAAGGCAATTTCACCGCTCGTGCTAAATAACACTGCTTTAGAGTGCATCATATGACTTCGAAAAGTATTATAGCCATCATCAGAGCAATTGATATATGGGAAATGAGTTTCGCGAAATGGGAAAATTCAGTTGAATGTGCGAAAATCCATCCAATTAGGTCCGATATTACATATTTGGTGCACAATAACCGTGAAATCGGATGAAGATATCGGATGGAACCTATATCCAAACCTGAAACGACCTCGATAAAATTTGGCAGAGGCATTTCTAAGCAGGAATCTGGTACCCAATATCATTTTTGTTGAGTGCATATTACGAATATGAGGGAGTTAAGCGCAAAATGTCAGGAAAATATATATGGGGGAAATTAACGAAATTTAACGTTTGGTGCACAAATTTCTGAAATCGGATAAGAATTTATATGAGAGGTTTATCCAGATCTGAATCGTCTCCATAAAATTTGGCAGAGGTCCTTCTGATATATATTTCATACCTTTTTCAATAAAAAATCGAATGAACATCACCTACCAATTTTCACCAAAGTTGACCTACTGCCAAATTTCATACTATTTGGGCTGATATTACACATTTGATGCACAATAAAAACAAATCGGAAGAACATATATACGGAAGCTATAACAAATTTTACCCGAGTCCTCTGGTCAACTGAATGACCTCTGTAAAATTTTATCTAAATTGGATTATACAGGGTGAGATGGAAAAACTACAACCAACTTCAGACTGCTGTCATTTCAAAGCCACTCGTCCGACAGCTGTTAAAATTATTCCAGTGACAGCTCATAGTATTGTTTACAAGCGTACAAAAGCATTTTGGTGAGAATTTTCCAGAAAAAAGTTATTCGTGATGGAATTCAAGCGTGATTTCTTTATATTTGGCGGAAAACTACATGTGGCTATCGTTAGAGCACTCCATCATTTGAATGTGAATAAATCTTTTGTGACTCGTACCATCGCTCGTTACAGTAATACTGGTAGCGTAGCCCGACGTCAATGAAGTGGACGGAAGAAAACAGCAACATTAGCAGATATGGTTCGAAAAGTAAAGAAGGTACTTGATCGAAACCCGCGTCGCAGTGGCCGAAAAATGGCTCGTGATCTGAACATATCGCAATATTCCATTCGGCAAATATTGGAAAAAGGCTCAGTGTAAAGCCATTGAAATTCCAAAAAGTGCAAGAACATACACCGCAACAGAAAGAAAATAGACTCAAAAGAGTTAAAGATTTGCTTCGCTTGACCGAAAGTTGTGAACTGCCGAATTTGGTTTTCTCCGATGAGAAAACATTCGTTGTCCAGCAGTTTGTAAACAAACAAAATGATTGTGTTTACTTGCCAAAGAGGCCAGTTGAAACTGTGCATCTTCGGTTGGTCACCAGAACTCAAGCGCCGGCCATGGTGATGGTGTGGGCCGCCATAACAGCCGATGGTCGCTCTTCGCTCGTATTAATAGACCGTGGCATCAGAATAAATGCCGAATATTGTCGCGAAAATATTCTGGAACGTGTATTAAAACCTTGGGTACACAAACCTTGGACATTCCAACAGAACTCAGCACCGAAATGATGTTCCTCGCTTGATTTTCAGCGCACATTGACCACCAAAATCTTTGGATACCAATCCGTTGTACTATTGTGTCTGGAGTACTTTTGAGGTTGGCACTAAAAAATACCAAAGTGTCGATCACCTCAAGCAAGCGCTTCACCGGGAATGGGCCAAAATACCACAGATCAACATTCGGGCAGCGCGTGACATTTTGTTTGCTTTCATTCAATAAAATTTAAAAGAAATGTAAAAATTATGGCGTTGGACTTTGGTGCTGACTACTATACTCAAACGTGAACCAAACAAATCTGATAAAACGTAAAAAATGCTGAATATACGAGGGTGCAGATATAAGGGGGTTGTTGAAAAGCGAGGTGCTATTGGTGGACAGAATATTGGGGTACCGTTATATGGGGGCTATATGAATGTGCCCAACACTTCGAAGCCGATACCATCAATACATGAAATGTTGGCGGAATTAAAAGCAACGAGGACAAAACTGGTAACATGAGATCCCATATATAATTTTCTACTTTCAGCCTTAAAGCCAATTGTTCTGATGTTCAAATGTGTTGTTATTGCGAGAAGTGGCTCACAATCTGCAGATTTTGAGGGTTTCATTTGAGTCATACAACCGATCTTCAAACCTAGAGCAAAATCTGCCGCAGTAAAAGAGATAACGTTACAAGCGATGACTGCGATTGTAGATTTAAGATAAAGTGGCACCTTCGATAGATATTCTATCATAAAGCACGAGTAATACATATATTTCTTTGAATCTCGCTTTTCTCGTGCATCATCTGGCTCTGCACAAAGACAAAGAAAGAAGTATAAAGATGGGACAACTCACAGTCTAAATATTGTTATCGGATGGATGTAGCACCGTCCTTTTGATATTAAAGCAACATTGTAACCAAAGTTAAGCGATTTTAATCTCTAAATTATTATTTAAATAATTTGTAACATAAGTTCGATACAATTGGAAAGGAGGGTATATTAACTTTGTCATTCCGTTTGTAACATCTTTAAATATTCGTCGTAGACCCCATAATGTATCTATATTCATAATCAGCATAAAATTTGACGAAGACGAATTAACGATGTCCATCTGTCTGTCTGTTGAAATCACGATACAGCCAACATTATTTGACGTAGAGCGTCAAAATTTAGCAAAATAATTTGTATTATGTCTAGGATGGTTGGTATTGAAAAAGAGATATATCGGTCCACGTTTTGGTTTAGCCCCCATATAACGGTATCTCCCGATATTCGGTATTTTGATGATTTTTGCCACATTTTTTCATGGATTTGTCTAAAAATTGGTATTTGTTGGTCGTAATGGGTTCTAGCTTCGGTGGCCAAATTTTTCATGTATAGGTCCACGTTTTGGCACAGCCCCCATATAACGGCACCCCCCGATATTCGGTATTTTGATGCTTTTTACCACATTTTTTCACGGATTTGTCTGAAAATTGGTACTTGTAGGTCATAATGGGTCCTAGTTCGTGAGCCGAAATATGTTTGCATTGTTATAGCCTCCATATACCTGTATCTTCCGATATTCGGTATTTTGGTGGTTTTTGTCACATTTTATCACGGATTTGTCTAAAAATGAGTTCTAGCTCCGTTGGCGAAATATTGTATGTATAGGTCCACGTTTTTGTATAGCCCTATATAGCGGTACCTCCCGATATTCGGTATTTTGATGATTTTTGCCACATTTTCCAACGAATATGTCTAAAAATTGGTATTTGTGGGACATAATTGGTTCTAGTGTTTCCATTACCCTAAGGTGGAGGGTATTAAAAATTCGGCCGGGTCGAACTTAAGGTTTTTTACATGTTGGTATCTATTTTTATACCCTCCACCATACATAGTATGGAGGGTATATTAAGTTCGTCATTCCGATTGTAACTCATCGAAATAATCATTTTAGACCCAACAAAGTATATATATTCTTGATCAGCGTAAAATTCTAAGACGATTTAGCCCTGTCCGTCCGTCTGTCCGTCTGTTGTAATCACGATACAGTCTAAACGAATTAAGATAGGAAGCTAACATTTTATACAGATCCCTCTTTTGTATAGCCCCCATATAACTGTACCCCCCTATATTCGGTATTTTGATGATTTTAGCCACATTTTTCAATGGAATTGTCTGATAATCCACACAAGGAGTTCCTTGCGGGTACTTTATCCCTTGGTAGAGAATTATCTATATATGCAGACGATATCGTATAGCCCCCATATAATGGTACCCCCAATATTCGGTATTTTGATGATTTTACCCATATTTTTCAGCGGAATTGTCTGATAATCCACACAAGGAGTTCCTTGCGGGTACTTTATCCCTTGGTAGAGAATTATCTATATATGCAGACGATACCGTATATCCACCATATAACGGAACCCCCGATATTCGGTATTTTGATGATTTTAGCCATAATTTCCAATGGTATTGTCTGAAAATCCACACAAGGAGTTCTTTGTGAGCACTGAAAGGTAATTGTCTATATAGGTCCACAATATCGTATATCGTATAAACCTTCCGATATTAGATATTTTAAAGATTTTAACAGAATGTTTAATGGATTTTATGTTTTGAAAGTTTTCTAATTCGTTCCAAATGGTGGAGGGTATTCAAAGTTCGGCCCGGCTGAAATTACTGCTTTTTTACTCGTTTTTACTTGTTACTCTTGACAAGCCTCAGACATGAGATGCTCCAGCCATAAACTATTATCTCAAAATTTATTTTGTCAAGTCTATACCCATTTATGTCTTTGCTCTATTCTAGTTTACTATAGGTCTTAGTGGGCAAAGATTTTATTTTTCTTTTCTAATATTGCCAGCATGCATATGTTAATGTCCATACTCCATGGACAAAATACTTTATATATACTTCTGAGTGCGGGTGAAGCACTGACAAAAAATATATATTTCCCATCGGTCATAAAATTTCACAGGTGTAAAATTCAGTGATATTTTGCGCTGTCGCATACGATAATGTGTCGGATAAAAAAGGTCATAACCCACACACACAGATATCGATGTGCCAATAGGTAGCCAATACCACTTGAATGATGGGACAGGCAGACGTGTAATGATCCCTTTTGATAAAATTAAATAATAATATAAGAAAAATTGTGTGGCTGCGATTAGGTTAAGTTAGTTTAATTTTGGGGCACTTAAGAGAAATATCTTTTTATAAAAATCAAAATTAAATTGACAACCGAATAGTGAGGTTAAATTTCGTTATCATTACTAACATTTGGTCCTTCGAGCCGGATACAGAATTGAAACTACACCCAAACGAAGCGGTTGTTTCTTTTCTCGCCTTAGTATATTTGGTGTTTTGAGTCGTATAGGTAATCGAATCAACAATCAAACATAAGGTTGTTTTCCTTTCTCATCTTCCCCATGTTGTAACAATTAGCCGTTTGTGTATGGACATTCTTAGGAGAATAATTAGTTTGCCTCATTATAAACGAAACGCTATTTTACAATAGGAAAGAGAAAAGTTTTTGTTTAAAGCGGATATTTTAAATGTTTCCCTTGGTTCTCCCACAACAAGTTGCCCCGTTATCAATCTGCATTCGGCCCCATCCGCATTTTGATTCCATTCAAAGAGATTGCTGTCATAAGTTTTTAAACATTTGGCATTTGTTTTCGAATTTTCACAAAAGAACTTTTTGATTCTTTGCCCCTTTGTTTGAAATGTTCGAAACACAGCAGTGGCAACAGCAGTTGGAGCTTACCAAATCGACCAACCGAATAACCGACCGACCAACGAAACCCACAATGAACACAATGTTGCTCCAATTTGAATTGTTGTTGACCCCCGCCCACTCCGATGATGCCACTTGAATGGACGGAATTATATTAACTTGCCAAGTGTCGACCCCAGAAGTTTTAATGAACTCTTCTTGAGAATTATTGGAAGAACTTTGAACAAAAAGTTCATAAATTAATCACCACAACTTAAATTAAGTATGACATTTGGTGTTGTTGTATGGTAGTCAATTATTGGTGTTGTCATTCCTGATGTTGTTGTTGTTATTGCGGATGCTGCTGCTGCGGTTATTGGAATATTATTCTTATTCT
Source organism: Musca domestica (assembly GCF_030504385.1). Classification (NCBI taxonomy): domain Eukaryota; kingdom Metazoa; phylum Arthropoda; class Insecta; order Diptera; family Muscidae; genus Musca; species Musca domestica. The sequence continues at coordinate 15,614,596 of NW_026712328.1, read as the reverse complement.
TGTGTCTATGCTCATTGCCGACTTCAGTTTTTGTTTTCACTTTCTGTCATTTTAAACCAACACTTCAAAATCTTAGCAAACAGACAGACGGACAGATAGTCAGTCAGAAGTGTTTACTTGTTTCATTAGCTGATTGTGGTTGGCGTTTGTCTTGCTCTTCCATCGATTTCAAGTGCAGGAGCACACAAACTTTATAAATTTAAACTAATGCTGATTATGACAACATTTTAATTAGCTAAACAAATAAGCAAAGAAACGCAAACGCAAAAACAACAACAACACTAACAACAATCGCACACAATCCAACCATAGTCCTGTGGTCTGCCTTTATTTGTTGTGAGAAAAAGGGTAGAAAAACATTTGAGGAGCTGCTCGTGGTAGTGGTGGGCAGTTGGCTGTCAAAGTTCAAGTGGTGCCTAAATAATCGATAACAAAATTAGGGAAAACTTTTCTTCTCCGTAAGACAGTAAAGTTGATTAACACCAGCCAAACCGAGGCTGGTGTTAGTCAAAAAGCCAAGCCAGCGACCAAACCCCTTTCTGGCCCCATCCCCCATCCTTATCGCATCGAGCAGCAGCCACAGTAAACAATACAACTAATAAAGTGAAAATGTGAATAATAAATAATCGAAAAAGTTGCCGTATATGGGGTAACCGGAAAAGAGACACCTCCACTAATACCAACGCCAGCAACAGCAACCACAAACACGAAAACAACAACCGTAAGCAATACAAGCCCGTGTGGGATGCTATAAGCCCTTGTCATAAAGTTTTCCTTTTTATTTCGTTCTTTTTTGCGTGTTTAAGCAGAAATAAGGAAAAGTCAACAAGACATTTGACAGTTGAACAAAATTTTACTTTGTCATCTAAATGAAGTTGAAAGCCGCACAATGGAATGCTTAGTTTGAGTGGAAATGGGGTAACCGAAGCTAAGTATGATTTAATATCCTTGTTGATTTAGAACAAAAAGGAAATGTGTGTTTCAGAAATTCAGCTGCTCGTTAAAGAGATGAAGATATTCATTCCTAGTGATGCGGAGTCAAAAGAAAATGGGTTATAAGAAATTATTCCCAATTTGTTTTAAAATGGTCTGCTTCATTGTATCGATTTTAGGGTTTAAGCAGAATTGTGGAGCCATTTTGAGTCGGAGTCAAGTAATTTTTTTCGATACAGACTCCCAAGGCGAAATGGGTTCCAGAGTTTTTTTGTTGGCAGCCATTCGAATATTAGCAAAGTTAGGTATTCTGACGATTTAAGTCACATATTCCAACGGAACTGTTTTATATTCGTTATTATACCCTCAGTCATATGGCCAGGGGTATATATCATTTATCGCCAAAATGAGTCTCATCGAAATAACGGTTTTAGACCCGTTCAATACATTTGCAGTCGATCTAGCGATGTCCTTCCGTCTGTCTGTATGTCTGGTTGGCTGGTGCGCATGATGACTCTCGAAGTGGGTATCCGATTTGGTCCAAACTTGGTACGTCGCAACATTATTATTAAACATATCGAAATTGGAGATGGGATCGAAATTGGAAATGGGAAAGATAGGTCCACTCCTTCTGGTACCTCCCCCCAAAAGGTCGAAATTTTCAAAAAATATTTTACTACACAGAAATAGAAACGATAATCCGATTTTGCTTCAACTTTGCGAATTCTAATATTTTCATCAGTGCTAGATCAGTTGCGAAAATGGACAATATCGGTCTACTCCATCAAGTACCTCCCCCATAAACGGTCAAAATTTTGAATAATTATTGTAAAATGTGATGTAAGGGTCTGATTGTTTTCAAATTATATATCACAATATTTTTATTAACCCTAGATCTAGTTTGAAGATGAGAAATATTGGGCCACTGCTTCTGGCACCTTTCATATAAAGGGTCTAAATTTTGAATATCCATGACCTCATAAAACGCTTAATTAACATTCGATTCCATTCTACCTGGCACATCTCAATATTTCCATCAACACAAGATCTGTTTCTGATCTGATATGGTACAGATAGAACAATTTCTTCTGATACCTCCCCTAAAAGGGCCAGAGTTTTGAATAACCACAACGATCATCTTAAAATACGAAATAAGCATCCGGTTGTCTTCATATTTCACACATTACAATATTTATATTAACCCAATGCCTGGTATAAAGATGGGGTATATTGGTCCACTCCTTCTGGCATCTCCCACACAAAGGGTGAACATTTTGAATGAAGCTCATTAAACGTGAAGTTAGCATCCGATTCGATCCAGACTTGGTATATCCCATACCATATATTTCGATCAACACAAGATCTGTTATATTATAGTGATTGTACCATTTTTCTGGTACTTCCCCCGCATAGGATTCAAGATTTTGAAAAACGCTTAAATAAATCGATATAAGCACCCAACTCTCTTCAAATTTCACACATGCAAATATTTTTGCTAACATAAGATCTGATGTGAAGATGATATCTGTGAACGCCTTCTAGTACTCAGTGACAAAGGGTCACAATTTTCAATACTTTTATCTGTCATTACTTGCAAAACAAATCAGCGATTTTTTGCAACTTGCTTTATCCAAATATTTCTCTCAAACAGAAACCTGAGTTGAAAATTCATTTATGATTTAATTTCTCTGTTTAAATTTTTTAATTTCATTTTCTTGTGGAAAAGCTCTAATAAATGATGCACTAAAACCCTTCAAAAATCATTACACTTGAAAAATGTTTACATCAAGAACTGTCTCAACAAATCTTTGATTTTTGGCATATGGAAGGTTTTGGCACCAATTATTGTATTTGAATACATTTTTTTAAACCGTTCTTAATGTTTAAGTCTTAGTGTTTTCTACACACACTCGAACCATAAATTTAAAAATTTCTAAGGACAGATTAAAAACGTACTAGGAAGCTATTGAGTAGATGCGAAAAAAATTTGGACAAAGTCAGATGGGCAGCTGGAATTGGTACAAAAGAAAATGTAAGTCAAATGGTAGAAAAGTGCATGCAGACTCCTTGCCAAGGACTATGACAAGGCTGAAGCCTTACTGGAGCATGTGCTGAGAGTTTAGCAGGCCATATTTGATCGAATGGAATTTTTTCTGATGGCTCAGGTACAAACGACAAGTAACGAAGACCCTTACTGCCAGAAATGCTCTTGGGCTTCCTAATGGGGCCGATGTTGTTCAAAAACTATGTCACTGAGATGCTACTTTACAGGTTTATTGTTTTTTTGTTCGTAAAAATATATCCAATACACCTTAGAATACCTTTGAAAAATTATATCGAGATTGTTTCAGGGTTTGTTTCGTATATGTAAAAATCCATTCAATTCGGCGTTATGCTAGCCAATTGGAGCACAATAAAATTGAAATCGATAGAAAATATACATGGGAGATATTTTCTTTCGATTTCAATTTTATTGTGCTCCAAATGGCTAGTATAATCCCGAATTGAATGGATTTTTACATATACGACCGAATTCAGGCTGGAAGAAAATTTGATGAAAATCGGATCAGATATAGCAATAGGTCCCATATATATTTCATATTTCACTCGATTTTCTGTTTCAGTCCCTCATACCCGTAAAATGCGCTCCACAACAACGATATTTGGTGCCAGCTATTCGATAGAATGGAAACACCTCTGCTAAATTTGAAAGAGATCGGATCAGATTTGGATATTGAGCCCATATTGGGTGAGATAAAAAAACTGCAACAAAGCCAAACGCCATAATTTTTGCATTTTTTTTTAATTTTATTGAATGAAAGCAAACAATTTCGAAAATAGCATCAAATTTTACAGTAAGTTAAGATTTGTTCGAATTGGTTACCTTTTGCACGAATTATGGCCATCAAAAGGCCAACGAAGCCGTCACACGCTGCCCGAATGTTGCTCTGCGGTATTTTGGCCCATTCCCGGCGAAACGGGCAAAATTTACCAGACTTATTGCAGTTTTGTTGTTAGTCGATTTCGAAGTATGCATGTACATCTCTAATACATTGCATTCTTTGTATATCTACCTCCCAAAATAAAACTAACAACCTTCGTGACCATATTCTCGTGGTCAATTCTATGCCTTAGAATATCATCAAATTGCCAAATTCTATTGAGATTCTATTTTATTGTCGCTCTGCTTTCGCCAACTTTTGTGAAAAACAGGAACCAATCGAAGCGAATGAAATCGAAGCAAGGAAATGACTGTAAACATTGAAAACTTTTTCGTTTATAATTCCTCTTGCGTTTTTTATATCATCTTCTACAAAGGGACATGCTCAAATATTCATTTTATTAAAAACTTCATTACAACAGCGTTGACGAGGAGAAAATTTAAATATTTTAACAGGCTTTTATTAAGCACTTCAGTGCCATGTTTTCCGAGCAAAGTGCTGCTGAATTAAAAGCAACAACAACAACGACATAAAAAGCAAAGAAAATTAAATGACAAGTGTAAAGTGTAGGGGTCTGATGGGAAGGGAAGGGCGGGAGGTGCAGGACACTGTACATATGTACAGCATTGCCGCCAATGTTGTTTATTCCCAGAGTGTGTGTATTTTACTGTCAAGACTAAGAACTGACAACAACTTGAGAATTGTACTGATATAGTCGCTGTTGTTGTTGTTGCTGCTGCTTCTGCTGTTGCTGTGGCTCTTGTTTCTGTTTATCATTGCTGTTGAATGGTACTACATCAGTACGCTTCTATTTACACACACAGACTACTTTCCGTATAGCCATGTTAATGGATCCTCTGGTCTATAGGTTGGTCATCGCTCTGATACGGCATAAGTAAATAATCACCGTTAACAGTTTCTGGTACCCTTTGTTAAAACTGATTGCTTGGCTGGACTTGATATCGCAAGAATGAAGCGGTGTGTGTGATGCAGGTTTTACAAAGCTAGTTACTGAGCTTAGCATATTTTATTCAAACGGCTTTGAATGTACGAATAATATAAAAGCTCTCGAATTTGGTTCATATATGAATACGCAATGTTGGTGTATTGTTAAAGCGTGTTTGGTCCAGCCTTGAATTATATTAATAAACGGATTTTTTCTCAGACTGCAGTTATTTAAAGGTGAATTGGCAAAATTCAAAGACTTTCTTATAATTATGCAGGGTATACAGGGTGAGATAAAAAACTGCAACAAAGTCAGACGGCATAATTTTTATATTTGGTTTTTTAAATTTTATTGAATGAAAGCAAAAAATTTCAGAAATAGCATCATATTTTAGAATAAGTTTAGATTTGTTCGAATTGGTCACCTTTGGCACGAATTATTGCCTTTAAACGGCCAATGAAACCGTCACACTTTGCCCGAATGTTAATCTGCGGTATTTTGGTCCATTCCCGGCGAAGCGCTTGATTGAGGTAATTGACACTTTGGTAATTTGTACTGCCAACCTTGCTTTACAAAATACTCCAGACACAATAGTCCAACGGATTGGTATCCATAGATTTTGGTGGTCAATGTGCCCGGTAAATGAAGCGAGAAACCTCCTTTTGTAACCTTTCTTGGGTGGCGCGTGCTGAGTGCGATGGTGCTAAGTCCTGTTGAAATATCCAAGGCTTTAATACAACCTCCAGAATATTTCCTCGATAATATTCGGCATTTATTCTGCTACCACGGTCGATTAATACGAGCGGATAGCGACCATCGACTTTTATGGCGGTCCACACCATCACCATGGCCGGCGATTGAATTCTGGTGGCCAACCGAAGGTGCACATTTTCTGCTGACTTTTTTTGGCAAGTAAACACGATTAGTTTGTTTGTTAACAAACTGCTGGACAACGAATGTTTTTTCGTCGGACAAAACGAAATTCGGCAGTTCACCACTTGCGGCTAAGCGAAGCAACTCTTTAGCTCTTTTGAGTCTATTTTCTTTCTATTGCGGTGTAAGTTCTTGCACTTTTTAGAATTTCAATGGCTTTACCCCGAGCTCATTTTTCAATATTTGCCGAATGGAATATTGCGATATGTTCAGCACACCAGCCATTTTTCGGCCACTGGGACGCGGATTTCGATCAAGTCGCTTCTTTACTTTTCGAACCATTTCTGCTGCTGGCGGGCTACGCGTATCACGGTAAAGAGCGATGGTACGAGACACAAAAGATTTATTCACATTTAAATGCTGGAGTGCTCTAATGATAGCCACTTGTGGTTTTCCAGCCAAATATAAAGAAATCACACTATCACGCTTGAATTCCATCACGAAAAACTTTTTTTCTGGGAAATTCTCACCAAAATGCTTTTGTACGCTTGTAAACAATATAATGAGCTGTCACTGGAATAATAATAGCAGTAGTCGGACTAGTGGCTTAAAAATGACAGCAGTCTGAAGTTGGTTGCAGTATTTTCGTCTCACCCTATATATTATCTGATTCGACTATCTGATACCAAACCCACAACAAATTAAAATCTGATCACTTTCAAACTTTGCACCTCCAATATTTCTACTAACGCAAGATCAGTTGTGAAAATGAAATAAATCGGACCCCCAACGGATAAAAATTTTGAATAATTATGACTCTCACAAAATGGGGAATAAGCTTCCGATTCTCTTCAAATTTCACACATCACAATTTTTTATTAACACAAGATCTTGGGTGAAGTTGATAGATGTCGGCCCACCCCTTCTGGTACCTCCCCCACATAGGCACCCAATTTTAAATACTTATATCTCCCATAACTTACGAAACAAGTAGGCGATTTTTTCAAACTTGTCATATCTGAATACATCTCTCAACCAGAGATCTGATGTAAAAAATATGGGTTCACACCTTTTGATACCTTGCCCACAAAAGTTCATATTTTTATATTAACGCTTATTTGCTTAAAATTGGTACTATTTCTTGTTTACACATCCTAATATTTTTATCGTTATTATATAAAGTGAAACACTTAGGTCCACTAGGTCCATCTGGTACCACACGGATATTTCTACATTTCCAAAAATTATCACATATCTCATATAAAATGAAGGAAGAAGTCAATATGGTCCAAATCTGGTTCGTTGCAATGTTTATTTCAACATTTTTGAATAATAATAATGTATGTCTAAATTAACCCTCTGCTGCCATACGGTTGTCGGTAATCTCATACTCTATGGACAACGACAAATTTTCAATCTCGATACAATGTCCAGGCACTGTAAGTGTACGTCATGTTTCCCTGCATAACTGTAATGTATTTACATTGTACAGGCTTGTTACACAAATTCTACAACAATACCAACACAATAACACCATCCAGAATGACAAACACAAGCGTAAAAGAACAAAAACAAAATAATTAACATTTTACGTCTCCCACGACAGGGGGCGTTCAATGGATCCAGATCTTTTTTGGAAAACAAAAGCCGTTCCAATGGAAAGGTGCAATTTACACACGAAAAACCATCAACATCACGAACAAAACTGATCACAGAGACATTGTTTTGCATCATGCTTTCAAGAATGTCGCAAAATTTGTTCATTATGCCCATTCTTAAGAAATCAAAGGAATCCTCAGACCACAATCAAACTCATTTCCAATATAAATACATATGTGTTGTAGATGCATGTGATGGGCAATTTTAAAGTGCTTGAATTGATTAATGGAAAACGAGTTTTCGATTTGTTCTAAAAGTGAAACTCGTTTTTTTCAAAAACCGACTTTATCAAGTTTGCAAAATATCGAATATCGACATTTTGAAAGCCACAGAAATGAAATAAGAAACAATACATGAGCACCATATTGTTAGTTGTTTGGTCTGTTCCAGAATTGCAAGAATGTTTGAAAGTTTTTACTACGATAAACGATATTCCCCTTATGATATCGAAAAAAAAACAAAGCAGTTGTAAGTGCATTAGCTTTACTTTTTAATACGACAGGACTCTGATTACTTTATGGTAGGTTTTTATGAACATTAAACCTTAAAGTTTATACTATTATCTAAATTTCAGAACATGGTGGACCCATGGCCATTCACATGGTGGTGGTTTGAGGCGAAATTGTAAATGGCCTCGATTATTTAGTTCGATCAGTTGCTCAATTCAGTTTCGAGTTTCAGAACATTGAATACTAAAAGTCGTTTAATCGAAAGTCGACGTACCTATCTCTATTACAGACAAAGACAAAGACCTAAAATGGTAAAGACTGGACAAAATGCATAATGGAAAAATAGTTAATGTGAAAAATATATAGAGGCGCTGCTCACAACAGTGACATGTTAGCATACAAATTTTATATACAAAGCAATTTTAAGAATAAAATTTTCTGTAAACCAAAAATTTGAACTAAAAATTGCATTTCACTGACGTTTGAATATTGCATTTGCTATTAAAACAACTTAACATTGGTGATTATGTTGTTATGATATCGAACAACAGAGGTATTTACACCTGGTGACAATATTTTGACTCTGTATTGTCCCATCTTTATACTTCTATGTCTTTGACAAAGACAAAGACATAGAAGTATAAAGATGGGACAAGACAGCGTCAAAATATTGTCACCAGGTGTAAATACCTCTGTTGTTACGATATCATAACAACATACTCACCAATGTTAAAGGAATTTAACAGCAAATGCAATTTTCAATTAATTGAAAACGTCAAGGAATGCAATTTTTAGTCCAAATTTTTGGTTTACAGAAAATGTTATTCTTAAAATTGATCTGTAAATATGATTTTAATGCCAACATGTCACTGTTGTGAGCAGAGCCCCTGTATATTTTTCACATAAACTATTTTTCCATTATGCATTTTGTCCAGTCTTTACCATTTGAGGTCTTTGATATTGTGACAAATAATAAAAGAAAACCATCAGGTTTCGTTCTCTAATTTTCGAAAAATAGCAACTTAAACGAATTTCCTCATTTCCAATTTATTGGTAGATGTTGCACGTAAATGGTCTTCCTAGATCTAGAATCAATATTTCCCAAAGACCTATAATCTCTCAGAAGTGGCAAAAGGTTAACATTTATTATTGGTTTTTGATTGAAACGCATCTATATGAGATACAGACATTTGACTATATTCTTCAACGAAATCAGCGTTAACGAAATAGTCAGAAGTGCGTCTTTCCTGCATTTGTGAATTCTCCAAAAAGTCGCTGAATGGACATTTTCGTATTGAGTCTACAAAAGTGGGTAAACTATTTCACACATTGAATATTTTTGGATGGCCATCCGAAACTGCTTGGCTTTTGTAACCCCCATTCAAATGTGCGTGAGGATCGGGCAATAATTACGACCTCCTGACAATTTTGCAGTTTTTTGGTCCATTTCAACCCCTAAATATATAACGATCATCTCCAAAAAGAGTAGACATCTATTCTGACCCTCATCTTATCCCCATGCAAAATTTCGTAAGGATCGGGCCATAAATGCGATCTGTATATGATATCCTGATATCCTAACTACTTAGTTTTGTTAGTTGTAGAAATATTACCAATGTTTAATTCAAAATGAAAATATGCCAAAAATATGACAAAATTGAAAAAATATGATAAAATGTTAAAAATCCAATATTTTCATCTTTAGAGAGTTATTTTTATGCGATTTTTTAGACGTTTTTTCTTTCCTAACAAGACGCCATTCTGAATTAATGAGAACTGTCGAAATCAGTTCAGCCGTTCTCGACATATAAGAGATCTTTCAAGCATATCTTCTTTGATAGACATATATATCGCACATATTTTGCTATATATCCGATTTGTTGGATGTTAACATCAATGTAAAGGTCAAAAGTAACCTTGTCATGGCTTTGTGAGTTCGCCGGGATTTAAAATATTCATGGTTTAATGAAAAATTTTGAATTTTTTCAACACAAAAGATATGGTCTATTTTACCCGCTAAATACTATTCGATGACCACCCAAATTGGTAGGATTCTTCCCCGCCCTAAACTCTACCTACATGCGAAATTTCGCGTCGATTGGTCTATAATTGCGACCTGTATAGCTGCTGCAAAATCCGACATTTTTTCAGTATTTGGTCCATTTCAACCCCTAAACATTTGGCGATCATCTCAAAAGAAATAGGGTTCTATTCTGACCTTAACCCCACCTACATTCTAAATTTCGTGAAGATCGGGCCATAATTGCGACCTGTAGAGTGATTACAAATTAACATGGACAGACGGACAGACGGACGGACGGACATACATAGCTAGATCGACTCAGCTCGGCGAGCTAGGAAGATCCATATATACTTTCCTATATGGGAAACCAATATTTCGAGGTGTTACATAAATTCTGACCCAATCAAACTTATAATAACCCCAACACATAGTGTTGTAGGGTATAAAAATAATATACCTTAGAGGCAATAGTTGCTGAAAAACACCATTTCCTCTCAAAAGTCTCTCTACAACAAGAAAAAATTGTTCTGTCTCAAAAAGAAATTTAGCAATGGGACAATGCATCGTATAATGGTGAGTGGGTCATATGTCTCTGACGTTTCTTTTTTCCACATTAAATCAGAATAAACAAACTAAAAACAAGTAAAAAACTGTAAGTTCGGCCCGGTCGAGTTTTAAAAATTAAAATCCTTAAAATATCGGATGTAGCCGTTATATTAGGGTCTATACGACGACGTAGGCCTGCTTAGCCAACTTTTGTCATAAGCCTTTACAATATTCAAATGCGAAACTAAAAAAAATATAGGTGAAAATGTAGCTGAAATCATCAAAATACCGAATATCGGGAGGTACTATTAATATCCATTACGCTAAATCATCAAAATACCGAATATCAAATTAAACCATTATATGGGGGCTATCTTCATGGGCTATTTTCAATACCAAAAGTCCTGCGGACGTAATATACATTTGAGTAAAATTTTATCAACCTACTTCACTTCGTTCGGAAGCTAGTGTGGTTTCCACAGACGGGCAGAGGGACAGACGGATAGACGGACGGACATCGCTAAATCGACATAGAGTATTATGCTGATCAAGAATATATATACTTTGTGGGACCTAAAATATATATTTCGAGGTGTTGGAATGACAAACTTAATATTATGTTATGCACTAAGATTGTGGAAAATCACTGACTTCGAGGCATGTTATGAGTGTTATAATAATTCAAAATTATAACCCTTTGAGAGGGAAGTACGTAAAAAATGGGTCAATATATCCCATATTCACACTATATCTAATGTAGGTGAATGTATTGTGTTTTGCGAAGTTGGAAGAAGCATCAAATACTTATTTTTAATTTTATGGGACTTGTAACTATTTAAAATTTGGACATATTGTGGGTCAGGTGTCAGGAGGAGTGGAGGAAAAATCTCATATTCACATCAGATATCAGGTTTAGTGAAACATTGAGATATGCTTGCGTGATTCGTATGTTAAAAGGGTGATATGTACTAAAAAGGTTGAGCCTTTGTGGGAGAGTTACCAGAAGAAGTAATCTGCTATATTCAATATTCCTACTAGATGTTACTTTGGTAAATATATTGAGATGTGCATTATTTGAGGAAAATCGAGTTCTTATTACACATTTTATAAGAGTTATGATTATATGTACTAATTCAATCCAAGTCTGGATCTGGATCGGATACCTCATTCGATAGTTGTTATGCCTACTAGCCAAACAGACGGGCGGACACCGCTAAATCGACTCCAACTGTCATAAGCGGATGTGGTCCAACACGTCTTATCGAATGTAGCCATATGGCTGGCAATTTAAAGTTGCAAATGACGGAGACATTTAAAATCCCTCGTGTTCGCCGATATTATTATATACAGCTTTTGTCGAAACAAGGACCTTTTTTGAAGACATTTTTTTCATTCTAAAGGATAAGCCCGTGCCCGTCTGTATGCTGCAATCTCCCTGGAATACAAATGTGCCAAATGAGTGGATGTCAAAACTTGTACTAAGAAGTATTATACGGTTTCTTATTTTGGAACTTTTAAAGAGATCAGTCACATTTTCTAATCGCATCGGGCGCCTTACACGTTTTTCGCCTTTCACATCCTGTCGGCCATCTGGGGTATTTTGTATCACATAGTATTAAAAATTGTGAGGGCTTAAATATTAATTGTTTGATACTATCAAGAACCGACATGTTATTTGGAGCAGTGTGAAAAGTGAAGTGAAATGACATTCCTCTTTTGCCAAATCTTAAAACATCGAAATATATCTGTCAATTTAAGATAGGCGATAGGAGTTCACTAAATTTTCAAAACTTTATCATTAACCAATTAAGTAACCAGTCTTAATAACAGCTATGAAGGGTAAATTGTCATAAATAAATTTGTTTTGAAGAAGCCAATTTCAGTTCGAGACCTGTATATAGCAAATTTTTCTGAATCAAATATCCCTTAATAGAAAATTCCCAATCTGGCCAATGAGTTTTTTCCTACATAATGGCGTTGAGCATGCGCATGCATTTTCAACAATTCTCTGCACTTATTATATAATAGTACTTCTAGAATATATGTTAATCTTAGTCCTGCAATATACCCTAAATATGGAGGTATTCCCTATGAAGATTAAAAAACAATGTGTGGATTCATTTCAAACCAAAGTAGTTGTACCATTAGCTTTTTCAAGTAGATAAAGCATTTTAAAAGGGTGTTTAAGTCATATTTTATCATCTGGGTGCTTCCTTATATTGTTCAAATTTGATATGTGATATTTATGTCGCCCTTTCCTATGTTTGTGCTTCCACTGTGCATACACGGAAATTCAAAATAATTTTTGAACCTCTTTCAAATGCTGCAAAACTAATACTTAATTGGCAATGGTAAACATCTGGTTGTTAACATTTCAAAATTTTACCATCAATCAGCAGCCATTGAATTCCAATGAATGTCTAATAAAATTATGATAATTTATTCAAAACTTGAACATTATCGAATGTATTGACGTTTAAATAAATTACAATCAAACTGTTTATATTGGCAAATCAAATTGAACGTTTACATCTATTATGGTATCAGTTTCAGCAAAACAATTCCTGTCATCCACACCGGATGACGATGCCTTTGTTGTCATTATTGCCGTTCTTTGCCACAACTGTTTGTTTTTTTTTCTTTTGGTTTCGATATCACTGGAGCAAGTTGATGATAATAAAACAATGAGATGGGAAGAAATTGTCAATATGCCACAAGACAACAAATTTCATTATGAGAAAATCAGGGTGACGAAATGTCAATGCATGGATGTAAACGCAGATGTATTAGGGTGTAATTTAATGGAAATAGAAATATTAGCTAATTAAAAGTTTATGATTCATATTTCAAGAAAAGTAGTATATTTTGTATAGACCATATAATTGAGAACTCATGTAACCTTCTTAATGTCCTATAACAAGTGTGTTTATGCATTAAAATTTGAAATATACGAAAATATTGGCGTTATATTTTAAAATAATAATAGACATCACTCCGGAATCGAGGACAACTATAATGATCCTGGCATTTATATATTTTAGCATATTTATAACAAGATATAACTAAATGCAGGCAGGAGCCAATATTTAAAATATAGTTTTAATTTTTTGGGGATATATGTTCGGAAGTATTCTGTATAGTTTCCAAAAGAGTTGGTATGCAATTTTAATTATTTCGACAGATATTTTTTCACAAAAATTAAAAGAACTAACAAAGAAAGAACAATAGTCGGTGGTGCTGACATTATGATACCACACAATACTATGCATATTTAGTAGAGCTTCTTGTAATTAATAAATGTTTATATTGGGAACTCATATTAAGTAGATCATAGCAACCCTTTCTTTCTCGAAGATCCATACGAAAGGAATGAAATTATACAACTTTGTTATAAAACGATTATACAATTGGGTCACTATTCGTGTAGAGATCTATGCTATTGTAGGAGTTTTCAATGTCCCTGCTTTTGTACTGAGAGGGTAGAGCTTGGTCTTTTAAAATCGTACTAAAAGGGCATGAACAATTCTGCGGTACAACATTGCTATTGAACCATCGATAAGAGCTAATACATTGGAAGCCGAGATTTTTTTAATTTGTCCTTAAAAGTACTTAAGAACTTCATCTTGAAGAGCATTAAATTGTGTAAATTTGTGAAGCATTTAAAGCTCTAGCTTTTAGAAGGCTATAAGAGCTATAATGGAAGAGGAGAATAACAAAGTGTCGTAACTTGCCCGATCTGGTATGGTCTCTGGCATTGTCTGAAAATATATTTTGATAATCATAATCGTACCAAATACGAGATGGAAAATTTGAAAGAATTATTTTGATAAATTGACGATTTTTTTTTAATTTGTTTATAATTTGGTATTTGGTATTTGTCGAGTACTTGAAATCTATACAAAAAGAAAAAATTAAATATCAAAAGATTGTCCCAGTTGAATTTGGAATTTGCTTGACGGTCTGTCAAATAAGATGGAGCAAAAACCTTTCGGAACAGGTGACGAAAAGCTTTATTGCACTCTACCCCCGCAAGAATTCAATAGGATAGGGCTGGAAACTTTATCTCACTAACATAAAATGGATGTGTAAGGCTTTATAACAAACTTCATCCCTCATGAACAGAACAGCAATTATATATCTCCAACCATGAGGTATGTCAAAATTGAGACATTAATTCCAAACACGGATGAATGGAACGGTGTCAACCTACATCTAATCGCCGTGCCGATATATACAGACGGATCAAAGAAGGGGGAAGGTACGGGACCGAAATCTTCTGTGAGCAACTAGGAATGGTCGTCTCCGACCTGTTGGATGAAAAGTAAAGTACTGTTCAAGCAGAGATCTTTGCGACTATGAAAGCGGCAGAATTAATTATAATGAATGAATGAAATAACTGAACCGGGATTATTTATGTGAATAGTCAAGCGGCTCTTAAAACTATTGAGTTTTTTACAATAAATTCCGATACAGACCTATGATGTTGAACCGCTCTAGGAAATCTGCAAACTACTATCAGACTTTGAAAGAAATGAGAATGCCGATGAATTGTCAAGGATGGGGTCGCAGTCAAAAGGCCTTGAATTTGTCGATGTGTTAAAAACTCCTCTTTGTAATTGTACCACAACATTGGAACAGTGAAGGCAGTGCCTATTATGAAATCCATTTTGTTCAGAAGCTAGAGTGGTTTCCACAGACGGACGGCCATAGCTAAATCGGCATAGAATTTTATGCAGAATATATATTCTTTATTATGCCTAAAATGTATATTTTGAGGTATTATGACAAACTTAATATATCCTTCATACTGTGGAATAAATATTGGGAGAGATAAAAGGTGATCTTTGAAGGGAAGTAGAAAGGATATAGAAAAGCGTCCAACCCAGTAAAGCTTATTGCGAAGATGACAAAGGGATCTGTGTCTGAATGCACAGCGGTTCTTTGTTTAAACCAAAAATAACTTTAGATTTTTTTTGAATTGGTCACCTTTGGCACGAATTATGGCCTTCAAACGGCCAATGAAACCATCACCATTTCCGGCGAAGCGCTTGCTTGAGGTGATCGGAACTTTGGTATTTTTTAGTGCCAACCTTGCTTTCCAAAATACTCCAGACACAACAGTCCACCGGATTGGTATTCGGAGATTTTGGTGGCCATTGCGCGCTAATATAATATTCCACATTTATTCTTATGCTACGGTCGATTAATACGATCGGAGAGCGAAAATCGGCTGTTATGGCGGCCTAAATCATTACCATGGCCGGCGCTTGAGTTCCGGTGACCAAGCGAATCATTTGGTTTTTTTGCGAACTGCTGGACAACGAATGCTTTCTCATCGCAGAGCTAACGATCTTTTAAGTCTATTTTCTTTCCTTTGAGGTGTAAGTTCATGCACTTTTTGGAATTTCAGTGGCTTTACCCGAGTTAATTTGTCAATGTCTACCGAATGGAATATTGCGATATGTTCAGCTTTCGAGCCATTTTTCTGCCACTGCGACGGGGGTTCCGATCAAGTCGCTTCTTTACTTTTCGAACCATTTCTGCTGATATTACTATTTTTCCGTCCACTTCCTTGACGTCGGGCTACGCTACCAGTATCAGTATCAGGGTAACGAGCGATGGTACGAGACACAAAAGATTTTCTCCAAATTTCATGTACTTTTATCAAAATTTAAGTCATTTGGACTGATAATTGACATTTGGTGCACAATTACCCTGAAATCGATTTCAACAGGGTTCATCTTTGGGCCAAACTAATATTTCATCTCAATGGATAATAAATTCAACCTTCATTTTGTTCACAAAAATAGTGGATACGTCCTATGAAGATTATCAAAAGTGGCTATGGGTCCATCTAGCGTCCTTCTCCATTTTACTTCCTAATACCCTTACCACAATGTTGTGTAGGAGCGGTATCACTAATAATTTTATTCTGAATCTATTAACAATAGGAAGACGTTATAAACAAGGGATTTTTGTTTAACCCGAATTGATTAGAACCTGGTAAGTAGGCTTCGGTTCTGTACATGCCTTTCTTAATCTCGTTATCTAGCTATATGTACTTAAAGTTAATATTTTCAGATCGTAACCGGTTTCACCACATAATTCTCGTAATCTTGTACCCACTTAAGTTTTTTCCAATTCATTTCAAATTCTGGCATCCATGTTAAAAAAGCTAATTGTCCAATTTAAGTTGCTGCTACATAATAATTTATTTGATGGAACACTTTCATTAATAGCTTATTTATTCATTCGCATTTCTTCAAACTATTAAAGAAAATTAAAGAAAATAGAAACATTCTCAGTATAGCCTACGATATTCCCGAAATAGAATAGCTAACATATAAAAGCCGCACAAACAAACCCAACTCCCCGGATGCCGGATAACGAACATTCATACCGTTGTGTCTTTGACTATTTAGAGTGTTATCGCTGACATTGACACCAAACTGAATGGATGAAACAAACCGCATCGCTCCAAACCAAAAGGGAGTACAAAATATTCCGTGAAAATATCATTTGACGCGCAGAGTTCATTGTGCACGTGACGTTTTAAACGCAACATGCCTCCTCTCGCCTCTTTGGTCGCACTTCGCAACGACACACACACAACAACTAATCAACATTGCCGCTGCGGTTGTACACAAAGAAGTTGCCGGCGAAAATCGAAGAACATCCTCAAGATAACATTATAAATTGATTTGTACGGTAAGCACGACTCTGTTAAATTTGTGAAGTTCCCTTTACGCCACCACGTTCGGGCTGCTTTTTTCGGTGTTGTTGTTGTTGTCGTTCCAATTTTTCCTCTGGGAATGTTGAAGAGACATTCATTTGTTTTATTTCGGTTGTGACATTATGGGCTTCATCTGAATGTGACAAACAATTGATGGTGCGTGTCAGGGATGTCAGAATTCAGGTTGAACATTGTTCTTTAAATGGACAAATAAGACTAAAGAAGTATGTACTTGTTTTCTATTGTTCCGTAAAATTAGTAAGGATCTTTCCAATATGGAAATGATTTAATTTATTACACGATTGGCAGCCTGAATTTTTGTAGTCTCTATAACATATTGGCTTATATACACAAATTTATAATATCGTTCATCGTGAAAAAGCTGTTTTTATTTTTTTGTTAATTACTTCAAGCAATTCTTTGGAAAGTCTCCGACATTTGGTAGGTTTTTGGAGGGTTCATTTATTCTATCAACGTTAACATTAATATTATTTAATTGATTTCGATTTATTAATTTTTTGCTAGGAAGTGAAGGCAGTGCCTATTATGAAATCCATTTTGTTCAGAAGCTAGAGTGGTTTCCACAGACGGACGGCCATAGCTAAATCGGCATAGAATTTTATGCAGAATATATATTCTTTATTATGCCTAAAATGTATATTTTGAGGTATTATGACAAACTTAATATATCCTTCATACTGTGGAATAAATATTGGGAGAGATAAAAGGTGATCTTTGAAGGGAAGTAGAAAGGATATAGAAAAGCGTCCAACCCAGTAAAGCTTATTGCGAAGATGACAAAGGGATCTGTGTCTGAATGCACAGCGGTTCTTTGTTTAAACCAAAAATAACTTTAGATTTTTTTTGAATTGGTCACCTTTGGCACGAATTATGGCCTTCAAACGGCCAATGAAACCATCACCATTTCCGGCGAAGCGCTTGCTTGAGGTGATCGGAACTTTGGTATTTTTTAGTGCCAACCTTGCTTTCCAAAATACTCCAGACACAACAGTCCACCGGATTGGTATTCGGAGATTTTGGTGGCCATTGCGCGCTAATATAATATTCCACATTTATTCTTATGCTACGGTCGATTAATACGATCGGAGAGCGAAAATCGGCTGTTATGGCGGCCTAAATCATTACCATGGCCGGCGCTTGAGTTCCGGTGACCAAGCGAATCATTTGGTTTTTTTGCGAACTGCTGGACAACGAATGCTTTCTCATCGCAGAGCTAACGATCTTTTAAGTCTATTTTCTTTCCTTTGAGGTGTAAGTTCATGCACTTTTTGGAATTTCAGTGGCTTTACCCGAGTTAATTTGTCAATGTCTACCGAATGGAATATTGCGATATGTTCAGCTTTCGAGCCATTTTTCTGCCACTGCGACGGGGGTTCCGATCAAGTCGCTTCTTTACTTTTCGAACCATTTCTGCTGATATTACTATTTTTCCGTCCACTTCCTTGACGTCGGGCTACGCTACCAGTATCAGTATCAGGGTAACGAGCGATGGTACGAGACACAAAAGATTTTCTCCAAATTTCATGTACTTTTATCAAAATTTAAGTCATTTGGACTGATAATTGACATTTGGTGCACAATTACCCTGAAATCGATTTCAACAGGGTTCATCTTTGGGCCAAACTAATATTTCATCTCAATGGATAATAAATTCAACCTTCATTTTGTTCACAAAAATAGTGGATACGTCCTATGAAGATTATCAAAAGTGGCTATGGGTCCATCTAGCGTCCTTCTCCATTTTACTTCCTAATACCCTTACCACAATGTTGTGTAGGAGCGGTATCACTAATAATTTTATTCTGAATCTATTAACAATAGGAAGACGTTAT
This sequence comes from Musca domestica, assembly GCF_030504385.1. Lineage (NCBI taxonomy): Eukaryota > Metazoa > Arthropoda > Insecta > Diptera > Muscidae > Musca > Musca domestica. The sequence goes on along the minus strand of NW_026712328.1, from coordinate 15,595,639 downwards.
AAACAAGGGATTTTTGTTTAACCCGAATTGATTAGAACCTGGTAAGTAGGCTTCGGTTCTGTACATGCCTTTCTTAATCTCGTTATCTAGCTATATGTACTTAAAGTTAATATTTTCAGATCGTAACCGGTTTCACCACATAATTCTCGTAATCTTGTACCCACTTAAGTTTTTTCCAATTCATTTCAAATTCTGGCATCCATGTTAAAAAAGCTAATTGTCCAATTTAAGTTGCTGCTACATAATAATTTATTTGATGGAACACTTTCATTAATAGCTTATTTATTCATTCGCATTTCTTCAAACTATTAAAGAAAATTAAAGAAAATAGAAACATTCTCAGTATAGCCTACGATATTCCCGAAATAGAATAGCTAACATATAAAAGCCGCACAAACAAACCCAACTCCCCGGATGCCGGATAACGAACATTCATACCGTTGTGTCTTTGACTATTTAGAGTGTTATCGCTGACATTGACACCAAACTGAATGGATGAAACAAACCGCATCGCTCCAAACCAAAAGGGAGTACAAAATATTCCGTGAAAATATCATTTGACGCGCAGAGTTCATTGTGCACGTGACGTTTTAAACGCAACATGCCTCCTCTCGCCTCTTTGGTCGCACTTCGCAACGACACACACACAACAACTAATCAACATTGCCGCTGCGGTTGTACACAAAGAAGTTGCCGGCGAAAATCGAAGAACATCCTCAAGATAACATTATAAATTGATTTGTACGGTAAGCACGACTCTGTTAAATTTGTGAAGTTCCCTTTACGCCACCACGTTCGGGCTGCTTTTTTCGGTGTTGTTGTTGTCGTTCCAATTTTTCCTCTGGGAATGTTGAAGAGACATTCATTTGTTTTATTTCGGTTGTGACATTATGGGCTTCATCTGAATGTGACAAACAATTGATGGTGCGTGTCAGGGATGTCAGAATTCAGGTTGAACATTGTTCTTTAAATGGACAAATAAGACTAAAGAAGTATGTACTTGTTTTCTATTGTTCCGTAAAATTAGTAAGGATCTTTCCAATATGGAAATGATTTAATTTATTACACGATTGGCAGCCTGAATTTTTGTAGTCTCTATAACATATTGGCTTATATACACAAATTTATAATATCGTTCATCGTGAAAAAGCTGTTTTTATTTTTTTGTTAATTACTTCAAGCAATTCTTTGGAAAGTCTCCGACATTTGGTAGGTTTTTGGAGGGTTCATTTATTCTATCAACGTTAACATTAATATTATTTAATTGATTTCGATTTATTAATTTTTTGCTAGGAAGACGCAAAATGAATTTACGTTAGAGAAGCCATTGGAGTCGAAAATTAATAGTTGGAATACTACTAACCTCAAAATTGTTATTTTAAAATCAGCAAAAACCGCCCAAAGTTAGGCGGGGCCGACTTTATGATACCTTTTACCAATTTGCATATTTAGTAGAGCTACCCAAAATAAATAATCGTTCTTATTGGGAATTTATGATCGTGTTTAAATGCGTATTATGTCTTTAAAACAGATATAATTTAAAGTCGAAACAAACTAAAAAATGGAAGTATATCCTCCTCTTAAGCGATTACTAAATTTGACTTACTATTTATCAAAATTTATCTTATTTGAGCTGAGATTATGTTTTTAATGTACAATAAATGTGAAATCGGATGAAGATATATATGGGAACTATACCCAAATATAAACTTATGTTTATAAAATTTAGCAGAGTAATTTCTATGCTATATCTGGTAGCTAGAATCAAATATCGCTGTTATGTGAAGAATTTGTCGGGTGTGAGGGTCTTAAATACAAAATCGGATGGAACATATATATGGGACCCATAGCTATATCTTAACCGATTTTCACAAAATTTGATACACTATCCTCCCGGCTGAATTCATTCGTATTTGCCATAATCCATTTAATTCGGGCCTTTGCTAACCATTGCGCAATAAGCTTGAAATCGAGTAAAGATATACATATATATCCAAAACATGGAACTGGATTAAAATTTAATCGATGGGGACTCCACGTGAATTATCTTCAATAGCATTCATATTAGGAGTGCGACTAGCATCTTATATATTGTGCCTTTGATGTTTTTATACCCTCTACCATAGAAAGGAGGGTATATTAAGTTTGTCATTCCGTTTGTAATACCTCGAAATATACATTTTTGTCTCCACAAAGTCCATATATTCTTGGACAGCATAAAATTCTATGTTCATTAACGATGACTGTCTGTCTGTTCGCCTGTGTCTTCCGAACGAATTAAAGTAGGTTGATAAAATTTTACTCAATTATGTGTTAGGTCTGATTGACTTTTGGTATTGAAAATGGGCTATATAGGTCCATGTTTAGGTGTAGCCCCCATACAACTGTACCCCCCCTTATTTGGTATTTCGACGACTTATGTGACATTATTCTATGTGACATGCTTCATTTATCGGGCCACAATATCGCCCCCATTTTTCAATGGAATTGTCTAAAAAAAATCCGTGGGAAATAATCGCTCAAATGAAATCCGTTATATGGGTGTTATACGAGGACGTGGTCCTGCTTAAGTAAGTTGTGTTAGTTACTACTCTTATAACTTAAGAACCGCTGGACTGATTTTAACGATTCATACAAATTCGGAATTGTTTCCTGTCCGAAAAGGATAATATCAAAAAAATCGCGTAAAAAATTCATTTTTACTTTCGAAATGTACAAATGTACAAAATGTTTCATTTTGCATGATATTTTTCCATTTTGACTTACTTTTTTCTAATGTACGTTTGTAGTGTTTTTTATATTTTATTTCGAATTCGAATATTAATACCAATTTATTTAATTGACTTGATTTCTTGAGAACTAGAATTGATGGAAGTGTAGTACCGAATTATGGTGGCGAAACGGAATAGATGATATCGAAATAATTTAACGCGGTCACACCAAAGTTAAAAGATAATTACTTTTTCAAAATCGCTAAAAATCAATAAAAAAAGATTTCGTTGCAATATGAAATATGAAATGAAATAAGTGCGAAATACGATGTTAACACATTTAAACAAACAAAAATAACCGAAAAATCCTAATGGGGCTCATTTCAAAGCGTGAACCTACTTCTTTCATGGAAGAATAATCAGTAAAATACCAAATATAAAGGTGCAAAATAGTAGAGCGAATGGGATTTTTAGTAAGAAAAGGTTTTATATCCTTCCAGAAATTCATCCCGAACATTCAAGATACGTTAAATCGCTTTTGCAGGTATTGATATCATAACTCACGGATAAAGGAACAACCTGATTTCATATCTATATAACCATTTACGATTTAAGTTTTTTGGGGGTCTTGGCCACTTTTTTCATTTTTTTAGCCTTATTTGGCATTTTTGTTTCTAAGGAGGTAGAGAACCTCTTCGCATAAAATTTGAAATTCTTCAGACTAGGGCCAATATTGGTCTTGACCACATTCATCAATTGATTTGGCTAAAAAATTTTATTTATGCTACCCTATGATGATTACCTCATACAGATAATTGTCACATAGGAATTTATTTAAGTAAAGTCCCCACATTGGAGTATCCCCAAGTCCACTTTCACATCTAATGTGTGGCTAGAAAAGAAAATTTTGTATTCTATTGAATTTGTAACCCCCAAGAGAATATTGGTTGGGAACGTAGATTTGGGATGTACATCTATATTAAATAAATTTTGGAAACATGAACAAATTACAAATATAAGAAAGTACCGAATATTTGTTGAATCATCATTAAATTATAGTATGATGAAAAATATGGACTTTAAGGGGTCTACAACTTACAATCTAAATGGCAAATACAATTAATTAACATCTTATCATTCTGCCCTCAATTATGAGGTGGATAAAACTATTTTTACTTATTTAAATCACGCGAAATTCTATGACATGCTATATTGTTCTGCTATATTTTTGATTTGGTCTCTATTTGTCATCTTTGATTATAAGGGATAGAATAAAGTTTTCAATGTAGGTCGACGTTTCGGAGTAGTGCCCATATAAAGAAGGTACCTCCTAATTTTACCATATTTCAAAGAATTTCTCAAGTCCACCTTTTGACGGACAAACAGACCGACATGGTTAGGGGGACTTATGAGGACTCTAATGCACAATCTAAGGTGCTAATGGGCTTAAAAAAGTAATTACCTTTGGCTATTCTTAAATCATTCAGCCCTAAATTATGTAATATACAAAATACAGTAAATTCCAAATTATTGCTCATTTGACTGGAAGATTTTGCTACGATTTTCACCATATTAAAAATTAATTTGACCCCTTATATGGGTATAAGATTGATATTTCAGATGGCTATGAAAAAAAAAAAAACACAAATCGTCTAATGACCTTACTTTTATTACAAGAGTTTCAAATGATTTGATAAAATATTTCGCAAAATTTTTGTGCATTGTTTCATTATGAAACGTGTGCAACAATTAGACCCTTCATATGAATTAACTGCAGATTCCAAGGTTTATACATAAACATAATTTACTTTCATTGTAATCTCTAATCGACGAACACTTTCTATGCAAATATGTAATTCCATTCGAATTAATTTCACACTTTATACACAAAAATCTCACTTCGTTTAATTTGGCAACGCATCCACGCGCAAATATCACCGGATATAAACTACACATTAATTAATCCAGATAAATGGCGAGTTCATTGTTGATTATTTGTTAGACGCCAAAGTACCCTGAGGCTTAAGGATTATATACAAAACGAACGTTTGCATTTAGACCGTCTCAAAATGCAATGGAAATCGGTGAGTGTGTTTGTTAGTTGGCCTTTAAACTAAATTAAGCGCCCAAAATAACAGGGTTCACATTTAACCTTTTCTGACAGTTCAATGGCAGTTATGCATAGAGATGTGTGCACGCGAATATATTTTACCCAGAGGGCATTTGATTCATGGAATGTATTTAACGATAAATTAGAATGTGTCATTGTCTGTATGTGGCATGGCTGTTATCGATGCGACTCGGCCAGAAAAGGCATAAAAGAAGTCAAAAACAATCAAATTCATGTATTTTAAATATAATAAGTGTGCACACTTTAATCGATTATAGAGACTGCTATTGGATTTTATTGTTTCAAAATTTAAAGGGCTATTTCCCATTCTCAAAACGCAATTGTTATTTTTAATTCTGCTCATATTTTCCTCTTGGGAACAAAGAAAAAAAAAAAAAAAATAACAGGAGTGTTATGAATTCGAAATTTCCGTCATTTTAAAAAATCTTCAAAAGTAAAATTTTGTTCTGGCGTTATTTCTGCTAATTGTTAATAACCGAAGTTACTGTAGGCTCAACCCTTACATTCAATCAAACTCATCTTCTGGTACATTGAAACATTTTGCCTTATTTATATCTTATAACGCGGTAGTTCGGCGAATATTAGTACTACGCAAGAGAAGTATATCCAGACCTTCCAGAACTTTCGCCTTCGAACGGTGACTGCGTGCCTCCCTATGACACCAGTGTCTAAAAAAATGGTATTTGTAGTTCATATTTAGGTTCTACCTCCTATAGCGCACATACAACGGCACCCACCGAGATTTGTAGTTCATATTTAGGTTCTAGCTCCGGTGGCGGAACAATGTATATGTACATATGTCCACGTTTTCGTATAGACCCCATAAAACGTACTTTCCGATATTCGATATTTTGATGGTTTTAACCCCTTTTTTCCACGGGTTTGTCCAAACATTTGTATTTGTAGTTCACAATAGGTTGCAGAATGTTGAATATCTAGGTTAACGTTTTCCTATAGCGCACATACAACGGCACCCACCGAGATTCGGAATTTTGATAGTCCTCGTCACATTTAACCGCGAAATTTTTTCAAGTTTGATTCGCAATAGATAATAATCGTTGTATTATGAAGTTGTCTATATAGGTACCCGTTTTGGTATGTCCTCCATTAAACGGCCTCACTCACTTTATGTTTTTTTGATCAGCTTAACAGCATTATCAAAAAGTATTTAACCCCAGATTTTTTAAACACCGATCCTTGCCAGATTTTGCTAATAGGTAGCTCCTTTTCTTGCTCCTGCTCTTTCGTTTCCCGCTCATACCCTACTCAACGCTCGAAGTCTGCTTCCTTCCAGTTCAAACCCTACTTACGCCGTAACCGACCGACGACGTGCGTAGCCTATTTCGTCCCACAGTTACTATGCTGACCGTACCCCATACGACGAACGAACCCTCATCATCACCGCAACCATACAGTTGCTGAATGCCATAGCTGGGCCTGAGTGTTGAAATAAAGGGTTCAATTGTATAAAATCTTCTTTTTACTTATTTGTGTGGATCCTTAGTTAGAAACTGTAGGCGCCTGAGCTTACCTCAGCCCAAGATAAAACAACTCGTTAAAAGCATTAATACTGATGCAGTCGCCGATGCTATTAGGACTGCTGTATGAATTTCGACTTCGAAGCCAACATCCCCCATCTATTGGAGCTGCAGAATATTGGCTGACTAGACAACCAAGGGCTGTTTGGTCCAATGATCAGGATGGTTTAGTCGTGCTTTATAGGCCCGCATACCACCTTGCATCTCTTCTATTGTACTGACAAACCGAAGAACATTTGCTACAGCCTATGAATGTAAAAGAATTTTTATAACCTCCACTCGGTCTAGGAGGGTATGGAGTATCCGAAGTAGTTTAAACATGTCATATGGTAATGTTCAACTATGACTTGGGTTCCGTATAAAGGCGTATGCCAGTTGCGACTTTTTCGGTTAAAACTTTGCTATATAATGAGTCATGTAAACCCCAAAAGTTTACCCTCAGTACTTGCACATTATCAGAGGGAGCATTCGGTTTTGTCTAAATTTCGTACATCATCAGGTTAGGTCAAATTCAAAGATGAAAAGAATCGGCAACTAAATCTGTAGACCAATCAGTCGTAGGTACGGTGAGAAAATGAACGAAATCTGTTCACTCCTTAAGGTTCCTCCTCTATAAAGAATAAGAATACGAAATAATTATAACTTTTCCAAAATGAAGCTTCCTATATTAAATGTAGTGCGAATGTGGGACTTATCGGTCCACTACATCGGGGACATGGTAGAATTATGAAGGTAAAGTCATGCAATCATATGACTACAACTTTTTTCAAAATTATTTATTGACAACATCTCATTGCCAAAATTTATGTTTAAAAATCCATTGTATACACACAAATCAGAGATGAGAACATATTTTCTATGCATTGAAATTTGATATGGTAATTTATAGAAAATGCCTCTGGATGCTTATTTGAAAACACTTTACCTTTTTAATATAACCATAATCGGGGAGTTCCTTCAGAAACGTTAAAATATTTTAATCATATATTTTGAATAAATAATATTCTTATTTTGCATTAACGTTTGCGACAACAATGTGATATGAAACTCTATTTCACTCTCAAAGGTTGCAAAATAGCACTATTTTCCCATATTTCTTCGATCTCGACCTCGTATTATCTTTTCCCAACAATTTCGAATAAAATTTTGTAAAGATCTGTTCAAAATTGCGATCTATAGCATAATTACAAAAATTAGATAGGTGGATGGAAAATAGCTCGTCATGCACTGCAAACTTTTTCCGTCTGTCTGTTGTAATCACGCTATCTTTCGAACGAATTGAGGTACAAGGCTAAAATTTTGCACATATGTTTATTTTGCCAGTAGGTCCATGTTTTCATATGGCCCCTATATAACGGTATTTTGATGATTTTAGCGACATTATTTACCGGAATTGTTTCAAATTTGGTATTTGAAGTTCAAAATAGATACTACAGCCTAAGACAGAAAGTTGTCTGTGCAGGTCCACGTCTTCGTATAGCCCCCATATAACGGTACCTCCCTATATTCGGTACTTTGATGATTTTAACGTCATTATTCACCTGAGTAGTTTCAAATTACCTATTAAGAGTTCGTAATGGGAACTACAATCTTCGACAGAAAATTGTCTATGCAGGTCCAGGCCTTCGTATAGGCCCCATCCTCCTTATATTCGGTATTTTGACGATTTTAGGTACAATACTCATCGAAATTATTTGAGATGTCGTATTTGAAGTTCGTAATGGATGCTACTGCCTGTGACAGAAAATTGTCTATGCAAGTCCAGATCTTCGTATGGCTCCGATATAACGGTATTTCCCTATATACGATATTTTGATGATTTTAGCTACATTGTTCACCGTTTATTTCAAGTTTCGAATTTGAATATGGTAATGACTTATGACTACAATACCAATGTAGATCCACGTCGTATAGACCCCAATATAACGGCTATATTCGGTATTTTTAAGATTTTAACCGATTTTTTTTTTTGAAAATTTCCATATTCATTCCAAATGGTGGAGGGTATTCAAAGTTCGGCGCGGCCGAACTTACTGATTTTTTACTTGTTTAATTATTGTTTGATATTTGAACAATTAATATTGCTTGCTTGCTAGGTACGAGTTTAATAAAAATGAAGCGCTACACGATTGGATGGATTCGTTTATTATGTATTGGAGAGACAACATGAAAATGCTGCTTTTGCTATAAAATCATCTTCTGCGATGAGACCCACTTCCATCTCAATGGATTCGTCAATAGGCAGAATTGTCGCATTTTAGGTGCGGAAAATTCAGATTCACAAGAAGCAAATACATACTTAACATGTCACTGTGTGGTATGGGTTTTGGGCTGGAGGAATCATTTTTATGAAAATGAGGCAGGTCAGGCGCAAACAGTCAATGATATTTGGTATCGGAAGTGATAACCAGTTTCTTCTTGTCTAGAACTGAAGAAATAAAGGTTAAGGGCATGTGGTTTCAATTGCTGAATCTGCATTTCCCTGTAGTGTTATTTCGTGTTTTGCAGAGCTGAATTGGCCGCCTAGATATTGCGATGTAACACCTTTTGATGTTTTTATTTGCGGTTTTTTTCAAGTCGATGGTTTACGCGAATAAGTCGACGAAGACTCAAGCCTTAAAAGAAGAAATTGGACGTTGCATTAATGAAATGTCGCAGTACGAGGACAATTCAGAAACTTCATAGCCAAGGACAAAAAGCGTGGTATAAACAGAAAAAGGTAAAGTGTTTTGGAAACTTCCATCTCTTTTATGAACACAAGTTAAATTTTGTTTCGATCTGGTAACTCCTTCATATAGAAACAGGTGTTCAAAAAGGACGCATCCGCAATTTTTATACCCTCCACCATGTATACTATGTCTGCAGAACTTTTGGTATTGAAAATGGGCCATGTCGGTCCATGTTTTAATATAGCTTCCATGCAACGGTACCTCCCGATATTCTTTTTTTTGAAGATTTTTGCGACAATATTCATCGGAATTGTTTCAAATTTGGTATTTGAAGTTCGAAATGGATGATACAGCCTAGGCAGAAAATTGCCTGTGCAGGTTCAAGTCTTCGTATAGCCCCCATATAACGGTACCTCCGGATATTCGGTTATTTGTTGATTTTAGCGACATTATTTACCGGAATTGTTTCAAATTTGGTATTTGAAGTTCAAAATGGATACTACAGCCTAAGACAGAAAGTTGTCTGTGCAGGTCCACGTCTTCGTATAGACCCCATATAACGGTACCTCCCTATATTCGGTACTTTGATGATTTTAACGTCATTATTCACCTGAGTAGTTTCAAATTACCTATTAAGAGTTCGTAATGGGAACTACAATCTTCGACAGAAAATCGAAATTATTTGAGATGTCGTATTTGAAGTTCGTAATGGATGCTACTGCCTGTGACAGAAAATTGTCTATGCAAGTCCAGATCTTCGTATGGCTCCGATATAACGGTATTTCCCTATATACGATATTTTGATGATTTTAGCTACATTGTTCACCGTTTATTTCAAGTTTCGAATTTGAATATGGTAATGTCTTATGACTACAATACCAATGTAGATCCACGTCGTATAGACCCCAATATAACGGCTATATTCGGTATTTTTAAGATTTTAACCGATTTTTTTTTTTTGAAAATTTCCATATTCATTCCAAATGGTGGAGGGTATTCAAAGTTCGGCGCGGCCGAACTTACTGATTGTTTACTTGTTTAATTATTGTTTGATATTTGAACAATTAATATTGCTTGCTTGCTAGGTACGAGTTTAATAAAAATGAAGCGCTACACGATTGGATGGATTCGTTTATTATGTATTGGAGAGACAACATGAAAATGCTGCTTTTGCTATAAAATCATCTTCTGCGATGAGACCCACTTCCATCTCAATGGATTCGTCAATAGGCAGAATTGTCGCATTTTAGGTGCGGAAAATTCAGATTCACAAGAAGCAAATACATACTTAACATGTCACTGTGTGGTATGGGTTTTGGGCTGGAGGAATCATTTTTATGAAAATGAGGCAGGTCAGGCGCAAACAGTCAATGATATTTGGTATCGGAAGTGATAACCAGTTTCTTCTTGTCTAGAACTGAAGAAATAAAGGTTAAGGGCATGTGGTTTCAATTGCTGAATCTGCATTTCCCTGTAGTGTTATTTCGTGTTTTGCAGAGCTGAATTGGCCGCCTAGATATTGCGATGTAACACCTTTTGATGTTTTTATTTGCGGTTTTTTTCAAGTCGATGGTTTACGCGAATAAGTCGACGAAGACTCAAGCCTTAAAAGAAGAAATTGGACGTTGCATTAATGAAATGTCGCAGTACGAGGACAATTCAGAAACTTCATAGCCAAGGACAAAAAGCGTGGTATAAACAGAAAAAGGTAAAGTGTTTTGGAAACTTCCATCTCTTTTATGAACACAAGTTAAATTTTGTTTCGATCTGGTAACTCCTTCATATAGAAACAGGTGTTCAAAAAGGACGCATCCGCAATTTTTATACCCTCCACCATGTATACTATGTCTGCAGAACTTTTGGTATTGAAAATGGGCCATGTCGGTCCATGTTTTAATACAGCTTCCATGCAACGGTACCTCCCGATATTCTTTTTTTTTGAAGATTTGATGTTCGAAATGGATGATACAGCCTAGGCAGAAAATTGCCTGTGCAGGTTCAAGTCTTCGTATAGCCCCCATATAACGGTACCTCCGGATATTCGGTTATTTGTTGATTTTAGCGACATTATTCAACAGAATTCTTTCAAATTTGGTATTTGAAGTTCGTAATGGATACTACAGCCTATGACAGAAAATTGTCTGCGCAGGGCCACGTCTTCGTATAGCCCCCATATAACGGTACCTCCCGATATCCGGTACTTTGTTGATTTAGCGACATTATTCACAGGAATTCTTGCAAATTTGGTATTTGAAGTTTGTAATGGATGCTGCAGCCTAAGGCACAAAATTGTCTGTGCAGGTCCTCATTTTGGTATAGCCCCCATACTACATTATTCATCGATTTTTTTTTTTAAGTTTTGCCTTGTTAAGGCGAAGATCATATGTTTTATGATTTATTGTTTGTTTTCTCTTTCGAGACGAGCTTAATGATCTGAAATTTGCAGTGAAAAGGAAAGCCAGATAGACACTATCACACACTCACCACTATGCGACGCGTTTCGCCGTTGGTTAAGCGGCTCATCAGGCATATTTGGTGTGGATGATGGCTTACAAGGGCCGTTCTCTGGAAAGTAGTATATATTTCGAACTTATTGCAAATTAGCATATGCGAATTATACACTAGAAACTCTCCAGGTTGGACTCAAGTTCTATTGGCAGATCTTTTTCACAGCAAAGTTTTGTTTTTGTAGTGATGGATTTTTTGTCCACAACAACTACATTGCTTCCAATGCATACACTTGTTTTAGTGCTGCTTTAGGAAGACGGGTTAATGGCTCTGAACGTAGAGACGGCAACTTCTAGTTGGCTGCACACCGAGGTCCGCGGTTCAAATCCCACAGCCAGGCTCGGCTGAATTTTTGAGTTTTGCCTTGTTAAGGCGAAGATCATATGTTTTATGATTTATTGTTTGTTTTCTCTTTAAGTTTCGAATTTGAATCTTGTAATGGCTGATGACAAATGCAGGTCTTACGGCTACATTTTTTATCTTTAATAGTTTAACAGAATTTTTAACGGATCTTAATTGCCAAATTCGTTCCAAATGGTGGAGGGTATTTAAAGTACGGCCCGGCCGAACTTACAGATTTTTTTAATTGTTTTAAAATGGGAAAAATTAGAAATGCGTGCTGTCATTAAATATTTACATACAAAAGGTTTATCGGGGCAATAAATTCATAATGATATGATGAATGTGTTAGGTGAAAGGTGTTCAAAAGGACGCATCCGCAATTTTTATACCCTCCACCATGTATACTATGTCTGCAGAACTTTTGGTATTGAAAATGGGCCATGTCGGTCCATGTTTTAATATAGCTTCCATGCAACGGTACCTCCCGATATTCTTTTTTTTGAAGATTTTTGCGACAATATTCATCGGAATTGTTTCAAATTTGGTATTTGAAGTTCGAAATGGATGATACAGCCTAGGCAGAAAATTGCCTGTGCAGGTTCAAGTCTTCGTATAGCCCCCATATAACGGTACCTCCGGATATTCGGTTATTTGTTGATTTTAGCGACATTATTTACCGGAATTGTTTCAAATTTGGTATTTGAAGTTCAAAATGGATACTACAGCCTAAGACAGAAAGTTGTCTGTGCAGGTCCACGTCTTCGTATAGACCCCATATAACGGTACCTCCCTATATTCGGTACTTTGATGATTTTAACGTCATTATTCACCTGAGTAGTTTCAAATTACCTATTAAGAGTTCGTAATGGGAACTACAATCTTCGACAGAAAATTGTCTATGCAGGTCCAGGCCTTCGTATAGGCCCCATCCTCCTTATATTCGGTATTTTGACGATTTTAGGTACAATACTCATCGAAATTATTTGAGATGTCGTATTTGAAGTTCGTAATGGATGCTACTGCCTGTGACAGAAAATTGTCTATGCAAGTCCAGATCTTCGTATGGCTCCGATATAACGGTATTTCCCTATATACGATATTTTGATGATTTTAGCTACATTGTTCACCGTTTATTTCAAGTTTCGAATTTGAATATGGTAATGTCTTATGACTACAATACCAATGTAGATCCACGACGTATAGACCCCAATATAACGGCTATATTCGGTATTTTTAAGATTTTAACCGATTTTTTTTATTTTTTTTTTTGAAAATTTCCATATTCATTCCAAATGGTGGAGGGTATTCAAAGTTCGGCGCGGCCGAACTTACTGATTTTTTACTTGTTTAATTATTGTTTGATATTTGAACAATTAATATTGCTTGCTTGCTAGGTACGAGTTTAATAAAAATGAAGCGCTACACGATTGGATGGATTCGTTTATTATGTATTGGAGAGACAACATGAAAATGCTGCTTTTGCTATAAAATCATCTTCTGCGATGAGACCCACTTCCATCTCAATGGATTCGTCAATAGGCAGAATTGTCGCATTTTAGGTGCGGAAAATTCAGATTCACAAGAAGCAAATACATACTTAACATGTCACTGTGTGGTATGGGTTTTGGGCTGGAGGAATCATTTTTATGAAAATGAGGCAGGTCAGGCGCAAACAGTCAATGATATTTGGTATCGGAAGTGATAACCAGTTTCTTCTTGTCTAGAACTGAAGAAATAAAGGTTAAGGGCATGTGGTTTCAATTGCTGAATCTGCATTTCCCTGTAGTGTTATTTCGTGTTTTGCAGAGCTGAATTGGCCGCCTAGATATTGCGATGTAACACCTTTTGATGTTTTTATTTGCGGTTTTTTTCAAGTCGATGGTTTACGCGAATAAGTCGACGAAGACTCAAGCCTTAAAAGAAGAAATTGGACGTTGCATTAATGAAATGTCGCAGTACGAGGACAGTTCAGAAACTTCATAGCCAAGGACAAAAAGCGTGGTATAAACAGAAAAAAGTAAAGTGTTTTGGAAACTTCCATCTCTTTTATGAACACAAGTTAAATTTTGTTTCGATCTGGTAACTCCTTCATATAGAAACAGGTGTTCAAAAAGGACGCATCCGCAATTTTTATACCCTCCACCATGTATACTATGTCTGCAGAACTTTTGGTATTGAAAATGGGCCATGTCGGTCCATGTTTTAATACAGCTTCCATGCAACGGTACCTCCCGATATTCTTTTTTTTTGAAGATTTTTGCGACAATATTCATCGGAATTGTTTCAAATTTGGTATTTGAAGTTCGAAATGGATGATACAGCCTAGGCAGAAAATTGCCTGTGCAGGTTCAAGTCTTCGTATAGCCCCCATATAACGGTACCTCCGGATATTCGGTTATTTGTTGATTTTAGCGACATTATTTACCGGAATTGTTTCAAATTTGGTATTTGAAGTTCAAAATGGATACTACAGCCTAAGACAGAAAGTTGTCTGTGCAGGTCCACGTCTTCGTATAGACCCCATATAACGGTACCTCCCTATATTCGGTACTTTGATGATTTTAACGTCATTATTCACCTGAGTAGTTTCAAATTACCTATTAAGAGTTCGTAATGGGAACTACAATCTTCGACAGAAAATCGAAATTATTTGAGATGTCGTATTTGAAGTTCGTAATGGATGCTACTGCCTGTGACAGAAAATTGTCTATGCAAGTCCAGATCTTCGTATGGCTCCGATATAACGGTATTTCCCTATATACGATATTTTGATGATTTTAGCTACATTGTTCACCGTTTATTTCAAGTTTCGAATTTGAATATGGTAATGACTTATGACTACAATACCAATGTAGATCCACGTCGTATAGACCCCAATATAACGGCTATATTCGGTATTTTTAAGATTTTAACCGATTTTTTTTTTTTTGAAAATTTCCATATTCATTCCAAATGGTGGAGGGTATTCAAAGTTCGGCGCGGCCGAACTTACTGATTTTTTACTTGTTTAATTATTGTTTGATATTTGAACAATTAATATTGCTTGCTTGCTAGGTACGAGTTTAATAAAAATGAAGCGCTACACGATTGGATGGATTCGTTTATTATGTATTGGAGAGACAACATGAAAATGCTGCTTTTGCTATAAAATCATCTTCTGCGATGAGACCCACTTCCATCTCAATGGATTCGTCAATAGGCAGAATTGTCGCATTTTAGGTGCGGAAAATTCAGATTCACAAGAAGCAAATACATACTTAACATGTCACTGTGTGGTATGGGTTTTGGGCTGGAGGAATCATTTTTATGAAAATGAGGCAGGTCAGGCGCAAACAGTCAATGATATTTGGTATCGGAAGTGATAACCAGTTTCTTCTTGTCTAGAACTGAAGAAATAAAGGTTAAGGGCATGTGGTTTCAATTGCTGAATCTGCATTTCCCTGTAGTGTTATTTCGTGTTTTGCAGAGCTGAATTGGCCGCCTAGATATTGCGATGTAACACCTTTTGATGTTTTTATTTGCGGTTTTTTTCAAGTCGATGGTTTACGCGAATAAGTCGACGAAGACTCAAGCCTTAAAAGAAGAAATTGGACGTTGCATTAATGAAATGTCGCAGTACGAGGACAATTCAGAAACTTCATAGCCAAGGACAAAAAGCGTGGTATAAACAGAAAAAGGTAAAGTGTTTTGGAAACTTCCATCTCTTTTATGAACACAAGTTAAATTTTGTTTCGATCTGGTAACTCCTTCATATAGAAACAGGTGTTCAAAAAGGACGCATCCGCAATTTTTATACCCTCCACCATGTATACTATGTCTGCAGAACTTTTGGTATTGAAAATGGGCCATGTCGGTCCATGTTTTAATACAGCTTCCATGCAACGGTACCTCCCGATATTCTTTTTTTTTGAAGATTTGATGTTCGAAATGGATGATACAGCCTAGGCAGAAAATTGCCTGTGCAGGTTCAAGTCTTCGTATAGCCCCCATATAACGGTACCTCCGGATATTCGGTTATTTGTTGATTTTAGCGACATTATTCAACAGAATTCTTTCAAATTTGGTATTTGAAGTTCGTAATGGATACTACAGCCTATGACAGAAAATTGTCTGCGCAGGGCCACGTCTTCGTATAGCCCCCATATAACGGTACCTCCCGATATCCGGTACTTTGTTGATTTAGCGACATTATTCACAGGAATTCTTGCAAATTTGGTATTTGAAGTTTGTAATGGATGCTGCAGCCTAAGGCACAAAATTGTCTGTGCAGGTCCTCATTTTGGTATAGCCCCCATACTACATTATTCATCGATTTTTTTTTTAAGTTTTGCCTTGTTAAGGCGAAGATCATATGTTTTATGATTTATTGTTTGTTTTCTCTTTCGAGACGAGCTTAATGATCTGAAATTTGCAGTGAAAAGGAAAGCCAGATAGACACTATCACACACTCACCACTATGCGACGCGTTTCGCCGTTGGTTAAGCGGCTCATCAGGCATATTTGGTGTGGATGATGGCTTACAAGGGCCGTTCTCTGGAAAGTAGTATATATTTCGAACTTATTGCAAATTAGCATATGCGAATTATACACTAGAAACTCTCCAGGTTGGACTCAAGTTCTATTGGCAGATCTTTTTCACAGCAAAGTTTTGTTTTTGTAGTGATGGATTTTTTGTCCACAACAACTACATTGCTTCCAATGCATACACTTGTTTTAGTGCTGCTTTAGGAAGACGGGTTAATGGCTCTGAACGTAGAGACGGCAACTTCTAGTTGGCTGCACACCGAGGTCCGCGGTTCAAATCCCACAGCCAGGCTCGGCTGAATTTTTGAGTTTTGCCTTGTTAAGGCGAAGATCATATGTTTTATGATTTATTGTTTGTTTTCTCTTTAAGTTTCGAATTTGAATCTTGTAATGGCTGATGACAAATGCAGGTCTTACGGCTACATTTTTTATCTTTAATAGTTTAACAGAATTTTTAACGGATCTTAATTGCCAAATTCGTTCCAAATGGTGGAGGGTATTTAAAGTACGGCCCGGCCGAACTTACAGATTTTTTTAATTGTTTTAAAATGGGAAAAATTAGAAATGCGTGCTGTCATTAAATATTTACATACAAAAGGTTTATCGGGGCAATAAATTCATAATGATATGATGAATGTGTTAGGTGAAAGGTGTTCAAAAGGACGCATCCGCAATTTTTATACCCTCCACCATGTATACTATGTCTGCAGAACTTTTGGTATTGAAAATGGGCCATGTCGGTCCATGTTTTAATATAGCTTCCATGCAACGGTACCTCCCGATATTCTTTTTTTTGAAGATTTTTGCGACAATATTCATCGGAATTGTTTCAAATTTGGTATTTGAAGTTCGAAATGGATGATACAGCCTAGGCAGAAAATTGCCTGTGCAGGTTCAAGTCTTCGTATAGCCCCCATATAACGGTACCTCCGGATATTCGGTTATTTGTTGATTTTAGCGACATTATTTACCGGAATTGTTTCAAATTTGGTATTTGAAGTTCAAAATGGATACTACAGCCTAAGACAGAAAGTTGTCTGTGCAGGTCCACGTCTTCGTATAGACCCCATATAACGGTACCTCCCTATATTCGGTACTTTGATGATTTTAACGTCATTATTCACCTGAGTAGTTTCAAATTACCTATTAAGAGTTCGTAATGGGAACTACAATCTTCGACAGAAAATTGTCTATGCAGGTCCAGGCCTTCGTATAGGCCCCATCCTCCTTATATTCGGTATTTTGACGATTTTAGGTACAATACTCATCGAAATTATTTGAGATGTCGTATTTGAAGTTCGTAATGGATGCTACTGCCTGTGACAGAAAATTGTCTATGCAAGTCCAGATCTTCGTATGGCTCCGATATAACGGTATTTCCCTATATACGATATTTTGATGATTTTAGCTACATTGTTCACCGTTTATTTCAAGTTTCGAATTTGAATATGGTAATGTCTTATGACTACAATACCAATGTAGATCCACGACGTATAGACCCCAATATAACGGCTATATTCGGTATTTTTAAGATTTTAACCGATTTTTTTTATTTTTTTTTTGAAAATTTCCATATTCATTCCAAATGGTGGAGGGTATTCAAAGTTCGGCGCGGCCGAACTTACTGATTTTTTACTTGTTTAATTATTGTTTGATATTTGAACAATTAATATTGCTTGCTTGCTAGGTACGAGTTTAATAAAAATGAAGCGCTACACGATTGGATGGATTCGTTTATTATGTATTGGAGAGACAACATGAAAATGCTGCTTTTGCTATAAAATCATCTTCTGCGATGAGACCCACTTCCATCTCAATGGATTCGTCAATAGGCAGAATTGTCGCATTTTAGGTGCGGAAAATTCAGATTCACAAGAAGCAAATACATACTTAACATGTCACTGTGTGGTATGGGTTTTGGGCTGGAGGAATCATTTTTATGAAAATGAGGCAGGTCAGGCGCAAACAGTCAATGATATTTGGTATCGGAAGTGATAACCAGTTTCTTCTTGTCTAGAACTGAAGAAATAAAGGTTAAGGGCATGTGGTTTCAATTGCTGAATCTGCATTTCCCTGTAGTGTTATTTCGTGTTTTGCAGAGCTGAATTGGCCGCCTAGATATTGCGATGTAACACCTTTTGATGTTTTTATTTGCGGTTTTTTTCAAGTCGATGGTTTACGCGAATAAGTCGACGAAGACTCAAGCCTTAAAAGAAGAAATTGGACGTTGCATTAATGAAATGTCGCAGTACGAGGACAGTTCAGAAACTTCATAGCCAAGGACAAAAAGCGTGGTATAAACAGAAAAAAGTAAAGTGTTTTGGAAACTTCCATCTCTTTTATGAACACAAGTTAAATTTTGTTTCGATCTGGTAACTCCTTCATATAGAAACAGGTGTTCAAAAAGGACGCATCCGCAATTTTTATACCCTCCACCATGTATACTATGTCTGCAGAACTTTTGGTATTGAAAATGGGCCATGTCGGTCCATGTTTTAATACAGCTTCCATGCAACGGTACCTCCCGATATTCTTTTTTTTTGAAGATTTGATGTTCGAAATGGATGATACAGCCTAGGCAGAAAATTGCCTGTGCAGGTTCAAGTCTTCGTATAGCCCCCATATAACGGTACCTCCGGATATTCGGTTATTTGTTGATTTTAGCGACATTATTCAACAGAATTCTTTCAAATTTGGTATTTGAAGTTCGTAATGGATACTACAGCCTATGACAGAAAATTGTCTGCGCAGGGCCACGTCTTCGTATAGCCCCCATATAACGGTACCTCCCGATATCCGGTACTTTGTTGATTTAGCGACATTATTCACAGGAATTCTTGCAAATTTGGTATTTGAAGTTTGTAATGGATGCTGCAGCCTAAGGCACAAAATTGTCTGTGCAGGTCCTCATTTTGGTATAGCCCCCATACTACATTATTCATCGATTTTTTTTTTAAGTTTTGCCTTGTTAAGGCGAAGATCATATGTTTTATGATTTATTGTTTGTTTTCTCTTTCGAGACGAGCTTAATGATCTGAAATTTGCAGTGAAAAGGAAAGCCAGATAGACACTATCACACACTCACCACTATGCGACGCGTTTCGCCGTTGGTTAAGCGGCTCATCAGGCATATTTGGTGTGGATGATGGCTTACAAGGGCCGTTCTCTGGAAAGTAGTATATATTTCGAACTTATTGCAAATTAGCATATGCGAATTATACACTAGAAACTCTCCAGGTTGGACTCAAGTTCTATTGGCAGATCTTTTTCACAGCAAAGTTTTGTTTTTGTAGTGATGGATTTTTTGTCCACAACAACTACATTGCTTCCAATGCATACACTTGTTTTAGTGCTGCTTTAGGAAGACGGGTTAATGGCTCTGAACGTAGAGACGGCAACTTCTAGTTGGCTGCACACCGAGGTCCGCGGTTCAAATCCCACAGCCAGGCTCGGCTGAATTTTTGAGTTTTGCCTTGTTAAGGCGAAGATCATATGTTTTATGATTTATTGTTTGTTTTCTCTTTAAGTTTCGAATTTGAATCTTGTAATGGCTGATGACAAATGCAGGTCTTACGGCTACATTTTTTATCTTTAATAGTTTAACAGAATTTTTAACGGATCTTAATTGCCAAATTCGTTCCAAATGGTGGAGGGTATTTAAAGTACGGCCCGGCCGAACTTACAGATTTTTTTAATTGTTTTAAAATGGGAAAAATTAGAAATGCGTGCTGTCATTAAATATTTACATACAAAAGGTTTATCGGGGCAATAAATTCATAATGATATGATGAATGTGTTAGGTGAAAGGTGTTCAAAAGGACGCATCCGCAATTTTTATACCCTCCACCATGTATACTATGTCTGCAGAACTTTTGGTATTGAAAATGGGCCATGTCGGTCCATGTTTTAATATAGCTTCCATGCAACGGTACCTCCCGATATTCTTTTTTTTGAAGATTTTTGCGACAATATTCATCGGAATTGTTTCAAATTTGGTATTTGAAGTTCGAAATGGATGATACAGCCTAGGCAGAAAATTGCCTGTGCAGGTTCAAGTCTTCGTATAGCCCCCATATAACGGTACCTCCGGATATTCGGTTATTTGTTGATTTTAGCGACATTATTTACCGGAATTGTTTCAAATTTGGTATTTGAAGTTCAAAATGGATACTACAGCCTAAGACAGAAAGTTGTCTGTGCAGGTCCACGTCTTCGTATAGACCCCATATAACGGTACCTCCCTATATTCGGTACTTTGATGATTTTAACGTCATTATTCACCTGAGTAGTTTCAAATTACCTATTAAGAGTTCGTAATGGGAACTACAATCTTCGACAGAAAATTGTCTATGCAGGTCCAGGCCTTCGTATAGGCCCCATCCTCCTTATATTCGGTATTTTGACGATTTTAGGTACAATACTCATCGAAATTATTTGAGATGTCGTATTTGAAGTTCGTAATGGATGCTACTGCCTGTGACAGAAAATTGTCTATGCAAGTCCAGATCTTCGTATGGCTCCGATATAACGGTATTTCCCTATATACGATATTTTGATGATTTTAGCTACATTGTTCACCGTTTATTTCAAGTTTCGAATTTGAATATGGTAATGTCTTATGACTACAATACCAATGTAGATCCACGACGTATAGACCCCAATATAACGGCTATATTCGGTATTTTTAAGATTTTAACCGATTTTTTTTATTTTTTTTTTGAAAATTTCCATATTCATTCCAAATGGTGGAGGGTATTCAAAGTTCGGCGCGGCCGAACTTACTGATTTTTTACTTGTTTAATTATTGTTTGATATTTGAACAATTAATATTGCTTGCTTGCTAGGTACGAGTTTAATAAAAATGAAGCGCTACACGATTGGATGGATTCGTTTATTATGTATTGGAGAGACAACATGAAAATGCTGCTTTTGCTATAAAATCATCTTCTGCGATGAGACCCACTTCCATCTCAATGGATTCGTCAATAGGCAGAATTGTCGCATTTTAGGTGCGGAAAATTCAGATTCACAAGAAGCAAATACATACTTAACATGTCACTGTGTGGTATGGGTTTTGGGCTGGAGGAATCATTTTTATGAAAATGAGGCAGGTCAGGCGCAAACAGTCAATGATATTTGGTATCGGAAGTGATAACCAGTTTCTTCTTGTCTAGAACTGAAGAAATAAAGGTTAAGGGCATGTGGTTTCAATTGCTGAATCTGCATTTCCCTGTAGTGTTATTTCGTGTTTTGCAGAGCTGAATTGGCCGCCTAGATATTGCGATGTAACACCTTTTGATGTTTTTATTTGCGGTTTTTTTTCAAGTCGATGGTTTACGCGAATAAGTCGACGAAGACTCAAGCCTTAAAAGAAGAAATTGGACGTTGCATTAATGAAATGTCGCAGTACGAGGACAGTTCAGAAACTTCATAGCCAAGGACAAAAAGCGTGGTATAAACAGAAAAAAGTAAAGTGTTTTGGAAACTTCCATCTCTTTTATGAACACAAGTTAAATTTTGTTTCGATCTGGTAACTCCTTCATATAGAAACAGGTGTTCAAAAAGGACGCATCCGCAATTTTTATACCCTCCACCATGTATACTATGTCTGCAGAACTTTTGGTATTGAAAATGGGCCATGTCGGTCCATGTTTTAATACAGCTTCCATGCAACGGTACCTCCCGATATTCTTTTTTTTGAAGATTTGATGTTCGAAATGGATGATACAGCCTAGGCAGAAAATTGCCTGTGCAGGTTCAAGTCTTCGTATAGCCCCCATATAACGGTACCTCCGGATATTCGGTTATTTGTTGATTTTAGCGACATTATTCAACAGAATTCTTTCAAATTTGGTATTTGAAGTTCGTAATGGATACTACAGCCTATGACAGAAAATTGTCTGCGCAGGGCCACGTCTTCGTATAGCCCCCATATAACGGTACCTCCCGATATTCGGTACTTTGTTGATTTAGCGACATTATTCACAGGAATTCTTGCAAATTTGGTATTTGAAGTTTGTAATGGATGCTGCAGCCTAAGGCACAAAATTGTCTGTGCAGGTCCTCATTTTGGTATAGCCCCCATACTACATTATTCATCGATTTTTTTTTAAGTTTCGAATTTGAATCTTGTAATGGCTGATGACAAATGCAGGTCTTACGGCTACATTTTTTATCTTTAATAGTTTAACAGAATTTTTAACGGATCTTAATTGCCAAATTCGTTCCAAATGGTGGAGGGCATTTAAAGTACGGCCCGGCCGAACTTACAGATTTTTTTAATTGTTTTAAAATGGGAAAAATTAGAAATGCGTGCTGTCATTAAATATTTACATACAAAAGGTTTATCGGGGCAATAAATTCATAATGATATGATGAATGTGTTAGGTGAAAGTGCTCCTTTATATGCAACCGTAAAACCAGTAAAGAAAGTCCTAAATTTGGTCGGGGCCGACTTTGCTAATTTAGTAGAGCTCCACATAACAATTAAAAGTTTTTATGGGAGAATTCAATCACACATGCTATGATTATAATTATAATTTAAAGTTCAAAGGACTAAATATAACGAAGCATTTGTATCTTTTAAATTCGGACTTGTATTGAACATTTGGTGCAAAATTAATTTGAAATCAGATAAAGATATATACGGGAGCTATATCCAAATCTGAACTGATCTCGATAAAATTTGGCAAAGATATTTCTGAGCTGTATTTGATATATTTCCCTGAATATCGTTATTACGGAGTGCATATTACGGCTGTGGATAACAAATATAACAAATCGGATGAACAGTATATATGGGAGCTATAGCTATATCTGAACCGATCTTCACCAAATTTGACATACTAGCTTCTAGACTCAATTTGGTCGTAAGTGCCAAATTCCCATTTTTCCCATTTGGACAAATATTAGACGTTTGGTGCGCAATAAAAGGTAAATTGGACGATGTTATATATGGAAGCTATATCCAAATCTGAGCCGATCTCGATAAAACTTAGCAAAGGTATTTCTGAGCTGCATTTGATATATTTTTCTAAATATTGTTGTTACAGAGTGCATATTACGGCTGCGGAGGACAAAAATATCAAATCGGATGAACAATATATATGTGAGCTATAGCTATATCTGAACCGATTTCGATCAAATTTGGCCTAATTTGGTTGTATGTGCAAA
This sequence comes from Musca domestica, assembly GCF_030504385.1. NCBI lineage: Eukaryota > Metazoa > Arthropoda > Insecta > Diptera > Muscidae > Musca > Musca domestica. The sequence goes on along the minus strand of NW_026712328.1, from coordinate 15,572,043 downwards.
ACTCCATACTATTCGGGTTTGGTGCACAATAAAAGGCAAATCGGACAAAGATATATATGGGATCTAAATTTTTACCGATCATCTCACATTTCAATAGGGTTCGTCCTTGGGCCAAACAAATGTTGTTTGGAAAATTTCATCCCAATCGGATAATAAATGTGACCTGCATTTTGTTCACAAGAATACATGGACATGCATAAATCAACTCAGAAAGTGATTCTATGGAGATCCTCAAAAGTAACTATGGGTCTATCTCGCTTCCTTCTCCATGTTACAAACAAATGCACAAAGATATAATACCCTTACCACTATGTGGTGTATGGTATAAAAATGGGTTGCTGAATTTAAACGTGGTCGTTTAAGCATTGAAGATGAACCACGTAGTGTACGTCCAAAACAGCAACAACAACAGAAAATGTAGCCAAAGTGCATGATATGGTATTAAATGATCGACGAATAAAAGTGCATGAAATTGCTAATATCATGGGTATCTCAAATGACCAACCCGATTATTTATGCAAACGCATAAGAATGAACATTTCTCAAGCTTCTTTGTATCATTTTAAACGAAATAAAACGAATTGTAAGCGTCGTTTCATAACTGTTGATGAGACATGGATTCACCATTATACTCCAGAGACAAAAGAACAATCCAAACAGTGGAGTGAAGCTGGAGGAAGTGCCCCAATGAAGGCAAAAACAATTCAATCGGCTGGTAAGTTTATGGCAACGGCTTTTTGGGACTTCAAATATATTATATATATATATATATATATATATATATATATATATATATATATATATATATATATATATATATATATATTTGATTTTATGATTGACTATCTGCAAGAGGGTTAATAATAAATTTAGAGCACTATTGCAACTATTGCATCAATTAAATGTACAAATTCCAAGAAAACGCCCTGGCTTACAACACAAATAAACATAATAAGTTTTCATCCAGTTTTTACAATGGCTAAAATCAGCGAAGTAAAGTACGAGTTGTTTGACCACCCACTTATTCTCCTGATTTAGCTTCCCTGCTGGCAAGCGTTTTACCTCAAATGATTACAGTTGTAAGCAAATATTTTGAAGACCTTGAGGAAAACTATTTTAATCAAGGGATATAATTGCTAGAAAAGCGTTGGACTAAGTGTATTTAAGTATCAGGAGATTAAATTGAAAAACAAATATATTTTTGAAACCCTAACTATTATCTTTCATTGATAGGCAAAGAAGTTTCCGAACCGCCCTCGTATTTAGGCAAATCGGTCATAAAAAATTTCAATAAAATATCGCTTGTATGTCAGATAAGCCGTGGCAGCCATCTGCACAATATCTTGCTCTATACATAACCTCATTCTGTCTACTTTACAATATAATAACGTTTCACATTTTTTAATATCCGTGTTTTATTTAAAATTTAGAATTTTCATTCTTGCTGGGACATCCTTTAAAATGATATTTTATTTAGTTAAGTTGCAACTTACCACCCACGGTCATATTTGACGATTCTCCAATTAATTTGAATTCTGGTGAATCACCAGAGACTTCACAGCGATATGATCCGGAGGACTGTGGACTTAGTTTCTCCAATTCTACCTCACAAATGAATTGATTGCAGTGAGAGGAGCCGGCAGCAATTGAAACTCCTTTAACAGGAAACCAATTTCTAGTCGGTGGAGTTAGCGGCGAATATCTGCAATATTGGAATGTCAATAGAAATTGAATAAATAGTTGATATAGTATAAATCTATATGTGTAGTTTATGTTTTAATGTATTACAAAATGCATGAAGAAAAAAATAAAAACAGATGCCTAGTAGAAGTTGGATGTTTCCATAAAACTATAACTACGAAAAATATCAATGTACTGAAATAAATGTTGCCACTCCTATCTTCGAATAGTTATTTTTTCAAAATATCTGAAATCTTCCCCCAGAGGGGAAATCATGCAGTTATATGCAATTAAATCAAGGCGAGACTTAAAATGATTTCATAACTTTTAAATATTCATTTCCCCCATAAATATCTATGGTCTCCAACGATAAGCGTTTTTTATATTGAAAATTAAAAATAAACCCGTGCTACTCCGCCAACATTTGTTTGTGATCAATTGGCATAAAATTGTGTCTAAATGTCATATGTTCTGGGCGCACAGAAATATCGGATTCTTTTTTTCCACATTCCCATCCATCATACAACGTCGGAGTAGAGTTGGATTTTTTGTGTGCAAAATCTTGCAATTTTTTTTTTTTAATTTTTATTTTCCCTGCTATTGGTTTAACGCTGCGCCTCACAATCGGACATTTTATTGGTTTTTCTCGATTTGAATTTTATATTTTTTTGTTAACGCGGACAAGATTGGTCAATGCATATTTTCAATTTGCATTAAACACACGGAAAAAAAAACTTAAATATGCAAAGCTTTTTATGTTCGTTTTTATGCCAAAAAGCAGCACAGAAACCGAAAATGCAAATTCAAATCAATTTTAACTGCTCAGCCATGCAAATGTTGCTCTGTGGTCAAAGCGCATTTTTTCGTGTTTGGCTTTTTTTGCTTTTGGCCAGTGTAAGCAGCCACCGACCGAATGCCGTTAATAACAATGGAAATAATAGATAAAAACCAAAAACAAGAAAAATGTGTCAGAAGAAGTGGCGGCAATAAAAGTCGTCAATATTTCAACACCAAATAAGCGATGTCGATTTGCGGCGATTACCGTTTAATCTATGCAAATCGCTGGTGTTCAATGTTGCTACTAATTCATTTTAGCCTCTCGCTCTCCATTGTTTTGAGTTTGTCTAACAAAGAGTGTTTGTTTGGTGTCGCCCCGCCGTTGGTAAACTATGAGTGCAATTAAAGCAATTTTAGTCTCCATTATTGAAAGATGGTTAAAATTATTTAAAGAATTGTTGAGAACATATATTTATTTTATATAAACTTTCAATACTCAATTGAAAGCTATGAATTATTGAATATGGTTCGATGAAGCTGAAAGTATAAGACGGTATGTTGGATCCAATGTTCTCCCATTAAGTTTGCTAATAAATTTTTTATTAGGCTTGAAGGATTTTTCAGCCCTTAAAACAACATCACTAAATATGGACCAATGTCAATATGAATGTGGAAAATTATTTTATTCCTTTCTGAAGTTCAAGCTTGAAGTTAATATATTGTGACCTGTAGTCTGTACTTTTTATACCCCACACCACACTGTGGTACAGGATTGTATGTATTTTTGCATTTGTATACAATATGCAAAAGGAAATGAGATTATCTTCATAAAATCACATTCATAGTCAATTTGTGCAGGTCCGTCCGTTTGTCAACATATTTTTTCAATCACAATACTCGTCACATTTATTGTCAGATTGAGACAAAACTTATAAAATATAAAATTTTTCGAAATCAGTACAATTTATGTTAATAATTTTAAATCATACGATCATGTTTCGATTAGAATAAAGTCTGCGAAATTTGGAACAAATCGAAATAGATATTCCTATGGCTCCCATACATATGTTTCATTCATTTTCTAATAAGATACAATGATATGCTATGGTAGATTACAGGTGTGTTATACCAGATATTCGGAATTATTTAAATTATAGCGGTATTTTTCAAAGGATTTTGCTTATATTTTTCAATTACCTTCCAAATGGTGGATGATTTTAAAATTCGAATGGGAAGAACTTAAATGCATTTTTATTATTTTTTCACTTTTGAAGTCGGACGAGTATAATCAGTGAAAATAATACTCGTTATTTGGTAGTGAGAAAACTAATTTAGATTGATTCGTAATTTTTTGAGGAATAATCTAGTATTTTAAACCTTTTCGTTAATGCATAAACTAGTTTGTAAGTGACTGTTTCATACAACCCTTATATCAATTTCAAGTCACATTTTACCAGCGTTCGAAAATAAACATTATGGTACAGTACCATAGTGTTCTGTACCGTACCGAGGTGGAGTGGTACACTACGATAGTGTACCGTACCGGAACACAACCCTTAAAAAATATTTTAGTGATACTGTACCGGAGCACAACGATAATCGTACTGTACCGCAGTCGGAGCACTAAAAATCGTAGTGTTCCGCAGTCGGAGCACTACAAAATCGTAGTGTTCCGCAGTCGGAGCACTACAAAATCGTAGTTTACCACATGGTGGAACATTAAAAAAATAATGTACCGGTAGTGTACCACATGTGTGTTGTTTACGATTTGGTGAAATATTGAATGTTTGATATTTTTGATAATGCAAAATTAAAAAATACAATTCAATATTATAAAAATAAATGCTGGATTTATCTTTTTGCGAAATTGAAGAAAGAGTGATACTAACATCGAATTTTGTGTAATTTAGCAAAGTCGGATTATCATTAATTTCTTTTATTATAATCATTTTATTAATTTACAATGCCATATACAAAAAAATCAAAAAAATCAAACATTTAATATTATTTTCCCAAGTCATAATGTGGTGCATGTGGTACAATACGAGTTTTTAGTGCTCCGATTGCGGAACACTACGTTTTTTAGTGCTCCGACTCCGGAACACTACGATTTTTTAGTGCTCCGACTGCGGAACACTACGATTTTTTAGTGCTCCGACTGCGGTACAGTACGATTATCGTTGTGTTCCGGAACAGTATCACTAAAATATTTTTTAGTGGTAGTGTACCGGTACACTACCGCTAAAAATTTTTTTAATGATACTGTATCGGTACAGTACACTATGTTAGTGTACAGTTTATTTTCGAACGCTGCATTTTACATATAGCACAAACTCAATTGTCGTAGCATATCCTAGCCTCAAAGTAGTCAACTAAATTTCTCTTTAATAATAATTCTCATTCACTTCACATGACTACCCGAATATATATTCTGTTTTTATCCACAGAAGATATCGATCAATAGCCGACAAAGTACGAACAGGAGTGGCATCGTCTGCAGTCCCGTTACAAGTTGATCACAAACTTTTAATACCCTCCACCTTGGGGAAACGAAACATTTTTATATAAAAGTACCAGAATTCAAGCGTGTTTCGCTTTAAGCTTCATATACCAATAAGACCGATTGGATAATGCAGTTAAACTTATCAAAAAACCATAAAGTGAGCCGGCCGTTATATGGAGCCATACTAAAACAAGAAATTCTATAGACATTTTTATACTTCGAGGATTGTCATCTATCAAATCTTCTAAAAAACCAAATTTGACACAAGTATGTGGGTAAATATGACTATGATTGTCAAAACACTGAATATCGGTGGATGTCGTTATTTGTGCGATATAGGAAAACGTGGAACTTAATATTCATTGAACTAACTATTCATATGAACTAAATATACCCATTTTTATTAAAATATCGAATATCGGCAGGTATTGTTATATGGGGGCTATACCGAAACGTGGACTTACACATATAATTTTTCGCACACGAACAAGAACCCATTACGAACTAAAAATATCAACTTCTGGACAAATCCGTTAAAATATGTGGCAAAAATCATCAAAATACCGAATATTGGAAGGTACCGTTATATGGGGGCTATACCAACAAGTGGACTTATACATACAATGTTCTGCCATACGAGCTACAACGCATATTGACCCACAATTACCAATTTTCAGACAAATCGGCGAAAAAAGGTGGCAATAATCATCAAAATACCGAATACCGGTAGTCACCGTTATGTGGGGCTATGCAAAAACGTGGACCTATACGTAGAATGTTCTGCCATACGAGCTAAGACCCGTTATGACTAACAAATACGAATTTTTAAACAAATCCGTGAAAAAAATGTGGCATAAATCATCAAAATACCGAATATCGAGAGGTACCGTTATATGCATACTATACCAAAACGCTAGCTAGCGCTTATAATACACTCATGTTTTACTCAAGCGTTTGTCGTCCTCCTTGGGAGCGACTGAGCTTACCTCAGCCTTTATATGGATTATTGGCTTATACATTTTCCAAGTTTTCCTATGCATTGTCATTTAGTGATAATCGTTTCATATTAATATATAAATCTCATATATTGATTAGCTATATTCGATTTCAAATTTTAGCCGCCAAAATGTTCTAAAAACTCTCTTATCGAAAATGTAGATATGTAAGACAAGTTACATCTGATAGCCCCTTAAGCAGCCCGATGTATCAACATTTGAGGAAATCAAAAAAATTCAATTAAAATGCCTGAACTGGAATGGTTCGTCCGTCGATAATTTTCCTACTGGGACATTCTATGGCATGAACATGGAGGACAAACATCAACAATCTAAACGTTATAATATTCTAGCTTACAATTTCACTGTGCCGTTTCCAATTAGCATATTTTGTTGTAGTTTTTGTAACTGGAACATGGTTGGTTGCATAATCTTCTCATATGTTTCCGGGCGTTGTGTTTGTTTTCGCCGCTTCTCGTCTGCAGGATTTTCCAAATGGCAAAATCGCATTGCATGCATTTTCGTTTCGTTCGGCATTTGTTATGTCTCTCTGCTGCTTCTTTATTAGCATATCGTTTGTTAAATTGCTCGGTTTTACTTTATTTATACAATTTGTTGTACAATTCGTTTGATAATGTCGTTCGCTGGTTCGTTCGTTCGTTTTATTTCATTTCAATTGTCTTGCATTTGAATTGGCATAAATTGAGTCATGCCCCCATTCGGGCAGACTAACATTTGTTCCTTTTCTCTCCTTTCGGTACATATTTACGATGAAAGGCAATTGTTGGATGAACAACCGGCCAACAACAATTGGAGATTTAATTGAATATATTGTTTGTGTTTCTGACGGACGGTCTCCATTTGATTCCGGATATATGTATTGGTTCTAAAAACGAGATTGCATTCGTTGAAAATCCAATGACTTTAGAATTCGTTTGACTTTCATAACCACAAAGATTCTATTTTTTTATATTAAGTTCAAAGGAAATAATATTTGAAATAGGAAAGAAAAAGAAATGCTACTATGTAATAATGATTTTTTTCAAGAATTTTGCTTTATTTTTTGTTATCAATGCTATAGTGCACTGGATTGAGTAGAGTACACAATCGTGAAATTTTAATAGCTCGCGTGCAAAAAAAAAAAAAATACCAATTATATATCTGTTCGTACGTAATCTTGTAAACAATTCCTACATACGCTCCACTACCACATTTCAGAGGATTCAACATCTTGCCATTGACGGTAGATGGTAAATGTTAAATTTCCAGAGTATATATATGCAAATTTGTATTGCATTTTGTAATATGTTGTATGTATATGTGTATAATGGTTAACCACAATACTGGTTTCAGGTATTATTCCGATAATTCAAATTATCCACATTTAAAACTACTCATTCTGGCACAACACTTTGCATCGATAATTTCACATTATATCGCAAACTTTTTTTATTGTTTTTTCTTCTTCTTCTACTCATTTTTTAAATAGTCCATAAAATTTTTGTTTCAATTAAATAAAAGTCCATTTATATTTCATTAACGTCAAATTGCAAACATTTTTTCCATCCGACGATGCATTTAAATGCACTTAAATGCAATATAGGAATAATTTAATTATCTGTCATCAACAAATTCACGATGATCATAAATGAAATATCTGCGGCAAATGCCAAAAACAAAATTGGTAATGCAGCTGCAATTAAAACCCATTAAACAGTTGGCTAACAATTGCGAACGTGGCATTTGGTTTTGATGGGTTTTTTAGATTTAACTACTTTATTAGTGTTATTATTAAATCATTCGATATCATCGAGTCGAATCGAATTGCATCGTATCGTGTTGCATCGAATCGCATTAGTATTGACAGATTGCATAGATTGACAGACATATAATGATATCTCACAGTTATCAATTGTCGTTAATTGAAATTTAATTATGTTTTCCTAGATGTGACAGACTGTGTTGAATATGCAATATGTACGAGCATGAATTCATTAAATTACAACGAATTTATTAGAGCGGTTGGGCATGTCGTTGATGTTCAATGTCCAAGCAACAGACGCGTTAACATGATTTTATAAATTCATTGAAAAGGTGAAATCAACTGTCATATCAGACCCACTCTTGAGCCTCTCTGTCAATCAATCTCAAGATATGTTTAATACTTAGAAGACTCATTACTTTCGTGGGAGTCACATAGCCAATCAAATTTATTTAAAGTTGGTATTTTGGGTTATAAGTTAGTAAAAATGGTTAAATTAATTTCAACCAGCAACCATTTGGTAGCCACTGCAAGTTGTAGCAATTACCCCTCTACTGACATAAAATGAGTGTTTAACTCTAGTGTTATACACATATAAAGCAATCTTTTTGAGCTTATTACACTGTGCAACAAAAAAATAAATACGGTGAAAATCCACCAAATTATGAGAGTAGAGCTAAACAAGTAAAAAAGCTGTAAGTTCGGCCGGGCCGAACTTTAAATACCCTCCACCATTTGAAACAAATTTTACAATTCTCAAAAAAAGAAATAAATAACCAATAAAATCCGTTAAAAATTCTGTTAAAAATGTAGAAATACCGAATGTAGCTGTAGGGTCTATACGACGACGTGGACCTGCATAGTCAACTTTTGTCATAAGCCATTACAATATTCAAATGCGAAACTTTAAAAAAATTGGTTAATAATGAAGCTAAAATCATCGAAATGCCCAATATATGGGGGCTATACCAAAACGTGGATATAGGGGCTATACCAAAACGAATTTCAGATACATAATTTGAAACAATTCCGGTGAAAACGTCGCAAAAATCATCAAAATACCGAATATCGAGAGTTGCCATTACATGGGGGCTATACGAAGACGTGGATCTGCACACACAAGTTTCTGTCGTAGGCTGTAGTATCCATTACGAACTTCAAATACCAAAATTCCGGTGGAAAATGTCGCTAAAATCGTCAAAATACCGAACATTGGGAGGTGCCATTATATGGGGGCTATACGAAGACGTGGACCTACATAGCCCATTTTCAATACCAAAAGTCTTGCAGACATAATACAAATTTGAGTACAATTTTATCAACCTACTTCATTTCGTTCGGAAGCTACTGTGATTCCACAGACCGAGAGACGGAAATCGACATAGAATTTTATTCCGATCAAGAATATACATTGTGAGATAATAAAACTGCAACAAAGTCAAACGCCATACATTTTTACATATTTTTTAAATTTTATTAAATGAAAGCAAAAAATGTCGGAAATATCATCACATTTTAGGATAAGTTTAGATTTTTTCGAATTGGTCACCTTTGGCACGGATTATGGCTTTCAAACGGCCAATGAAACCGTCACACGCTGCCCGAATGTTGCTCTGCGGTATTTTGGTCCATTCCCGACGAAGCGCTTGCTTGAGGTGAACGACACTATGGTACCTTTTGTTTCCAACCATGCTTTCCAAAATACTCCAGGCACAATAGTCCAACGGATTGCAACCCGGAGATTTTAGTGGCCATTGTGTGCTGGAAATGAAGAGAGGAACCTCATTTGTAACCATTCTTGAGTGGCGCGTGCTGAGTATGATGGTGCTGAGTCCAATTGGAATATCCAAGGTCTGCGGCCAAAATGTTTGCATGCCTATGATTTTAATACACCCTCCGATAATATTCGGCATTTATTCTGATGCCACGGTCGATTAATACAAGCGGAGAGCGACCATCGGCTGTTATGGCGGCCCACACCATCACCATGGCCGGCGCTTGAGTTCTGTTGGCCAACCGAAGGTGCACATTTTCAGACGTCAAGATTATAAATCTTATCTTAACGCCAGAATTTTATATATATATCAACGATACGATACACTTTAGTGTTAAAGCCGTGCTTTGTGTTTGTTTATTCAAAATCTCAAACAAAGAATCGTTTTAGAAGGATGACGTCAAAGACAAAAATATTCTTAATCAAAATTCAAGGTTGCAAAAGAAAATAAGACTTAGCATTCATTTCATATCAAAAAAAAAAAAAAAAATAAATAAAATGAAAATAATAATCAATCTTTTCCCAAAAAAAAAAAAAAAAAAAAAAAAAAAAAAAAAAAACAGAAAATACTCCTTATTTTTAGATTAATTTTTTGTTGATTATTTTTCGAGTTGACGCCTAAAAAAATTAAAATTTTATTTTAAGCGGAAGTTGCCAACAGAAGAAAGAAACATGGCAAAAATGCAGTCACCTTTCAATTGGGGCTATTCCGAAAAGTGGATCGATATGACCACACATGTATAACCGTTATTTGGTATTAAGATTTTTTTGAGAACGATGACAGTTGATCTTTTTTATAAACTTGATTCAACAACTGAACTTGGTTAATAAAAATTCTGAGAAATCAAACTAAACCGCGAATATTTTTAATCACAGCGAAATCACAAATACATTTAAAAGTTACTTCTGGCCGTTACAGTGCTACAGATAGCCAAGATATCGGGTGCATAGCAAAATGGGTACAATGTACGGGTCACAATAAAAATACCAACCGACACAGAATTTTGCATGAAGAGAGAGTTAAGGACAAGGCAGAAGTGTAGCATTTTGAAAGCAAGACATAGAGGGGTAAATATAGAGCAGATGTGCCGGTCAAAAACCAAGGGTAACATTTGTGCAGGACTGTATTGCATTATTCAAAAAATTGACAAAAATGGGTTTAACCCTAAGGAGGTTTCCAATATATTGTAGTGTTGTGGGGTATCACACACGGCTATAGCCTTTGCTTATTTGTTTTAATTATACCCTACACCACAAGGTGGTCAGGGTATTATGTCTTTGTGCATTTGTTTGTAACAGGCAAAAGGAAACGAGATAGACCCATAGTTCCTTTTGATGATCTGCATAGAATCACATTCTGAGTCGATTTATGCATGTCCGTCCGTCCGTCCGTCTGTCCGTCCGTCCGTCCGTCTGTCCGTCTGTCCATGTATTTTTGTAAACAAAGTACAGGTCGCATTTATTGCCCGATCCAGATGAAATTTTGCACAGATCATTTGTTTGGCCCAAGGACGAACCCTATTGAAATTGGAGATAATCGGTCAAAATTTAGATATAGCTCCCATATATATGTTCGTCCGATTTGCTTTTTATTGTGCACCAAACGTGTAATATCAGCCCGAATTGTGTGGAATTTTGCATATACACCCAAATTAGGCCTGAAAATAAGTATGCCAAATTTGATCGAAATCGGTTCAGATATAGCTATAGCTCCCATATATATTGTTCATCCGATTTGTTATTTTTGTCCACCACCGCCGTAATATGCACTCTGCAACAACAATATTTGGGGAAATATATCAAATACAGCTCAGAAATACATTTGCTAAATTTTATCGAGATCGGTTCAGATTTGGATATAGCTCCCATATATAACTTCGTCCGATTTACCTTTTATTGTGCATCAAACGTCTAATATTTGTCCAAATGGGATGGAATTCGGTACTTACGACCGAATTGAGTCTAGAAGCTAGTATGTCAAATTTGGTGAAGATAGGTTCAGATATAGCTATAGCTTCCATATATATTTTTCATCCGATTTGTTATATTTGTTACCCACAACAGTAATATACACTCCGTAACAACGATATTCAGGGAAATATATCAAATACAGCTCAGAAATATCTTTGCCAAATTTTATCGAGATCGGTTCAGATTTGGATATAGCTCCCATATATATTTTTATCCGATTTTAAATTAATTGTGCACCAAATGGGCAATACAATTCCGAATTTAAAAGATATTCGGCATATTTAGTCCTTTGAACTTTAAATTATAATTATAATCATAGCGTATATGATTGAATTTTCCCATAAAACTTTTAATTCTTATGTGGAGCTCTACTAAATTAGCAAGGTGGTGTAGGGTATCATAAAGTCGGCCCCGCCCGACTTTAAGACTTTCTTTACTGGTTTTATTTTTGTATTTTTTTCTCGAGACGAGCTTAATAATCTGAAATTCGTGGTCATATATTTCGACACAACTGTAATAGGTTTCGTTTCCTCCGGCTGTAAATTAATCTTGCATTCAAACTTAAGCCTTGTAGACTTTAATTGTTATTTTACAAGTTTCTAATATTATTGCAAAGTAGTACGGTTCTTTGTGTACGTGGACTACAAATACTTAGGGAAAGCACATAATTGCGTTGCACTCAAAGTTCGTGGTTCTTCACATGCTATTTATTAATAAGTTTTTAATGCTATAAAATAAATCTTTATACTTTTCATTTGTCCATCATAGTGTAGGTATGATTCTTGCACAAACTTGCCAACTCGTCTCAAATCCAACCCAATAGACCCATTTTAAATTCTCTTCAAATTCACAACATTCGAATGATATTGAAATATTTCACAACCATACATGACATGGATTGAATGTTATTTATAGAAAAAGTTTGCACAAAAATGATTGCATAAACAAATTCCAAAGCAACAAAAAAAAAAAAAAAAAAAATATATATATATAAAAAATTGTATTGAATAATCCACATTTTATGATGGCTTGCCAACAGCAAATTGGAAAACTTACCTAAAAAACTCTTGGCCGTCTTTGTACCATTTAACCGAGTTGAGCGTATTGTTTCCAATGCTGTAGCTGCAGAAGAGCTTCGCTTTTTGTGATGCATCAATTATGCGAGGGACGGATAGATTTGTAAGGTACAGTGCATGATTCAGGTGTACATCTGAAAGGAAAACAAATTCATACAGTTACGATGTTGTGTTCAAAGCTCTTTGCCAATCAGCAAAGTAAAGGGAATAGTGGTAGTCACAAAAATAACTCTCCCACACAAACACACGGACACACACCCACACTCATTTACATGCACACACACATACACACAAAGGCAAAAAACTAGTGAACAGAAAATGTGAAAATATGGCTGCTATTTCATAACTTCAGCTGGGTATCAAAGGATAATACTGCAAATCGCTCTGGTTTGCTTTTGGGTCTGAACTGCTGCTGCTGCTGTCGCTACTGCTGCAGCAACTGGCCGCTCTCGCCATACATGGGTGTTGATATGCGATACATGTTTCGTGTGGTCTCTTTGTGGCAGACTGATGGCATGGCATGTGTCTGGCCAGGCTATGGTTGCCATGCATTCACATGCAGCACACAAACACACTCACACAAGCCGAAGAAGATGACGACTACGGCGAGGAGTAGAGAGACAGTATGTACTCAGGCGGACACAAAACTCAGGCCAAACGACTGTTGGTGCTCCCGTGCAGCTGTGTACATGTGTGTGTGTTTGCATTTTTGTTGCAAAATTCAATTTAAACGCGGCTTAAGTACTCTCGATGATGATAAATTTAATATTTTTAACATGTTTTCATGTTGGGTTTCACTGGTCTTTGGCCGTAATCCGTTAATACGCATAATAAATATTTGTTACAGATGAGAGATGATTGAATCGAATAGGTAAAAATCGCTTAAATTTTTCATTCAAGATTAAAGATTATGTCCCTGGTTGAGCATTATATATGAGGGGGGAGGGTTAATGTACATTTTTTTTGTTATGTGAAAATTAAGACATAAACCGAACAAAAAAACACTTTTAGCAGAAAAAATGTTATGTAAAACAATTATAGTAAGCCTGAAGCAAAATTAAATAATTTTAATCTTATCGCACTCAATAACATAATACAAATGAAGTATTTTTTAACAAATGTTTTTGTTGTTCTTATTGTTTAATTGAAATGAGTTTTTTGGCGACATGTCCCTAACACCTTGTTGTAAAGCAAAAAGTTGTAGTCTTTAAATATATAACTGAGTCATTATATTCTCATAGACGAAAAGTGGACTTAACGACATCGTAAGCAAAATGGTGAGACGGTAATGTTGTAGTGCATACTTTTAGGTTCGAAACCTTTAAAATGCTTCAAATGAGAGGTATTCTGAAGTAAGTGAGGTATGTTCGGCTGGGAAATTGGAAAGATTGAGACGACTACAGGGTAGCCCATATTCGACGGACCCATGTTTTTTTTTTTAAATCAAAGAAAAAATAAAAATTTGGCGGTTGGCAATGTTAATCATTTAATTTGTTCCAAGTAGATTTGTTTACATCAATTTTTGAATATGATATCTCTCAAATGGCCGCCTCTGGCGTTGATGTCGTATTGTGCCCTTTTTGCTGCATTTTTCATCGTTTTTGCAAACATTTCGGCCGGAAAAGCGGCTATTTCTTCACTAATGTTGTCCATGAGCTCTTCTACGGTCCTTGGCTTGTTAACGTAAACCTTTGACTTCAAATATCCCCACAAGAAGAAGTCAGGCGGCGTCAAATCGGGCGAACGCGGTGGCCAGTCCAAATCACCACTTTTCGACATGGTGTTCTTAGAAGGCGCACTTCTCACATTTTTTACGGGAGGGACCTTCACCTAATTATGTAGATGGTCTACTGGAGTCATAAGGAGGCACCCTGTCACAGTTCTTAGGGAAGCGTTTTGGCAGGTAAGGATATTCTTCCACTGCGGAGCACGCTGGGGCTGCATAGCTGACCACAGACCGTTGATTTTGTGGCGGATATTTTCATATTCCACTCTTGAAAGTAGGCGCCAAGTTCCGCGGAATAGCTGTTCAATTCCGGAAAGGTAGAGTTTAAAAATTTCCGGAGATATCTCCCTACCTTGGGGAACTCCCTGTTAACCTCAACGGGGTTTGAACTTCTTCTTTCCGGAATTCCACGTACGTCCACAGTTGATTATCCATCGTTTCAATTTCTTTACATCCTCAAACAGTGTGGTGTGGTTGACGATATCAAATGAATTTAATAGGTCAAGGGCTACTAACATTGTTCTGTGACAATGCTTATTCTGGTTTAATCCTCGACTGATGTGCGTGGTCGATTAACACGAGCGACCATCGTCTGTTATGGCGCCCCACACCGGCGCTTGAGTTCTGGTGGCCAACCAAAGGTGCACATTTTCAGCTGACCTCTTAGGCAAGTAAACACGATATTGCGCGCAATGCCATGTTGTGGACGGAATCCGTGTTATTGTTGGCGACTGGATAACTTTCTCTGGGGAGAAGTAAAGCCTCAAAAGTCTTTGCTATTGACAAACCCGAAATTGGCTTGTATGTTTCACCTTTGCGGGCATCTTACCTGTATTCGGACCACCCGGCCCATTTTTCAGGCCTCGGGGACGATGTGGGTGGCTAGCGACGGGTTGTGAACATTTGTCAGGTACTCAACTCCTGGCGTATCATGCTGTTTCAACATAGCCATTGAGATACCGACGGCCAACGCTTTGGGTGACTTAGGTTTGGACCAACGCTTTGGATGACTTAGCGTTTTGGATGACATTTACAAGATCACCCATCGTAAACTATGCGAGGCCTCTTCGCTGGGAAGAGATCTGATACGACGTAGCACTTTTTGCTTCGCCCTATCGCTCTCGAGTGCTTGACAAATTGTCGTTTAATATATGGAGCGCACCTCTTCTAATCAGTCACCGTTATGTTACGACCGAGGTCCTAGCCGTAGGATTGTTGTTTTCAAATGGTGGTGGCACCGGACTCAAACGGGGGAATGTTAGTTTTTCAGATATTTTCAGGACAGAGAGCTAATTTTTTTCTGTTAAGCCCCCAGCATAAACTTCTTAGACGAGAACGCTACAATTTAACGTAAATGTGTATTTTTTCAGTAGGCAGATTAAGTTTGTAAATGGCCACGTGGGTCCAAGTTTTCTTATAGTCCAAAATAATGGTACCTCCCGAAATTTTGTATTTTGGCGATTTTTATCACATTTTCTAAAATATATATTTTTGAAATTCGGTACTTGGTGTTTGTAATAGATTCTACCAGCTGTGGCGGATCATCGTCTATATTGGTTAATGTTCTCGCCCTCTTAATTTAAATCCTCCTCACATTCGGTATTATTTTGTTTGTAGCCACATTTTCAGTGGAATCGCCTAAAATTCGGTATGTAGATTTGTAGTAGGTTCTGTCTTCTGTGGCAGAATAAATAAGAGCTACTGTAGCAGGAAATCAATGTCATCGACTTCACGGTATTTTGACTTTTTACCAACCCATTTGGAAGTGAATCCAATGTCCGTCCGTCTGTCTTTTGAAATTGCGATAAGATCCACATTATTTGACGTAGAACTTTTAAATTGGCGCAATAGTTTGCATTATGTAGACGATGGTTAGAACATGAAAATGCAAACTATGTCGGTTAACGTTTTCGTATAGCTAATATAGAACGATATTCTGATTATTTTAGCCTCATTTTTCCATGAAATTGTTCCAGATTCGGTGTATAACTACTTACGACGGCAAAACATATGCTCACAAACAGGGTGAGAATTTTCCGGTATAAAAGTTATTCGTGATGGAATTCAAGCGTGATTTCTCTACCCACACCCACAAGTGGCTATCGTTAGAGCACTCCAGCATTTAAATGTGAATAAAACTTTTGTGTCTCGTAGCATCGCTCGTAACCGTGATACTGGTAGCGTAGTCCGTCAAGAAAGTGGACTGAAGAAAACAGCAACATCAGCAGAAATGGTTCGAAAAATAAAGAAGCGACTTGATTGAAACCCGCGTCGAAGTGGCCGAAAAATTGCTCATGAGCTGAACATATCGCAATATTCCATTCGGCAAATATAGGAATGTGAGCTCGAGGTAAAGTCATTGAAATTCCAAAAAGTGCAAAAACTTACACCGCAACAGAAAAATGTAGACTCAAAGAGCGTAAGAGTTGCTTCGCTTGGTTTGGTTTTCTCCGATGAAAAAACAATCCTTGTCCAGCAGTTTGTAAACAAACAAACTGATCATGTTCACTTGCCAAAGAGGTCAGCTAAAAATGTGCACCTTCCGTTGGCCCCCACAACTCAACCGCCGGCCATGGTGATGGTGTGGGCCGCCATAACAGCCGATGGTCGCTCTCCGCTCGTATTAATCGACAGTGGTATCAGAAAAAATGCTGAATATTATCGCGAAAATATTCTAGAGGGTGTATTAAAGCCTTGGGCAGGCAAACATTTTGGCCGCAGACCTTGGACATTCCAACAGGACTCAGCACCATTCAGCACTCACCACCCAAGAATGGTTAAAAATTAGGTTCCTTGCTTCATTTCCAGCGCACAATAGCCACCAATATTTCCAGATACCAATCCGTTGGACTGTTGTGTTTGGAGTGTTTTGGAAAGAGAGGTTGGCACTAAAAATACCAAAGTATCGATCGCCTCAAGCAAGCAGTTTAAAAAAATTGTTGTTGCAAAATTGCAGGCTTAATCCCATTAGTGTTGTTTTTATAAAAACAACGTTTGTTGTGCCACGAAGTAGTAACTCCTTGACTATAGAACGAAGACAGCAGTAGTTTTCTTATTGTTATGTGCAAACAATCGAATATTTTCCAGACAAGAAGATGCGCAAAAATGCCGTTCAGGAGAGAGATTCACTTCGAAATACTTGCAGGGTAGGTACCAGAGATATTAATCAGCATCAGTTGTTACTATTATACTCTTATATAGCCAAAGTTAAATCTTAGTCACCATCCCTATTTGAACTAATTGCTTGGATGTGTTTTTCTTTTCCTATTCGGGATTGTTCTAACTATTCGTAGAGGCATTGGTTCTATTATTAAAAGATGAAAATATAAACTAAAATCAATTAATTAATTTTTTGGTTTTATTAATTACGTAAAATACTTTGATAAAGTATAAAACCGCATGTTTTAATTAGTTTTTATTGAAAAAAAAAAAATGTTTTAGAACTGCCTTTTGTTGGAAATTAAAGACACTGCCACACATTGTTGCACCTTTAAATTGTCGCTTTCCACAAAAACCGCAGATATATGTGTGCGGAACATATGGTTGTTGTGCGGTGCACAGATGTTTCAATTATTTGCCATTATTGAAAGAAGCTCGTGCTGGTTTAATTAAAAGTTTAACTTTCACTGCATGCTCTGAACTTACACGCCAAGCCAATGGCACAACGACAAAGTGTTGATAGCATGAATTGCCAAATAAATGATAATGGGAATGGGAATGGAAATGAAAATTACACTTATGTAATGGCAAGTCAGAAAACAAATGTAATGTCCTCTGTACAAAAGTAAGATGTATATATGTTTGTGTGTTAGTCAGTCGGCAGACAGTATTTGGTGTGGGCTGTGGGTGTAAACAAATGTTTATGTGATTCTATACGCGAAGGGTGTTTGCGGATCACTTTAATCAAGAATATGTCTGCCATTTGGGTAACAAGTTAGTCTATGTTGAATTGCGGTGGTGGTAGTATGAAATATTGTCAGAGATGGTAAAAGAATTTAAAAACAAAATATGTATGAATTTAAATCTTTAAAATAAATAAAATGAATATACATATTATGTTTCTAAAGAAATGAAAATATTATAATTTTGAAACTTGAAAAGGTCGAAAATGTTTCTAATTTTTTAAATTAATTGAAATTTCATCGCTATCTCTATATCTATAAAAGAGGAAAATGTTTGTACATTTGATTGTTTGTAATTTATAGACTCAAAAACTACTTACCAGATTTTCAAGTTTTGAAATTCCACTTGGAACTGGAAATATAGTACAGAATTCGAGATGCCTTCAAAAAATTGAAATTTTGTATGCATTGATTTTGTATTGAACGGACGGATAGGACTTTCAAATTTGAAAAGTGTAACAGAATTTGGTACAAAAATAAATTTGCCAATTTCTAAATTGAAATCGGTTCAAATTTGGATATAACTAAATATATGTCAAATTTCAATAGAATTTAGAATATGTAATGGAATTTGGTACAACAATTTAGAATAAGAAACGGAATTTGTTACAACAATTTATTTTTCAAACTATGTTGAAGACACTTCAAATGTGGATATAGCTCCCATATATATTTTCGGCCGATTTTACATATTTGATGCACCCAACGCGATATGTATGTCGGATTCAAATGAAATTCGGGCAGAGAGGTGAGATTTGGTACCAAATAAATTTGCCGAATTGTATTGAAATCGGTTCAGATTTGGATATATATTATATTTTCGTCCGAATTCGTGTAAGTAATGCACCAAACACGCTATTTGTCTCCAATTTCAATGACATTTGAAACAGTGAAGGAATTCTATACAAAAATAAATTTACCGAATTATATTGAAATCGGTTCAGATTTGAATACAGTTTTTCGATGCACCAAACACGCTATGAATCTCCAATTTTTAAAAAAAATTGAAATATGTAACGGAATTTGGATATTATTTTATAAAGACCCACAACGCTTTGCTATGGTACTAGGCTAATAGTAAAAAAGACACAACAATTTAATCGAGGCTACGATTATTAAGGGGATGCATGTATGTCCACATGTATTACTACCTCTAATAACAAAAAATATGCCGTTCAACTTTAAAACATTGCAGTTTCCTGTACGCTTGGCATTTGCTATGACAATTAATAACACCCAAGCACAATGTACAGGGTGAGATAAAAAAACTGCAACAAAGACAAACGCGATAATATTTACATTTTTTTTTTTTAATTTTATTGAATGGAAGCAAAAAATGTCGGAAATACCATCAAATTGTAAAAAAAATTAGATTTGTTCGAATTGGTCACCTTTGGCACGAATTAAGGCCATAATGCCCGAATGTTGCTCTGCGGTATTTTGGTTCTAGTGCCAACTTTGCTTTCCAAAATACTCCAAGCACAATTGTCCAACGGATTGGTATCCGGAGATGAAGCGAGGAACTCATTTTGTAGCCATTCTTGGGTGGCGCGCGCTGAGTACGGTGGTGCTGAGTCCTGTAGGAATGTCCAAGGTCTGCGGGCAAAATATATGCGTGCCAAGGCTTTAATACACCATCCAGAATATTTTCGCGATAATATTCGGCCACGGTCGATTAATACGAGCGGAGAGCGACCATCGGCTGTAATGGCGGCCCACACCATCACCATGGTCGGCGTTTGAAATCTGGTGGCCAACCGAAGATGCACATTTTCAGCTGATATCTTTGGCAAGTAAACACGATCGTTTTGTTTGTTTACAAACTACTGGACATTGAATGTTTTCTCATCGGATAAAAATTCGGCAATTCACCACTTTCGTCCAAGCGAAGCAACTCTTTACCTCTTTTGAATCAATTCCCTTTCTGTTGCGGTGTAAGTTCTTACACTTTCTGGAATTTCAATAACTTTACCCCGTGCTCATTTTTCAATTTTTGCCGAATAAAATATTGCAATATGTTCAGCTCACCAGCCATTTTTCGGCCACTGCGACGCAGGGTTTCGATCAAGTCACTTCTTTACTTTTCGAACCATTTCTGCTGCTGTTGCTGTTTTTTTCCGTCCACTTCTTTGACGTCGGGCTACGCTACCACGGTAACGAGCGTAGTACGAGACACAAAAGATTTATTCACATTTAAATACTGGAGTGCTCTAACGAAAGCCACTTGTGGTTTTCCAGCCAACTATAAAGAAATCACGCTTGAATTTCATCAATCTGAAGTTGGTTGCAGTTTTTTAGTCGTGAATGCAGACTAAATTTAGCGTGTTCCTGCTTTTCTCATGGTCAGCTGTTCGTTGTGGTAGACCATACAATTAATTTGTTTACGCTCCTGAAGGAAAAATAGGAATTATTGTATATCCTTAAATATTACAATAAATACGTTTTCAAAAATCTTTACACTATTTCACTTTTATTTCAAAACCACAAACTATTCGTATGAATCAATTTGAATGCATATAACATCGAAAGGGTAGAGAAGCGTGTTCAAATAGTTTACTAGATCAGATGAACGGACATGGGTACATCGACATAGGTAGTTAAGTTATTCTACGAAAATTATCCGAAGTCTATCGCGACTCTTTCAGCATATAGAGAACAACTGTTCCACACCTCATGGTGGGTGATATCATATGATATTAAACAATTTAATTATGTGTTTTAGTTCATAGGCTGTATTTCTGTCCAGAAAAGGGAGTCAGGGTAAAAATATATTTCAGGAATTATTTGCCCATGACAGATTTCATAATTTATTATTCTCAGTTTTCTAAGGCAATCGAAAATAAAGTCGAAAAAAGCATCATTTTAATTGGGTTTCTCAATTTTCATAACTTCCTTTCGACTGCCTTTACGCCATGTGCCATACTGTATTCTTTTTCTAGCTCTGATTACCAAATGTGGTTTGGCTTATGGAAATAGTGTTGAAATTCTGTAAAACTTGCATCAAAAATGTTTGCCTATGCTGGTGACATAAGAGTTTTCTTGTTGGATTGGAAGTCAGGCTTGCATCTGTAAGACAATAAACCAAGTCTCCGGTTATCCCGATATCAGACTTCTCTTATATTTTCAAATCGGAAGGAATTCCTAATATTCGAATCGTATTTTCTTTAATTTAAGGAGATTTTGCTTAATGTTTGTAAGAATTTTGTTCGAAATTTTTACTAAATCTAATAAATTAGAATTTCCGAACACTAACAAGAGTTATATCCATGGTACAATAAAAAGGTTAGGTAGAGCTACCAACTGATTACAATTTTTTTCTAAGTGTGCCTGACTTCTGTAATTTTTATACCCTACAACACTATGTGTTGGGGGTATTATAAGTTTGATTGGGCCAAAAATTATGTAACACCACGAAATATTGATTTCCCAGAAGAAGTGCTGGGCAGAAGCCTTCCAATTTTGATGGTCATCGGGTAACATTCAGTGGTTGAAATATACCATAGCATTTGTGTTAAATAAAAGTCAAATTTTCTATTAAACCGCGAATATTTTTAATGTCGGCGAAATCACAAATAGACGAACAGGTCAATTCTGACCGTTACGTAGATGCCGATAGTAAAAATATCGGATATATATAGCGAAATATATACAATGTATACATACAAAGGAAGGGGATGTTAGCTAGAATGCTTATATCTCCACAATGCACAGTGGTCGCTGCCATTGGCCAAAATTCAAAAAATGAAAATCAGATATTTATTGTCAAATGTGTACATATGAACTCTTAAGAGGTTAAGCTTTTTAGAAAACATAATAATCTTGACTTCATTGTAACGGTACACTTCGAAATTAGCATCAAGAAAGAGAAAATGTAGTTAGTTGCTTTTTTCAGTGGGATCAGTAAAAAAAAGAGTAAAAATAGATCTGTATTACAAAATTAAATACATTTTAAAATGACAACTCTTGGCGTTATTATTGAAAAGCAAGGTATTGACTTATTTTTAGTGCAGTAATTTGTGTGTTTAGTAGTTGTGTATAATATAGACGATGTGAGTGTTCTGAGTGCCCTTTAAGATTAATTTTGAAAATAAAATTGGATTTCAGTTAAAGTTTTAATTGTTTTCCCCCCTGAATCCTCCAGTGTTATTTTTTTACGCCATTAGTAATGGTCCTAAGATTCTAGAAGTGCTAATTTAACTTTCAGATTTTGTCAGATTTGTATGTTATGCCCAATATACTGAAGTGACTTCGCTCCAATTTTGTCAGTTCTATGGTGCTAGTAACATAGGATATGTTATTGTTGTTTGGGATTGATAAGGATATAATTGAGGGGTGTTTAATAATCTTGCCTGCATTGTCTTCTGGGTATAATATTAATGTCGAAAGAGTTAACAAATAGATATCCATGGCACAGCTAATAAAATGTTAATACATGCACCCGACTTTATAAATTTGTCATTGTATCGATTGGAGAATTATAGGAGGTGGCCGTGGAGTTTAGAAACAAAGATATAAAAAAGTTTCGACTAAATCATACCCGAAAAAATTCTCGTGTTTCAACAAACACAGATCTTATTAACCGTCTTCTTCTGAGCTCTGACCCTTTTATAACGGGACAGCGAACGTTACCAATCAATAAAAAATCTATATTATTAACATCTGCATTTGATTTACTTGAATAACACTGAAATTTATAAATATCCATTAGTGACTTTGATTTAATTTTATATTGAATTGTTAATTTTGTTTACAGAAAAATTGTCTATTTTGTTTACAAAAAAATAATCAAATTTGGAATTGATTTGATAAAAAATACCTCTATTTTTGAAGGTACCTTTACAGGGGGACTCTACCTAAAGGCGGGCCGTTCCAAATAATTTTCAGTAAGACTATTTTTTAGCTCTTTAGAACGTAAAATGTCAAATAACAGAACAATCTAGTGTAGAAATGTGACAAAAATTGGGCAAATAACCCTTATTCGGGAGGTACGTTTTAAGGCGACCATGCCAAAACATGCATCGACCATATCCATTTTGTCACATTTTTTATTTTTATCCCATCAAGGTACCATAACCAAAGAATCATATTGATATCTGCACTGAAAGTATTTTTGGCCGCTGTTCCCATACGACGTCGACCACTGTGCAATGGCTGGAGCGTTTTTGAGAAACTTTGTCAATTCAGAATGCCCTCTTGGCATAAAAGTATAAAATCAAAAAAAATCGCATAAAAAGATACCAGTAATGATGTTAATATAGATTTTGTAGTATTTTGTGACATTTTTTCATATTTTTTATAGCATGCGATTTTTTCAATTTGACTTATAATATTTAAGTGTACATTTTGTAATATTTTTTCACCTTACAACACAGGTTGGGGTTATTATATACAGATTGCAATTATCGTCCGATCCTCACGAAAATTGTCATAAGGGTAGTTTTAGGCTCAGAATGGCTAGGCCTATTGTTTTCAAAGATGCCCGCAATATATTTAGGGTTTAAATGGACTAACAACTAAAAATTTTTCTGATTTTGCAGTCGTTATAAAAGTCACAAATAGAAACCAAAGGTCACGAAATCTCGCATGAAGTTGGAGTTTAGGACAGCGGGTAGAATGGACCACTACTTTTGTGAGAAAAAAAAACAAAAAATTACATTTTACCGAAACATTGAAAATAACTTACAGACGATATCCAAAATACACAAAAAGGCGAACTATTTGCTTTTTGTGCTGATTTCGCATTAGTGATATTAACCAGATTTGCCACGGAATTGAATGATTGAAAACTTGGGATCATAATTGTTGAGACAACATCCAGGCATTTTATTCATCTTTCCCGCTATTTGACCCATTATAAAAATGAACAAAAAATATCAAATAAATGAAAACAACTTCTGCAGGAAGCGGTCATGGCCTCCGGTCTGTATTTATGTAGTTTTATGAAGCTCCTGACTGTACAATGGTTATATCAATATAGTGGAGGACATTTAACTTTTACTCAATTTTACATTTAGCAAAAATTAAAATCGAAAATTTTGTTCCTATGTCGACTTTGAAATATTCAATATTTTCAAAATGTTTCTACTAAAACTAGACCTGTGGCTGGATTTTGTTCTATGAAAATATGAAATGAAAAATATTTCCTTGATAATATTTTTCATTTGACATTTCTTTCCTCTATAAAAGTTTTCATTTCACATTTTCATAGAACAAGAATTGAGGCCCTCTGGCTGGATTCTTGATCTACGAAAATATAAAATGAAAAATATTTCCTTTAAAAATATTTTCAATTGACATTTCATTCCTTTATAAAAAAATTTCATTTCACCTCACTTTTCGTTTGATAAAAATTAGAAATGAAATATATATTCTTTAAAATATTTTTCATTTGAACTTTTTTTCCTTTATAAAATATCCATTTAATATTTTCATAGAACGAGAATTGAGATCCTGTACCGCATTAACAATATGTGAATCAACGTTTTTATATCCTCTAGACAAACAAAATGCTGATCGAAACACAATTGGTTTAAAATATATCACTGAATATAAAATTGCGTTCTAGTTGGGACATCCTTTATGTATATTATTTTAAATCCATATGTAGAATTTAAAGAAAACTCCTAGTTTCTATATTATCAAGAACCTTAGAATTCCGACTTTAAAGTGCTGCAATAAATCTTTGGCACATTTTTAAAGATTGAAATCTTTGTTAAGAATGAAAAAAAAAGCATCCAACCATGCCTTGTCATTTCTACAAAAAGTTTCGACATCATCGCCCTAATTTGTTCTTCGACCGCATTTCTATGTAATGAGCTTAAGGCACGCATACACAATGACTTTTCTTATTTCCAGCGGCGGGTGTTGAATGCGATGGATTTTATCTGGGAGAGATGGAGAATCCGCATAATGAGCTCCAGCGGAAACTAATGGTTTTTGTCAATCTTGGAGCGAATAGTTTGTTGTTTTTTCTGAAGCGATTAATATTGCCAAAGTTCTTGGTGTGGCGGGTAACACAGCCAGTGGGTTGGTTATCTCATATTCATTAACTTTTCTTTGTGGAATTCGGAGAAAGAATATTGGAGTAAATCCTAGGATTTCAAATGGGCCACATCTCATTCCATTGGAATTGTTTACAAATTCATTACCAAATAATCTGTTGTTTTTCTCTCTCTCTTGGGATTGTATTTTGTGTCTGGCATCATGTCTTTAGGCAAAATTATACACATTTAATAGTTGGAGCAAATTATCACAAAATGATAATTTGTTTGTCATACAAATGAATATCATAGACACACATATACACACACATTCAAATTGTCATTGCATTACATTAAAAAATGCATGAATTAAATACTTACATCAGTATTATTTTTAGTGTTTAATTAAGGTAATGTTTGTTTAAAATTTATGTAAAAAATACAAATTGTTAAATGAGCCGTGTTGTTTTTTTCTTCAATCGTTAATTATTGTGGATTAAAACATAATGCTGGACCAACTTTGGGGGTTCTACTATATGCAGCACCATTAAATCTTCCATTGTAAGAAAGCGTGTAATTGCTTCAAATTTCTTAGTATTTGGAAAATAACAGCCGGTTAAAAAGGCAAAAGAAACACCGAGGGGAGAACTGCTATAAGTGATCGATAGCAGTGGATCAAAACATCATTCCCTGCAGGGCACTATCGGGAGGTACAGTTATGTGGGGATATTACGAAAATGTTGATTGGCATGACCTATTTACGAACCTGCCTACTGACAAAATATACACATGTGCACAATTATACCTCCATATCTAAATTCTTTCAAAAGATAGCGTGGAGGGTATAAAAACTAGCATTTATTCCAACTTTTTTTTACCGTCCATTGCATGGGAGTATGTTAATTTGATCATTCGGCTTGAAACACTTCGAAATATCCATTATGGACACTTTAGAGTCGTTAAAAATGAAATGGCATGTCGTGTTAGCCATTTCTATCTGTCTCTCTGGTTATCAGCTTGTGGAAATGTGAATGCATTCTGTAACTTAATCTATCCAAAACAAGCAAAAAACACTTAGGTCCGCCCAGCGGAACTTTTAATATATTCCACCATAGGTAAAAAAATTCTACGTCGATTTAACTGTGTTCCGTCCCTTGAGATCATGGTAAGAAACACGTTTGAAACTTTGCAAGATGTATATTTTATTCTTACTATGATTGATATTGAGGGTGTTATATCAGCCCGCGTTTAGGTATAGCCCTCATATAATTCAACTACCTGACACTCATGTTGCGTCTTTCCGATCGAATGGCTCTAATATTTAGATTTGTGAAATAATTGTATAACTGTTCGGAAAATATCTTCAAATCTACCAGACTACTTCAATTTAGTATTTTTATGCTTTGGAAAGCATTTTCCATGTATGCTAGCGTGTGACGTTTTCAGATGATTTAAATTCACCATTGAATAATACCCTTATATGGCGTGAATCTTGATATCCGAAACTTCACTGATCCCAATGCCGATTCTTGTCAAAATTAGCTGAAATTTAACATTTTAGGTTTTCATTGGATGAAAATTTGCCATACGAAAATAGAGGGCTCACGCTTTCATATAAGCTTCCCATAGATATGATGGATGATAGGATCGAGCTCACAACTACCATCTTATCATGAACTAGTTTTTCTTCACATTTTAATATTAATTCAAAAACAAAACAACAAATAGGGTAAGTGTACCAGTAGTCGGCACTTTTAGGATTTTCGCATTTTTAATCACTCGCCATTCTAAGTGCAACTTTTCAATTATTACAAAGTTAATTTATTCAGATTCGAAATTTTGTATAGTTTTTGCAATAATAAATAAAGTTTTAATAACTTTTTATTAAATTTCATAAATTTGTAGTTTTATTAAAACAATGCTTTTTTGCCAGTAGTCGGCACCACTTGCCAATTGTTGGTATGGCATGTTCCAACAGTCGGCATACCGATTTTTTGTAAGAATAAATAATAATTATAATAAATTAATTCATTAAAATATAATATTTTTGTTTAGTTAAACTGATTCGACGTCTTTATTGTACTTTTCTTAAGAATATGGATTGTTGAGGACCTTCACAGACAAAAATTTAATTTTTATTAGAATAAATCATCTTTTCTTAGCGAAATTGTACACAAAGATATCTGAAAATATATTTGAAGTAAACAAAATACATTTAGTTATAAAAGTTTCATTTATTTGGGCTTAAAAATAAAAAGTGCCGACTACTGGGACATGCCGAACTTAGGCACACTTACCCTATTACAAAATGTTCAACTCGACATTGAAAAACTAAGGAAAATCTTTATATATAGTGAGAAAAAAAAAAAAAACTGATGATGAGATGAAAAAACTGCAACCAAATTCAGACTGCTGTCGTTTCTAATCCACTCGTCCGATAGCTGTTCAAATTATTCCAGTGACAGCTCATTATATTGTTTATAAGCGTACAAAATCATTTTAGTGACAATTTTCAAGAAAAAAAAAAAAATTATTCGTGATGGAATTCAAGCGTGATAGTGTGATTTCTTTATATTAAGCTGGAAAACCTCAAGTGGCTATTGTTAGAGCATTTAAATGGGAATAAATCGTTTGTGTCTCGTACCATCGCTCGTTACCGTGATACTGGTAGCGTAGTCCTATGTCAAGGAAGTAGACGGAAGAAAACAGCAACATCAGCAGAAATGGTTCGAAGCGACTTGATCGAAATCCGCATCGCAGTGTCCAAAAAATGGCTCGTGAGATGAACATATCGCTATATTCTATTCGGAAAATATTGAAAAATGAGCTCGGGGTAAAGCCATGAAATTGGCGCTTGGCCAAAAGTGGAAAAGAAAGAAAAAATTCGTCGTCCAGCAGTTTGTAAACAAACAAGATAATCGTGTTTACTTGCCAAAGAGGTAAGCTGAAAATGTACACCTTCGGTTGGCCACCAGAACTCAAGCGACGGCCATGGTGATGACGTGGGCCGTTCTAACAGACGATGGTCGCTCTCCGACGTGGCATCAGAATAAATGCCGAATATTATTGCGAAAATATTCTGGAGGATGTATTCAAACCTTGTGCATGCAAACATTTTGACCTCAGACCTTGTACATTCCAACAGGGCTCAGCACCATCTAACTCAGCACGCGATACCCTGGAATGGTTACAAAATGAGGTTCCTCGCTTCATTTCCGACGCACAATGGCCACCAAAATCTCCGGCTACCACTTCACAGTATTTTGGAAAGCAAGGTTGGCACTAAAAAATACCAAAATGTCGATCACCTCAAGCAAGCAGTCGTTTTGGACATACCCATTATTATTGCGATTATGTCCGCAACTTTTTGGGGATTATGACCGAACCCCCATAAAGGAATGGGGGTCAAACGATCATAAACCACAGAAAGTAGCGGACATAACCCCCACAATAATGGGTATGTCCAAAGATTTCCTCCTCATTGGAATGGGGAAAATGAACGTGGGGATTATGTAGGTTTTTCTAATTTTTTTTTGTCTCTCAGGTCATAATAAAATAGCAATTGGCGGCTAATATTGCGTGAGGTTAGAGTTTAGAACAGCGAAGAAGCGCACCTATTGGGATCGACATGGCATAGCGGATGTAATTGGTATTGTCAATTTTTTGTATGAAATATCCATTTTCAAACACAATATTTTACTTTCCTTAAATTTTGTGAATGAACGATCGATATTTTTTGATTGTCTACTTTGGCATTTCGTTTTGTTTGTGTTGGAGTAACTTGAACCAAAATTTGCCTATAGAAAAAAGCTTTTTTTATTTACTTACATACTAAAACCAAAAATTCTATTTGCTGAACAGGCTATTAAAGCTCAATTTTATTGAGCATACATTTGAAATAATATAAAAAAAAAGTTATTTCATATGTTTGCTTTAAATTTTGTTGTTTCAAAATTAATAATAAAGATTTAATATTTTATTACTTTTATATATATATATATATATATATATATATATAAATAGGTGTGTCTGGTTACCCTAAAATTTGTAACAATTGTTACAAATTGTTACTGGAAGTTAGCGGTTGGAGAGAGAAATTTTGACAGTTCTTTCAGTGAGAGTTTGCAAATTCTTGCTGGACAAATTTCTTCTTGCAATCTCTTGCAACTCTTCTTCTTCTCATTCATCGACATTCAATCAGATGTTTTCTATTGTTTATTTATTTCTTTTTGTGATTTTAATTTGAAAATATTGTTTTGGAATTAGCAAGACTAATTGTTTTTGGAGAACAACTTTACAAAATGTGAAAAACGTAAATGTTAATATGTAATAAGAAAATAAAAGACTATTTCCAACATTTTTATTTAAAAAATTGTAAAATTAGTATTGGTTCCTTTGTTTTAATTCTCCTTATGGGGGACAAATTGGTTTGTTTTGACAAATCAGCTGATTAGTTGCAAGCTTCTGCAGGAATAGCGTCTGTTTACTTTTCGCATTTTCCTTGCAAAAGAGAATAAAACTACCTTACTCTCTCAGAATGAAGTTGCTGGACAATTCCTGCTGGAAAAGTAACCAGACACACCTAATGTAAGTTGTGTTAGTTACTACGCTTATAACTTAAGAACCGCTGGAATGATTTTAACGATTCACATAAATTCGGAATTGTCTCCTCTCCGAAAAGGATAATATCCAAAAAAATCGCGTAAAAATGTGATATATTAACATTTTCATTTTGACTTTTGAAATGTACAATAGTAATGTTTTATAGAACAGTGTGGCTTGTTTCTTCGGGATACCGTAGTAATTTGTTGTTGCAAAATGGTCTGGCTTTATCCCTTTATTGTTGTTTTTATAAAAACAACGTTTGTTTATTAGTGGAGAACGATGGTAATGTTTACCAGGGGGTAAGGCAGGGAATACCTAGGTTTCGGAAAGAGCCACCAATCCTCATCAGTTCCCTTGTTTTTGTCTGGGATATTCTCCCAGAAGTTATTTTAAAAATAACTTCTATGACAAAAAAAATTTTTTTACCCAAGTGACGAGATCGTAAGCTCAATAGAAGAGGAACCAAAGAATTAAATAAAACTAAAATTCTCTTGGAAAGTCTTCTAAATCTTACAACCGCACTTATAAACATTTACATCTTTCTCCACTTGTTATGCTTTCGTTCAGCCTGAACGAAGTAGCATAACCATGTAAGTTGGTTTTGTAAACATTACCATCGTTCTCCACTAATAAACAAACGTTGTTTTTATAAAAACAACAATAAAGGGATAAAGCCAGACCATTTTGCAACAACAAAATACTACGGTATCCCGAACAAACAAGCCACACTGTTCTATTAATAGACAAGGCACGGTCGACGAAGGGGTTTTTGTTGTAACAGGAATGTCGAAATAATTTAACGCGATCACACCAAAGTTAAAAGATAATTACTTTTTCAAAATCGCTAAAAAATCACGAAAAAAGATATCATTGCAAAAATTCTCAAATCGGGTAAAAATCAAAAAAAAAAAAATGTTAATGGAATCGAATTTTAAAATAGAAGTACATTCTATTGACAAACTATGTAAGGATCTTTAAACATTTACTGTAAAAAATCAGCGAACAAGTTTTTTTTCAATTTGTTATTCTTCTTTTGTCATTTTGTCATGAGTGGGAAATGTGATGTTAACTGGCACCTACCTTTCAACTTCAGGGCCGACATCGTGGTTCAGCTGGAAGATGCGAACACATTTGAACAAACAAAAATTACCGAAAAAGCCTAATGGGGCTCATTTCAAAGCGTGGAAATACTTCTTTCCTGTCACAATAATCCGTCCAATGTACAATCAGAAAAATACCAAATATAAAGGGTGGAAAATAATAGAGCGAATGGGACTCTTAGTAAGAAAAGGATTTCTATCCTTCCAGAAATTCTTCCCAAACAATCAAGATACCTTAAATCGCTTTTGCAGCTCATGATATCGATCATAACTCACGGATAAGGGTACAACCCGATTTTATATTTATATAACCATCGTATGATATAAGCTATTTTTGGTGTCTTGGTCACTTTTTTCATATTTTGGCCATTATTTGGCATCTTTGTTTCTAAGGGGGTAGATAACCTCTTCGCATAAAGTTTGAAATTTTCAGAGTAGGGCCCATTTTGGTCTTGACCACATTCATCAATTGATTTGGCTAAAAATTGTGTTTATGCTACCCTGGGGTAGGGAACCATCAAACAGATAATTGCCACATAGGAATTTATTTAAGTAAAGTCCCCACTTTGGAGTATCCCCAAGTCCACTTTCAAATCTAATTGGTGGTTAGAAAAGAAAATTTTTTTATTCTATTGAATTTGTAACCCCAAAGAGTATATTGGTTGGGCCACGTTTTGGTATAACCCTCATATAAATGTATCCCTGATTTCAGCTGTCACCGTGGTCTTGGCCACGTTTTTCAACTGATTTGGCCATTATTTGGCATCTTGGCTTTTCTATTTTGAGGGTCTTGACCACATTTTCCAATCGATTTTGCTGTATTTAGGCTACTTTGTGAGTAGAGAACCATCTTACAGAAAAATGTCAACATACGTAAATATTTTGGTACAGTCTCCATATAGTTCCCAGGCCCGCCGATCTATAGTGATTTTTACAGATTGGCGGACAACAACGCGGGCATTGTTTAATCGTCATTGAATTTTACAAGAACATAGACTGGGGACTCTAAAAGCGTAATTTACTTTGACTATTCAGAAATTATTTTGCCCTCCATAGTTATTTATTTCTATTTTGTCGGATCAATATGTATGTTAAAATTTGTTCACCTTTATGAGCTAGATTTGTGAAATATTATGCTATGCAAAATTTGCATTAAAGACTAAAACTACGGGCCGGCAACGCGGACCGGGCCAGCTAGTTGAACATAAAAATACCATAGGTCACGGGAATATTTGTAATCCAAAATATATTATTCTCTTCAGACAATAAATATTCCTGGACAATTTCTGTGAGCAAGTTTGTAATGTGTACATGAATAAAGCATTTTTCATATTCATAATTGTCTTAAACGAATTGTCGTCATCGGAAAACGATTGAATGGGATAATTGACTTAATACTGGCTTTATGTGGCCTCTTTCACAAAATTGCGTTATTGTTTCTCCATGCTGGAACACATACACATGCATGTACATATGTCTATCTTTATATCCTCATTACATCTTTTATTTGTATTTGTTTCTTATCCTTTCATAAATTATTGTCTTTTTGGTAGCAATGTAATGTCTAAGCTTAGTTTATTTACGACTATTTGACTAAAAGATCTAAGATGCTAATCCTCAAGTAAGTCCCTTTAATTTTCACATTTGGTTAAATTGGCATTCATACACATGCCCGAATGTTTCCCATCTCCCATTGCTAACATATACGCATAAACGTTGTCATGTGTAGAAACATTGGTATACTTAAGTTATACAGTGGGAATCAATTTAGGCATGATATAATTTAAAAATTGCATAGTTAATACCATGACAAAAGACTGAAATTTCAAAAAGATATACAATAGATTATCATTTCAAAGATATATCGATTATTTAAAATGTTAACCCTTTTTTGGGAAGCTACAGAGAAGGCAATTAATAACATTTTTCGCACCTAAGCCTTTAATTAATTACTTCAACCCAATACATTACTACAATATTTATTCCCTTCACCACACAGTGGTAAGGGTATTATGTCTTTGTCCATATGTTGGTAACTGGGAGAAGGAAACGAGATAGAATCATTTTCTGAGTCAATTTATGAATGTCCGTCCGTAAGTCCGTCCATGTATTCTTGTCAACAAAATGCTGGTTATTTTATTATTTATTATTAGGTTTATTATCCGATTGAGATGAAATTTTGCTAACTATATCTGTTTGGGCCAAGGACGAACCCTATTGAAATTGGTGATAATCGGATCAGATTTAGATATAGCTCCCATATATCTTCAACCGATTTCGGGTAAATTGTGCACCAAATGGCCAATAAAAGTCCTAATGACCTGAATTTTGGTTCATCCGACCGAATTCAGTCTAGAAGCAAGTAAATCAAAAATCGGTTCAGATAAAGCTATAGCTACCATATATATGTTTCATCCGATTTGAGACCCTCACATGCGTAATATGCACTCCACAACAATGATATTTGGTACCATATGTCAGATACACCCCAGAAACACCTCTGCCAAATTTTATCAAGATCGGTTCAGCTTTGGATATAGCTCCCATATATATCTTCCACCGATTTCGGGTTAATTGTGCCCCAAATGGCTAATATCAGTACCAATGACCTTAATTTTGGCACATCGTATCGAATTCAATCTAGAAACAAGTACACCAAACTTGGTAAAAAACGGTTCAGATATAGCAATATGTTTAATCCGAATTGGTTTTTAAGTCTTTCATATTCATAATATGCCTTCCACAAGAATAATATATGGTGCCAGATATATTATAGAGGTCGGAATTACCTTCTCCAAATTGTATCAAGATTAGATCAGATTTCGATATAGCTGCCGTACATATCTTCAACCGATTTTGAGTTAATTGTGCGCCAAATGGCCAATATCAGCCCTAATGACCTGAATTTTGGTACATCGGATCGAATTCAGTCTAGAAGCAAGTACATCAGATTTGGAGGAAATCGGTTCATATTGAGCTATAGCTCTCATAAATATGTGGCATCAGAGTTGGTGTTAAAGTCCCTTATATTCAGAGTATGCATTCGACAACAATGATATTTGGTACAAGATATCTTATAGAGCTCAAAAATACTTTTGGCCAATTTTATCGAAAATGACTAAGATTTGTATATAGCTCCCATATATTCTTAATTCGATTTCCGGTTTATTGTGCAAATAATAACTAATATCAGCCCAAATGGAGTGAATTTCGGGACGTACGTTTCCATTTTGTGTAACTCGGCTCCGATACATATTTGTTTTTAATATAATCCTTCTCGAAGTGATATCATGCACTATATAGCAATGTTATTTGGTATAAATGATTAGAATGTCTCCTCAAATTTAGTGAAAATCGATTCAGGATTGGATATGCCTCTAATATATTAGTTCCTTCTGAAACCAAACTATAACTGCTCTAAAGCCAAAGGTTGATAGGTGGTATAATCCACTTCAAATAACATATTTACCTATACGGCAGCTATACTAAATATGCGTAATGGTGTAGGGTATCATATAGTCGGCTCTGCCCGACTTTTGACTTTTCCTTACAGGTTTTTTATGGAATTTATATACATGCACACCATTTGTAGGGGAGGCTCTTTAACGCTTTTTTAGATATGTAATATCTTGAAAATTTTCAACGTTGGGGGAAGAACATTCAAATTCTCTCAATGTAAACCTATGTTAAGTTTTGACAAAATTGAATAGTGACTTTTACATTTTTTTTCAGCAGGCTTACTTTTACTATAACTTCACAAATAAAACCTATCGTCCAAAAAGCCAACATTTCTTTTGGGTGCACCCTTTGTAAAAAAAGAGGACACACACACATACGTGTCTTATCACTTACATAAATAAACTTTTCGCCGCCTTGTCTTTGTGCTGGAAAATTCATTTCTCAGTAATTTCGTAGTTGCCATTAATTGTTCCCAACTAATCCCAATGCGTAGAGACACTTGCTTGGGAACTAAGCTAGATTGAATTGAACACAACTGAGCGAGTGAGCGACGGGTTCGGGGGTATAATCGTTTATTTATGTACTGTCTTCAATGAATATAGAAAATATTCATAGTCGAATGTAATGAAGTCATCGTTGATATGAACTGGATTATTTAATTGGGATTTGTATCCATACAAATAGATATTCTCATAAACAATAACTGCGAACATGAGAATGCCAGGGAATGGCAAAAGGGCAAAGGCAATAAATGAATTAAATATTGAGATTATCTAATAAGCCTTCTTCGAAATGATTTAATTATATATCTTCGTTTGTGGTTTTTCGATTGGGAGAAGACACATATGTTTGTATGTATGTGGATTGAAATGGAATTTTCGTTAGAAAATCTTGTTTGTAATGCTTATATTTGACTTACGTCAAAACCTGTTTTACTGATTGGAAGAAATATACACAGTGTATTAACATGGTTTATGGTGGAATTACTTTTCTGCCATGACAATGTATTTTTAGTAATTGTATTTGTGACAAGTATTTGAAGACATGGCGTTTATGTGAATTCTTAATTTAGAAAGCACAGTTCAGACAATTGTTTTTTTGACATACATATTTAAGTAATTTGGCATATTTTTTTCTACTATATACTATTTAATGTTCAATAAAATAGTTTTCTCCTAATATCTCTTCCGAAGTGAACTTAACGATATGAAATTTGCAGTGAAAAGTAAGCCAGTTTCACTGTTGGGCAAGCGGCTCGTATGGCATATTTGGTGTGGATGATGGCTTACAAGGGCAGTTCTTTGGAAAGTAGTATTTGTTTTGAAGTTGTTGCGGTTAAGTATATGCGAATTAAACACCAAAAATAATGCAAGTTCAAAAATTTCTGAAATTATATACTAATCTATGGACATTAGATTGTTTGTTTAACGCATTTGTTTCTGTTTAAAGGTCGACGTTTGCGTATAGCCCCTATGTAAAGTCGAATCCTATTATTACCAATATACAAGCGTAAATTAATTTCAATTGTCTCGCTATTTTGCAAGGTCTTGAGACTCTGATAATAACTTGAGATGATAATTTTGCATGACTATACAGTCATACAGACCGACAGTCTTTTTTTAGGAATAGGAATAATAATTCCCATAAAATGACAAAAATAACGACATTCTTCGAAAAATTTTTTATTGCATGATTGGAAAATATCGGTTCACTGTTTCTAGTACCTCTCGCATGAATAATGTCAGTCCACTTTGTCCGGTATCTATATCTATAAAAGAGGAAAATATTCGTATGTTTGTTTGTTTGTAATATTATGGACTCGAAAACCGCCGAACAGATTTTCCTGAACATTTCCAAGTATACTACAACATCGCCTCAAAGTAACATAGGATATATAAATTTTTGAAATTCCACTTGGAACTGCAGATATAGCATCAGAATCGGAAGTACCTTCCAAACATTTTGATTTTTTACCCACATATCTTCTGATCAATTACCGATATAGTGTCCAAATTTGGAATGCATAACGGAATTTGAAACAAAAAATTAATTTGCCAAATTATATAGAAAAAGGTTCAGATTTGGATATAGCTCCCATATATATTTTTAGCCGATTTCATGTATTTGATGCATTACACACGCTGTGTACGCCACATTCTTAGATTTTATTAAGAAGCATTGACCCACAACGCCTTTTCAATGGTATTAGGCTAACAGTAAAAAACGACACACCAATTTAATTGAGGATAATTGCAACAGAAATGCCACTCAACTTCTAAAGACTGCAGTTTCCTGCACGCTTGGTATTTGCTATGAAATTAATAAATCCGAAGGATCATCACAAATAACTTTTTTCTGGAAAATTCTCACCAAAAGGCTTTTGTACGCTTGTAAACAATATAATAAGCTGTCACTGGAATAATTTTAACGGCTGTCGGACGAGTGGCTTAGAAATGACACCAGTCTGAAGTTGGTTGCAGTTTTTTCATCTCACCCTGTATATCAATATGCGAGTATGTGAACTAACTAATGAGCTACAGCGTAATTGATGAATGCGTACGAGTAATTTACACAATTTGTTTTCCTTAATCTATCTAATATATGAATGTATTCATATTTATTGCCATTATTCGAACTGGCCCCTACCCAAAGTGCTATATTTCGATGTTCCCACTAGCACAGGTGGGTGAAGAATTACAAGCCAAATGAAAAGTAATGTCACTTCACAGCTGGGCAGATCCAGTTGAGAGAAAATAACAAAGTCTAACACTAATATTTATTTACCTGCAGTCTTCCTGACTTCCTTAAGCTACTTTGGCTTAAATTTCACAAATGTGTGTACACAAATAGCCATCACACATACACGCACGGAAGGCATGTGAAAACGATGGTAGTTGTGTGATAACTACGCTTGCTTGGTAATATCTTAAGACGATTCGAAACAAGGAAGTAAAAAGCAATTTTAGGGCAACAATTTACTGCATCATCTGTGAGCGGGGGCTCTAAAGAACTTCTATAGTTGAATGGAGGAGGAGGAAGGAAAAGTTGTTAGAACTTTCGAGTTGAATACAGGTATATGTATATTAGGGTAGAATAAACCTTACAATTATGAAATACACCAGTAAAATAAAAGAAATGTGCTCGTTTGGAACGATTTCGATATCTTTGCTTTTACTTTTTTTCATACGATTTTAACTTTTTATGTTTCCGTCGACTACTTAAATTTCTAAGTGGTGAAGGTTTGCACCGGAACATCCTAACATACCATTCCACACATCGTCTGGCATCAGCCCACATATTGAGAGGATTATAAATGTTCTTATTCACAGACATTAACAATGCGTCCATTTATAATTACTAAAAATGAGTGCACTTTCTGAACTTCTATTGTTTGAGAATTGTTTGACACACAAGTTGGATGCTATTGTTATCAAAAGAGGATAATACAACTGTTGTTGAGAGAAAATTGTCTTTTGCTCAGAAAGCATAAACTATTTTTGTTTCAACAACACTGAAGCATAGTGATTGGATTATGAAATGTTATTTTATAATGTCTGGAATTAAGTTATTGTATATATTGTGATACTTTTGTATTTACAATGTAAGCGGGTTCTAGCTTTGGCGGTTGTTTTGTTGTTTCTTAGTTGGGCAAATTTTTCAATTCGTATATTTCCAGTTGTCATTAAAGTGAAAAAAAAAAACTTTTCTAGGAATAATGTTTAATATTTAAAATCACTGTGCAGATAGCATTTTTGTTCAAATCGTTTAGAAATTTTATGGATTTTGAAGGCAATCAACCACGGCTATGCACCGGTAGACTTGGATGAATAAATATCCGACCAGTGTCTTTCAACCCAGCAATCGCATGTTCGAGTTCGTCCATTTTTCTGCCATAGGATAGTGGCAAAGTGCGGGATTCGCCGTTAAATAGCTGTGTCCTAAGTTATATGCTTAACATCAACATGAATTATGGCATTCCGTCCTAGATAATGACCAGAGGAGTATAGTCCAGTTTGAACAAATTTATAGACCCACTTTTAACAAACTCCTCAACTTGTCTTTAATCAATATAAAAGTTCCAGATTTTCCAGTTAAATTAGCACAATGTTCCCGCTGCTGAATGTAAGTCAGATAAAGTTATTGCAGTGATTACTTTTGTAAGCAGTAGAGCTGATCAGTGAGCTGATAACCTTGTTGACCTTGTTAACTTCTTATAAAGCGATAGGTCAGTCTGTAGTTAGCTAAACTGCTCCAATGTGGTCTGCCAATATTAGTGCTGCGCAACGGAAAAAAATATTCAATGCTGTAAGATCACCGCCCTAAGAACCGCAACATTGTCCCTTCTCATAACACCTATCGACTGCTAGCGAAGGTCTTAACGATACAACATCGCAATAAATTTTTTTCGATGCCACACTTACTTGGATTTTACTAACACATTTAGGGAAGCTTCGCCCAGACATGTAAAGAAATACCTTCGTGATGTTGAGAAAGGGACAGGGTTATAGGAAAGAGCCTCTAGATAAATACATACATAAAACTGGCAGAAGTCGAAAAGTAGAAGAAGAAAAAATTGTAATCTGTTGGTGGCTTTACCTTACCTTTTTTGTACTATGTTTTTTTGTAAGATATATATTGGAAAAATAAATATACCAGCCGAACCCGGCGGGCTTCGCTATGCCTTTCGCTTCTATATGCATTCATGTTACATGTTATATATGAATATTTGTTGATTAAAAACAAAATAAGTGAAAAAATTAAAAAAATAATTATTGTAATACTTTAATGCGTAAACAAACAAATTGATCGGTCTCCCAACGCGTGAACATGCCAGGAACAGCTGACCATAAGAAAAGCAGGAACAGTCTGCATACAAGAACGGTTTGTCCTTTGGATTTATTTATTTCATAGAAAATGCCAAGCGTGCAGGAAACTGCAATCTTTGAAGTTGATTTGCATTTCCGTTGCAATTAGAGAATTCGAGGTAGCAACATACTTCCCCGTAATAATCGTATCCTCATTTAAATTGTTGTTTGTTTTTTTTTTTTTACTTTCAGCCTAATACCATTGCAAAGGCGTTGTTGGTCAATGCTTCTAAATAAATTCAATATGATCAATATGACGATTTCAATATAATTTTTCAAATTTACTTTTGTACCAAATTTCGTCACTCAAGCCGAATTTCATTGGAAGCAGACATATGTACCGTGTTTGGTGCATCAAAAATGTGAAATCGGTCAAACATATATATGGGAGCTTTATCCAAATGTGAACCGATTTCAATATAATTTGACAAATTTACTCTCTGATAAAATCCTGTCACGCATTTTAAATTTCATTGTAATCGAACATATATATCGTGTTTGGTCATTAAATAAACGAAATCGGTCGAAAAATATATGGGAGCTATATCCAAATCTAAACTGATTTCAATATAATTTGTCAAATTTATGTGTGTACGAAATTTCGTCACTCATGCAGAATTTCATTGCAATCGGACGTACATAGCGTGTTTGGTGTATCAAATATGTGAAATCCGCCGAAAATTTATATGGGAGCTATATACAAATCTGAACCGATTTCAATAGTTTGGCAAATTTACTTTTGTTTCAAAGTCCGTTACGCATTCCAAATTTGGAGACTGTATCGGTAATCGATCAATAGATATGTGCATAAAAATTCTGATGCTATATCTCCAGTTCCAAGTGGAATTTTAAAAATATATATAGCCTATGTTACCTTTAGGTGATGTTGTAGTATACTTGGAAATTTTCAGGGAAATCTCTTCAGTGGTTTTCGAGTTCATAAATTACAAACATACAAACATTTTCCTCTTTTATAGACACAGAGGAAGAAGATATTAGGCTATATTTAATATCTTGTACTGAATATGTAGCTAATGTAACATCAGATTTTCCCCACATTTGGCTTATCTATTGACAAATCTACTTGTCTAACTCCGGTACTTAAAGCAGAGCTAGATTAGAGATACATAATAACCAAGCAGTACGAAGTATTACTTCTATAATAAAATACTGGTTATATTTAACATTATACACAGATATAAAAAATGGGAGACAATGTACAAAATAGTTAAAAACTGCAGTGTGACAAAAATTCCCCCAAAACTAAATTTCAGTATGTTACAAACAAGATTTCAAAAGTCTGCATAAATCCCACGTGTGCAAAAAAGTAATTCGGGACCAAATGTCACCATTTATAATTTTTGATCGCTATACTATCATTGCTGAATTCAATCAAAAGCATATGCCAACAATTGCAGACTACATTAGGATGAGGATGGGACGGAAATCATTTAACACATTTGATGATACTGTCCCTCGCTAGTACGTGAGATACTATGAATTATTCAAACATAGATGTTATTACCCTTTGACAAGTTTGGACAACAATTTTCTAGATGTCGTAGCCGCTGAAGTTGTCGGCATTTTTTGATAAAGTGACTTGATTCAAAGCAACCTTCAAGTACCTCAAGTAAGGAGGTTTCATTTGTAAAGCCATCATGTTAAGTAAAAAAACGATTCCCATTCACTGAATAAATCCCGATCAACAGAATAGTAAGCTACTTTCACATCCTAGTTGTTTTCCGCGAAGTTTTAAAGAAAAAGTAGGAAAATGCTAAATTTTCCGCTCTGCCTACTTTATGTATATTGCAATTGCAACATCAATTTTCATTTACGATTAGACACATTAGTTCGGAACCGTCGGGATCGTCCCCTCTCGCTTAGAATAGGAAATGTAAATTTATGCCATTGCGATTGAAAATGAAGATCATATAAAAATTTGGACCAATGTTAGAATAATTACTTACATATG
Organism: Musca domestica; assembly: GCF_030504385.1. Classification (NCBI taxonomy): domain Eukaryota; kingdom Metazoa; phylum Arthropoda; class Insecta; order Diptera; family Muscidae; genus Musca; species Musca domestica. Next base: position 15,530,896 of record NW_026712328.1, on the reverse strand, counting down.
AATATAAATGTGCCACACGTTCACGTTTTCATGGATTTATCAGGAATTCAAAACCACAATTTTGTAATGTAAATAATTATCCACGTCCATTTTACGATACAGAACTTGAGATATTGCAAAAACGTTCATTTTGATCTATCGAATATATTAGATTCTTCGTTGGGTAGAAGCCTCCGATTCGAGTTTTTGGATATTTTGCAACACTTTTCACACTTTTTTGCAGAATAGCCCTCTGAATTGTACATAGATTGATTTGTATTAAGAAAATTAATTTATTTTCGTTCGAAAATAGAAAATTGAAAAATATGGAATACTAGCTGGCCCGGTCCGCGTTGCCGGCCCGTAGTTTTTGTCTATTATGCATATTGGTCAAAGCATAATAATTCACAGATATGACTGTTATAAATGTTCACGTATTGGTCGATTAATTTTTAATATTTAGTCAAATGAGCAGTAATTTGGAATTTACTGCATTTTTTACACCTCATAATTGAAGGCTGAATGATTTAAGAATAACCAAAGTTAATTACTTTTATAATCCCTTTAGCACCTCAGATTGTGCATTAGAGTCCCCATAAGTCCCCCTAACCATGTGGGTCTGTTTGTTCGCCAAAATGTGGACTTGAGGTGGTACTATTACATGGAGAAAATTCTAAAATTTGTAGATATGTTGAAATTTTTGTGTAAGATTTTCACCCCCAAATACACATTTTTAGCCAAATCCTTCGAAATATGGTAAATTCAGGAAGTACCTTTATATGGGCACTGCAGCGAAACATTGAAAACTTTCTTCACCCCTTATAATCCAAGATGACAAATAGAGGCCAAATCAAAAATATAGCAGAATAACATAGCATGTCAAAGTGAAAACAAAATTTCGCGTTATTTAAATAAGTAAAAATAGTTTTATCCACCTCATAATTGAGGGCAGACTGATTTCAGAATAGTCAAATATAATTACTTTTTTACACCCATTACCGTAAGATGGGCACTAATTTTATTTGTCATTTAAATTGTAAATTGGAGACCCCATAAAGTCCATATTTTTCATCATAGTATAATTCAATGACGATTCAACAAATATCCGGTCCCGTGCTACTTTCTTATATTTGTAATTTATTCATGTTTTCACAATTTATTTCATATAGATGTACATCCCCGATCTACGTTCCCAACCAATATTCTCTTGGGGGTTACAAATTCAATAGAATACAACATTTTCTTTTCTGACCACACATTAGATGTGAAAGTGGACTTGGGGATACTCCAATGTGAGAACTTTACTTAAATAAATTCCTATGTGGCAATTATCTGTATGATGGTTCCCTACCCCAGGGTAGCATAAATAAACTTTTTTAGCCAAATCAGTTGATGAATGTGGTCAAGGCCAATATGGGTCATACTCCGGAAATTTTATGCGAAGAGGTTCTCTACGATGGCAAATAAGGACCAAAAATAGAAAAAAGTGGCGAAGACCCCAAAGATAGTTTAAATCATACGATGGTTATAATTGATCGATATCATGACCTGCAAAAGCGATTTAAGGTATCTTGAATATTCGGGAAGAATTTCTGGAAGGATAGAAATCCTTTTCTTACTAAAAGTCCCATTCGTTCTACTATTTTGCACCCTTTATAATTGGTATTTTACTGATTGTACTCCCAAAAAATTTGAGCTCTCATTGGACGGATTATTGTCACATGAAAAATGTAGGTCCACGCTTTGAAATGAGCCCCATTAGGCTTTTTTCGGTTATTTTTGTTTGTTTAAATGTGTTCGCATTTTGCAGCCGAACGATGTAGGCCCTGGAGTTGAAAGGTAAATGTCAATGTTGGTGAAATGTTTTTTGGTGAAAAATTGTATATAGTGAAAAATTATTCTTTATTTTGTTCACAAAAAATCCACTGAATCCAATATGATAATACAAATTGAAAAAAAAAAACTGTCAAAAGAAGAACAAGGAATTGAAAAAATCTTCAACTTGTTCGCTGATTTTTTACAGCAACTGTTTAAAGATCCTTACAAAGTTTGTCAATAGAATGTACTTTTATTTTAAAATTCAATTCCATTGAAATTTTTTTTCGATATTTTCCCGGTTTCGATTTTGAAAAAGTAATTATCTTTTAACTTTGGTGTGATCGCGTTAAATTATTTCGATATCATCTATTCCGTTTCGCCACCACATAATTCAGTACTACACTTCCATGTAACCCGTCATCAATTTCAGTTCTCAAGAAATCAAGTCAATTAAATAAATTGGTATTAATATTCGAATTCAAAAATAAAATATAAAAAACACTACAAATGTACATTAGAGAAAATGTAAGTCAAAATGGAAAAAAATCATGCAAAATAAAACATTACTATTGTACATTTCAAAAGTCAAAATGAAAATGTTAATATATCACATTTTTACGCGTGTCGTTTGGATATTATCCTTTTCGGATAGGAGACAATTCAGAATTTGAATGAATCATTAAAATCAGTTTAGCGGTTCTTAAGTTATAAGCGTAGTAACTAACACAACTTTCTTTCACATATATAGATGTATAGATAGATTAAAAAGTAGGCGTGGTCAGTTCCTCAGCCCCAAAAGTAATACTTAGGGTTGGAGGGAAGGTCAACAGTATCTCGTGTAAAAATTTTTAAACCAATATCTTCATTATTTGGGAAATATAAGGATTTTAAATAAATCGAAATAGTGGGCGTAAAAGGAGGCGTGGTCAATATATTTTTCTTTAAAAACCTAACTCGGGGTATGACGAATGTTTGTACAAAAAATTATGCAAATCGGTCCAGCCGTTTTTAACTGATTACATTACCAACGAACAACAATTGATTTTTATATATATAGATGTTGTCATTTTTTAGGTAAAATAGAATTACACTGCGTCAGACGGGTATCGACCACATTAGTGGTACTTACGTAACGTCATGTAGATGGAATTAAAAATTCTGCATGCTGATAGTATAATAGCGGATTTTAAACCGTGGAAATATATCTCTGATAGTTCACACATTTTATTGATTTTGAGATTATCTACAAATATTATGCCCCATACGATATATTTAGATAATTTCAGAATTAAAAAAGTAAAGTCATGGAATATATTCATATTCATATCTCATTGTCAAAATGTATAGTTATGAATTCATTGTGCATACAAAAATCAGAGATGGGAACCTGTTTTCTATGCAGTGAAAGGTCAAACAATTTACTACATTATCAGTGAGCGGGGGCTCTAAAGAACTTCTGTCTTTGTTTGGAAAAGGAGGAAGGAAAAGTTGGTACAACTTCCGACTTGAATACAGGTATATGTACAGGGTTGCCCATATTCGACGGACCCATCTGGCAACGCCATAACTTTTGACAGAGGTGTCACATCGCTTAATGACGTACCGCGTTTGAAGCGTCAGCCCAAGCAAATTTTTACCATGAACCAATACACGCCACGCGAAGTAGTTGAAATTTACATTCAACAGAAAAAGTCAATTGTGAAAACTCAACGTGCTTTTAAAAAATTAAAAAATGTGAGTGCGCCTTCTAAGAACACCATTAAGCGTTTATACGAAAAATTTTCGACTGGTAAGGCTCTTTCTAATCCGAAGAGGCCATATAAAAGTCGACCAAGGCGATCGGCCGAGAATATCGCTGTACGAGCCAGTGTTGAGAGGTACGAGCCAGTGTTGAGAGGTCCCCAAGAACATCCCAAAAACGCCGTTCTCAGCAGTTGGGCATGGCTCGGTCCACTTTACAACGGATTATTCGCATTGATTTGCATTTGTTCCCGTACAAAATTCAATTGACGTAAAGAATGTTGCCTGCGGACAAGCCCAAAGGACCCAAAGGTCCGTCGAATATAGGCAACCCTGTATATTGGGGTAGGATAAACCCATTGTAAAATTAAGAAGGTAAAGTCATTTCAAATAAGCATTCCCATCTTTGCATTTTGTGTAATTTCACTGCATAGAAAGCAGGTTTCCATCTCTGATTTATGTATGCACAATGGATTCGTAAACAAACATGTTGACAATGAGATGTTGTCAAATTAATAATTTTGAAAAAAAAGTAAACATATGATTGCATGACTTTACCTTCTTAATTCTACCACGGATAAACCTTTAAATTATGAAATACACAAGTAAATTAAAAGAAATGTGGTCCTTTGAAACGATTTCTATATATTTTTTTTAATTTTGTATACAATTTTTATACCCTCCATCTTGGAAAAGAGGGTAGATTATCTTTGTCATTCCGTTTGTAACACATCGAAATATAAATTTTAGACCCTAAAAAGTATATATATTCTTGATCAGCATAAAATTCTATGTCCATTAGCGATGTCCGTCCGTCTGTCTGCCCGTCGTTATGGAAATCACTCTAGACTTGATTAAATTGTACTCAGATGTGTGTTATGTGTGGTATGGAAAAGGGCTATATAGGTCAACGTTTTGGTATAGCCCCCATATATCTGTACCTCCAGATATACGATTGTTTGATTATTTAAGCAACATTATTCACCGGAATTGTTTCAGATTTCTTCTTAGGTTTAAATTGAATCCTTTTTTTAAGTAATTGTCATATCAATGTTTACCAACAAAAAAATATCAACTCTGCTTTGACATTAAAGACCACCACAAGAAAAAATTGTAATCAGCTGTTAGATTTACACTACCTTCCTTATTTCGCAATGGTAGAGGCTATACAATGTTAAAATTAAGAAAGTAAAGTCATTTTAAATAAACATACCCCTGAAAACAGCACCCGTCCATGATTTGTGTATGTACAATGAATTCATAAATAAACATTTTGACAATGAGACATAAACATATGATTGCATGACTTTACTGTTGGTCTGTTCCAGAAGTGCAAGAATGTTAAAATTTTTGCAACGATAACCAATTTTCCTATTATGATATCGAAAAAAATTAACAAAAAGTGTAGCTTCGTGCAAGTTCTGAAACAGAGCATTTCTTAATTCCGCCATGCCCCATATGATATTTGTAGATAATTTCAAAATCAATAAAATATGTGATGATGAAGGGGATGTAGACTTTGCAGGAACTATCAGAGATATATTTCCACGGTGTAAAATCCGCTAATATAATATTAGCATGCAAAATTCTTATTACTATCTACATAGCGTTTCCTAAGTACCACTAATGTGAGCTATACCCGTTTGTCTCAGTGTAATTCGATTTTACTAAAAAATATTGACAATATGGTTCCATATTTTTCAATTTTCTATTTTCGAATGAAAATAAATTAATTTTCATAATACAAATCAATCCATGCACAATTCAGAGGGCTATTCTTCAAAAAAGTGTGAATAAATCTTGCAAAATATCCAAAAACTCGAAATAATTGGGAGCTATGAAGATTCGTGGAGTCATAAACAACATATAGTATCAGAGGCTTTTACCCAACGAAGAATCTTGTATATTCGACAAATCAATGAGAAAGTTTTTGCAATGTCTGAAGTCTTGTATCGTAAAATGGATGTGGATTAATATTTACATTACAAAATTGTGGTTTTGAATTTGATTTATCCACGAAAACATGAACGCGTGGCATATTTACATGTATATGTAAGTAATTATTTTAACATTTATCCACATCTTTAAAATTTGTCGAATATATTTATACGCTCTTTATTTTCAATCGCAATGACATAAATTTACATTTCCTATTCTAAGTAGGAGGGGAACAATCCCGAGGGTCCTATGACAGGAAGAACCCCCTTCCGAACTAATGTGCCTAGCAGTAAATGAAAAAAAAAAAAAAAAAAACAATCAATATAGCTGCAAGACATATGTAACACATATGTAGTTTTAGATGCTTACAAACATGACTTGAGTGTGACTAAATTACAATTGAAACTAGTTAACAAGTCGTAGTTCTGTATTTTAGTATTTTCTACTTTTGTAAAAGCTGAGCCCCGAACTCACTACATCCAATTTCGTAGCAGACTGTGTCAATATTTCAATCTATGTTACTTTATATACATTACATTGGCATTCGGTTCATTTTGAAACGTTACACGATTTAAAGCCAAATCGCGTTAAACTTGATGTTGTAACTGCAAAATACACAAAATAGGGCGAATGACTTATACAGTGGTATGGGACTCCGACTTTTTTTTTTGTATCAGTCTGGTAAGAGAGATCATTGCTTAAATAGCTGCCATCTATTGCAGAATCATTTTTGTCTCATTTCTGGTTAATTTCGCGAGCAAGGAAAATAATATCCATATTTTGGCTGTGAAAAAATATTTCTTTACTAATGAATCACTAGTGACAGAATATTTCCGATTAGAGAATTTTAAATTTGTTTTTGAGATTTTGTGAGGAGTATCAGAGATTCTCTGAAATTGTGTAAATATTTACCAGAAGAAAATAATTTTGCCAATATTGTTTCTTTCATTCCAAAGAGAGTTAATTTATCCTTCAAACTTTTCTGGTTTGCTATCTATAAAAAGTTGGAAAACTCAATACCACAAAAAATCGGCTTTAGTTTCTATTTGTTACAAATCTGAATAGAGAACTGTGTCCCATTCAGCTAAAAAGAGTAAATGGGTTCTTCAAAACATCAATATTTGGGGATTTCAAAACCTAGCCTTAGGTTAAACAGCGTCTAATAGATTGCACCGTTTTTTTTTAATGTTTCGCAAATTTTTACAATCATTTTTATTAAGTGACAAAAAAAAAAGAAAATTGATGGATATTAGCGAAACGGAGGTGACTATATTCTGCGAGCTGTGGTTTGACGAGTAAAAAAGCTATAAGTTCGGCATTTGGAACTATTTTAAAATCATAAAAATACCGAAGGTAGCCTCATAGGCAACCTTTGACAAAAACGATTACAATATTCAAAAGCAAAACTTGAATAAAAAAATCGGTTAATAATGTCTGGATCTGGATATACAATTTTCTGTTCTAGGCTGTAGTATCTATAACGAACTTCAAATATAAAAAAATGAAACAATTCCGGTGAATAATGTCGCTAAAATCATCAAAATACCAAATATCGAGAGGTACCGTTATAAGTGGGCTATACGTGGACCTGCACAGACAATCTCCTGTTCTAGGCTGTAGTATCTATTACGAACTTCAAATACCAACTTTGAAACAATTCCGGTCAATAATATGGCTAAAATCATCAAAATATCCAATATCGGGAGGTACCGTTATATGGGAGCTAGACGCAGACGTGGACCTACACAATAATTTGCTGTCATAGGCTGTAGTATTCATTACGAACTTCAAATATCTAATTTGAAACAACTACGATGAATATTGTCGCTAAAATCAAAAAACAGAATATCAGGAGGTACCGTTATATGGGGGCTATACGAAGGTGTGGACCTACATGGCCCATTTTCCATACAGTCCTGCAGACATCATACACCTTTGAGTTAAATTTTATCAATCTACTTTATTTTGTTCGGAAGCCAGAGCGATTTGCATCGATTGACAGACGGATAGACTGACGGACATCGCTAAATAGAGTAATAGAGTTTTATGCTGATCAAGAATATATATACTTTGTGGGGTCTAAAATGTATATTTCGAGGTGTTACAAACGGAATGACAAACTTAATATACCCTCCATACTATACTCGATTATAGACGTGAATGGTTTCTAAAAGTTCCTAAAACAAAACCTTGCATAATTTTCATATCATTCTATTTATGCAATAATAACATTATGCGAAACTCTGTGTCTTCCTCAATTTACCCAAATAATCTACCCATGCAAAAACATGCACTCAAATATATAACTTTCCTCGTAGCTAGTCTTTTTATGATTTTATCAATTCATTGATAGTTTTATGGCATTCATTACATTTGCTTCAACTTGTTGGCTATTTCCTGCTTTGTTTCCAAATGTCGTGTTTGCAGATAATTGAGAAAAAACATGTTCTCATCTTAAAGTGCAATACAACATAATTAAAATTCATCCATGCATATGATATACATATGTATGTACATCTATATGATCAAGTGCATATGTAAATGGAATGCATAAAATATGAATTTTATAGGCTTTAGGACAGTTAAAGGATTGTATGTGTTGTTTTTTAATAATATTAGTATGTAATTGAGAGCATTTTAAATTGTAAGATCTCGATTGAGAAAATTCACATTGTGACACCTACTATATGCACATCCAAGAGATATTCTTAAATAAAATTCAATTATTTACCAAAATCGCTTGATATTTTTTAATAGCCTTGCTCATATTAGTTCTAGTTTTCAACTATCCGTAATGGGATCAAGTCAAATATGTAATAAGTGAAAAGTTGTTGTAAGTAATTTGAAGTTATAACAAAAGAACACACATATGCATTTACCCACATGCACACACAAACACACACTCAGCCATTAACATTAACAAAGTACATTACTGTGTGCCAAAGTTGCAGGGGAATACTAAACTTGTGATTGAAGCAAAGAAGAGAGAACATAACATAATTTTCTTAAACCACAAGTATCATAAATTTCGGTGTAAATACCAAAAAGAAAAAAATCCTCAATCCAAAAAAATAAAGTTTTCTATGGAGCAACTACGACGCAACACAAAAAGTGTAAACTTTATTATGCAATTTGAAATATATTTAAAGTTTCTCCCTTTGTACATTTGCGCTGTGCACTCATTCGAAACATAAAACGAAGGAAGAAAGCACCACAACTCAGCATTAATTTTTGCCTCCTATTTAAAGTGGCCACAAAATCCTATTTTAGTTGTGCCTTTTTTTGGCTGCAAAACGTAATCTTCCCCAATCCTTGGGTCAACAAAAAAATATTTATATGAAAATTGTACTAATGTGAATTAGCTGGGTAAGGTCGTTAAGTAATGGATATTTTAGGAGGAAATACCAAAAATTGGCTTAAATTACATATCTGAATATAAGATGTTTAAAATATGTTTTTTCAATCATTCAATACATATATTTCCGAAACAATTTGATAATTGCCAAACAGACAATCTTTCCCTAAAGGAAGTAGAACCTATTACGAACTCTAAATAACGAAATCGAAAAAAAAAAACGAATATCGGGAGGTACTGTTATATAGGAACGATAGAGAAACGTGGACCAACATAGTCCTTTTAAGGAATTATTGTGCCTATCGACGAAATACATACGTGTGAAAAATTTTAGCCTTATATATCAATTCGTTTCAAAGACAGTGTGGTTGCAACAGTCAGACTGGAAGACGGAAATCTCTAAATCCACTTAGTATTTTACCCTAATGATGAATATATAAACAGAGTGAGATAAAAAACTGCAACAAAGTCAAACGCCATAATTCTTACATTTTATTTTTAAATTTTATTGAATGAAAACAAAACAATTCGAAAATAGCATCAAATTTTAGATTTGTTCGAATTGGTCGCCTTTGGCACGAACTATGGCCTTCAAACGGCCAATGAAACCGTCACACGCTGCCCGAATGTTGCTCTGCGGTATTTTGGCCCATTCCAGGCGAAGCGCTTGCTTCAGGTGATCGTCACTTTGGTATTTTTTAGTGTCAACCTTGCTTTCCAAAATATCAGACACAATAGTCCAACGGATTGATATCCGGAGATTTTGGTGGTCATTGTGACCTGGAAATGAAACGAGGAACCTCATTTTGTAACCATTCTTGATGGTGATGGTGCTGAGTCCTGTTGGAATGTCCAAGGTCTGCGGCCAAAATGTTTACGTGCCCAAGGCTTTTATACACCCTCCAGAATATTTCGGCATTTATTCTGATGCCACGGTCGAATAATAGGAGCGCTGAGCGATCATCGGCTGTTATGACGGCCCACACCATCACCACGATCGGCGCTTGAGTTCTGGCATTTATTCTGTTGCCACGGTCGATCAATAGGAGGGCTGAGCGATCATCGGCTGCTATGACGGCCCACACCATCACCGCGGCCGGTCCCACCAATATGCTTTTGTACGCTTGTAAACAATATAATGAGCTGTCATCAAATCAAATTCCGTTGAAAAATGCCGCTACAATTTAAAGACTTTCGAATATCAAGTGTTACGGTTATATGGGGCTATACAAAAACATGGACGTTTACAGCCAATTATATGTCAGAGGGTGGCTACGATGAATTCCAAACACCAAGTTTAAGGATGACAAAACATACTCCCAATTAACAGCAAATTTGGTTTCAAATTGTGGCTAAAACACCCAAAAAACCTTAAATATACAGGTACCGTAAAATGGGGCCTATACCAAAACGTGGACTTATCTAGGCTATTCTTATCAACCTACTTCATTTCCTTCGGAAATTAGAGTGCTAAATCGACAAAGATCTTTATTCTGACCAAGAATATATAGACTTTTTAGGGTCTAAAATGTGTATTGCGAGGTGTTACAAACGGACTGACAAACTCAACATATAATATACTATGGTGGATGGTATAACAAGTAAAAAAGCAGTAAGTTCGACCCGGCCGAACTGTGAATACCCTCCATTATTTGAAACGCATTAAAAAATTAAAAAAAAATTAATATAAGCACTTCTCTTTCAGGGGTTAAAGTACTCACAAGGAACTCCTTGTGTGGATTTTCAGACATTTCCGTTAAAAAATGTGGCTAAATCATCAAAATACCGAATATCGGGGGGTACCGTTATATGGGGGATATACGATATCGTGGAGCTATATAGACAATTCTCTTTCAGTGGGTAAAGTACTCACAAGGAACTCCTTGTATTGATTTACAGACAGTTCCGTTGAAAAATGTATCTTAACTCGTCAAAATACCGAATATCGGGGGGTACTGTTATATGGGGGATATACGATATCGTGAACTTATATAGACAATTCTCATTCAGGGGGTAAAGTACTCAGAAGGGACTCCTTGTGTGGAATTTCAGACAATTCCATTAAAAATGTAGCTAAAATCATCAAAATACCGAATATCGGGGGGTACCGTTATATGGGGGCTATACGATATCGTGGGCCGATATAGCCCATCTTCGAACTTGACTGCCTGCAGACAAAAGACAGACCTTTGCAAAATTTTAGCTCCCTATCTTTATTCGTTTTGACTGTAGCGTGAGTACAACAGACGGACAGGCGGACAGACGGACGGACATGGCTAAATCGTCTTAGAATGTTACGCTGATCAAGAATATATATACTTTTTTGGGTCTAAAATGATTATTTCGATGAGTTACAAACGAAATTACGAACTTAATATACCCTCCATACTATGTATGGAGGATAAAAATGTTAATGACAATCAAAATTCAATTCGTTTAAAACGTGCGTATAAGTCATTAGAACTCATTTTAAGTGATGTAGATCATACGCCACGTGGTCTTAGAAATTATTTACGATCTTCAAAAGAATCCAAATTCATCTGCACAAAGTATGTAGTATCAGCTCAAATTTGAAGGATTATTGAACGTTCTTTTTTTTTTTTTTTTTAATACAATCCTTCTCGAAGTCATATCATGCACTCTAAAGCAATGTTACTTGATGCGAGGGGCAAAAATGAATTCGTTAAATTTGGTGGGAATCCATTCAAAATTGATTATACCTCCCATATATTAGTTCTCCCAGATTCCAAATTAAAAATCCTCTAAAGCAATCCAAAAAGTTACATAGTTACATAAATTCCCAATATAAGCGTTTATTTGTTCTGTATAGTTGTGCAGGTCATCATATCGTCGGTTCCGCCTTTTAAACCTTTAATTTCAACAGTTTTTGTGACAGCCGAGGAATACATTTTGGGTATCATTTTGCATGCTAATTTCCAAACCGTTTGCAGGGAATGGCCTAGTTTGATAAATGGTCGGCCAATGGTTCCTACGGTACACATTCGCCAGAAATGCCATACAATTTGCTGGTAAACTCCGCATCATAGAGAAATACAATATATCTGAAAATGAGTTTATCCATACATACAAAAGGTTAAAAACGGTAAACACATTTTGTATAGTATTCTTTGCATAATCAGAAGTCTGGGGTATTAAAATTGAAGGGATGTCAGATAATTTCTTTGATTTATATTTGGCACATGGTATAAGGATCTTTTTTTAAAAATTTTAAACATTTGTAGGCGGATATTAGAAGGAGTGAATCGATATTGCCCACCAACGAACAAAATTAAAAAATTGGGTTGATTTCCTTTCTAATTATTCAATTTCTTTATTTAATTAAATATTTCCGGCAAAAAAAAAAAAAAAACAAACACAGGATGTTCTTGTCGACCTTATTATTGGGACATGGAAATTATTTCCTTCTATGTAGGGTAAATATCATTTTATACGGTCAGGACGTACCTAATCGTGCCTATAATTATACCCTCAGCCATAACCTGACTCCACTCACCTCCGCTACAAACGGTTAAAATTTGCAATAATTATAATTTTAATAAAATGTAAAATGAGTGTCCAATTTTCTTCAAATTTGACACATCCCAATATTTTTATTAACACAAGATCTGTTGCGAAGGTAGTAGATATCGACTCACTTCTTTAGGTACCTCCCCACAAAAGGTTAAAATTTTGATTAACAATTATTGACGGAAATAAGTGTTCGATTTTCTTAAAATTTTGCACACTCTAATATTTTTATGAGTTTTATGAGCTTGTACCACACGCATATTTCAAAATTATCACGCATCTCATATAAAGTGAAGGATATAGTCAAAATTTGGCACGTTGAAATATTTATTTCAGATACGAAATTGATAATATTGGCCCACTTCTTCGGAACCACCCCACTCACCCGTCTGTCTATCCGTCTGTCCGTCTGTGGAAGTTACTCTAGCTTCCAAACGAAATGAGGTAGGTTGATAAAATTTTAATCAAATGTGTATTATGTCTGCAGGACTTTTGGTATTGAAAATGGCTGGTGTTGGTCTACGTTTTGGTAAAGCCCCCATATAATGATACCTCCCTTTTTTCGGTATTCTGGTGATTTAAGCGACATTATTCACCGGAAATGTTTTAAATTTGGTATTTGAAATTCGTAATGGGTACTACAGCCTATGACAGAAAATTGTCTGTGCAGGTCCACGTCTTCGTATAGCCCCCTTGTAACGGTATCTCCCGATATTCGGTATTTTGATGATTTTAGCGACATTATTCACCAGAATTGTTTAAAATTTGGTATTTGAAGCTCGTAATGGATACTATAGCCTAAGACAGAAAATTGGCTGTGCAGGTCCACGTTTTGGTGTAGACCCCATATATTGGTACCTCCCTATATTCGGTTTTTTTGATGATTTTAGCTACATATCCAACGATTTTTTTTTCAAGTTCCGTATTTGAATATTGTAATGGGTTATAATAAAGGTTGCCTATGCTGGTCCGCGTCGTCGTATAGATTCTACTCTAACGGCTACATTCGGTATTTTTAGGATTTTAACAGAATATTTTACGGATTTTTTTTTTTTTTTTTTGAAAATTGCCAAATTCGTTCAAATGGTGGAAGGTATTCAAAGTTCAACCCGGCCGAACTAACAGCTTTTTTACTTGTTTCTTTTTTTCAATTTAACCGGTTTTGAGGAAGATTGGTCTGATATTACCCATCTTTATATTAGATTCCATATTGGCAGAAATATAGGCATGAGCGGTTATTGAAGTTATTTTGGGACTCTGTGATTGGTTACGGACGGCTGAGCTTTAAGTCTTTTCTTTTTTTAAGAATTTACATAGCTTTGTGTTATGATTTATTATAAATTAGGAAATTTCTCTTTCAATAAAATAATATATGAAAATATTCTCACAATTTTTTAAAAAGACATTTAAAAAACTCCCATTTTAGATTTCCCTACAAACTAGAGTACATATTGAGTTATCATCGCATGATATTTTGCTCGTAAACAAAAACAAACCCATCTAATTTGAATTGCGGTTGTGTTGTTGCTGTGGGTTTGTGTGTGGTTGCCTATAGAGAAACTTAAATCTACATTTGAACATACATATAATGACCAATAGATAACTAATTTTAGCTTATTTTACCAAATTTACACAAATCCTTCGAAAAACATCAATTCAAAAGGCCATTAGTCATGTTGGTTTTGTTCATTGGCCATTGCCACGTCCACTAATCCTTCGAAACAGACACACACATACCCAAATACATTGGGGATGATCAATACATTCGGAAGATAAGAAAAGTAAGAAATAAGTATAAAAGGCCTGCAGCCAGGACAAAGGATGCCTTAAAAGAAAACTCGAGGCAAGCGATAACTATGTAAATGCTTCACACCTCGTTCAAACTTCTTTTTCATGGAATAAACTACTGAATTGGAGAGATGTGACTGCGATTGTAACTGTAGATAGTTCTTTTCTGACCATTTACTCTTGATTTGACTTTTCCGCCTCTATCCATCGAGTTTTTTTTAGCGTATCTCTTTTATTTGAGTATTTACGAGTGTTGAACGCTATTTAGGCCAAAGTATATTTATGTGGGATTTTTATGGTTTTCAAATATTGGATTCTAGGTATTTATTTTTTGGTAAGGTTTCCTCATTTCGTTTTGGTCCTATTGACCATACATCTTGCTGTGGTATTACACGGCTCGATTTTTTACTGGAGATTTGTGGTAAGTTATTTTGGACAAATCTCGTAAATAGGAAGTGATAGGAGGCAAGACAAGGCAAATTAGAGGGAGAGGCCTCAAATTTATGTCTGATACTTAATTTTTTATGAGTCTTAAAATGATTCAAGTATTAACGATTTTATTTCATTTCAGTTTTGAAACAACAATTGATACGTGTCGATACACGTAATTCAAGACCTATTCATGAAGTGTCAAACATTCACTTTCATTACAAAATATCCATCTGATGACATTTATATTTTATGACACTTAATGAAGTATTTAATAAAACTGACAATTTATTATGATGGAGCGTGCCAATAAGCAAATGTTTCAAACTTTTTAATTGTTCTTTGTTGGAATTCAATTTAGACTGCTGTATGATTTGACAATGATTTGTATGTATATAAGTTTGTTTGTTTATTATTGTAATTATTTGTTTATAGTAATATTTATAGTGCTATACGCATGAGTATTTTAACTTTAGTCGAAATATTATATTTGGTTGTTTATTACGGAAGAAAAGAGTTTATAAAAAAGCCACATAGTCTGCCACAAATCATTGGCAGCACGTTTAACTGTTGGAAACGCCATCTTTGACTTTGGGATATATATGTGAATATAGAGAGAATAAACATTTTTGTATGCATGTCCACATCTGCGTATAGTCCCCATATAACGGTAGCTCCCGATATTCGGTATTTTGATGACTTCGGCAACATTATTCACCGGATTCGTTTCAAATTTCGTATTGTGAGATGTAAATCGTTACAGCAACCTATGCAAAAAAATTTCGTATGCAGGTCCACGTCTTCGTATAGCCCCCATGTAACGGTACCTCCCGATATTCGGTATTTTTATTTTAAATTTTAAATTTGAATTTCGTAATGGGTGCTAGTTGGCTTGTTTGTTTGGGATACATAGTATTATGTGGTTGCAAAATGGTGAGGCTTAATCCCACTATTGTTGCTTTTATAAAAAAAAAATTTTATTAGTGTTGAACGATGTTAATGTTTATATGGGGTAAAAAAAGGGAAGACATAGGTTTCGAAAAGAGCCACCAATCCTTATCAGTTCCCTTGTTTTTTGTCTTAGACATTCTCCCCAGAAGTTATTTTAAAAATAACTTCTATGACAAAAATAAAAAACAAATAAAGAAGAGGAACCAAAGAATTGCATAAAACTAAAATTTTTTTCGGAAAAACTTCTAAGCGCCTGAGTTCAGCTAGTATATATTTTGTTATTAGGGACTTGGAATACTTAACATTGAGAGTCGCTGTTATCTGAATCCATACGAAACTTTAACTCAATACAACTAAAACTTAAAACCAGTCAAGAAAGTCATAAAGTCGGGCGGGGCCGACTTTATGATATCCTACACCACTTTGCTAATTTGGTAGAGCTCCACATAACAATTAAAAGTTTTTATGGGAGAATTCAATCATACACGCTATGATTATAAGTATAATTGAAAGTTCAAAGGACTAAATATGCCGAAGCATTTGTATCTTTTAAATTCGGACTTGTATTGCCCATTTGGTGCGAAATTAATTTGAAATCGGGTAAAAATATATATGGGAACTATATCCAAATCTGAACCGATCTCGATAAAATTTCGCAAAGATATTTCTGAGCTGTATTTGATACATTTCCCTGAATATCGTTGTTACGGAGTGCATATTACGGCTGTGGGTAACAAATACAATAAATCGGATGAACAATATATATGGGAGCTATAACTATATCTGAACCGAATTTGGCATACTACCTTCTAGACTAAATTCGGTCGTATGTGCCAAATTCCATCCCATTTGGACAAATATTAGACGTTTGGTGCACAATAAATGGTAAATCGGACGAAGTTATGTATGGGAGCTATATCCAAATCTGAACCGATCTCGATAAAATTTGGCAAAGATATTTCTGAGCTGTATTTGATATATTTCCCTGAATATCGTTGTTACGGAGTGCATATTACGGCTGTGGGTAACAAATACAACAAATCGGATGAACAAATTATATGGGAGCTATAGCTGTATCCGAACCGATCTTCACCAAATTTGGCATATTACCTTCTATACTTAATTTGGTCGTATCTGCAAAATTCCATCCCATTTGGGCAAATATTAGATGTTTGGTGCACAATAATATGTAAACGGGACCAAGTTATATATATCCAAATCTGAACCGATCTCGATAAAATTTAGCAAAGGTATTTCTGAGCTTTATTTGATGTATTTCCCTAAATATTGTTGTTACAGAGTGCATATTACGACTGCGGAGGACGAAAATAACAAATCGGATGAACAACATATATGGGAGCTATAGCTATATCTGAACCGATTTCGATCAAATTTGGCATACGCATTTTCAGGCCTAATTTGGTTGTATATGTAAAATTTCATACTATTCGGGATGATATTACAATTTTGGTGCACAATAAAAGGCAAATCGGACGAAGATATATATGGGAGCTATATCTAAATTTTTGCCGATTATCACCAATTTCAATAGGGTTCGTCCTTGGGCCAAACAAATGTTGTTTGAAAAATTTCATCTCAATCGGATAATAAATGCGACCTGCATTTTTTTCACAACAATACATGGACAGACGGACGGGCGGACAGACGGACTGACATGCATAAATCAACTCAGAAAGTGATTCTATGGAGATCCTCAAAAGTAACTATGGGTCTATCTCGCTTCCTTCTCCATGTTACAAACACGTCAAAAACGTTGTAAACACTTTTGGATTGGATTGAGCTGTGCATAAAGATTTTTAAGATAGAAAGTAACATGTATTCGGCTTTTGTAAACGATAATGCTATTGTAGGCTAATGTTTGGAAGTTCAAAATACAGATCCCCCTTGAAGAATATTTGCATATCCGCCTATTTCATTTGAATCCCTTGCCAGACGGATTCAGAATGTGTAAAATCTCCTTTACCGTTTTTGGAAAATATTAACTTTCCGTTCTTCGATGAGTAGTTCTCCTCCTTAACGTTTGACTACTTCGAGTCGCTATAACAATCAGTCTATTTCATTAATAGTCCTTATGCCATATTGGGATTTGTATTGTATTTGTTCTTTTGGTCTTTCTTTCATTTGAATGTTTTTTTTTTTTATTAAGAAAAAAATTGAACCTGAACTTGGGCTTATCTAATACACTGCAAAGTCATGCCACATCTTGTATCAATCTGTAAAATAATGACAATTTTCAAACAGAAATGTTAAGTTCACTTTAAATTACTTAGTTTCTTTGTTCCTCAAAGAAGTTTGTTCTTATGTATGTATGTATATTATACATACTATTATAACTTAATTACCTTGGTTATTCATTCTTAAAATGACACACCAAATATTTCCATGCTCAGAATTTTTCAAATCTGGTACACAGGTGCGAAGTTCGTTGTTATAGCTGAGAAGCAGCACAATAGCAGAAGACAAATGAGTAATGACACAGCATCCCTGTCAAACAGTTTTAAAACTAGCACACGTTTCTCAAGGTCTAGCAACAAAAACAATTTAATTTGCGAACATTTTCCGAGCAAATATTCCACCCGGAAAGTAGCGAAACCTCAAAGCTGCCATGGAATAAGAACATAATCTTAATTATAACATCAAGTGTTGGTAGTTGGCAGAGTGATTATGGTGAGAGGGTGATGCTATTTTCGGTGAGAAATGCAAATCACCTCTACGATGTGAACACGAAGGCAAGAAGATGTTTAAATATGAATATGTATGTGAATGTGAGTGTGAGTGTATGTATATACATACATATGTATGAATGATACAACACAATAAGAAAGATGGTGAAAGTGAAATGTTGTTGATTTGTTTCGCATTAATTATCACCTCAGTTTTGCATACACAATTCTAAACAAATACAGATAGAAACAATGGAGAATCAGGTGATAAGCAGGCACAAATGATTCTAATTAATCAAATTTAAATTCATGTGGATTATTTAAAATCGCATTAAAGGCGTATGCGGGGGTGTGTGAAAATCTCTTTGAATTTGTTTACGTTCCTTATCGGCATTGTTATTTTTGATATTAAATATATTTACGACTTGCTGATATGATTATCACCATGACATTTTCAACGACATCGCGGAATTAAAGATAATATATTTCATAGAATTTCTTCACATCTGCTGAAGATATAATACAATCGAACTTCAATAGAATATGGTACGTAACACTGAATGAGAGTACTTTGGGAAAAGGTTTCAATGCTCACAAGACTTTGTTCAGTTTTTATTATAATTTTTGTAATTTTGAATTGTTTCCAGTGCAAGCTTTTTTAACATTTATTACTTTACGCATCGAAAATATTTGTCATCAGATCTCAAAATGCACACATGTAACCTCGTCAATCAGTTGTTTCTATTTCGGTAGACGGACGTAAAAATGTTCTCTTATCCTAGCGCATTTTATGTCCAACACCTTGTAACTGCTCGAGTAATAACTTTACAATCTATAAAGTATGTTAATTTGATATAGCGCTCATGCAGCTGTACACCTCAGTTGAAGATATTGTATAAGTTTTAGCACATTTTCTGGGTAGGTAGAGGGAAACGGACCATAGAAAAATTATCGATTAACATTCAATTTTTGTAAGAAGGGACAGATTATACCGCCGCTTTAACACGTCATATGAACAAATTTGTAATAATTTAGCATATTAAGTAAAACAATGGTTTTAAGAGATATCTTAGGGTCTCATGTGATTGCCTGTTAAATTTGCTTGTTTGTTGTGCAAAGCAATACGAAACAATTTGGTTGGTTATATTTGGTTGCTCTACCTCAATCGAAATAGATTTCCATCAAATGTACAGGGTGAGAAAAAAAAGCAACAAAGTCAAACGCCATAATTTTTACATTTTTTTTTCAAATTTTATTGAATAAAAGCAAAAATGTTGGAAATAGCATCAAGTTTTAGAATAAGTTTAGATTTGTTCGAATTGGTCACCTTTTGCACGAATGGTGGCCTTACAATGAAACCGCCACACGCTGCCCGAATGTTGCTCTGCGGTATTTTGGCCCATTCCTGGCGAAGCGCTTGCTTGAGGTTATCGGCACTCCAGACACAATAGTCCAACGGAATGGTATCCGGAGATTTTGGTAGTAATTGTGCGCTGGAAATGGAGCGAGGAACCACATTTTGTAACCATAAGTGGCGCGTGCTGAGTGCTATAGTGCTGAGTCATGTTGGTATGCCCAAGTTCTGCGGCAGTTTAAAGGTATTAAATTTGGTACTTGTGGAAGGAAAAGGCCTAGGTATTAAATTAGGTATTAAATTTGGTACTTGTGGGAGGAAAAGAACTAGAATTCTGAAATTTGAGGATTTGGATCTCAAATGAGGTGTAGAATTGTTGTTCTAAAGATTTTTTGGAAATTTAAAATAAGTGTACTTAAAAGCACTGAATTTGGTAAATTAATGTTCCGATTTCATTTATTATTCACAATAGTCTCAAACGATGTAGATTATTTTTTAATTCAGATTTTTTTATTAAAAGCGATAGATTTGATTTTTTTTATCGGGACTTGTGTTTTTTTTTTATAATAAAGAATAACAAATTAAACAAGTACACAAAAACCCCTATTTATTATGCCCTCAGCCATATGGCTCTTTGGACCAAATCCGTATCAGGACATTTGAATTCGATCTAGCTATATCCGTCCGTCTGGCTGATTGGTGTGGACGGGAGTATCCGATTTGGTCCAAACTTGGTACATCGTAATATTGTTATCAAACTTAGATCGATCCACTCCTTCTGGTACCTACCCCACAAAAGGTCGAAATTTTCAAACAAAAAAAGAAAAAAAAATACTGCACAGAGAGGAAATGATAATCTGATTGTGCTCTAACTATGCGAATCGTATCATTTGCATCAGTGCTAGTTTAGGTGCGAAAATGGACCAGTCGGTCCACTCCATCAAGCACCTCCCCCACAAACGGTCAAAATTTTTAAAAATTATAACGCTTATAAAATGTGATGTAAGAGTTCGATTCCCTTAAATTACACGCATAACAATGTTTTTATTAACCCAAGGTGTGGTGTGAATATAGAATATATCGTCCCACTCCTTCCGGTAACTTCCCAACAATAGGTCGAAATTTTCAATATCCATGAAGCTCATAAAACGCCAAATTAATATCCGATTCCATTCAGACTACGAATATCTCAATATTTCTTTCAACTTAAGATCTGTTATTAAGATGGTACAGATCGGACCATTTTCTGGTATCTCTCCCACAAAGGTCAAAGTTTTGAAAAACCAAAGCGATTAAAAAATCCGAAATAAGCTTCCGGTTCTAATATATTTCATATATCCCATTATTTCTACTAACACTAGATCTGATGCGAAGATGGAATGTATCCGACCACTCCTTCTGATACCTCCCCCACAAAGGGTCAAATTTTTGAATATCCATGAAGCTCGTAAAGATTAACATCCGATTCCATTTAGACTTGGTAAATCTCATTATTTCCATGAACAAGATCAGTTATAAGGATGGTAGAGATCAGATCATTTCTTCTGGTACCTCCCTCACCCAGGGTTCAAGATTTTGAAAAACAAACAGCTCAAGGAAGTGGAATAATCAGAAACCTGATATATGATTAATATGGAATTTATGATTTCGCATAAAATTGGATATAAATGATTGATTTTCTTGTAATTTTGCCCATACCAATGTATGAAAATTGAATATTTCACATTTTAAAAATTTTCAAACATATTCTAAAAATTGTCACATATCCCATATCAGTTGAAGGTAATAACCAACATAGTCTAAACCTGGCACATCGCAATATTTATATTATACTAGCTGGCCCGGTCCGCGTTGCCGGCCCGTAGTTTTTGTATATTATGCATATATTCCCAAGCATAATTATTCACAGATATGACTGATATAAGTGTTCACGTATAGGTCGATTTAAAGTGTTTTAAAATACCTGTACCCATTTTTAACCAGTGGGCTTCAATATTTAAACCGTGGGCTTCAACTGTGTGGATGTGCTATACAAATCTATTAAAAAGTATATATCAATCTTATCGCCATATAAGGGATCAAATTAATTTTTAATATGGTAAAAATCGTAGCAAAATCTTCCA
The DNA here is from genome assembly GCF_030504385.1 of Musca domestica. Lineage (NCBI taxonomy): Eukaryota > Metazoa > Arthropoda > Insecta > Diptera > Muscidae > Musca > Musca domestica. The sequence continues at coordinate 15,509,209 of NW_026712328.1, read as the reverse complement.
GTCAAATGAGCAGTAATTTGGAATTTGCTGTATTTTGTATACTACATAATTGAGGGCTGAATGATTTAAGAATATCCAAAGTTAATTACTTTTTTAAACCCATTAGCAACTTAGATTGTGCATTAGAGTCCTCATAAGTCCCCCTAACCATGTCAGTCTGTTTGTCCGCCAAAAGGTGGACTTGAGAGGGTATTATAACATGGATAAAAATTCTAAAATTTGTAGATATGTTGAAATTTTAGTGTAAGATTTTCACCCCCCTAATACGCATTATTAGCCAAATTCTTTGAAATGTGGTTAAATTAGGAGGTACCTTCTTTATATGGGCACTACTCCGAAACATCGACCTACATTGAAAACTTTCTTCTACCCCTTATAATCCAAGATGACAAATAGAGGCCAAATCAAAAATATAGCAGAACAATATAGCATGTCATAGCATTTCGCGTGATTTAAATAAGTAAAAATAGTTTTATCCACCTCATAATTGAGGGCAGAATGATAAGATGGGAATTAATTTTATTTGCCATTTAAATTGTAAGTTGGAGACCCCTTAAAGTCCATATTTTCATCATAGGATAATTCAATGATGATTAAACAAATATTCGATCCCGTGCTACTTTCTTATATTTGTAATTTGTTCATGTTTCCACAATTTATTTCATATGGATGCACATCCCAAATCTACGTTCCCAACCAATATTCTCTTGGGGGTTAAAAATTCAATAGAATACAAAATTTTCTTTTCTGACCACACATTAGATGTGAAAGTGGACTTGGGGATACTCCAATGTGGGGACTTTACTTAAATAAATTCCTATGTGGCAATTATCTGTATGATGGTTCCCTACCCCAGGGTGGCATAAATAAATTTTTTTAGCCAAATCAATTGATGAATGTGGTCAATACCAATATGGGCCCTACTCTGAAAATTTCAAATTTTATGCGAAGAGGTTATCTACCCCCTTAGAAACAAAAATGTCAAATAAGGGCCAAAAAATGAAAAAAGTGACCGGCCAAGACCCCAAAAATAACTTAAATCATAGATGGTTATATAAATATGAAATCGGGTTGTTCCCTTATCCATGAGTTATGATCGATATAAAGACCTGCAAAAGTGATTTTAGGTATTTTGAATGTTTGGGAAGAATTTCTGGAAGGATATAAAACCTTTTCTTACTAAAAGTCCCATTCGCTCTACTATTTTGCACCTTTTATTTCAATATTGGTATATTACTTATTATTCTCCCAAAGAATTTTGCATTTTGAGCTCTCATTGGACGGATCATTGTCACGCTTTGAAATGAGCCCCATTAAGCTTTTTCGGTCATTTCTGTTTGTTTAAACGTGTTCGCATCTTCCAGCTAACCCACGATGTAGGCCCTGGAGTTGAAAGGTAGATGTCAGTTAACATCCTATTTCGCACTTATTCAATTTTTTTAGTGAAAAATTATTCTTTATTTTGTTCACAAAAAAAAAATTGACAAAAAAAAGAATAACAAATTGAAAAAGTCTTCAACTTTTTCGCTGATTTTTTACAGCAAATGTTTTAAGATCCTTCCTTACAAAATTTGTCAATAGAATGTACTATTACTTTAAAATTCGATTCCATTGAAAATGTTTTTTTTGATTTTTGCAATGAGATCTCTTTTTCATGATTTTTCAGCGATTTAGAAAAAGTAATTATCTTTTAACTCTGGTGTGACCGCGTTAAATTATTTCGATATCATCTATTCCGTTTCGCCACCACATAATTCGCTACTACACTTCCATGTAACCCGCCATCAATTTCAGTTCTCAAGAAATCAAGTCAATTAAATAAATTGGTATAAATATTCGAATTCAAAAATAAAATATAAAAAAACACTACAAATGTACATTAGAAAAAAGTAAGTCAAAATGGAAAAAAATTATGCAAAATAAAACATTACTATTGTACATTTGAAAAGTCAAAATGAAAATGTTAATATATCACATTTTTACGCGATTTTTTTGGATATTATCCTTTTCGGAGAGTAGACAACTCCGAATTTGTGTGAATCGTTAAAATTAATCCAGCGGTTCTTAAGTTATAAGCGTAGTAACTAACACAACTTACATTTATATATATAGATTTATTTAGGTTAGATACGAAATGGACAATTTTGGCTCATTCCTTCGGAACCTACTCCATTTGAATGATAATAACAGAAGTCAAAATTTGTTTATATAATCGAACATTGGCTGAGGGTATACATCTGTCGGCTAAACCGACTGATTCTCTTTAACGTGTTCATTATTATTTCGTGATAAAAGTGGCATAAAATTAAATAAAATTTAAATCTATTTCATATGCAAAAAAAAAAAAAAATATGGTGATGTGCTTTCATAATGCATAAAAGTCATTGAACTATAAAAAATTTCGACGTTTCACTTGTTGCTCTCTAGACAGTAACGGTTGTCTGTATTTCTTAACAACCTAATGCCAGTCTATTTTTTTTTTAATTTCTCTAATATCAGACATGAAATTTTGCTGAACTCAGATCCTTTTATGGTTTAATGAACCCGTGTTATTATTTTTCATGATTTTGAAACGATGAAGAAAAAGCAATTTATTTCTTTGAATTTAAAATTGTTTACAAATAATTATAAAAGTCTTTTCAACGTAATACTTCAAAATAATCATAATAATACAAAGTATTAATATTGTGAGTGAAATAAAGATTTTTCGCTACTTAAAAGAAAACTAATACAATTTTGAAAGTAAACATTGTAAGTACGCACTTTTTAGACATTTTCATGATTAACTGAAATAGAATTATGACAAACATGAAACGTTCAAGTTGTCAGTTACTATATAAAGCCCGACTGTTCCCCTTCAGATGTTAGGTCTACAGTAACAAGATTACTCAATTTTTTTTTTCAATTTTGACACTTGCCCTAATTGGCCACACTGCTATTGCTTTGTGAGATATACAATTGTAAAGGTAAGGCTATCCTCCATAATAATAAATGGTTTCTTCGTGTAATATTTATTCTTCAATAAATTAAATAAAATTCTATTTTATGAAAAAAATATTTTAAAGTAATTTAATTCCATCTTCCTTTCCGAAATAAAACTATTAACTTTGCACAAATATCCAAATTGGCAAATGATTCCCTGAAATTAATACAAAACAAATTTTCTTATTTATTATTTGGATCATTTGCTATTTCGATTTCCTAGCAAATTCAATATTCTTCGAATTCTATTTTCAATTTATCTCCAACATCATGTGGCCAATTTTACCGCTTCCAGCAATGAATGTCCAACTTTTGTACTTATATCATTATTGGTTTTGAATATCAGACACTCCAAGATAAGACAAACTAATGATTTTTTCAAACGAAGCAAAGTTTCCTCATAGACTTCCAAGCGTACGTCCGTCATAGTTGTTTCTGAACTTTTTCATTGTTTCAATGACAAATATTAGATTGGGTAATTGGAATTTTGTAAAATTTTAATTTTAATTCAGAACACAACTGGTATAATTTATAAAATATAATTTGCTGTAATAGGGGTAATTTTATAGAAATGTATGTAAGGCCTAATAAAAATCGTTATTGACCAAAAATACCAAAAATACCAAATACAAAAAATGAATTTGAAAATTTAAATATGTTTTCTTTGAAGCACGTTCTTAACGTTTTTATAACCTCCACCATAGTATGGAGAGTATATATACATTTATACATTTACCGCAATTGTTTCAAATTTGGTATTTGAAGTTCGTAATAGATACTACATCCTATGACAGAAAATTGTCTGTGCAGGTCAACGTCTTTGTGTAGCCCCCATATAACGGCACCTCCCGATATTCGGTATTTTGATGATTTTAGCCACATCATTCACCGGAATTGTTTCAAATTTGGTATTTGAAGTTTTAACCAGTCTGTGCAGGTCCACGTCTTCGTATAGGCCCAATATAGCGGTACCTCCCTATATTCGGTATTTTGATGATTTTAGTGACATTATTCACCGGAATTCCTTCTGTTTACCACAGCCTTTGACAGAAAATTGCCTGTGCAGGTCCACGATTTGGTATAACCCCATATAATTTCGGTATATAATATTCGGTATTTTGATGATGCAGATCCATGTCGTCGACTCTAATATAACGGCTACATTCGGTATATTTAAGATTTTAACAGCATTTTTAACGGATTTTATTTTTTTGAAAATTGCCAAATTCGTTCCAAATGGCCCGGCCGAACTTGTAACTTTTTTAATTGTTTCACTACAAATGTTGAATGCATGATTCAAAATTACAATGTAGGACAAGTTGATTAAATGTGAAATACAGAGCCTGAGTCTTGTAACTTTTTTACAATATTTTAATTGAACAATTAATGGAATATCAAGGACTTTTCACAATATCAAGTTTTTAGATAACTAAGGTTTGTTTCTTGCCAAACTCATATATTTGTTCTCCTCAAAAGTTGTTAATCTGAATTTTAAGAAAATCTGAAATTTTTCCAAAGTTATTGAATGTTATTAAAAACAATACGTACACATTACAACTGTGTATATGGTTTGGCATTAGAAGACTGCTAAATGAAAAAATTTATTCAGGTGATTTCTATGGCATGGCACAATAAGGAGGTAAAACTACGGAAATACAGCCCTCAGGCTATGTACGCTTCCTGTCAGACTCATTTAAAATTATATGCAAAAAGTTGTTTTCATTTTGTTTTTTTTTCATATTTTTTCTCATCTTTAAAATGAGTTAAATAACGCGAAAAATGAAGGAAAGCCTCTATTTTCGCTCTAAAATATGATCCAATCTTTCAATTTCTTTGGTTTCTAAACTGATTAATAGCTCTAATGCGCGCGCCGCAATCTATTTGTCTTCCAATCATTGATTTTGAAAATATTTTGTTTTCATTTTTTAAAATAATTTATACATACACAAAAATGGCAGAAGTCGGGCGCACTTAGAAAAAAAATGTTATCAGCTGGTGCTCTACCTTACATTTTTATTGTACCTGGTCGAATGTACAAAATTTTAATATGATGGATTTTGGTGAAAATTCGTTCAGACACCAATGCCTTCTCAAAATTTACTGAAAATCTATCCAGAGTATTATACACCTCACGTGTATTAGTTCCACCTGAATACAAATTTTTCGCGCTCCCAATTCATTACACGCATTCAAAAACCATCATAGCTGGTATCATCTGGTTCACATTAATTCCCTATAAAAACGTTAATTTTTTACGGGTATACACTGTCGTGTAGGGTATATTTTTATACTCTCCACCATACATAGTATGGAGGGTATATTAAGTGCGTCATTCCGTTTGCAACTCATCGAAATAATAATATTAGATTCAACAAGATATATATATTCTTGATCAGCGTAAAATTCTACGACGACTTAGCCCTGTATCGGTCCAAGATATCGTTTAGCCCCCATACAATGGTACCCCCGACATTCGGTATTTTGATAATTTTATCCACATTTTTCAACGGAATTGTCTGAAATTCTACACAAGGAGTTCTTGGTGAGTACTTTACCCCCTGAAGGAGAACTGTCTAGTATGATATATCCCCCATATATCGGTACACCCGATGTTCGGTATTTTGATGATTTCAGCCACATCTTTAAACATAATTGTTTGAAGATCCACACAAATACTTCCTTGTGAGTATTTTATCCCCTGGAAGAGAATTATTTATATCGTTCCACGATATCGTATAGCTCCCATAGAACGGTACCCCTCGATATTCGGTATTTTGATGATTTTAGCCACATTTTTCAACGAAATTGTCTGAAATTCACACATGGAGTTCTTTGTAAGTACTTTACCCCCTTAAAGAGAACTGTCTATATCATATATCCCCTACATAACGGTTCCTCTCGATATTCGGTATTTTGATAATTTTTGCAACGTTATTCAACGTTATTTTTTTTTTTTTTTGAAATTTTTTAAGTTTTTGCCAAAGCGTAGAGGGTATTTTTTACTTGTTAACTTTGCTAACTGGTTAAATGAAAGACATCAAAATGCCCGAATTGATTTAATATTTCATATCGTAATTTTAAATACATATCAAATAACCACATCCAGCGCTGCATTTGCTGCAATTAACCTTGTCAAATTTAAGAGCATAGAAAACTTGTTTCCTCCTCTTATTGCTGAAATGTTATCAAAGATATAATTAGGAAAAAAATATATATTATTGCACAAAAATACCTTTTTAAATCCCCATGTATTTTTTCTTAACCCCCAAGATTTTGAAACATGTTACTCTTCTATAAATGGTGGCTTCCACAGAAATGACAATAATTCAATTGAAATCTCAAATTATGTATATGCTAAAATAGAAAAAATATTTGGTAATAAATTGGTAATTTATATGGGTAGATGTTGTACAGTTTCGCCAAGTCCAACACCAATAACCCATAGAAAAATCTACATCTTATTTCTTCAAATAATCTTTTCTTTAAACACCTTTCTCTATAGGACCCCCTCTAATGTCTTTGAATTTCATTGTACGGTAGTGTGTATTATAATCGGTCATGTCTGCACTTAGTTTGCATCATGTCCTAAAACCCATAATTTATGGCAATATTTTTCAAACAAATCGATTCTTATCGTTTTTAACTTTATGCAGAAAAGACCAAATCGACACACATACACAAAGAACCAAACTTATCATGGCCAATCGCCTCTAACTATGAAGAGAGCAGTAGCAGGAGCAGTAGCTGAAGCAGTAACAATTTTTCTAGCCAATTCCTCAATTGTGGTAAAGTTCGTTTGCACTTCTTTAGTGAGCGAGCAAGTGAGTGAGTGAGCGAGTGCAACGACAGAGAACTTTGGAAAATTTAATATTTTCTTTATTAGTTTGTTGAAGAGCAAGTTGTTTTTAATGATGCCAATTGCCAGAAATGTTCCATTTTTTCGTTCGTTAGTTTCTACCATTTTTTGCTTGTTTTTGTGTTCGTTCAATGTGGCATTGTTGTTGCTGCTGCTGTGGATGCTATTTTTGAGGTTGTTGTATTTGCAGTCGAAGGAAGTGTATAAGTATTGCAAGTTAAAACAAAAGAAGAAAAAGAAAACAAGTAACTTGTGTAGATGGGAAAAGTTTGTAAAAAATGCTGCCCGGTATTGGAAACTAAAATCATACAGTAATGTGTAATTATATAATATTGGTAAATGTGTTGAAGAGTTGTTTTAACTGACGAATGTAATATTATTTTTATAATTGCTGAAATAATGATTCTAAATGTGTTAGTTTTAATTGAAAACTGGGAGTGAATACTTGTCTAACAAAAATGTGAAATGAAAACTTTTATAAAGGAAAAATATGTCAAGAAATATTTCAAATGTTCATACCACCATACCATAGAATTTAGCCCCTGGTTTCAATCACATAAGCCCTATTCTGAAAATCGTATTAAGTTTACATTTTCAACGAAATATTTTAAAGAAATATCGTTTACATAAGACTTAAAAAGAATACATTTAGAAGAATTTAATGCCGCTTTAGATTTGAGTCCGTTCTTTATTGAGTATTGAAAGACCGTGCTATTTATTTTAACATGAATGTAAATTGGAATTACCAATAGAATCATGTATACATTCTTGTGATTGTAATTTTAGTACTAATGTTTTTGTAATTACAGAGAAAAACTCTCGAAACACGTAAAGGATTCAGGTGAATATACACTGAACTTATACATTAGTTAGCCCGATATTAGATCACCATGATTTCACACAGAAACACATATACGCCAATATCAAAAATTCGGGACAATTGCAAACATTTTGTTAAGGACTTTACAATATATTTCTACTAGCTGGCCCGGTCCGCGTTGCCGGCCCATAGTTTTTGTCTATTATGCATATTTGTCAAAGCATGATTATTCAAAGATATGAATGTTATAAATGTTCACGTACTGGTCGATTAGTTTTTAATTTTTAGTCAAATGAGCAGTAATTTGGAATTTACTGTACTTTGTACAACTCGTAATTGAGGGCTAATTGATTTAAGAATAGGCAAAGTTAATTACTTTTTTGAACCCATTAGCACCTCAGATTGTGCATTAGAGTCCTCATAAGTCCCCCTAACCATGTCGGTCTGTTTGTCCGCCAAAAGGTGGACTTGAGGGGATACTATTACATGGAGAAAATCCTAAAATTTGTAGATATGTTGAAATTTTTGTGTAAGATTTTCATCCCCAAATACTCATTTTTAGCCAAATCCTTTGAAATATGGTAAAATGCGAAACATCGACCTACATTGAAAACTTTCTTCACCCCTTATAATCCAAGATGACAAATAGAGGCCAAATCAAAAATATAGCTTTTTTACATCCATTACCGTAAGATGGGAATTAATTTTATTTGCCATTTAAATTGTAAGTTGGAGTCCATATTTTTCATCATAGTATAATTTAATGACGATTCAACAAATATTCGGTCCCGTGCTACTTTCTTATATTTGTAATTTGTTCTTGTTTTCACAATTTATTTCATATAGATGTATATCCCAAATCTACGTTCCCAACCAATATTCTCTTGGGGGTTACAAATTCAATAGAATACAAATTTTTCTTTTCTGACCACACATTAGATGTGAAAGTGGACTTGGGGATACTCCAATGTGGGGACTTTACATGAATAAATTTCTATGTGGCAATTATCTGTACGATGGTTCCTTACCCCAGGGTAGCATAAATAAAATTTTTTAGTGGTCAAGACCAATATGGGCCCTACTCCGAAAATTTTATGCGAAGAGGTTCTCTACGCCCCTTAGAAACAAAGATGCAAAATAAGGGCCAAAAATAGAAAAAAATGGCGAAGACTCCAAAAATGGCTTAAATCATACGATGATTATTTATGATCGATATCATGACCTGCTAAAGCGATTTAAGGTATCTTAAATGTTCAGGCAGAATTTTTGGAAGGATAGAAATCCTTTTCTTACTAAAAGTCCCATTCGCTCTACTATTTTGCACCCTTTATATTTGGTATTTTACTGATTGTACTCCCAAAAATTTTTGCATTTTGAGCTCTCATTGGACGGATTATTGTCACATGAAAGAAGTAGGGCCACGCTTTGAAATAAGCCCCATTAGTCTTTTTCGGTCATTTTTGTTTGTTTAAATGTCTGCGCATCTTCCAGCTGAAGCACGATGTAGGCCCTGGAGTTGAAAGGTAGATGTCAGTTACCATCGTATTTCGCACTTATTTCATTTTTTGGTGAAAAATTGTATATAGTGAAAAATTATTCTTTATTTTGTTCACAAAAAATCCACTGAATTCAATATGATAATACAAATTGAAAAAAATTGACAAAAGAAGAATAACAAATTGAAAAAATCTTTAACTTGTTTGCTGATTTTTTACAGCAACTGTTTAAAGATCCTTACAAAGTTTGTCAATAGAATGTACTTTTATTTTAAAATTCAATTCCATTGGAATTTTTTTTCGATATTTTCCCGTTTTGAGAATTGTTGCAATGAGATCTCTTTTTTCGTGTTTCTTTTTAACGATTTTGAAAAAGTAATTTTCTTTTAACTTCGGTGTGACCGCATTAAATTATTTCGGTATCATCTATTCCGTTTCGCCACCACATAATTCGGTACTACACTTCCATGTATCCCGTTATCAATTTCAGTTCTCAAGAAATCAAGTCAATTAAATAAATTGGTATTAATATTCGAATTCAAAAATAAAATATAAAAAACACTACAAATGTACATTAGAAAAAAGTAAGTCAAAATGGAAAAAATCATGCAAAATAAAACATTACTATTGTATATTTCAAAAGTCAAAATGAAAATGTTAACATATCACATTTTTACGCGATTTTTTTGGATATTATCCTTTTCGGATAAGAGACAATTCCGAATTTGTATGAATCATTAAAATCAGTTCAGCGGTTCTTAAGTTATAAGCGTAGTAACTAACACAACTTTCATTTATATATATATATATATATATATATATATATATATATATATATATATATATATATATATATAGATATATTGACACACATTTACAATTTATGTGACTTCCATATTTGTTAAAATTTATCTGTCTGTCTGTAGTATTTACGCTATATTTCGAAAGAATTGAGATCGAGGGCTATCATTTTGAAAACGTGTGTGTTTTTCCAGTACGCAGGTTAATTTCGTAAGTGGGCCATGTCGGTCTACATTTCCGTATAACCCCTACATAACGGTACCTCCTGATATTCGATACTTCGACGAGTTTTGCGACATTATGCACCGTAATTAAATTTCGCAATTCAAGTTCAAGCTCCCTCCAAATGGTGAAGGGTATTAGAAGTTCGGCCGAACTTAGCTTTTGTTTGCGTTTTTTATATACCATATTGGTAAGGGCATTATGTCTTTGTGCATTTATTTGTGACATAGATAAGGAAGCGAGATTTACCCATAAATACTTTTGAAGATAGTCATAGAATAACTTTCTGAGTCGATTTATGAATGTCAGACAGTCCTTCCGTCCGTCTATGTATTCTCGCATTTATTATCCGATTGAGAAGAAATCTTGCAAACAATATTTGTTTGGAAATGGAAATGGGTGCTAATCGGATAAAATTTAGATATAGCTCCCATATATCTTCAACTGAGTTCGGGTTAATTGCGCAGCAAATGGCAAATATAAGTCCCAACGACCTGAATTTTGGTACCTCCCACCGAATTCAGTCCAGAAGCAAGTGCATCCAATTTGGAAAAATCGGTTCAGATATAACTATAGCTTCCATATATATGTTTCATCTGATTTCATCCGTAACCCATAGTTACTTTTGAGGATCTGCATAGAAGCACTTTCTGAGTCGATTTATGCAAGTTAGCCCGTCTGTCCCTGTATTCTTGTGAACACAATTCGGATCGCATTTATTATCCGACTGAGATAAAATTTCCAAACAATATTTGTTTGGCCCAAGGTCGAACTCTATTGAAATTAGTGATAATCGGATCAGATATAGCTCCCATAAACCTTCAACCGATTTCGGGTTAATTTTGCAATGAATTTTTGTACCTCCCACCGATTCAGGTGGCCATTGTGCTCTGGAAATAGAGCGAGGAACCTCATTTTGTAACTATTCTTGGGTTGCGCGTGTTGGGTCCTGTTGGAATGTCAAAAGTCTGCGGCGAAAATGTTTGCGTGCCCAAAGCTTTAATACACCCCCAGAATAATTTGGCGATAATATTCGGCATGTATTATGATGCCACGGTCGATTAATACGAGCGGAGAGCGACCATCGGCTGTTCAGGCGGCCCACACTATCACCATAGTCGGGGCTTGAGCACATTTTCTGCTGGACAACGAATGTTTTCTCATCGGAGAAACCCAAATTTGGCAGTTCACAACTTTAGGCCAAGATAATCAACACCTTAGCTCTTTTGAGTCTATTATCTTTCTGTTGCGGTGTAAGTTCTTGCACATTTTGGAATTTCAATGGCTTTACCCCGAGCTCATTTTTCAATATTTGCCGAATGTTTAGCTCACGAGTCATTTTTCGGCCACTGCGACGCGGTTTTCGATCAAGTCGCTTCTTTACTTTTCGAATCATTTTTGCTGATGTTGCTGTTTTCTTCCGTCCACTTCCTTGGCGTCGGTTTGTTACAGTCTGAAGTTGATTGCAGTTTTTTCATCTCACGCTGTATATTCTTGATCAGCGTAAAATTCTAATATGGTTTGGTCTTGTCCCTCGGTTGTAATCACGCTAGAGCCAATAAAATTAAAATAGGAAGCTAAATTTTTGCACAGGCCAGTTTTTTGTGTGTAGGCAAGTCAAGTCTTAAGATATCATATAGCCCCATATAACGGTACCTCCCGATATTCCGTATTTTGATGATTTTAGCCACAATTGTCTGAATTTCTACATAGAAAGTTCTTTGTGAGTACTTCACTCCCTGAAAAAGAATTGTCCATATAGGTCCACGATATCGCATAGCCCCCATACAACAGTACCTCCTGATATTCGGTATTGTCATGGTTTTGGCCACAATTTTCAACGGAACTCTCTGAAAATCCATACCAGGAGTACCATCTGAGTACTTTACGCCCTGGAAAAGAATTGTGTATATAGGTCCACGATAATGTATATCCCCATATAATTGTACACCCGTTATTCTGTATTTTAATGATTTTAAACACATTTTTCAACGGAATTGATGAAAATTTCGTATTTAAAGTTTGAAGCCCGTAATGAGTATTACAACGTATGACGGAAAATTGTCTACAGAGTTGCACATATTCGACGGACCCATCTGGCAATGCAATAACTTTTGACAGAGATGTCACATCGCTTAATGACATACCGCGTTTGAAGCGTCAGTCCAAGCAGATTTTTACCATGAACCAATAAACGCCACGCGAGCGCTCTGAAATAGTTGAAATTTACAAGAAGTCAATTGTGAAAACTCAACGTGCTTTTAAAACATTAAAAAATGTGAGAAGTGCGCCTTCTAAGAACACCATTAAGAGTTTATACGAAAAATTTTCGACTGGTAAGGCTCTTTCTAATCCGAAGAGGCCATATAAAAGTCGACCAAGGCGATCGGCCGACAATATCGCTGCCGTACGAGCCAGTGTTGAGAGGTCCCCAAGAACATCCCAAAAACGCCGTTCTCAGCAGTTGGGCATGGCTCGATCCACTTTACAACGGATTATTCGCATTGATTTGCATGTGTTCCCGTACAAAATTCAATTGACGCAAAGAATGTTGCCTGCGGACAAGCCTCGTCGATTGGAATTTGCCCAAAGGGCCCAAAGGTCCGTCGAATATGGGCAACCCTGTATGCAGGTCGACGTCTTCGTATAGCCCCCATATAACGGTTCTCATTTAAGTGTTTTTTTTCGACGGATTTTTTTTTAATTCATCAAGATACTTCAATATGGTGGAGGGTATTAAAAGTTCAGCTCCGCTCTAACTAGGCTTTTTTTAATTGTTTATGTTTAGGATCAAAGTGGTTACCTTTTTTGGGGAGCTACCAGAAGGAGTGAACTAATTATCTAATATTGACTAGAACAGGTGTTTTTAGGAATATTATAATAAGTTTTATATAAATATTACAGTGTGCACATTTTCAATTCAATCTGATGCACTTGTCTTGGGGTACAATAAAGAGGGTCACCTTACATCAACCTCACTCTTTACTCTAGTTCTAACGGTGATAAAAATATTGAAATTTGTAAAGTTTGAAGGAAAACAGAAATAATTTTACATTTTAATAATGTTATGATTATTCAAGATGTTGACCGCATATGAGGAAGCTACAAGATGGTGTGCGTCGATATTGTCGATTGTTTGCAAGATTACAATATGCTAAGCTTAGATCGAACCAGAAACTCACTTCTGAGTTTCTAGACTGAGATGGCTAGATAAAATTTAAATATAATGGAACGGGTTTCGTCCACAATTTTATTTCGATATACCTATAAGACTGAAAGGTATAAAATATTGGTACTGCAGAAACATTATATTTTCAAGTTGCAAAATTCGAAATACGTAGTTTTGTATCATCATTTTATTTTTTTAACATGTTCTGTTTATGTTTTGCATGTTAACTAGGTCTTACTGTACTTAACGCGAACATTTAAATTTTTTCCACCAATAAGTGACACACTGACATACAACAGCAGGATACAAGACATGTTATTCAACTAATGTATGTAGGCGAAAAGGTTATGTTACCACTTTCATTGCCCGCCATATGCGATATTGCTGTTGTTTTAGTTGCCATTGCCCCCGTTATTTGTTGTGGCGTTGCTGCTGTTGGCGAAGTAGATGTTGTTGCAGTAGTTATAGTTTCATATAGCCATACGTATATACATGGTACATAGATACACACACACTTTGCTATATTGTTTAGCAGCTACTTGGAAAGAGTAGAGTGTAAATTAATATTTGGTGTAGATACGCACCCTCTACATTGTGCATGTAGAATGGGATATTTCTATTCTCCCATACCATTTCATTGGCCCCCCTTCCGCTGTTTCCCTTTACACTCTTGTTGAACAACACTGATGAGTACCTTGAAACAACAAGTTTTTATTTCAGTTTTATTTGAACTCTTAGAAGTTTAGTTATTCTCGAATAAAGATAGAGCCACCAGTGCACGAGAGGCAGCGTTCCCCGTTCCCATTCACACTTGCTGTGGCAACTACGGAGCCAGTTTGCTGGTAGTTATTAGGCTATGAAAAATAGATTATACTGATAGAGAAAGTGAAAGCAGTAGACGGGGGAAAAAGTCAAACTAAAGGAAAAACTAAAGTGATTAACATAGTACTCATTCTCAAAATGGCGCATTTCCCTATTCTCAGACCCATATTTATACACAAAGTAAAGTGAATACTCGTATGTTACCGAAATAATTACCTCTTTGCCAGGCAACCTGTGCGGTATGAAGTGGTTGTGTGTGGTGGAGGCCGGGCGGGACGAAGAAGAATTCGAGTGAAGATGAGCAATTACGGCTTGGGATATGAGGTTATAATTTCATTTAGCTAATATTAAAAAATGACGATAAGCGTCAAGGGAAACACACGCGGTAAATCTAATTTTGCCAACATGAAACTCATATTATTATAGTGATGATGATGATGACGACGACGATGCCCATAAAAAATAGCACATAAAACGTATAAGTATTTAATACATCACACATGTGCAAATTGAAGTTAAATTATATTAAAATTATTAAAACGAACACATTAATCTGGATAGAAAGAAAGTCGCTATCGCAGAAAGGTTTTTAAGTAACACCTATCCATTTTACATTTTTTACATTTAATAAATTAAATTATTTTTGTATTTTCGTATCGGCGACGTTGCTACAATAAGCATATTATTATGTACCTTGATTGACTTCTTTAAGCAGAATTTGTAAATGTTGTACATTAAGTATGATGCGGAAAAGACGAAAACCGTCATTCCGAATAATAAAATAGTTTATTTCTTAGTTGTTCTGACATATATGTTTTTTTTTTCAATTAACTAATATACATTCAAATTCGATTAAAAATTACCTATAGCCCACACATAATGGTGCCTCCTTAGTGATTTTAAAAGTTTCAGTCTCATTTTCTAATGAACTGCAGACATTTCCCTGTTTCTGTTGGTATCATCATTTTCCAATATTGGTGTACTAGCCAATAGGGTAAGTGTGCCTAAGTTCGGCATGTCCCAGTAGTCGGCACTTTTTATTTTTAAGCCCAAATAAATGAAACTATTATAACTAAATGTATTTTGTTTACTTCAAATATATTGTCACCTATCTTTGTGTACAATTTCGCTAAGAAAAGATGATTTATTCTAATAAAAATTAAATTTTTGTCTGTGAAGGTCCACAACAATCCATATTCTTAAGAAAAGTGCAATAAAGACGTCGAATCAGTTTAACTAAACGAAAATATTATATTTAATGAATTAATTTATTATTATTATTAATTATTCTTACAAAAAAAATTGGTATGCCGACTGTTGGAACATGCCATACCGACAATTAGCAAGTGGTGCCGACTACTGGCAAAAAAGCATTGTTTTAATAAAACTACAAATTTATGAAATTTAATAAAAAGTTATTAAAACTTTATTTATTATTGCAAATACTATACAAAATTTCGAATCTGAATAAATGAACTTTGTAATAATTGAAAAGTTCCACTCAGAATGGTGAGCGATTAAAAATGCGAAAATCCTAAAAGTGCCGACTACTGGTACACTTACCCTATATCCCTCTTAAACCATTTGTATTTCGATGTTAAGAATCTCGTTTTTCAAACGCATTCCCAACAGAGTTACCATTAATTTGGCAATACAATCTGTTTAGATAAAATGTTCAATGCTTGTAAGTTTATGTTTTTTAGGATATCGGCCAACTTTTCGTATAACCCCTCTTATAAAATTAACCCTTCATTTTAATCATATCGACGATTTTCTGAACATTTTTAATGGAATTGTCTGGAATTTGGTATTTGAAGGTTATTACGTGTTACCAACCCTTGCAATGAACAGTTAACATAAGTCCACGTTGTGGTTTAGATTCGGTATTCTTATTGCTTCCCATTTTTTCAACGGAATTGTATAAAATTTTGTATTTAAAGTTTCTAATGGGTGTCTAACTGCCTTACAAAAATTTGTTGATATAGTTCCATATATTGTATGTATAATAGAGGGGGGGTATCAGAAGTTCGGAACTTACTATTTTTTTACTTGTTTACCTTTGCCGTAGTTTGCTATTTATTAAATCTTATGTTAACTCTGTGTCATCATCCTAATAAAACTAAAAGTTTAACTTTTCGATGGTTTCAAGTAGAGTTCAAGTCACAGTCGTTAAAAATATGCCACAGGAATCGGAGTCTGATCAAACTGCCTCAACACCACAGGCCTGGAATACTAAAGAAATACCAAAAAGTGTTATTCATGTAAATGTAGTGATTTAAGCTCAATGTTCTGTTAGTATAAATAACAAGTAAGAAAACGCTATGTAATACCAGCGAAAATAAACAGTACACAAACGTAGTGTACCGTACCGGTACAGTATCACCAAAAAAAAAAAAAAATTAGCGGTAGTGTACCGGTACACTACCACTAAAAAAATTTTAGTGAGACTGTACCGGAACACAACGATGATCGTAGTGTACCGCAGTCGGAGCGCTAAAAAATCGTAGTGTACCGCAGTCGGAACAATAAAAAATCGTAGTGTACCGCAGTCGGAACACTAAAAAATCGTAGTGTACCGGAGTCGGAGCACCAAAAATCGAAATCATAAAACTGATTTTAAACACTTAGCCATACATTGTAAAATATTTTGTTTTTTAAACCTACATTCATTGATTTTTCGGTACCACAAAATAACAGGTAAATTATTATATTAGTGTACCACTCCACCTCGGAACGGTGCAGAACACTACGTTACAGTACCATACTCTTTATTTTCGAACGATGTGTAATACCTTCAATCGTCACTCCCGTGAATGTGGTAAAAAAGCTATTGCGTGCGAAGAATGGAGAGACAGTATTGGGGATCAGACAGTAAACATGATTTTTGTAATGTTGATGCCTGATTGATGTAGCAAATTTGTAAATTAAAAAAATTTAGAGATCACAAGCGGTCACCACCATCACTTAGTATTTGCACGCACTGGTATGTAGAGACCATACCAGAAAATGCAAAATTAGAATAAGGATGCTTAGCCCATTTGGAGTTTTACCACCAACACAAGGCCAATATACATACAAATACATAAAATATGAGAGCTATAGCAAAACGAGGATCTACATTGAAAATTGTTTGAACGGAGGATTTTTTACTTACTATGAATTCACAATACTAAAATGGACCTTTGTACCTAATATTTTTCACATTTCGCACAATCATTGAAGATGAATTACGTAGTGAACGTCCAAAACAGCAACAACAACAGAAATTGTAGCCAAAGTGCCATGATATGGTATAAAATGATCGGCGAATAAAAGTGCGTGAAATTGCTAATATCATGGGCATCTGAAATGGTCGAGTCCATTTAATTTTGCATGAAGAAGTACAGATGAAAAAGCTTTCTGCAAGAAGGGTGCAGCATTTGTTAACAATCGATCAAAAACTCATAAGAATTAACATTTCTCTAGCTTGTTTGGATCGTTTTAAGCGAAATAAAATGGATTTTAATCGTCGTTTCATAACTGTTGATGAGACATGGATCCACCACTATACTCCAGAGACAAATAACCAATCCAAACAATGGACTGAAGCTGGAGGAAGTGACCCAAAGAAGGCAAAAACAATTCAATCGGCTGGTAAGGTTATGACAACGGTTTTTGGGATTTCAAAGGTATTTAATTGATTGACTGTCTGCACAACGGTAAAACAATAAATTCAGAGTATTATTGCAACCTTTTGGATCAATTTAATGTAGAATTTAACAATTGCTGAAATCAACGAATTAAAGTACGAGTTGCTTAAACACCCAACTTATTCTCCTGATTTAGCTTCAAGTGACTTTACTAGTTCCCAAATCTAAAAAAATTCTTTGCTGGCAAGCATTTTACCTCAAATGAAGATCCAATTACAATTGTAAACCACTATTTTGGAGACCTTTAGGAAAACTATTTTAATCAAGGGATAGAATTGCTAGAAAAGCGTTGTACTAAGTGTATTGAAGTTTAAGGAGATTATATAGAAACATAAAAACCCGTATAGGCAACTTTTGTCATAAGCTATTATAATATTCAAATGCAAACCTGGAAAAAATCAGTTATAATAAATAAAATACCGAATATAGGGAGGTACCATACCTGCACAGACAATTTTCTGTCATAGGCTGTAGAACTTCAAATACAAAATTTGAAATAATTCAGGTAAATAATGTCAATGCACGTCATTTGAGCTGATATTAGCCATTACTTGCACAATTAACCTGAAATCGGATTAAAGATTTATATGGGGGCTATATCAAAAATTATAGCCGTTCTTTTGGCAAATGTATTTCCGAGCGCTATAAGATACCTGGTACCGAAAATTATTGTTGTCGAATGCATATTACGAATATAAGGGAGTTAAATCCCCTATATCTATGCTGATTTTTTCCGAATCCGTCGTACTTGCTTTTAGACTGAATTCGGTAGGATGTACCAAAATTCAGGTCATTTGGGCTGATATTGGCTCGAAATCGGTTGAAGATATATGGCAGCTAAATCTAAATCTCATCCGATTCTCACCAATTTCAATAGGGTTCGTGCTTGGGCCAAAAAATGTTTGGAAAATTTTTTTTGGCCCATTTGTTCTCAAGAACAACATGGACGGACAGACTGACATGCATAAAGTGATTCTATGAACATCCTCAGATGTATGGTATGTATGGGTCTAACTCGTTTCTTTCTCCATGTTACAAACAAATACATAAAGACGTAATACCCTTACCACTATTTGGTGTACCTACGTCAATATATTTAGAGACAGTTAAAATGTTTTTACTTACAAATTACAGCAATGTCCGGGTTTCAATTTAATTTTATTTTTAAACTGTCTCTAAATTTTATTATTTGATCTTTCCCCAAACTGTTTACTTTTAAAAGTAGATCACATTGATGTGCGTTTTTGCATGACCAAAACTTGGAGTGTTATAAAAGTGATTATACCCAGCAAAATATAAGAAAATTCTCTTTTTCTTGGACATGCAATGGAAAAAAGACTTTACTCTTGCTACATAGCTAATTAAATTGTAAATACTATTATAAAAATATATGTATATATAAATATATCCCTTATTAAGAAAATTATTTAGAGAAAATAATTTAGTCATATTCACTTGAAATGAATTGATGTTAAATTTTTCCCTTGCAAATAATATAAATTATAAAGCTGGCTGGCACTTCAATAAATTTCCCTTTCAAGTGTTTGTTTGCGTTCATAGCATCCGTTCATTGCTTGTGATAATTATCCATTGTCTTTTGAAAAGCGGACGGCCATTCTTTCAGCTGCTGTTGTTGTTGTCGTCATCGCTGTTTTTGTTTTTGTTGGAAAGGATCATTGCTTTTGTTTTCAAATTGCTTTGTTGATATTGCGGCTTTAGTTTTTTCATTCTAACGGCATCAATGTCTCTCCAGTTCGCAAAGTCACCGCCAACCGTCAGTGCTACGCCGTGCTACGCCGTGTCACGCCGACCAACACCACCAACACTCACAACAATACACAAAATAATCACGGCAAATAATTTATAACAATGACACTTATTGTTGTTTTATTGTCGTTATCAAAGCTTATGTCTTTGTGTCATGGTACAGTGATTTTAAGCATGGAATTGTCAGTAATGGAGAAGCTTTTTACAATTTGCAAGTTCTTGGAAGCCATTTAATAATTATTTTGTTGTCTTTCAATGCGTGTCTTTCGGAAAATATGCTATGCACCGGTCACATTTCCGAAAGGAACGGCTCTTGCAAACTTTAAATATTTTTTAAAAGGACACTCGCATAGTACAATGCGGAAAAACAGTTTAGTAAAACTACAAAACCACTTTCCATCAGAATTATTCAAAATATGATTCAATAAGTTGTTCTAATTTATCTAATATTTTTTTTCTCATATTAAGAAATACTTAAAACGGGCGAAAGATGAAGTAAATACCGGGATTTTCTTTCGAAAATTGGATCTAAAATTATTCATTTGAAAGTAATCAATAAATGCATGCACAAGACACACTTTGAAAAATGGCAATGAGCTTGTAGCAATACATTTCTATTGTACCATGTAACAATTGTACCAATTGTTAATCAAAAACATTCTAGAAGATATTTCATCTAAATTCAAATCGGAGAAAAATACCAACTATTCTCTGTCCGATAGTTTTTATTGCACTTTACTTGAGAATTTCAACTGACTTTCAAATTTAATTATGAAGTAAGCTTTTCTTTCTTTATGAAGGAGTGTTGGACCTCGTTTCTTATTATGAGTGACATGTCCTTGCTAAAATAATGGTTTAGTAATCCAATTTAAAATGAGTTTTCTTGGCAGGATAAATAGCATATTCTATAATGGGAACTTTTTTATATTCTGTTTTATTTAAATAAAAGTCATTCTTTGATAAATAAACATATACCTAAATCACAAGTACAGCCCAAGCTCATGAAACCTCATCATTCAATAGGGTAGCCTTTATCTTTAGTCAATTAGGCCCACGGACAGAAAAAAGGAAGTGAGCTTAAAATAGTATGCTATAAGGGGTCTCAGAGAAAGATAGCCTAGTGTTTGTACAAGTAAAAAAAATCGGTCAGTTTGTGGACAGATATGATATAGTATATGTAGTTCGAAGATTGAGCACTTTTTTATTTTTAAAAAAAGTGAAAAATTTTTTTCAAAAAATTACCGTTTTATTGTGGATTTACGACAAGTGTATCGATATGGTCCGTATCTGACTTAAGCGTAATACACACTTACGGTTTACGGAGTCAAAATGTCACTTCACTTCCTATAACTGAGTTTTTGTACACTCCACCATATGGAGGGTATAGTAAGTTTGTCATTCCGTTTGTAAGACCTCGAAATATACATTTTAGACCCGAAATATACATTTTTAGTCATTCTGTTGAAATCACTCTATCTTCCGAAGTAGTAGTAGTATAGTCCCCATATAATGATACCTCTCTATATTAGGTATTTTGGTGATTTTAGCGACATTTTTAGCCGGAATTGTTTCAAATTTTGTATTTGAAGTTCGTAATAGATACTACAGCCTATGACAGAAAATTGTCAGGTCCACGATATTCGGTATTTTGATGATTTGAGATACATTATTTAGCGATTTTTTTCAAGTTTCGCATTTGAATATTGTAATGGCTTATGACAAAAATTGTGGACCTGTCACATCGTCGTATAGATCCTAATATAATGGCTACATTTAGAATTTTTAAGTTTTAACACACAACACAATTTTAACGGATTTATTTTTTTTAAATTCGTTCCAAATGGTGGAACTTACAGCTTTTTTTCTTTTGGAAAAAATTTGCACATTTTTAGGCGTGGTATCAAAAAATGTTTACCATTTAAAATAAATTGAAATATTGAAGATTGAAACCACTAAAATACTGAATATGGGGAGGTAGTCTTAAATGGGAGGCACTGTTATATGGGAGCAATACCACAACACTAATCCAACTACCAAACTTCGTTAAAATGGCGAAAATTTTAAAAACACCTAAAATCGACGAATATTCCTTTGGACACCTACATAATCCATTTACGAACTTGACTTGTATCTTAGTTCGTTTAGAAGATAGCATGATTGCGACAGACAGACGGATATCTATTTAGAATTCTACTCTTATAAGGTTTAATATGATTGTAGAAGTTAAAAACAGATGGACTAAGTTAGTATGCCCTTAATAGAAGGGCAGAGGCAAAAAAAGAAGTTAGGTAAAATTAAATATATCCTTCATTCGAATCGACTTGATGTTTAAAATACAGGATACCTTTATATCAGTGGGTTAAGCGCAAACGATTCTTTAATTAGGTCAGTAGACTCTACAGGCATGACTAACGGCGGCACAAATAGTTGTCAGCTCCATCATCAGTGTTTTTTTTTTTTTTTTTTTTTTGTGAAAAAAAAAAAACATTCGAAGTAGTCAATTTTAAAAGTTCTTTATTCTAGAAAGGGAAGACTCCTTGAACTTCCTGGACGGTGATCTCCAGCCAAGAGTACTTCGCTATAGCTACCCATCTTACTAAACAAATTCAGTGCGTTAACTGCAAAAATGAAATAAACGATAGTTTATGAAAACACCGTCTTTCCTTAGGTACAAGGGAAACAGGAAAATAAAGCAGCCAATAGCTATCGCCATCTGCCACCAACGGAACAGGTATTGTACATACCCACAGACAACCCTCATAATTTACAGCCTAGAAATATCTAAAAAAATTTTGTAATACATTGGTCCAAATTATCCCACTTCAGATTCAAATTACAATGAAATCGTAATTTGCATCTAATGACAAAGATATTTGAGGTCTTGTGTCCAAAATAATTGTCTTTGGGAAAATATATTGATTTAACTATACTAGTTTCTAAAGCCCCACGATAAGTATAAATGGTTGTAAATAATTCAAAAACTCTAATTATTGTAGGAGTGGATCGTTCTCTTTGCAATACCTTCATATGAACTGTTTTAAGGTTATCTATGTTCCAGCCCTATCAAAGATCTAAGATATAAAAATCTGAATCCATACGCAATACTATTACTACTGACTGATTCGTAAATGTTTCTCTTGAAAGCATATCCTACAAATGGTTAGGTTACAGAAAAAAAACACAGGGTGAGATGAAAAAACTACAACAAAGTCAAACGCCATAGATTTTACTTTTTTTTTAAATATTATTGAATGAAAGCAAGAAAGGTTGGAAATAGCATTAAATTAGATTTGTTTGAATTGGTCACCTTTGGCACGAATTATGGCCTTGAAACGGTTGCACGCTGCCCGAATGTTGCTCTGTCCAAGGTCTGCGGCGAAAATGTTAGCGTGCCCAAGGCTTTAATTCGCTCTCCAGAATATTTTCGCGATAATATTCGGCTTTTATTCTGATGCCACGGTCGATTAAAACGAGGTCGCGGAGAGCAACCATCGGCTGTTATGGCGGACCACACCATCACCATGGCCGAAGTTTGAGTTCTGGTGGCCAACCGAAGGTGCACAATTTCAGCTGACCTCTTTGAAAGTAAACACGATCATTTTGTTTGTTTACAAATTGATGGACAACGAATGTTTTCTCATCGGAGAAACCCAAATTCGGCCGTTCACCACTTTGGGCCAAGCGAAGCAACTCTTTAGCTTTTAGCTTTTATGTCTATTGTCTTTCTGTTCCGCTGTAAGTTCTTGCACTTTTTGGAATTTCAATGGCTTTACTCCGAGTTTATTTTTCAATATTTGCCGAATGGAATATTGCGATATGTTTAGCTCACGAGCCATTTTTCGGCCACTGTGAGCGGGTTCTTCTTCGCTTCTTTACATTTCGAACCATTTCTGCTGATGTTGCTATTTTCTTCCGTCCACTTCCTTGACGTCGGGCTACGCTACCAGGTTAACAAGCGATGGTACGAGACACCAAAAAGATTTATTCACATTCAAATGCTAGCCACATGTGGTTTTCCAGCCAAATATTAAGAAATCACACTATCACGAATTCCATCACGAATAACTTGAATAACTTTCTGGAAAATTCACACCAAAATGAGTTTATTTGCTTGTAAAAAATATAATGAGCTGTCATTGGATTAATTTTAACAGCTCCAGCCACTCCTCCGACGGCTTAGAAATGACAGAAGTGTGAAGTTGGTTGCAGTTTTTTCATCTCAACCTGTATATGGGCGATAAAGCTATATCTGAACCGATATTCACCAAATTTAGTGTCTTGTTTTAGACTGAATTCGGTTGGATTTGCCGAAATTCAGGCCATTTGAACTGATATTGACCATGTGGCGCACAATTAACCCGAAATCGGTGTAAAATATATATGGGAGCTATATGTAAATTTGAACCGATTTTCACAGACTTCAACAGGATTAGTTTTATAACCAAATATTGTTTGAAAAATTTCATTTCAATCGGAATAATCGGCTGACATGGTCGACTCAGAAGGTGATTATATGAAGAACCTTAAAAGTAACTATGGGTCTATCTCGCTTCTTGCTCCATGTTACAAACAAATGCACAAAGACATAATACCCTTACCACTATGTGGTGTAGGGTATGAACATCAAACAATTTAGATGATCATTGCAATCGACTTCACGCATATCAACCCAGTGTGCATTTCACAGCTACTTCACAACGATATCTTGTCTTCCGTACAGCCGTTTTATTGCTAGTCTGATTACACTTGTTGTCCAGTATGGCGAAAATCGCCTGTTCGCCGTTTTATCGCTTCCGGCTTCCGTTGCCGATGGACTTCTTGCAGGGTGCTATGTTGTCGTTTGGATATTTATGTCCAGTGTCATTACCGTTTGCCTCCACCTTTCATATCACCGCCCGTTACGTTGTTTATGACATCAATGCTGACATTACACTTTTATTGTTGCGGGTGTCCGAACGAAAAAAACGCACTCTTCTGATATCGGTTCAAGGACGATGAATTTTGTGGAGACTCATCCCTGTCGTAAATTTTTATTTGGTTTAGTTACTGTGTGGTTACCCACGTTCATAAGCGACTTAGGCATTTATTGACATCGGCAAATGCAAATGTCATATTCACCGCAAAAGAGATTTAACAAATAAAATTAAAGTATTTGGGGGAGTTGTGTGTTTCTGATATCTTTGCATATTATTTATAAACAACAGTGACAGTAATTGACAGCTTAGATATATCGCAATGGGTGAGAGTAATTGTTCACTGCAGTATTCTTTAATACTCAAATAAGCTATTTTAAGGTATAAGGTATGGTATGTCATTAAAAGTTCAACATACAAATATAATTTATAATTTTATAATTTTTAATTTTAATAAATAGTGTTGTACGTTTGACGTCTTGTTGCCATATAACAAGATTAGGCTAACACGGCCCAATAGGCAAACACGGTCCAATATGTGAGTACATTTCTCTGTAAACATGTAGCAGCGTTCACACGAATCTCTAGCCTATCTTTCTATTTAAAAATTATTTTCGATAAAAACTGAAAAACTGAAAGAAATAGTTTTTTTTTTAGACAATTACAAAGCAACGTTTATGGCAAATACCTAATACAACTTCCAAACATTATTTCAAACTTTAGCTTCATTTACATAAGTTGTCTTATTTCCCATATCTGACTATATATGTGAACGAAAACATCATCAATGTAATATTCAAAAGTGGCCATCTCATTAATATTTTATTTTCAGGTAATTCATTTTAGCTCTTTATTATTATCTGTAACAATTCGGTTTTTGATCTATTTCAACGCTTACATATTATAATTGTGATCTTTCGAATGATTACAAATTAACATCGATACACGGACGAATGGGCCACAAAGGTAAATAGGCACGCATAGATCGATCAAATTTAGCATCTATTTTGAGGCGTTACAAATTTCAATCAATAAATTAATTTAGAGAGAGAGGGATAGAAAAAGAGTATAGACAGAGTCTCTCTAGCTGAATGTATCATCATTTAAAACCACAGACTTTATTTATGCAACGATTTTCTTTTTGACAGCGCTACAGTTATCATTTAGTTTGTATGAGCAGCTGATGTTTAAGTCTTCATTCTTCATGAACTGAAAACGTTTACATAAAGTAGCGTAAATTGTCAATGACGAAAAAATACATTTTTCATAATTTCCCAAGCTGTGTGGGTTACTTCTTTTGGCATAATTTTTTATACCCTCCAATATTCTATGGAGGGTATATTAACTTCGTAATTCCGTTTGTAATTCCTATATGTATTCTGGATCAACGTAAAATTCTAAGACGATCTAGCGATGTTTTCAACAACATTATTCACCGGCATCGATTCAAATTTCGTACTGGAAGATATCTATGGGTACTACAGCCTATGGCAAACATTTTTGTATGCAGGTCCAGATCGTATAGCCCCGGTACCTCCCGATATTCGGTATTTCCATGATTTTAGCGAAATTATGTCCAATTTCGTATTTGAAGTTCGTAACGGGTACTACAGCCTATGACGACAATTTTTTTATGAAGGTCCACGTCTTCGTATAGCTCTCATATAACGGTACCTCACGATAGTCGGTATTTTGACGATTTCAGCAACATTATTCAACGTCATTGTAACAAATTTCGTATTGGAAGTACGTAACGGGAACTACAGCCTATGACAAAAAAAATTATATGCAGGTCCACGTCTTCGCGTAGTCCCCATATAACGGGTTTCATTTAAGTGGTAGTTTTCGGAATGTTTTTGAAATTTTTCAATATCCTTCGAAATGGTGGAGGCTAATAAAAGTTCGGCTCGGTCGAACTTAGCTTCTTTTTTACTTGTGTGTTTTTTAATGCCAAATGTTTTAATTCTGAAATATTAAAGTAAAGTTAAATATTTCAATGGGCCACGATTAAATGAACTGACTATAATTATTTATATTTTTAATTGAATTAGGCGATAGTTTACACATCGTATATAATATTCTTTATTAATTGTTAAATTTAAATCTAGACTTCAGTTGTCTGGCATTGCCTTCCAAATAAATGGTTTTGTTCGTTTATCATATCATTATTATATCACATTAATTTTGCTTTCTTACCTGTTATAATTCCTAGGGGGTTTTTTGGGTGTTCAGACTTAATATTTCAATCACTCTTGTACTTAAACTCTAGAAATTAACCAAACGTGGACATGTTGGCCAAATGAAAACGTAATCCAGTCAAAATAAATTGAATAAATGTTGATATGAAGCTCGAAAATCCCCGTAAATCCATGTCTTCAAAACTGTTATTGGGGGTCAAATATCACCATAGGAAATGGTAAGTTCTGTGAAAATTATCATTAAAAGTGGCCATACCGACTTTCTTCCTAATTGTTATCATTCAAAAAATATTGCGATACTAAGAGCCACACTATATATAATTTGCACATATTTCCTAAAAACCTGGTTTCCCCTTTAGGCATACTCTACCAATTGTTTTAAAAATGTTAATATAATTTAAAAGAAGAGATCCCATTAAACAATTATTGGGTTAACTATTGTTGGATCTTCTTTGATTTCTTTTTCCCCATTACTGACCCTTCTTTTATACCCTTTGAATGGAGGGTATATTAAGTTTGTCATTCCATTTGTATGTATATTCTTGATCAGCATAACATTCTATGTCGATTTAACGATGTCGGCCCGCATGTGAGTCTGCCCGGGGAAATCGAAAGGAAGTTGGTTGATCAGTTCTACTCAGATATGTGGGCCAAGTTTTGGTATAGCTCCCATATAACTGTACCGACACATTTAAGATTTTTTGGTGTTTTAGTCACATTTTTAACCCGAATTTGCAGAATGTGTTCCTATTATGTAAGAAATATCCTTGCATAGAATTGTCAATATAAGTCCGTGTTTTGGTATAGCCCCCATAAAACTGTACCTGCATATATTCCGTATTTTTATGATTTACGTCACTCTTTTAAACGAAAATGTTTCAAATTTAGAATTTAAAGTTTCCAATGATTACTTCAGTCTGTGTCCACATATAACAGTACCTCCCTATATTCGGTATTTTGATTATTTTATGGATATTATTTATCGAAATTGTATGCAATTTCGTATTTTCGTATTCTTAATAGGTACTACCTTATATGACACATATAACGGTAACTCACTATATTCGTTTTTTGATAATTTTGGTAACATTTTTCACCGGAACTGTTTCAAGTTTCGTCTTGGAATATTGTAATGACCTATGACAAAAATTGCATTTATAGGTCCTTGTCTTCAATATAGGCCCCAACACAACGTCAAATCCCTCTATTCGGTATTTTTATGATTTTAGCAGTAATTTTCAAAAGTGTTTTTTTTTTAATTTACAAATTCTTTTTTAATTGTTGGAGGGTAAAAGAAGTTAGACTTACTTTTCTCACTTGTTTATTCTCTGCACTGCACATTTGAGCATGACTGTCCTCAGAAAATTATGCAAAGTAATCCGAATTTTATCTTTCCACAAGTTACAATTGCTAAAAATTGTATTCAGGAGACTTTCAGGCCTTATACAGCGAATAATTTTTTTGCACCCATGGGATTGAATGTGACTTTTATCATTCTTTGCAATGCTAAATTGTAGTTCCACATAAAAATTTAGCTTTTGCAGGAATTTTCGCATTTTCAAATGTCTGTTTCGACTCGTCTACTATTGGTTAACGTTCAGATAATGTGAGTTACCCGTTTTGCCTTTTGGCGTTTTTTTTAAGAAGATAATTATTTCTTGAAATTTTGCCGGAGTGTGTATTTTAAATTTATATATCAGATTTAATCAAAAAATGCATTCTAATTTTTTGTGGTTCGCAGCTTTGGACATTTCTGGAAACGATATGGTCATAGACTCCCATATTTATCCACTCATTTACCCACTTAGTACATTCGAACCATGTTTACGCTCCTGCCTGCATTTCGTATTCATCGCAATTGCTGGTCGAACAGGGAGTTTTAATTCCACTCCATCCCGAATTTGTGTCACGAAATTGACGAATTTTACTACCAATTGATTAAAGTGGGTTTAGCGTGACCGGGTTTCCAGACCGTTTTGTGTTTATTTTGAGAATATTGTCATTGGGATTACAACATCATCAACTTAGGTAACTTTGTATGATAGTAATGCTAAGGAAACTATCCGCTTTGGGGTACATTATGGAGCTGCTTGTTTATAAGTCTCCTGCCAACCCAGTCGATAGGGGTAGATATTACACCTACATTTTCTCAAGAGATTCATGAAAGCACTTACGTTTCAACTTCCATGCCTAGAATTATGATTAAGAGCATTGAAAAAATTCCATTTGGATCCAGGAAAATATTGTTTAAGATTCTTTCGTAATATATTTTCAAAATCTTTAGTTTTCACTTATTGTTCGATGTAACTCTACTTCTCTGACAACTCAGCTGCATTGAAGCGGCAATGGGGGTGCAGCAATTACTTACATTTCTGTCCAGCAACAAAACGAAACCGAACTATTTGTCAAAATAAAATGACAACAACAATTGGTTCGGAAAACAAAAGCGAACATTTATCAAATATGTACATGTGTGTAGAAACCTCCGCTGGACTACCTGCCTACAATTGTGCTTAATCACTCCGTGTGTACGAATATGGTCAGGAAAAAATTGTCACCAATTTAATTAATTCAATTTTCTCCACAAATTACAAAATATCTTCTGTTTCTCTCGGTTTTTAACAATTCCATATTGATTGCGGTCTATTTTATTTATTCGTCCATGTTTGGCTGTGTATTCAAATGGTTGAATACCATAGGGTTAAAATGAAAAAATGTTGGAAACTAGGGAGGGTGGTACCGAGTTCTCTTTTCAATCTTAAATTAAGCAAGTAAAAAGCAGCTAAGTTCGGTCGGACCTAACTTTTTATATTTCCACCATTTGGAAGAAACTTGAAAAATTTCCAAAAAATTGTGTCGAAAAAATCCGCTTGAATGAAAACCGCTATATAGGGGCTATACGAAGACGTGGCCCTGCATAAGTAATTTGTGTCATAAGCTGTCGTAACGTTTCCGAACTTTATATACGAAATTTGAAATAATTCCGATGAATAATTTCGCAAGAATCATGAAAATACCGAATACCAAGGGGTACCGTTATATGGGCGCTATACTTAAACGTGGACCTATTTAGACTATTCCAGGGGATAAAGAATTCACAAGGAACTCCTTGTGTGGATTTTCAGACAACTCCATTGAAAAATGTGGCTAAAATCATAAAAATACCGAATATCGGAAAGTGTCGTCATATGGGGCGTGAACCTATATAAACTATTATATTCCAGGGGGTAAAGCTGTCACTAAGAGCTCCTTATATAGAGTTTCAGACAATTTCATGTTCCCATCCAGCTCAGAAAAAAATGTAGAGCTACCTGGATATGACTTCCAAATTGAAATGTGGACTCAGTCCGACAATGATATATATCAAGAATTAAAAAAACGATAATATTGCTTTTGAATCTGTCTAATTTTTGAAGTCCTAAATATCGGCTGAAAATGGTAAAGAATTTCTCATATTTAAGAGACCTATTCCGTTGAGAATATTAACCTGACTTATAGTGCATACATTGCAGCTTACCTATAGATCAAATTTGATCAAATTTATCCATATTTACTTAAGCTTGTAAAAATCTGCAGCGAAGGAGACTTTCCTTTAAGATAAACGTGTCCATAAACGCATTGAGTACACTATTACATTCTAGTCGTGTCATCCTAATGTACAAGAGGAATGTTTGTATGTGAGTGTTTGTATTTTTGTTGCTTTTTCTGTATTTATTTCATTTTTGGTTTTATATTTCAATGTTGCAGTTTTTGCCATCCAATTGCATTGTTTGCCATTGTCATTGTCATTTATTTATGATTTTTTTTATTTATTATTAGTTGGAAAAACAGACACACACACACATAACCATACATATAAATGCACCCTCACAGATGCACAGATACACGCACAAATGCTGTACACAAACAGCTACATCACAACATGCGGATGCGGATAAATAAACTTGAATAGAGCGAAAGTCAAAAGTTATTTGTGGTCTGGTGTTAAGTGCAGTGACATTTCAATTTCCGTTTATTGAACATATTTTTATTGTTGTTTGTTTTGTGATAGAGCTTTCTCTTCGGCACCACACTTTCATTATATCGTATTTTTTTTCTATCAGCCCCATAATGCACATACAAACATATATCTATATGTTTGTATGTGTATTGAATTATGGAAATGACATTTCATCCATTTTTCCAATAAAAATCTTTGCATTAGAAATTACTTTTTTACGCTTGACAATATATTGTTTTGAAATGTTCAATACAGAGCTTAGCTTTTATTATAGATATATATTGTGGTAAAATAATTTTAAAATTTTAAATATGTCAATAAATTCTTTTGAGCATTTCAATGGTTAAACTTTAAAAGCAAGAGCGAAATCCAAATTTAAATGAAGAACTTTGGGGAATTGGAATTCTTATACTTTGAGAAATCAATAATAAATAAATTAATAGGAAATACAGTTTTCTAAACCGCACTTTTGATCAATTTTATCATTTTTAGTAATGTTAGTATTCAACCGCGGATATTAAAAAATGATTCTTTCCGAAAATTTGGCCAGGACGTACTTAACGATATTTTATTAGTTTTTATTAAATATTGCGGCATATTATTATTTTTATACCCAACACCACATCCTGGTAAACGTATTATGTCTTTGTGCATTTGTTTGTAACATGGAGAAGGAAGCGAGATAGACCCATAGCTACTTTTGAGGATCTTCATAGAATCACATTCTCAGTCTATTTATGCATGTCAGTCCATGTATTTTTGTGAATAAAATGCAGATCGCATTTATTGTCCGATTAGGATGAAATTAAACAATTTTCGGTCCAAGGACGAGCCCTATTAAAATTGGTGAGAATCAGTTCAAATTTAGACAAAGCTTCCATATATATCTTCAACCGAATTCGGGTTAATTGTGCTCCAAATGGCCAATATCAGTCCAAATGACCTGCATTTTGGCACATTCGACCAAATTCATTTTAGAAGCAAGTACATCAAATTTGGTGAAATACCGTTCAGATATAGCTATAGCTCCCATATACATCTTTCATCCGATTTGGGGTTTTAAGTGACTCGCATCCGTAATAGGCACTCAACACCAATGATCTCCGGCACCACGTATTAGATACAGCTCAGAAATAAGTGCCTAAAAATTGTCAAGATCGATTCAAATTTGGGTATAGCTCCCACTTTGTCCGATTTCAGTTTTATTGAGCATCAAATGGCTAATATCAGCCCAAATGGACTGAATTTTGGCACTTCCGACGGAATTTAGCCCAGAAGCAAGTACTGACTTCTTCTTGGTTTAGATATATATTTTTTTCATCCGATTTGGTGTAAAAGTCCCTCAAATGCGTAATACAAGGATATTTGATACCGGACATCAGATACAGCTCGAAAATACGTCTGCCAAATTTTATTGAGATCAGTTCAGATTTTTAAATACCTTCGATATACATCTTAATTCGATTTTACGGTTACGGTCCACCTTATATGTAATATCGGGTAGATTGGGTAGAATTTTTTATATTCAACCGATTTTTTCCATTTGGTAAAAATTGGTTCGGTATAACAATTGCTCCAATAAATATTTTTGAATATAATTCATATCAAAGTCATATAATCCACAGTACAGCAATGTTATTTGGCACTAGAAGAACAAAAGCCTCTATCAAATTTGTTGAAAATCAATTCAGAGTTGGATATAGTTCCCAAATTGTGACTACTCCAAAGCCATGATACGCAATTAAATAATGATCTACTTCACATAAACTCCCAATATAAACTTCTTTTGTTACGGGAGCTCCACTAAATAGGCACAGTGGTGTAGGGTACCATATAGACGGCCCAGCACGACTTTTGACCTTTCCTTACTGGTTTTACGAGAGAAAAGTTTGGGTCCTCACGTCCACATTTTCCAATAAATTTATATGCATATATTCTCCACCATAGTATTGAGGATATATATAGTTTGTCATTCCCTTTGTAACACCTCGAATAAAAAGTTTTTTGTCATTAAAGTTATTTTTAAAATAACTTCTGGGGAGAATATCCCAGACAAAAAGCAAGGGAACTGATGGGGATTGTTGGCTCTTTCCGAAACCTGCCTTACCCCCAGTTAAACATTACCATCGTTCTCCAAAATTCTGTTAAAATCTTACAAATACCAAATGTAGCCGTTATACCGACGACGTGGACTTGCATAGGAAACTTTGTCATAAGCATTACATTATTCAGCCTGTCATATTTTGTAGTATCCATTACGAACTTCAAACAACAAATTTCAAACAATTCCGTTGAATAATTTCGGTCGATCATATGAAGACGTGGACATGCTCAGACAATTTTCTGTCAGAGGCTGTAATACCCATCACGAAATTAAAATACCAAATTTGAAATATTTCCGGTGAATAATGTCGCTGAAATCAACAAATAATCGAGAAAATGGGGTACCATTTTATGGGGGCTATACCAAAACGTGGCCCATTTTCAATACCAAAAGTCCTGGGGACATAATGCAAATTTGAGCAAAATTTTATCAACCTACTTCATTCCGTTCGGAAGCTAGAGTAATTTCCACAGACGGGCGGACATCGCTAAATCGACATAATAAATGTTATGCTGATCAAGAATATATATACTTTGTGAGGTCTAAAATGTATATTTAGAGGTGTTAAAAACGGACTGACAAACTATATATACCATCCATACTATGGTGGTGGGTATAAAAATGATGCAAATGTTTATTAATTTGACAAAATCTTTTTAGGGGTATCGGAAATCCCCAAATTATGGGTAGAGAAAGGGCGCTGTCTGTATTTGAAAATTTACAACGACCATATCTAGCTTTTGTAATAGCCGGAATATCATGGGCAATTAACTAGTTTATGTCAAAAAGTGTACAAAAACCAACACAGTGGGTTAATTTTGACTGATTTTGTTTTGCTGACCCAAAGTTGAAATGAATATGCTGTACTTCATATATATAATTTCTCCGTTTAAGGAATATTGCCTTGTTTCTCTGCAGCATTTGCATATTTATTTTATAAAACGTTTAGCAGTTAGATATTCTGCTCAGCTTTAAGACTCATTTCTATAAATATGTCTATGCCAAATATTAAATTGTGATTCTTCATAATAGGGGGTATTGGCCAATAAAAAAAACTATTAATACATTCCCACATTTACCTATGTCACCGTTTTCAATCAATTCAAATATATAGTTCATTCGCTTTGGCTCCAACCCTTTTATTACATACGGAAAAAATATAATATCAAGTTAAGCAAATCGACTAAGAATCTTGTCATATATATGTATACCTTACTTACTTTTACTTAAAATAACGTACAAAAACATTAAGGAGGACTAAAATAGGCTGACAAATATTATGTCTAACCACTTATGGTGGAAAAATGCAACACAATGAATGTCGCTGGAAAAGCACTCTCATGCTAAGGTACTTATGATTATTTTTCTTTTCAGTTTTATTTTTTATCATGAAGCATTTTGTTTTGTACTATAAAATTTATGTGGCTTGACAATTATCACGCTGTTTGCATCCGCGAACATTTTCATAGCCCTTAGAGCTGGCAAAAAACACATAACATGGAATTTTTATTCCAGAATACTTGGCAACAGGATACGTATTTACATTTCGCTAAAAATGAATCTCATGAACGTGCTTTGCAAGTGGACGGCTAGAGATTCAAAAAATATTTATTAGATTTTTTTGTACAATAACTATTTTTGTTTTCAATAAATTATTATTTTTTTAAATAAAATTTATTCAAATAATAAATATTACTCAAGTGTGCAAACATTCACTCATACATACATAAATAATTTTAGCACAGAAAGAAATGTACAGTTGAAAAAAGAATTTTGAATCAATAAATAGTTATTTGGCTCCAAGTAAAAGGTAGGTTTGGAAGGCCACAAGTTTTTATGGCGGCTAATTTCATTTGACCAAACAAATCACACCTTAATTAACTTTGTCCAAGTCCCACGCCACTGCAGTCGAAAATAGCATCATTGCTGTTATCACAAACATTGCCGCTTTTAACTCAGCTCCTAACTCAGAACACAAAATGCTTGAATCCTCAAACATTTTTTCATACACCCAGACTCCTGTCCCGGCAGGAGTGCATTTATTTTTATGGGTTGTGCATACACTCGCACGTGAACGACAAACATACTCGCGATGACATCAAGTTAATGTACATCTTAACTCCGTACTATAATTCATTTATACAAAAGGATTCAAAACATAAACAATCAGGACTCTGTAGTTCATTTGAGCAAATACATGTGGGGTGCAGCGACACAGTGTCTTAGTTAGGAAATGACGAGCACCAACGAATTGATATAATTACTTAGGTGGTCAAAAATTTCAACTTCATTTTCATTTGGAGGCAGGTCATTTTGGAAGATATTCAATTCAAGTCCTCGTTTAGGTTTTACCATCATGTGTATATCCTTTTGTTTCAGATGTAATCACCGGATGAGAGGATAAGTTTCAGAGACTTCAATATTTTTTGCGTCGTTGTCGTATTCAAGTTCGACGAGATCAGCAAAGGAGGGAGCCAGGCAAATATGAAAATTATACAGTAACGAATGGGCTTGAGACATTACACCACCCCAACTGTAACGTGACGACGTTATAACAAATAACAGTAACCGCAAATATTAGCACAAAACATCAAAATGATTAACAGCTGTTGTAACAACAGTTCAACGATTCGGTATTGACCCGAATCAACAAAATCTTTGTTTCGGTCGGCGGCTGCCACATAATTGTATATATTTTATATCTCGGAATACCTGTTCCGGATAAATTTCTCGAGTTCGTCGTCATCGTAGAATTCGTCGTCGGAACATGGACGTTGCTGTTCCAAGTCCCGACTGTGCATCATTTTTGCAAAATCAGTTGCAACCGAGTCCGAAGAAAAATGGATTAGATAGTAGAATCTATGAATCGGTGGAATATTTCGATTGCAGTGGTGCAGGAAACCAAGCTCAATTAAAATTGCAGCCTACCAGCATAGTATCGTTCCTGTTACACCAATCGGTTCTGACCTATCTCGCTTGAGGTATACTCTAGTGACCCCTGCATGGAATGTATGGCACCAGTAATCTGGTGTAGAAATCCAAAGATAGAGGTGCTTAATGTATGTTTCGTCGGTGAATAGATGTGAACGACGTAATTTGACAAACAATAGTCCGCTTTTGAATGTCAAAAAACGCCTGGTGCTAGGGAGGAGTGTGGGCATAGCAGATTGATTGCTCCACATTCTACATTGTAAACGAGAATGCCTATGATTTAATAATAGTGTCACCCGATTTCATTAATGATGCGACTTGGCAACCCGTCTTTTCTCATGGGTGAAAACATCTCGATAATCGTTTTTATAAGCAGATCGCCCGAATTTAAAACCCCTGAACGCCGCACTTTCCATAACCATAGGATTTCAGAGAGTTCATCAACCTTTGCTTCGGAGAACTGCACAATTCATAATCAAATCTGCACCCTCTCGCTACATACATGCCGCTTGACCAAATCTCTTAGCAGAGACAGAGAAACCAGCGAATGAGTCCGGCGTCCTAACCCTAATGATCCTAAAGACAGAGAAATGACAGTGAATGTCAACAGGGTGGTACAGGAGCACAATCAGCAAAAGGGGCTAGACCATCTGAAATATAGCAACATTGGAACCGATACTAAAAACTGTGGCTAACAGTTAAGACACTCTCGAACACTGGGAAAATGAATGAAAGGACCGCAGTCATGTTTAACGGCATGACGTTGGCTTATCCGAAGAGGTGAGCAGGCCTCTTTAATCGCAAAGCAAAGCGACATATAAGATCTCTTCTGTCTGAGGAGGTACCTCAACAGTTTACGATAGGTGATATTGCGACTGTCATTCGAAACGCTAGATACGCCGGAGGTCAACTATTTTACTAAAATCGAAGTCTGTAAAACGGTCAGGGTAGTTACGCCTGAAACCAAGCAAGGATCCCAGCAATTTCGCTATTCTTCAGAAAAATAGACCCTTCAGGCTTTACTCCTCCCCAGAATTAAAGAAAGGTTCCAGTTGCTGATTATCAACATGGTTTTATACATATTTGTAGAGGACCAGCCACAATCTGCCGTTCTAAAAACAGTAGCCTCTTGACTTATCCGAGGCATTTCATCATGCAACTTTGTTCAAGTACGTTGATAATAATACCCCCGGCGGAGTTTGAAACGTTGGATAGTAAATTATATGCATTAAATCCAGTCGTATGTTGAGCTCCGGAACAAGGAGTCAAAACACCGTAAAGTTAAACTGCGAGTCCACCAAGGTGCGGTGATATCTTCTGAATTGTTAAACCTCTAACTTTCAAAATCCCCCTCCCAATTTTTAATCTGAACTGTTCAAACTCTAGTCAAGGTAGAAAAATGCTATTACCAAGAGACCCTCGCAGCAACAGAGCTTACCTCAGTCCACGAGAAACATTAGAGCTTGTTTCCAAACTGCCATTATTCGACCTTGGAATATGGAGATCGATGAAATATTTATTCCCCAAGTCCCTAAAGGTTACATTAGATCTCTTTTAATATGAGAGATCTGGGCTTCGGCACCAGTGTAGTCTGTCAACGTATGTGCAAAGCAAAGGAAAATTCGTAGGCTTGACAAAACCCGAACTTAAATATCGCAACAGGATGTCTCCCTATCACTCCAATCGAGGAGTTGAAGGTCTTGCACATTTGGTTAACACAACAAAATGTTGTGAATACAATGCCTGCTCAAGTTTTACAAACACACTCGCCCATATTACAACCTTATTTACAGGCGTATGGAAATAGAAGTCGAGAGGATTGTATAGTACAGGGTGAGATGAAAAAACTGCAACCAACTTCCGACTGCTGTCATTTCTAAGCCACTCGGCCGACAGTTGTTAAAATTATTCCAGTGACAGCTCATTATATTGTTCACAAGCGTTCAAAAGCATTTTGGTGAGAATTTTCCAGGAAAAAAGTTATTCGTGATGGAATTCTAGCGTGATAGTGTGTTTTCTTTATATTTGGCTGGAAAATTACAAGTGGCTATCGTTAGAGCACTCCAGAATTTAAATGTGAATAAATCTTTTGTGTCTCGTACCATCGCTCGTTACAGTGATACTGATACTGGTAGCGTAGCCCGATGTCAAGGAAGGGGACGGAAGAAAAGAGAATCATCAGCAGAAATGGTTCGAATATTAAAAAAGCAACTTGATCGAAGCCCGCTTTGCAGTGGCCGAAAAGTGGCTCGTGAGCTGAACAGTAGGCAAATATTGAAAATGAACTCGGGGTGAAGCCATTGAAATTCCAAATAACTAACACTGCAACAGAATGAAATAGACTCAAAAAAACTAAAGAGTTGCTTCGCTTGGCCGAAAGTGGTGAACTGCCGAATTTAGGTTTCTCCGATAAGAAAAAATTCGTTGTCCAGCAGTTTGTAAACAAACAAAACGTCGTGTTTACTTGCCAAAGAGGTCAGCTGAAATGTGCACCTTCGGTTGGCCACCAGAACACAAACATCGGCCATTGTGATTGTGTGGGCCCCCATAACAGCCGATGGTCGCTCTCCGCTCATGTAAATCGACCGTGGCATCAGAATAAATGCCGAATACTATCGCGAAAACATTCTAAAGGGTGTATTAAACCCTTGTGCACCTTGTGACGGTTTAATTGGCCGTTTGAAGGTCATAATTCGTTCCAAAGGTGACCAATTCGAACAAATCTAAACTTATTCTAAAAGCTGATGCTATTTCCGACATTTTTTGCTTGCATTGAAAAAAAAAATGTAAAAATTATGGCATTTGATTTTAGCATCAGAAGCCCTTCAAACCCATTGAGTAAAAGACAAAAGTCGGACGGACATAAAAGAAAGAGGAACAGCATAGATTCATTTCGAGGAGAATATCAACCAATACGGATTTAGTAGGAAACATGTACAAAAGCCATCAGATTACCGATGATCAGGAGATACCATTACATGAGGGTTAAATCTTAACGTGGACCTACATTCTTAATACCTGGGAACCATATTAAGGTCTGTGCAATATTTAAAGCTCTATCTTTGTGGGCTCTATCGTAATTTCCGCGGACGGATATAAACATTTTCGCTCATCGTGAATTTGCCGAGGTGTTGCAAATGGAATGACAAATTTAATATACCTTCCATTTAAAGGTGAATGGTAAAAAGATACATGCCTTTACAAGATCAACCGATTTCTTCTTACTGAAAGTTGTCGGTTTAATATTTGACATATTTCATTTCAGTAAACTTATTT
Organism: Musca domestica; assembly: GCF_030504385.1. Taxonomy (NCBI): domain Eukaryota; kingdom Metazoa; phylum Arthropoda; class Insecta; order Diptera; family Muscidae; genus Musca; species Musca domestica. The sequence continues at coordinate 15,470,163 of NW_026712328.1, read as the reverse complement.
GTGTAAATCTTACGAAGAAAATATTCAGATACGGCTAATTCAGGTATTTTAGTAGACTTTTGTAAAATTTTTTTAAAAACTTTTATCTAATCTTTTTCCTATGTCCGTTTCGCCTCATGGTTTCTTCAACATTTATGACACTTAACGCCATCCTAGCATGGAGCATCTCCTCCAATATCAATATCTATAGCCTACATTACTTTCTGAATCCATGCAAGCATCCCTCCTTTGAATATACCAGCCCAATTATGTTAACTACATTTTATGTTGTCTTCGAACTAGTGTCTGACGTTGTGAACCACATAATAACGATGATGACGATGGCAGCGATGAATGTGATGCTAATGCTGTGATAATGTTGTCTCTTCCCGCATGCAATAAATGGTTTATTATCGTTTAATGTAGCATCACAACGCGGTGTATAGTTGCATTCTATTTGTATTTAGTTGTTCCATGGAATGTACAAAGCGACAGACAGACATCTGTATCTTACAATCTCAGTTGGTTGGTTGGTTACGGCATTAAAATGTCGTACCACTAGTAGTTTGTTTGTCTATTCGTCGGTGTGTGTGTCGTCAGTGTAGTTGTCAGCTTCACATGCATTCATACCTAGAAAAAAGCAGCCATCTTCCAATAGAAAGCTTTTGTGCAATTATTACACATGGATTGCTGCAGAACATGAAAGCACCAACCAGGTTATTAAGTCATTTATAGCTGCTGCAACAACTGATGTAAAGGACCTTTTTCATAATTAATTTCAAAGACTGATTCTTTTCTATTTTGAACTAATTATGATGTCATGTTAAAAAGCGTCTTTCTATGCGAGTTATTTCTATGTATGTGTTCGTGTATGGATCTAAAGTTTGATATACAATTGAAATATTAGCATTAAAAAGTTTTTTGTATAAATGAAGTTGCTATTTATTACCTTTGATTTTAATTATACTTTGAATATGTGCATGTAGATCGAATTAAACGTTTCAAAAACGCAAATTCAAAGAAACATTAATTTAAAAAATGGGCATTTTCAATAATCGCTAAACAGATTTTCCTGAATATTTCCAGATATATTATAGCATCACCTGAAAGTAACATAGGCTATATACATTTTCGAAATTCCACTTGGAACTGGAGATATCAAAGACTGGAGACATCAAAATCGGAGATACTTCCAAAAAGTTTAGATATTGTATATTCTATTGATTGGTTACAGATACAGTATTCAAATTTGGAATGGGTAACGGACTTTGCTTGAAAAATAAATTTTCAATATTATATTGAAATCGGTTCAGATTGGGATATAGCACACATATATTTAACGTGTCCGCCATTTCAATGGAATTTGAAAGGTGTTACAGACTTTAGTACAAAAATGAATTTGCCAAATTATATTAAAATCGGTTGATGTTAGGATGTAGCTACTATATATATTTTCGGCCGATTTCTGTTATTTAATCCACCAAACACAATATTTATCTCCAATTTAACTAAAATTTGGAATCTGTAACATCTGCACAAAAATTAATTTAGCAAATTATATTGGAATTGGTTCAGATTTGAACATAGCTTCTATATATATTTACGGCCGACTTTGTGTACTTGATGGACCAAACACGATGAGTAACGAAATTTGGTACCAAAATAAATTTGCCAATTTATATTAAAATCGGTTCAAATTTGGATGTAGCTACCATATATATTTTCGGCCGATTTCAGGATTTAATACCAAACTCAATATGTATCTCCAATTTAAATTTGGAATATGTAACCGAAGTCAGCCTAGTTCATGTATTTGATGCACCAACACGCAATGTAGTCAATGAAATATGGAATTTGGCCTAAAAATATTTGTTGTCTAATTATATTGAAATCGGTTCAGATTTCGATATTATTTTATTAGGAGACATAGATCCACTACGCCATTGCAATGTTATTAGGCTAATAGTAAAAAAGCTACACAACAGACTATTAATTAAGACTACGATTATTACGGGGAAGTATGTAGGTTCAGTTGTGTTGCTGCCTCGACTCCCTCTAAAAGCAAGAGATGCAAAAAAAAATGCAGTTTCCTGTACGCTTGGCATTTGCTATGAAAATTAGTAAATCACAAAGATAAACTCTTCATGTATGAGGACTAAATTTGGTATGTTCCTGCTTTTCTAATGGTCACCAATTCCTTGTATATTTACGCGTTGATTGACCGAGCGATTTGTTTATTTTCGCTCCTGAAGAAAAAACAAAACCTTTTTTTAAATTCTTTAATATATATAATTCTATTTTCTATGTCTATAAAAATTGAAAATTTCCAAGTATTCTACAACATCGCCTGAAAGTAACATAGGCAATATATATTTTTGAAATTCCACCTGGAACTGAAGATATAGCATCAGAATCGGAGGTACCTCCCAAAAATTTGGATTTTATATGCACATATCTATTGATCGATCACAGATATATTCTCCAAATTTGGAATAAATGGGGGGATTTTATTAGAAAATATATTTGTCATTTTATATGGAAATCGGTTAAAATTTGGATATAGCTACCATATATATTTTCGGCCGATTTCATGTATTTGATGCACCAAACACGCTACGTATATCCGATTTCAATTAAATTCGGCATGAGTGACTAAATTTGGTACAAAAATAAATTTGCCAAACTATATTGAAATCGGTTGAGGTTTGGATACATCTCCCATATATATTTTTCGGCCGATCTCATGAATGTTATGTACGAAACACCATATGTATGTCCTATTTCAATGAAATTCAGAATCCGTGGCGGAATTTGGATACAATAATAAATTTGACAAATTAATTAGAAATCGGTTAAAACGTGGATATAGCTCCCATATATGTTCTCCGCCGATTTCACATATTTTATACACCTTCAATTTCAATGAAATATGGAAGGTGTGACGGAGTTTGGTGTAAATGTAAATTTTGTCAAATTATATTGAAATCGTTTCAGATTGGAATATGATTTTATTAAGAAGCGTTGACCCACAACGCCTTTGCAATGGTTTGAGGCTAAAAGTAAACAAGCAAAATAGCTGCAAGTTCGGCCGGGCCGAACTTTGAATGCCTTCACCATTTGGAACGAATTTGGCAAGTTTCAAAAAAAAAAAAATTAATCCGTTAAAAATTGTTTTAAAATCTTAAAAATACCGAATGTATACGAAGACGTGGACCTGCACAGACAATCTTTTGTTTGACTGTAGTATGCATTATACTCATATTTAAAAATACTCATATTTCAAAATTTAAATGCATATAAAAGCGAAAAGAGTATCGAAGCGCGCCAGGTTCACCTAGTAACCTATATAAAAATCAAACTGATATCATAAAAATTATCGAGTTCCGTAACATAAAAACGTGGAACCATGCGGATTGCAAATATCAAATTTGAGAGAATTTTATAAGAACTAACATCAACTAAAGTTCGTATTACCCGCCAAAATTTTAATTTGCGAAAACTAGAGCAATTTTAAATATATTTTATGTTTGGACTATAAAATGTTGAGTGGACGCAACACATAAGAGTATAATCCTGCAAGGATATGACTAAATTATGTAAGTACAAATATCCCAAAACTCGCATTGTTCGTTGGCCATCATTATATATTGGATATACAATTTCTATTCGCCTTATTTTTTATTCTATCAATCGTTTACAGTCATCATCTAAATGCGAACAAACCCATCATGATTATCAGCTCTTCAAAGATAATCACTTGTTGAAAACGAAAACAACCTCTCAACTATCGACATAGAAGCTGTTGTACAAAGTCAAACATAAATCCAAATAATTCTTAAACAAATAATATCATTTACAAAAATCCTCTTGTCATACCCGGAATCCCAAACAAATCAAACTCGAATAATATCAACACTAGCGAGGTGTGATATTACAGACATATAAAATTTTATTTGATGTCCCCCCTCCCCCTGCCCAGTCCTGCCAAAATGGTTTCAAATTCGTAGACAAACAAACATCCAATGGCCATTATCAACAATTCACTTTTGTTCCATTGTCCGAATGGATTCAAGGTTTGACTTCAATGGACAATGAAAAAACATTCAATACGAATCGATTTGAAGGATGAGGATGATGGAAAGAATAATGGCAAAGCAGGGAGAAAAATGAATGAATTAATTTCGTATAGCTGTTGTATGTTTATTTCATTTACCAGCAAATTAAGATTTTTTGCTTAGTGTTTTTAATGATGGCGATGATGATGAGGACTATGCTGGTGATTATGAATTCCCATTGGACACTACTCAATTTATGGCCAAGCATTACACAAAAGATTAATCATCAATTATGGAACTCAAATGCAAACATGACGATACAGAAATTTGCTCGAATCGAAATTTAAATTTCATTGTTGAGTTAGTCTGATCAATGTCATGGCAATGCTAGAAATGTAGTCGTTGGGGTGGAAGACCATAAAACCGTGGACAGGGCAATGGACCAAAAAGAATACACAAATTATTTTGGGAATTCAAATCATAATGGAGAATTTTTTGAAATACTTGAGTTTTGACATTGCCAACGCTGCAAGATAATAAATAACAATTACCAACTAATTAACTCAGTGTCACTTGATAAACTGGATGCCATGACGAATAATTAAAAGATAAAAACCAGAAGAGCACTCCCTTTCTGAGACACACACATTTTGGTTATTTAAAGAATGCCTGCGGTCCCTTTTGATTAAAACCTACGTTCATTTGCGTTGGCATCCTCTCTTTGTTTTAATTTAGAATTTTAAAAATAGATTCATAGAAGTGTTTATTCTCTCCTGCTAAACCTAATTTTCGTCACCGATTATCCCCTACTGTAAGGAAATGGCTCTTACATGTTTTATAATGAATGCCAACATTGTGCATCATTTTCGAGGCCATGGAAACTAGATATAAGTAAAAAATACATTCTTCGAAATTTTTTTATTTTTCAACGAACTAGATCCAGTTTTCCTCCTACGCCAATTATGCCAAAGACAACTAATTTTAATTTCCATATGAATCTCGATTTTTATATAAATAATTCCTTACAGACTTGAAAACGGCTGAGAAGGAATTCACTGTGGTGAAAATATGCAATTACATTTTTAGAAATTCGAATCGATGTGACTCCTTCCACACGCCCTACTTTAAAAACATTTTATCTTCCAAATTAATGAACTTAACGATTGAAGAATTTTAAAGGAAGGACCGACCAAACTTTTTTCTTTAAGTTTTATAGCGAAGACGCCATTGCACAGTGAGAGGGTTTAAGCTTTTTTAGAAAACATAGTAATCATGGCTTCATTCTAACGACCACCTTCGAGAATAGGAAAAAAAAAGAGAAAATATAGTTAGTTGCTTTTTTCAGTGGGATCATTGCAAAAGTGGAGTAAAAATAGAACTGTATTACAAAATTAAATACATTTTAAAATAACAAATCTTAGCATTATTATTGAAAAGCAAGGAATTGACTTATTTTTAGTGCAGTAATTTGTGTGTTTAGTAGTTGTGTACAATATAGAAGATGTGCGTGTTCTGAGTTGCCTTTAAAATTAATTTTGACAATAAAATTGGATTTCAGTTAAAGTTCTAATTGTTTTCCCCCCAGAATCCTCCAATGTGATTTTTTTCACGCTATTAGAAATGGTCCTAAGATTCTAAAAGTTGTAACGACAGGATTTCTCCCCTTGGGCTGGAATAGCTCGTCGGGGTCCAGGGGTTCGTACAGATATTTCATTTATTGAGACAGAAAGAGGAAGACTGCGGTTTACGTTTTGATATTATATTTTTATTCAAAGTGGAACTTGAAATATATATAAACTATAGATTAAAACAACTATTCTACTCGTCTTCGGTCCGGGATTGGGGGTTCTTCCACTCGAGACCTGGATAAGTACTCAAGGAACGGGACAAGGATACAGGAACAGGGTGCTCAGGATTCGGGATGGATTCTGTGCGAGAGACCTGGATAAGTACTCAAGCAAGCTACGGTATATTCAGGGAGGCGGCTGCAAGAGATCTTCCGCTGTAAGGATCTAGGATACGGTTGCAAGAGACCTTAATAAGTACTCAAGCACTACAGGATATTCAAGGATATGATTGCAAGAGACCTTAATAAGTACTCAGGCACTACAAGGATGTAGGAAACGTTTGCAAGAGACCTTAATAAGTACTCAAGGACTACAAGGATCTAGGATACGATTGCAAGAGACCTTAATAAGTACTCGAGCACTACAGGATATTCAAGGATATGATTGCAAGAGACCTCAATAAGTACTCAAGCACTACAAGGATCTAGGATACGTTTGCAAGAGACCTTAATAAGTACTCAAACACAACAGGATATTCAAGGATATGATTGCAAGAGACCTCAATAAGTACTCAAGCACTACAATTATCTAGGATACGTTTGCAAGAGACCTTAATAAGTACTCAAGCACTACAGGATATTCTAGGATAAGATTGCAAGAGACCTATAAGTACTCAAGCACTACAAGGATCTAGGATACGTTTGCAAGAGACCTTAATAAGTACTCGAGCACTACAGGATATTCAAGGATATGATTGCAAGAGACCTTAATAAGTACTCAAGCACTACAAGGATATTTAAGGATATGATTGCAAGAGACCTTAATAAGTACTCAAGCACTACAAGGATCTAGGATACGATTGTAAGAGACCTTAATAAGTACTCAAGCACTACAGAATATTCAAGGATATGATTGCAAGAGACCTTAATAAGTACTCAAGCACTACAAGGATGTAGGAAAAATTTGCAAGAGACCTTAATAAGTACTCAAGCACTACGGGATATTCAAGGATATGATTGCAAGAAAATTTAATAAGTACTCAAGCACTACAAGGATCTACAGGATATTCAAGGATATAATTGCAAGAGACCTCAATAAGTACTCAAGCACTACAAGGATCTAGGATACGTTTGCAAGAGACCTTAATAAGTACTCAAACACTACAGGATATTCAAGGATATGGTTGCAAGAGACCTTAATAAGTACTCAAGCACTACAAGGATCTAGGATACGATTGCAAGAGACCTTAATAAGTACTCAAGCACTACAGGATATTCAAGGATATGATTGCAAGAGATCTTAATAAGTACTCAAGCACTACAAGGATCTAGGATACGTTTGCAAGAGACCTTAATAAGTACTCGAGCATTACAGGATATTCATGGATATGATTGCAAGAGACCTTAATAAGTACTCAAGCAATACAGGATATTCAAGGATACGATTGCAAGAGACCTTAATAAGTACTCAAGCACTACAGGATATTCAAGGATATGATTGCAAGAGACCTTAATAAGTACTCAAGCAATACAGGATATTCAAGGATACGATTGCAAGAGACCTTAATAAGTACTCAAGCACTACAGGATATTCAAGGATATGATTGCAAGAGACCTTAATAAGTACTCAAGCACTACAAGGATCTAGGAAACGTTTGCAAGAGACCTTAATAAATACTCAAGCACTACAAGGATCTAGGATACGATTGCAAGAGACCTTAATAAGTAATCAAGCACTACAAGGATCTAGGAAACGTTTGCAAGAGACCTTAATAAATACTCAAGCACTACAAGGATCTAGGATACGATTGCAAGAGACCTTAATAAGTACTCGAGCACTACAGGATATTCAAGGATATGATTGCAAGAGACCTCAATTAGTACTCAAGCACTACAAGGATCTAGGATACGTTTGCAAGAGACCTTAATAAGTACTCAAACACTACAGGATATTCAAGGATATGATTGCAAGAGACCTTAGTAAGTACTCAAGCACTACAAGGATCTAGGATACGATTGCAAGAGACCTTAATAAGTACTCAAGCACTACAGGATATTCAAGGATATGATTGCAAGAGACCTTAATAAGTACTCAAGCAATACAGGATATTCAAGGATACGATTGCAAGAGACCTTAATAAGTACTCAAGCACTACAGGATATTCAAGGATATGATTGCAAGAGACCTTAATAAGTACTCAAGCACTACAAGGATCTAGGAAACGTTTGCAAGAGTCCTTAATAAATACTCAAGTACTACAAGGATCTAGGATACGATTGCAAGAGACCTTAATAAGTAATCAAGCACTACAAGGATCTAGGAAACGTTTGCAAGAGACCTTAATAAATACTCAAGCACTACAAGGATCTAGGATACGATTGCAAGAGACCTTAATAAGTACTCGAGCACTACAGGATATTCAAGGATATGATTGCAAGAGACCTCAATTAGTACTCAAGCACTACAAGGATCTAGGATACGTTTGCAAGAGACCTTAATAAGTACTCAAACACTACAGGATATTCAAGGATATGATTGCAAGAGACCTTAGTAAGTACTCAAGCACTACAAGGATCTAGGATACGATTGCAAGAGACCTTAATAAGTACTCAAGCACTACAAGGATCTAGGAATCTAGGACTAGAAGGATATTCTAGGGTGCCATCGGGATCCGAGGATTAAAGGAAGGATTTCACTTACCGAAGCTGGTGTTGTCACTTTCACGGTCCGGCACTAACTGCCCCGATTCTGCCATTGCTTGCCCTTTTATACCCGGCTCCACCACGTGTTCGCAGTGGAGTAACGGGAACTTGTTTACAAAAAATTTGGTTATCACAACAACATCACATGTGCTCATCACCGCCAATGGTAGTGATGAGTGATGTTGTGTGTTGTTGCGATAACAGTTTACCTCTCTTTAGTGTGGTTGCTCGCAAGAATTTTGCTAGGCAGTTGGAATTTAAGGTAGCGTTTTGTGTGGGCAAAAATGACGAAAGATTTTCGCCGTCACAAAGTGCTAATTTGACTCTCAGATTTTGTCAGATGTGTATGTTATGCCCAAAATACTGAAGTGACGTCCCTGCAATTTTGTCAGATTTATGGTCCTAGTGACATAGAATATGCTTTTGTTGTTTGGGATTGATAAAGATTTAATTGGGAGGTGTTAAAAATTTTTACAAGCATTGACTTCTGGGTGCAATATTAATGTCGAAAAGTTGAAGTTATTGAAAAACCAGTAAAAAAAGTCCTAAAGTCGGGCGGGGCCGATTTTATGATACCCTACACCACTTTGCTAATTTAGTAGAGCTGCGCATAACAATTAAAAGTTTTTATGGGAGAATTCAATCATACACCCTATGATTATAATTATAATTTAAATATGCCGAAGCATTTGTATCTTTTAAATTCGGCTTGTATTGCCCATTTGGTGCACAATTAATTCGAAATTGGATAAAAATATATATGGGATCTATATCCAAATCTGAACCGATCTCGAAAAAATTTAGCAAATGTATTTCTGAGCTGTATTTTATATATTTCCCCAAATATTGCAAAAATAACAAATCGGATGAACAATATATATGGGAGCTATAGGTATATCGGAATCAATTTCAATCAAATTTGGCACACTTATTTTCAGGTCCAATCTGATCGTACGTGCAAAATTCCATACTATTCGGGCTGATATTATACGTTTGGTGCACAATAAAAATTAAATCGGACGATAATATATATGGGAGCTATATCTTAATTTTGACCGATTATCTCCAATTTCAATAATGTTCGTCCTTGGGCCAAACAAATGATTTGTGCAAAATTTCATCTGGATAGGGCAATAAATGCGAACTGTACTTTGTTCTTTGGACAGACGGACATGCATAAATCGACTCAGAATGTGATTCTATGCAGATCATCAAAAGGAACTTTGAGCTTTTGCCTGTTACAAACAAATGCACAAAGACATAATAACCTGACCACCTTGTGTTGTAGGGTATAAATATTGAATCGAAAACTGATTCATGGTACTATCTTCCACTCACAGTTCATTAAATTATAATACATGTACCCGACATTATAAAATTAGCCATTGTATCCATTGGTGAATTATAGGAGGAGGCCGTGGAGTCTAGAAACAAAGATATAAAAAAGTTTCGCTAAATCGTACCCGAAAAAATCTCCTGTTTCAACAAATACAGATCTTATTAACCGTCATCTTCTCCTAGCTTTGTCCCTTTTATAAAGGGACAGCGAACGTTACCAAACAATAAAAAATCTATATTATTAAAAGCTGTATTTGATTAACTTGAATAACACTGAAATTTATAAATATCCATTATTAACTTTGACTTAATTTTAAATAGGACTGTTATTTTATTAAAAAAAAAATTGAAATAATAAAATTTGGAATTGATTTGTATAAAAAATATTTCTATTTTTGGAGGTAACTTTACAGGGGGACTCTACCTGAAGGCGAGTCGTTCCTAATATTTTGCAGTAAGATTATTCTTTAACTCTTTAGAACGTAAAATTTCAAATAACAGAACAATCTGGTGTGGAAATGTGACAAGAATTGGGCAAATAAGGTACGTTGAGAGGGGACCATGCCAAAACATGCACTGACCAAATCCGTTTTGTCACGTTGTTTTTTATTTTTATCCCATCGAGGTACCATAACCAATGATTCATATTGATATCTACACTGAAAGTATTTTTGGCCGCTGTTCCCATACAACATCGACCACTGTGCATTGGTAGGAATAATTTCAACAATAGTTTACTAAATATTAACAAGGTGTTGTGGGTTCAATAAACGACCACGGCCACTTTTAAAAACTAAGCACAAAAATGAGGGATAAAAGATTGATATGTGTACTAAATCTTATAACATTCGTCTCGGGCGACCGGCAAGAACTAAAACTCTCTTTTTATACCCTCCACCTTAAATTTGTCACCCCGTTTGTAACACCTCTAAATATTCTTCGTAGACCAAATCGATTTGACGATGCCCGTCTATCTGCCCATATGTCTGTTGAATTCACGATACAGCCCACATTACTTGACGTGGAGCATCAAAGTATTGGCACAATTGTATATATAGCATCTAGGATGGTTGGTATTGAAAAGTATATATCGGTCCATGTTTTGGTATAGGTGTTTGGTGTTAGGTGTTTTGATGAGTTTACAAAATTTTGTCTAAAAAATGATATTTGCAGTTCGTAATGGCTAGAATCCAGACCATTGTATATATAGGTCCACGTTTTGTATAGCCCCAACATAACGGTACCTCCCAATATTCGGTATTTTGATGGTTTAGCCACATTTTTCCAGGGATTCGTCTAAAAATTGTTATTTATATTCCATTATGGTGGAGAGTGTTAAAAGTTTGGCGGGCCGAGCTTAATGTTTTTACACCCTCCACCATAATATGGATGGTTTATTAAGTTAATATATTCATTTTAGACCCCACCCTAAGCCACATTTTTGTGTATCATGCTAAAGGAAACGAGATAGATCCATATTTCCTTTTGATTATCTCCATAGAACCATATTCCAATTCGTCTGTTAGATGAAGTTTCGCACAGATAATATGTTTAACCCTAACGCTCTTCGAATTGGTGATAGGAGGAGATTTAGGCATATTACAAGATACAGGCTGGAAATATCCTTGTCAGACTTCATGTAGTACCAACAAAAAATTAATTCTACCCAATTAGATTCATATAATCAAGTAGCGTCTAGAATAGAGTCAGGCAAGATGGGACTAAATAGGTTATAGCTATAGCTCCGATTTATATGTTTCATCCACTTAAGTGGTCGGGAAAGAAATGCAATACAACGTGGATATTATCCTTGGAAATTGCTGTACATCGAACGCAGAATAATAACTACAGCTGCTTGGATAAACAAGTAGTAGGTCAAGACACCAAATCATATAAAACAAAATCAGATTAATCAGAGGAGATAAATTTCATTGTGATGATATTTTTGTAGCCTTCAACATAAGATAACATTTTTGCCTAAGACCCTGTAAACGGATTAGTTAGATGAAAAATTTATCCTGGTCACACTTTCCAAATGAATGGGAATAATTAGCATTCCTGATTCCTAACGTCTAGAATTCCTTTAATAATTTACAGTTATATATTTTGAATGACACCCAAGCGGGGAGGCACTGTGATGATGAAGTTTGCATAACATCAATTTATCAGGTCTGAATACTTTTCCACTAGCATTTGTATTTGCAGGCCTATCGCAATCTAAGGGGTAAATAAGGACGCACTCTAATTGCTGCCGATTATCGCCTTGAGGCTTATATGGCTTCAATAAGGATTATATTAAAAAATATTTATTGGAGCAATAGGTTTCACTAAATTTAAAAATTCGGTTGAATATGAAAAAATCTATTCAATTTGGGCTGATGTTATATATATGGTGAGTAATAACTATAAAATCGGATGAAGGTGTATATAGAAGCTAAATAAAAATCTTAACTGATCTCGATAAAATTTGGGAGAGGTATTTTTGAGCAGTATCCGATGCCCGGTAGTGCATGTGGAGTGCATACAACGCTTGTGAGGGACACCAAATCATACATGAAATGGATGGATGTAACATATATATAGGATATCTGAACCGATTTTCACAAAATGTTAAGTACATGCTTCTAGGCTGAATTTGGTCAGAAGTTTCACAATTCAATCCATCTCGGCAGATATTAGCCATTTGGTGCACAAAAAAAAACTGAAATCGGATAAAGATATATATGGGAGCTATATTCAAATCTGAACACTTATTGCTGAGCTGTATCTTGTACCAAATATTATTGTTGTGGAGTGACTTAAGCCTCTAAATCGGATGAAACATATATATGTGAGCTATAGCTATATCTGAACCGATTTTCATCAAATTTTGTGTACTTGCTACGGTCGGTTGTGCCAAAATTCAGCTCATTTGGACTGAAATTGGCCATTTGGTGCACAATTAACGCGAAATCGTTTAAATATATGTATGGCAGCTACATCTAAATTTGAACCGATTCTTACTAGTTTCAATGGAATACGTCATTGGATCAAACAAATATTGTTTGGAAAATTTCATCTCAATCGAATAATATATACGACCTGCATTTTGTCCACAAAAATACATGGACAGACAGGGTCTGGGTCTGTCTCGCTGCTTTCCCCATGCTGCAAACAAATGCACAAAGACATAATATCCTTACCACTACGCGGTGTAGGGTATAACAATTCCGGAGATCACCCCCTCTTTCGAACTCTGTCGACAGGGTTTGGGCGTCCTGTTTTATAATCCAACATTCAAGTCTCATCCGAAGGAAAGTCCTCGCAACATTTTCAAAAAAGCGTGGCTTGGTTGACTGTATCAGACCACTTTTCGGCTTAAGAAGAAGAACCACTCGACCAATTTCACAAATGAACCTCCTTTTATGCTGCGATCCCTCCTTAGTACGTTGTAAGCAAACAATATTATAGGCTGAAATTGTGTTTTCTGTTTAGGAGGCTGCGTTGAAGTTTCATACTCCGACGACAACTCAGGCGACGACTCATGCGAATACGACGAACACGCTGACTCGTTGGAAACAACGCTGTAGCACGTTGCTACCTAATACATTTCGCCGTAGTCTCATAGCCGAGTTTAATCCGAACTATTCCTTAAGGAGTGTGGACCAAGTGAACCTGTTCATGATGTTGTTAAATACCAGCAAGCGGATATGTTTACCTACTGGTGTTTAACTGCTACCTCTTCGTATCCGCAACTTCATCAGCGGTAATGACAATTTGATTTTGGTAAAAGAGAATCTTGTTATACCCTACACCACAAGGTGGTCAGGGTATTATGTCTTTGTGCATTTGTTTGTAACAGGCAAAAGGAAACGAGATACACCCATAGTTCCTTTTGATGATCTGCATAGAATCACATTCTGAGTCGATTTATGCATGTCCGTCCGTCCGTCTGTCCATGTATTTTTGTAAACAAAGTACAGGTCGAATTTATTGCCCGATCCAGACGAAATTTTGCCCAGATCATTTGTTTGGTCCAAGGACGAACCCTATTGAAATTGGAGATAATCGGTCAAAATTTAGATATAGCTCCCATATATATCTTCGTCCGATTTGCCTTTTATTGTGCACCAAACGTTTAATATCATGCATATATACCCGAATTAGGCCTGAAAATAAGTATGCCAAATTTGATCAATATCGGTTCAGATATAGCTATAGCTCCCATATATATTGTTCATCCGATTTGTTATTTTTGTCCTCCGCAGCCGTAACATGCACTCTGCAGCAACAATATTTGAGGAAATATATCAAATACAGCTCAGAAATACATTTGCTAAATTTTATCGAGATCGGTTCAGATTTGGATATAGCTCCCATATATATTACTTCGTCCGATTTACTTTTTATTGTGCACCAAACGTGTAATATTTGCCCAAATTGGATGGAATTTGGCACATGCGACCGAATTGAGTCTAGGAGCTAGTATGTTAAATTTGGTGAAGATCGGTTCAGATATAGCTATAGCTTCCATATATATTATTCATTCGATTTGTTATATTTGTTACCCACAACCGTAATATGCACTCCGTAATAACGATATTCAGGGAAATATATCAAATACAGCTCAGAAATATCTTTGCTAAATTTTATCGAGATCGGTTCAGATTTGGATATAGCTCCCATATATATCTTTATCCGATTTCAAATTAATTGTGCACCAAATGGGCAATACAATTCCGAATTTAAATGATACAAATGCTTCGGCATATTTAGTCCTTTGAACTTTAAATTATAATCACAGCGTTTATGATTGAATTCTCCCATAAAAAACTTATAATTGTTATGCGGAGCTCTACTTAATTAGCAAAGTGGTGTAGGGTATCATAAAGTCAGCCCCGCCCGACTTTAAGACTTTCTTTACTGGTTTTAGCTAGTGTTGTCGATTTTGATAGTGTCATCTCTTTTCAAATAAATATTGATAGTATATTTCTTGTAGCTCTTTCAACATGTCAGATTCAGTTTATATATCACACTTCTCTACACTAACGTACTAGTGATGTGGTAGTAACAACCAAGAAATACGAATTGACAATACAATAGACCCCCTCCTGGACTATATGAACGAACATTTTAATTAGCAATTAATGTGGATAATTATTCCATTGACAAGTGAAATTACAAAAAGATCCACTCAATATTAGAACGTCGAAATTTCCAACCGTCTTGGCCGTGAATAAACTTCGTTTCCATTGTTTGGTCACCAAATAGTGATTATTTGCGAACTTTCTTGATGCTAGACAATACGCTTCTGGCAATGAGTTGGGGAAACAAAAAACATAAACATTTTCATTGTAATTGTTAACAACAGTCTGGTAATTTCGTCATACAGACCAAAGTAATCAGAAACAGAAATTGAAGTCTATTAATGCGATTTAAAATGAAAATGGGGAAAAAATAAGACAAAACATTTTGCAGTGATTCTCAGCCACCCACCGACTCTTTTTGTGTGAGCGTTTTTTCATTTCATTTTGCTTGTTTTTCATCATCAACAAACTTTGCCACAAACCAGAGTCTGGCCTCCGCCGCGAATTATGGTCGATTATCTTAAGAAGAGTTTGTTGCGTTTGTGTGTGTGAGTGTGTGTCTGAGGAACAAACAGCAGAAATATTGTAAACCCAAAGAGAAGAAAATCATTCAAATTAAGAAAACCAGAAAAAAGAAAACGCTGCTTAATTTCATCAGCATTAACAATTAAAGTTTAACGGTGAACTTTTTTTCAACAACAGTCCAAAAACAAATCTGAAAAAGTTAAAACGCCATGCGACGTTGCCATGGCGCAGTTTCAGTGGGCGGTAGTGGGGATGGGGAGCAGGGCGCTATGAATGACTGCTGTTGACTGTGGTAGCGTCAAAGTTTTATGGTTAAGTAGACATTTAAGAAAGTTAGATAGCCATCAGTGAAATCGTAAACATAACGGTTTGTTGTGGCTGGTGTAGCTGCTGTATTTTATGAACTTTCCCAATTACTTCCGGGTACAAAAGGATCTCCTCTTCGAAAGCCATGATCTTTAATATGATTAAGGGCAATTTATACAAAAGCTGAGAAGAAAATCCATTTTGATTGTTTTAGTTGTACTATGCAGATTTGGACGTCCTTTCGTTTTGTTTATCTTATCTTGGAAATCTTGAAAAAAGTGATGAGAGAAAGTAACAAAGGTTGCTGATATAAGGAAAACTCGAAATGTTTAGAATATTTCTGTAAAGAAATATTTAGATATTGTGAATATGGGTGAGGGTGAGATGAAAAAACTGCAACCAATTTCAGGCATTTCTAAGCCACTCATACGACAGCTCATTATATTGTTTAAAAGCGTACAAAAGCATTTTTGTGAGATTTTTCCTGATTTTTCAAGCGTTATAGTGTGTTTGCGCCTATGCTGGGAAAAGGGGGAATTGCAAAGCAAACAAATGTTACCAAATAAATAAAAAACGATAGCGGGGTTAGTTTAAAATATAAAGTAAAGGCAAAAGCCAGGCTTAATTGATAATAAATATTACCTTTTTGCACAAAAGCGGAGAGAGCCTTCGTTCGTGTCGACGCGATAGAAGAAGAGAGAGTTTTTATAACAAAACAACGATCCCAACATGAAGTAAGTCGGCGTTGGCGAAATTCGCCACTCGTTGACATCTGTTGACATTGACAGATTTGAACGATATTAATCATTTACAAATGAATTATGCGTAAACCCAATGTTAGCATTGCAAAACAATAATTACCAATCTAAACTAAACCGTGTGATTTCCTTATATTTGGCTGGAAAACCAGAAATGGCTATCGTTAGAGCAATCCAGCATTTAAATGTGAATAAAACTTTTGTGTCTCGTACCATCGCTCGTTACCGTGATACTGGTAGCATACCCCGACGTCAAGGAAGTAGACCGAAGAAAGCAGCAACATCAGCAGCGATCAGCGATCGAAACACGCGTGGCATTGGCCGAAAATGACTCGTGAGCTGAAAATATCGCAATATTCCATTCGGCAAATATTGAAAAATGAGCAAGGTGTAAAGCCATTGAAATTCCAAAAAGTGCATGAACTTACACTGCAACAGAAAGAAAATAGACTCAAAAAAGCTAAAGAGTTGCTTCGCTTGGCCGAAAGTGCTGAAGTGCCGAATTTGGTTTTCTTTTGCCTGCAGAAGTTGGACATTCCAACAGAATTGGACATTTTGCCCGCAGACCTTGGACATTCCAACAGGACTCAGCACCATCACACTCAGCACGCCCCACCCAAGAATGGTTATAAAATGAGGTTCCTCGCTTCATTTCCAGCGCACAATGATTACCAAATTCTCTGGATATTAATCCGTTGGACTATTGTGTCTGGAGTATTTTGGAAAGCAAGGTTGGTACTACAAAATACCAAAGTGTCGATCACCTCAAGCTAACGCTTTGCCGGGAATGGGCTAAAATACCGCAGAGCAATATTCGGGCAGCGGGTGAGCCTAAAATTCGTGCCAAAGATGGCCAATTCGAACAAATCCAAATTTAGTCTAAAATTTCATGCTATTTCCGACAGTTTTTACTTTCATTCAATAAAAGTAAAAATCTCACCTTGTATATCCACATTAGGAGAAATGTGAATATTAATCGATTTAAGGACTCAATTTCGAAGTCCAATTTTGATGGATCGATTGAAAAGTTGTATTTTACTTCTGCCTACTGTAATAATAGAAATATAACAATCTACTTTTCGTAACCGATTTTTTCTTCTTGGGCTACCATAATTGGCTGTGAAGTTTCTATCCATATGGAACCCTTTTGCCAACAAAGGACGAATCTCTTGAAATAATAAAATTCTTTCTTCTATTCTCGATTACACTGGTCGACAAAATTCAATTTGTTTTTCAAAATTAATTAAAAACCCGAATAGATTATGAAAGTGGAGTTAAGAATATTAGAATGTGTCCGCACATTAGGCGCTGGAGGTTATGTCCATCCTTACATTCTTTAAAATATTCGAGTTAAGATTCTCATTACTCCATGCATTTTAAAGTGTCTTTGGCATTATTACTGTCAAAAAAGCTAGAAAACTTTTTGTAAAACAAATCATGCCGAGTCTTAAAAGTGCTCGTACTCCAACTGATCTTAAGCAAAACAAAAATTAAAAATTCTACTTAAAATTTCCACTAAAAGTTGCCACAGATATAAAATTATATATATTGGTATCAATTGTGTAGAAAAAAACAGGGAGATTTCTTTTTTTACAAATTTAAAACTTAGATTCAGACAACAAAGATAGAGCAGCAACTATTCCACACAAAATTTCACAATAAGTTTGAAAATAAACTTTGTGTCATGATACAAGACTTTTTATAAAATGGGCTACAGAAATTTCCATATTTTATGGGAAAACCTTTTTCAACATTTTTTTAAATGTTCCAAAGCTGAGTAAAAATCCCAACAAACTTGGTTTTTTGAGATAGTGTCAAAACATAAAACTATCCAAATAAAATTTTATGAGTTATGATTATGAGTCTCTGAACAAATTAAATCTGCAACCATAATATATAGTATATCTAAAAGCTCTTGTTTTTGTTAAATAGTTTTGAACCATGTCCTACGATTTTTAATCAGATTTTCGTTATCATTGAAAACAAAAAAATATTAAATAGCTTGTTTTTTCGAGAAGTGCTAGAGTTGAATTTGTCAGAAACTTACGAGCAATACAAATTTGACTTAATTATTTTTAGTACTATACGATTTTAAAGATCTTCTAGATTTCAATGCATATGACTTAAAATAAAGCCGACGTAGTCATAGGTGTTCTGAAAACCAGCCTGTTTATGTATTCGTCATCTATTTTTTCAATTTTATTTACTTGCAGCAACATTCTATATTCATTATATTTCCCTAAGAGTATATGGGCTACGACCAAACTAAATCAATATTGCCATCTCTTAAATGAATTCTAATCCTAACATGTATATATTTAAATCCACAATTTATACACAACTTAAAATATCATTTCACAAAACCATTTGGTCGCATTAAATCTTCTCCAATAAAAGCCTTATTTGCTCACTGACCAGTAAACTTGTTTAAAAATTATTGTCAAGTTTTAAATAAAATACCCTCAAAATATAAAATGTAAAACTTTTCCTTCGACATTTATTATTCTATACTTTCTCAATAACAAGTCGTAGCACATAAGCACTAACACACACACATAACCATATTCGTACAGATGTATTTTGGCAATTCCCACCAAAAAAATGAGGAGAAGAAAAAAAGTATGGAGAACGAAGAAATAATATGAAATTAAAAAAAAAAAGAAAAACGATGTTCTGCTGAAATCTTCCCAAATTGACACTAAACATTATTTTCCATTTTGCTTTCGTTCCCAAAAATATGAAACCAGTAGAATAAAAGATTTTTATATAATGTTAAAGAGGCGTCATACAATATGTGATGGCTGGCTGGATGGGGTGGAATGTTTAACAGGAAGGATCGAAAAAGATATAACACTTTCTTTAATTAATTTAAATTTCTTCAATTAGTTAGTTGCAGAACATAAGAAAGCTTCTGTAATTCTAACTAACTGATAATGTGTGAACATTTTTGTATGTAATAATTTAACAGATTCGGGGGTTTACTTTTGAAGTGTGAGGGTTCCAAAAACAACTTTTTTCAGATTTATTGTCCATATTTAGTTTCACATTGTGTTAAAAATGGAAAAACTATTTTATGAAAGTTATGATTATTTATACCTTGTATGCTAAATATTATATCGAAAATATTCTGGAGGGTGTATTAAAGCCTTGGGCACGCAAACATTTTGGCCTCAGACCTTGGACATTCCAACAGGACTCAGAACCATCGCACTCAGCACGCGCCACCTAAGAACGGTTACAAAATGAGGGCACAATTGCCACTAAAAAATCCGGATACCAATACTTTGGACTATTGTGTCTGGAGTATTTTGGAACGCAAGGTTGGTACTAAAAAATACCAATGTGTCGATCACCTCAAGGAAAGGCTTCGCGGTTGTATCTGATAGTTGGCACCAAATATCGCTCTTGTGGAGACTATTTTACGGATGTGAGGTACTTATATACAAAATGGGGTGAAACATATATGTGGGACCTATAGCTATATCTTAGCCGATTTTCAGCAAATTTGAAACACTTTATTCCAGGCAGAATTCGATCGTATGTGCCAAAATCCATTAAATTCGGGCTTACATTTATAGTTTTTTGCACAATAAACTTGAAATCGGATGAGCCATATATATAAGAGCTATATCCAAATCTGCACCGATCTCGATAAGATTTCGCAAAGCTATTTCTGAGCTATATTTGATATATTTCCCCAAATATCATTGTTATGATTTACATATTACGGTTGTGGAGAACAAAACTAACACATTTGGTGTACAATAAAAGGCAGATCGGACGAATATATAAATATATGGTAGCTATATCTGAATCTTGACCAATTATCTCCGATTTCAATAGGATTCGTTCTTGAATCAAACAAATGATTTTGACAACATTTCATTTCGATCGGGCAATAAGTGTGACTTGAACTTTTTTACAAAAATATATGGACAAACGGACGGACAAATCGACTCAGAATGTGATTCTATGCAGATCATCAAAAGAATCTACACAAACAAACAAATGCACAAAGACATAATATCCTGACCACAGTGTGGTATAGGGTATAAATATTGGTATGTGGTAAGGTGGAAAAATTCAAAATGTTTACTTTTTGTGTGTGAGGTATTAGTATAAGTTTGCCAATATTGTCCATTTTCGCTCCTGGCCTTTTAGTAAATGTAATACAACGTACCAGTGTTGAGTGTTATCATTGGTACAGACAGACGGACTCCAAATATCATAAAATATATTTGCCAACCCTTCATTTCGATGTGGCATATTTTGTCTGTATAAAATGATATATACCAAATAGCGAGGGCATAATTTAGAAAAAAAAAACATTTCTCTATTTTAAGTCCAATAATCCAATCTTGCCTAATATTTATGTACACGTTTGTGTTAAATATCTAGCTTTTACAGACAGAGGCACACACATATACACATACTTACACATTCGCACAGAGGAAAAACTTTTTAAATATTTGTGAAAAGAGGAAGAAAAATGTTGCGGAAAAACTTTATCGGTCTGAAATATATTCTGTCATTTGTGTGTGTATGTGTGTGCCCATGTTAGAGAGCATATAGTTGGTGAATCAAAACTCAGTTTTCATGTTTGTTTGTTTGGACGGTTTTTGGGTTACGAATCTGTACGCTTCTCCTTTTTTGAGCTCTTATTTGTTCTGGTTGACATTTTTGTAGCAAACATATTTCGGAGTCAACAAAGCGTATTAATATATTGTAATCTATTTCAATTATTATAAAATATCTTTAAAGTTGTCATCGCACAACACAGACCATTCTGTCTGACTGGCTACGCTCCATTCCGCTCTCCATTCACAGTTTCCTCCTATCAGCCATCGAAATATTTGAAAAGTTTTCTTTAAAGTTCACAATTGGGCGAAGTAGAAGTTTTGTGTGAATTGATAGAAATATATAGTCGTTTCCTTTGATCTCTTTGTTTGCTCTGAGAGCGTGCATTCATGTATGTGGTAACTTTTGAAAATATTTTTTCTTTGCGACGCATTCCTGGAAAATTGTCTAATTGAATACAAAATGCGAAAAAAACGATGGCAACATACCAACAAGTTAACAAAATTCAAAGTAAGAAATATGAAATGCATTGCAAGAAGGTGAATGTATAGGTAGGTACGTATATTTCAGCTTTAGTGTTCTGTCGGATTATTTTCAGAGACAAGTACGATTGGTGATATTTTCTCATATGTATATTTTTCTCACAGCATATTTAGAATTATTTTAAATCCTTTTCGGCGAAGTTCCGACATTATAATGGCTAACCCATTTAATCTATTGGCATTTAGCGGATTTATTGGAGAATAGCTAACTGGAAACTAGTAAAGAAAGGCTCAAAGCGGGCGAGCCGACCTTATTATATCCTACACTACTTTATATATTTAGTAGAGCTACCAATGACAAATAAACGCTTTTATGGAGAATTTAAAAACAAGTAAGAAAGCTGTAAGTTCGACCGGGCTGAATACCCTCCACCATTTGGAATAAGTTTGGCAATTAAAAATTCTGGTAAAATCTTAAAAATACCGAATTTAGCCATTACATTACACAGGTACTATTATATGGGGGCTACACCAAAACGTGGACCTGCACAGACAATTTTCTGTCATTGGCTGTAGTATCCATTACGAACTTCAAATACCACATTTCTGGTGAATAATGTCGCCTAAATCACAAAAATACCGAAAATAGGGAGGTACCTTTATATGGACCAAAACGTGGTCCTATATGGTCCATTTTCAATACAATGCAGACATAATATACATTTGAGTAACATTTTATCAACCTACATTATTTCGTACGGAAACTAGAGTGATTTCGACTGGCGGATAGACGGACGGACATCGCTAAATCGACAAAGAATGTTATACTGATCAAGAATATATATATATATATATATATATATATATATATATATATATATATATATATATATATATATATATGTTCACAAGAATACATGGACAGACGGACGGACGGACGGACGGACGGACGGACAGACGGACGGACATGCATAAATCGACTCAGAAAGTGATTCTATGAAGGTTCTCAAAAGTAACTATGGGTCTAACTCGTTTCCTTCTCCATGTTACAAACAAATGCACAAATACATAATACCCTTACCACTATGTGGTGTAGGGTATAATGATTCGGCTAAATTTTCCAGAGATCGGTTCAGATTTGGGCCTATTGATTTATTGGGCCACAATATATATATATATATATATATATATATATATATATATATATATATATATATATATATATATATATATATATATATATATATATATATATATCTCCGTCCGTCCGTCCGTCTGTCCATGTATTCTTGTGAACAAAATGCAGGTCGCATTTATTATCCGATTGAGATGAAATTTTCCGAACAATATTTTTTTGGCCCAAGGACGAACCCTATTGAAATTGGTGAGAATCGGATCAAATTTAGATATAGCTCCCATATATATCTTCATCCGATTTCGGGTTAAATGTGCACCAAATGTCCACTATCAGTCCAAATTACCTGAATTTTGGCACACCCAACCGAGTTCGGCCTAGAAGCAAGTATATCAAATTTGGAGAAAATCGGTTCAGATATAGCTATAGCTCCCATATATATCTTTCATCCGATTTGATCTTTAAGTCCCTAACATTCCTACTATACACTCCACAACCGTGATATTTGGTACCAGGTATTAGATAGAGCACAGAAATAGCTGTTTTAAATTTTATCGAAATCGGTTCAGATTCGGATATAGCTCCCATACATATCTTCATCCGATTTCGGGTTAATTGACCACCAAATGGCCAATATCAGCCCAAATGGCCAAATGGCCAATATCAGCCCGAATGGCACATATGACCGAGATTAGCCTTAAAGCAAATACAACAAATTTGGAGAAAATCGGTTCAGGAACAGCTATAGCTCCCATATATATGTTTTATCCGATTTGGTGTTTAAGCCTCTCACATTCGTAATATGCACTCCACAGGAATGATATTTGGTACCAGATATAAGATACAGCCCAGAAATAGCTGTTTGTAATTTTATCGAAATCGGTTCAGATTTGTATATAGCTCCCATATATATCTGAAAATCGGTTCAGATATAGATATAGCAACCATATATATGTTTCATCCGATTTAGTGTTTTAGTCCCATACATTCGTAATATTCACTCCACAACCGTGATATTTGGTACCAGGTATTAGATGGAGCACAGGAATAGCTGTTTTAAATTTTATCGAAATCGGTTCAGATTTGAATATAGCTCCCATATATATCTTCATCCGATTTAGGGTTAAATGTGCACTAAATGGTCAATATCAGCCCAAATCACCTGAATTTTCGTACATAAGACCGAATTCAGTCTAGAAGCTAATACGTAAAATTTGGAGAAGCCCGGTTCAGAGATAGCTATAGAATTAGATAGAATTATATAGATTTTGATTTTGTACCAAATATCTCATAGAGGTCTGAAATGCACTGTATAAACCTTTTTACGAGAGCTCTACTAAATATGCATAGTGGTGTAGGGTATCATATAGTCGGCCCCGCCCGACTTTTGAGCTTTCCTTACTGGTTTTTTACTGTTTCTGATAGCTTGTGCCGAATATCGTTGTTGTGGTGAAAATTATACGGGTGTGAGGGACTTATATGAAACATATATATGGAACTTATGCCAATATCTTAACCAATTTTCACCAAATTCAATACACTTTCTTCCAGGACGAATTCTTTCGTCTGTGCCAGTATCCATTCAATCCGGGCTTATATTTAACATTTGCTCAATAAACTTGAAATCGTTCTACATCCAAATCGGAACCGATCTCTATTAAATTACGCAAGCGTATTTCTGAGATGTATTTGATGTATTTCCCCGAATATCATTATTACGGATGTGGAGGACAAAAATAACAAATCGAATGAAAAATATATATCAGAGCTGTAGGTATATCTGCACCGATTTAGACCACTTTTGACATGCTTATTTCTAGGCTTAATTTGGTGCACAATAAAAGCCAAATTGGAAGGAGATGTATCTAAATTTTGACAGACCATCCACAATTTCAATAGAGTTCGTCCTTGGTCCAAACAACTAATTTGTGCATAATTTCATATTAATCGTTCAGTAGATGCGACCTGTACTTTGTTCACAAAAATACATGGACAGACGGACGGACGAACACGCATAAATCTACTCAGAATATTATTCTATGCAGATCATCAAAAGAAACTACGGGTCTATCTCGCTTCCTTTTCTATGTTACAAACAGATGCACAAAGACGTAATACTCTGACCACAGTGTGGTGAAGGGAATAATGATGTCTCTGACCCTCCAACCTTTGTTTTCATATGTGATAACCTCCACTTATACCTCATATGACACATATACATGGAAGGTATATCCCAACAGAATTTATTTTCATTAAAATTTGATGGGGGTATTTTTTCTGCTCTATGTGACCTCTGGTAATGAATATCACTGATATTGCTATAAATCAATAAGGATCGTTCATGGAATAAAAATTAATAATTGTGCATTTATCTCAATTGAAAAAAAAAATCAGACCTGTACTTTAATTTTAAAAATACATCGAAGAATCGAAAAATGGACGCACAAACCGACTCAGAATGTAATTCTATATAGATCACTAAATGGGACTTTTTGTTTATCTCGCTTTCTTACATAAAAGGGAAAAGAATATAATACCCTGTACCAAGTGTGGTGTACGATTATTATTATTATTATTATTATTATTATTATTATTATTATTATTATTATTATTATTATTATTATTATTATTATTATTATTATTATTTAAGTTCATACATTCTCAGCGTTTGCTGGAATTTACGCACCGGGTCTTTGACCAAAGGTTGCGCTCTGTTGGGATGTAAAACATCCATTATATTTTCTTATCCGATTGTCTCCCTTATTATTGATGTTGCCTTTATCAGCACAGCTTTCTGCATTTCGGTTAGGATCTTGCTATGTAAGTTTAACTTTTCTATAGATTTTGTAGTTTCCAGTGGTATAGTACCTAAAGAGCTTATTACTATTGGTAGAATTTCTATTTTCTGAAGTGTTAATGAGTTTTTCAGGTACTGTGATAATGGTTGGTATTTAGATTTCTTTGTGTTGATGGTTTCTACTATATTGTTGTCTAGTGGGACTGCGAAATCTATTATTTTTGCTGTGTGTGCTGTCTTGTCTATGATTATCATATCTGGTCTATTTGGTATGGTTATATCTGGTGGATTATTCACCAGTATTGATCTATCCCAGTATATGGTATAGTTGTCGGTTTCTAGTATGGGCTTCGGGTGGTATTTGTAGTAGTATGTAGTGCGTTCATTGATCTTTAATGATTTGATTATATTTATGTAGATTATTTTTCCAATATTGTTGTGTCTTGTTGTGTAGTGATTGTGCGTTCGTGTAGTGCAACTGTTGAGTAGATGTGCTATTGTTTCTGAGACTGCCCCACATCTTCTACTTTGTTCGTTTGGGATAGTGTTGTCGTGCATGATATATTTCATGTAGTTCCTCGTTTGTATTACCCCGTCTTGTATTGCCATTATGAAGCCTTCTGTTTCGGCATATATATTACTGTACTTGAGCCAATTTGCTGTATTTTCGGAATCAACGTATGTTTTGTAGATATGGTTGGGATATTTCCCGTGTTGTGGTTTTGATTTCCATTTTTGTAATAATGATTGAATACTGTCGGTAGGTCTTTCTGTGTAGTTTTTTAGGTTTAATGGTGTAAGGTTGTCGTCGGATCTTGCTATTGCGTTGTAAAGTGCCGATGTTGTTGCTTTCGTCGTGAAATAGTTCGTTAATGAATTTATTTGTTTATCATGTAAGTTTTGGATATTAAGAAGTCCTCTTCCACCCATCTTCCTTGGAATATATAATCTTTCCAAGCAAGATTTAGGGTGGTGTTGTTTATATCTGGTCAATGTTTTTCTAACAGCTCTATCTAGGTCAGTTAGGTCTGTGGGGGTCCATGATATTATTCCGAAGGTGTATGTTAAGAGAGGTATTGAGTAGGTGTTTATTGCCTTTATGAGGTTCTTTCCATTGAGCGCGGTTTTACATATCTTTTGAAGTCGATTTGAGAGTTCTTGTTTTATTTTTACTTTATGGGTTGTATGGTCGATAGTAATGTTTTGTCGGATACCCAGATATTTGTAGTGCTCCTATTTTAGAAGTGGATTTATTTGTTGTCCAGTCGATGTGCTAAATGTTTCTCCTGTATTGTATTTACCTTTGGTTATGTTTTGCGTTTTACATTTGTCAATTCCAAATGCCATTTTGATGTCTTTGGAGAAGATTTCCACAATTTTTAGCAATTGGTTCAGGTTGGGTTTTGTTCCAGCGTATAATTTAATATCATCCATGTAAAAGCAGTGTGATATTCTGAAGTTTTCAGTTGTTTTAAGTCTATAGCCGTATAGGCTTTGTTTGAGGAGTGTAGAGAGAGGGTTGAGTGCTGTGCAGAAGAGCAGTGGGCTTAGAGAGTCGCCCTGGTATATCCCCCTTGCGATCCTGATTGGGTTTGATGTTAGATTGTCAGATCCATTTCGAACATGGAGAGTGGTCTTCCAGTTTTGCATAAGTTGTTTTATGCATTTTATTATTACTGGGTTGATATTATATATGGTTAATACATCAATTATCCAGGAGTGTGGCACGGAGTCGAAGGCCTTTTGGTAATCTATAAAGGCAGCATACATGTTCTTACGATTTTTTATAGCTTCGTTACAATACTGTCTATTATAAGTTGGTCCTTGCATCCCTTAGTTCCTTTTCGGCACCCTTTTTGCTCTTCTGCAATTATGTCCTGAGATACGCAATATTCGGATATTTCTTGGCTTATACATGCCGTGAAAATTTTGTATGCCGTATTAAGACATGTTATTGGTCAAAATGGGGCCGGAGAAGATGGTTTTTCAGTTTTAGGTTTGAGGTATGTTATCCCGGAGCTCATGTCGGCCGGTATATTTTCGGGAGTTGTTTCCAACTGTGCAGTTTTTCAATTACTTTTTTGAATATGGGTTCTGTAATTGTGTAGTGACTCATGTTGAGGTGCTTTCGATGATAGTATTTTTCCATGCAGGATGAGGATTGTGGTTGACTTCTTGGCTCCAGATTGCTTTCCAGAAGTGCTCTATTTCCACTATATTAATATTGTTTTGGGTGGATGAAATCGGTATTGAATTTGTGGCTAGACTGTTATAAAATCTTTTTTGGTTATTTTGGAACTGTTTGTTTTGTTTTGACCTTTGATAGCTTTTCATGTATGATCGTAGTCTTGTTGTGTATTTTAGTAGTCTTTGTTTTATAGTGTCGCGGATTTGTTCTATAGAGCTGTTCCTTGGTTCAAATTGAGTGTGGATTATGTATTTTCTTTTTATATGGTTTAATTTATTTTTACACCTTTTCCCTGTTTTCCCGCTTATGTGGCTTGTGATTACGCCTAAGTCCCGTCTATATTGGTCTATCTTTCCCTGTAATCTGAATTGCCACCGGGGTTTTAGGTGGGTTTGTTGTTTCGACGTTGGATTGTTTATTCTAGTTCTTCTTGTTGGTGTATTATAGGGTTTTGACATGCTGGGTTTTTGTGTTTTGTTAGTTAAAGTAGCTATGGTGTTGGCACTACAGTATATAAGTGCACTTAGGTGGTTATAGTTGAGTTCATCTGATAATTCACGTGGTAGGATGTGGTTGTTTACTATTGATGTTATTGCTTTTAGTTTTTTCGAGGGAATTGGTTTTGCTATATATGGTCTGTTTTCGGGGCTAATTCCAGAGAACTTAATTTTCATTTTGTTGAAGGTTTCTATTGTTTTTATTATTATATCCGTGTGTGGATCTGTGTTTGATGCTTGGGGTGATCTGTGTGGGGTATCACTTAGTATTGTGTTTTCTGGAATGGTATTAATCGTATCTGGATGGGTTGGTGTTACATTAGGTACGATACTACTTGGGGGTATTTGTGACGTAGAATCATGTTGTGATTCTCGTTCTACAGTTTGTCATATTTCTTCTTGTACGGTTACTGGGATTAAATTATTTCTTATTATAGCAGCTCGTCTGTCTGCTATGTTTTGTTGGGTGAGATGGGATAGTTCAGGGTACTCGGAAAGGAAGAGAGTATACATTTGCTGCCTGTAACCAGTTTGGTTTTCCGCGCGTTTGGCTTTAAAGTACGCCTTTAGGACTGACATATTCATGTCTTGCGTCCACTTTATTCTGCGTCGCGGCAGCCCTGTCGTAGCGGTCGTCTGTTCTCGAATAACAGAGGAAGCGCGTGTAACAGGTAGACTTATGGTTGTGTTGGTCCGTTGTTCAGATGTGGAAGTTAGTTGGTTTGTTGTGGTAATGTTATTATTATTATTTTGTGTCTCCATATTTGTTTTTTGTGGGTTTGGGTATTTTTGTTGACGTCTGCCTACCCAAAAGACGTGTGGTGTACAGCCGCCGCTGACCTGGGAAACAGACGCTGACCTGAAAGCCGCTCGATTCGAGACAGACGCTCTCGGGATCCAATTGGGGTAAGCGGGGTCGTTAGGCCCGTCATCCTTTTTGGAGGATGCCCCTGCGTTATTATTATTATTATTATTATTATTATTATTATTATTATTATTATTATTATTATTATTATTATTATTATTATTATTATTATTATTATTATTATTATTATTATTATTATTATTATTACTATTATTATTATTATTATTATTATTATTATTATTATTATTATTATTATTATTATTATTATTATTATTATTATTATTATTATTATTATTATTATTATTATTATTATTATTATTATTATTATTATTATTATTATTATTATTATTATTATTATTATTATTATTATTATTATTATTATTATTATTATTATTATTATTATTTCTAGTAGTAGTAGTATAATTATATTTAAATTTCATCAAGAAGAAGAATTTATAAAATCAAGTCTCTAAAATTAAAATATTTTATATTTCAAATTTAAATTTAGCACGTAAATATTTTTTAGAACACTATTTCTACAAATTCCTTTCTATTCTAAGACGTACTTACATTTTCACTTTTCATTTTGCTTATACGGCATCACTTAAATTTTCAGGAATAAATCTCATTAACACACATTTATCAGAATATATTTCGTTGACTACCAATGAACCAGCCAATGGAGATCGATATTCAAATGATTGCTTATTTTGGAAAAATATAAACAGAATATGGATGAATCATAAAAAATAAACATCAAAAGTACTTTTATTATATAATTTACGTTTTGCGCTTCAATCTAAATGTCTGAACGTTGCTGTATGAGATACTCTTGGCTGTTTGCACGTAAATGGCCAATGACTTGTATTCGAATGGCTCGTCAATATGATTTTTCATACGATTTCCAATACATACATATGTATGCAGACGTAAAATGCTATGTGCACATTATAGAGTATTAGCTTCCAAAGCACGCCAATTTGAAACCGTAAAATAGAGGATTTCCTCGAAACATTATTATATGTGTATTTGCAATGATTTTTAGATATTTTGTTCGTTTTTGCTTTTTCCTCCACCACTCTCCCCAGAGTAATATTATGCATTGAAAAGTCATAAAACCAAAGCAATATGTGTGAGTTTGCATATATTTGCAAAGTAAGTATGTGTATCGACCGGCATCATGGATGACAGTAAGTGTTTTCCAACATCGAACGATGAAGATTCTGAAATCTGCTATAATTTGAATGCAAACGAATATTGAGAAGATGTTGGTACTCTTTATTATTTTTATGAGAAATTAGTTTGCATTGGCGATTATTTTGGTGAGAAAATAAAGTTTAAAAATCTGATTTAAAATTTAAAACTAAATAAATATGAAGTAAGATTGGACTGTTGGTCATTCCGTTTCCAACTCCTCTTTATAGTCTAAATGAGCTTAAATTTACAACAAATCTTTATATTAAAATTTGTGAACCCCATTAAAATTTGTAACAATCGCTCCAATTTTAGATATAGCTCGTATATATATCTTCCTCCTTTGTTTGTCAAATTTGATAAGGGTCGGTTCAGATGTAGCTATAGATAACAAAAATGCTTCATCCGATGTGGTAGTTATGTCTCTCACACCTGAATTATGCACTCAATAACGACATCTAGTACCAAATAACAGATACAGCTTAGAAATTTTTTATAGGAATTTTAGGACATTCGACCAAATTTATCTTGTAAGCAAATTCGACAGAGTTTAGTAGAAGCCGGTTCAAGTATTGCTATGGCTTTGGGGTTTGAGAGAGGTTCAAATGCCTCTGTCAAATTTATTTGAAATTGAAATTTGAAATAATTCCGCTGAATAATGACGCAAGAATCATGAAAATACGGAATATCTGGGGGTACCGTTATATAGGCGCTATACTAAAACATAGACTTATTTATACAATTCTCTTCTCAGGGGTGAAGTACTCAGAAGGAATCCCTTGTATGGATTTTAAGACAATACCATTGAAACACTTGGCCCAAACCCATAAAATACCGAATATCGGGGGGGTACCGTTATATGGGGGCTATACGATATCGTGGAACTATATAGTCCATCTTCCTACCTGCAGAAAAAAGACAGATCTGAGCTATGTCGTCTCAGAATTTAACGTTGATCGAGAATATATATACTTTGTTTTGTCTAAAATTATTTTCTCCATGAGTTACAAACGGAATGACGAACTTAATAGACCCTCCATACTATATATGGTGGAGGGTATAAAAAGAACGTCCATAATGCGGTCGACCCACCTTAAATTAATACTATTTAAACGTACAGTTCACTAAATACTATACAACTACTGTAAGTAATTCTTCACACCAACAATCCAAATTTCGGAATCCTGTAATTGTGGTTTTATTCCAGTCGAGATGTTTTTGATATAGAATATGTTCTAAGTGAACCTCGGTTCTATTTTGAATGATGCATAATATGAGGTAAATTAAAGTAATAGCCAAGATAAGATAAATAAATCTTTTCTTTTATGTTAAAGAATTGGGAATAAACGCCAGTACATATAGAAATGTATAAGTATTCTAAAGCAAATTACGAAACTTGCCCGGAAGTCCCTCCTCTTGCAAATGGGCATCTAAAATAATATGCGAATTTTGTTTTGCTCGATTCTTTCTATTCCGAGCACTAAAAAGGTCATTAATGCCTGAAAATGCAGTTTGAGATATTGAATATTTTAGTTTTTATCCAATTTGTATGTGGCCATAGCAGATCCCATCTGTAAAGTTGGCAACTCTCATGCAATGCACAAATGAGATTATTACAACTTAATTTACGCCAGTACAGATGCGTCTTCCTTTTCAAACAAATGAATGGTTTTCCACAACCATTGGACCGTTGATACGTACAATTGATGCTGATGCTGCTCCTGCTGCCGCAGCTATCACTAACCAGGCCATAGCTTATGATGATGATGTGGATGTGCTGCTGATGCCCTTGCAATGATGCAAGCATCTCGCAAGCATCCGGATTATATGATTTATGTTACTTGCGGGTAGACTATGGCTACTTATCGTGTCGAAACTTGCCAAGATCTAACAAGAATAAAATATATTTTAAAATAATGGCATCTAAAGAGATACGTTTATGTTGAGCAGTTATGGTCCGCATACTTGTTGTGAGTTAGGGGGAGTACTTTTCAGTTACAGACACACAACTCTTCAGACATTTTGGAGCGGCATATATGTGTGTGCGTGCATATATACAACGATTATGTACATTAGTTCATAGAATTTTTATACGTACGCAAATTACAGTTGGTTTGGCAACGTTAATGATATCCAGCGGGTTTTTTTTTAAATAAAATATAAAATAAATAGAAAACTATGTAAAAAGAAAAAAGATGAGTGAATGGGCTAATTCGAAACCACCTCCACATAAAAAATTATTTTTGAAATAAGATATTTAAATGTGTATACAATCATATATAGTGTATAAAAATCATATATAGATATAAATAATATTAAATTCAAATAAATAACAAATTATTAATAAAAAAAATTATACTAAACAGTAGAGAAGAATCGCAGACGAAATAGCTCCCAAACCGCATACACAAATCGAGAAGTGGAATTTTTATAATTTGTGTCGAACCTTTTATCATAAGATTTTAAATGACCACTAAAGTTTAAGCCTTTTATGTCAAGCTGCAACCAACTTCAGACTGCTGTCATTTCCAAGCCACTCGTCCGACAGCTGTTTAAATTATTCCAATGACAGTTCATTATATTGTTTACAAGCGTACAAAAGCATTTTGGTGAGAATTTTTAGAAAAAGAGTTATTCGTGATGGAATTCAAGCGTGATAGTGTGATTTCCTTACATTTGGATGGAAAACTACAAATGGAGGACTCCAGCATTTAAATGTGAATAAATCTTTTGTGTCTCGTACCATCGCTCGTTATCGTGATACTGATACTGGTAGCGTAGCCCGACGTCAAGGAAGTGGACGGAAGAAAATAGCAACATCAGCAGAAATGGTTCGAAAAGTAAAGAAGCGACCCCACGTCGCAGTGACTGAAAAATGGCTCGTGAGCTGAAAATATCGCAATATTCCATTCTGAATTCGCAATATTGAAAAATGAGCTTGGGGTAAAGCCATTGAAATTCCAAAAAAAGCAGGAACTTACAACCCAGCAGAAAGAAAATAGACTCAAAAGAGCTAAAGAGTTGATTCGCTTGGCTGAAAGTGGTGAACTGCCGAAATTGATTTTCTCCGATGAGAAAACATTCGTTGTCCAGCAGTTTGTAAACAAATAAAATGATCGTGTTTACTTGCCAAAGAGGTCAGCTGAAAATGTGTACCTTCAGTTTTCCACCAGAACTCAAGCGCCGGCCATGGTTATGGTGTGGGCCGACATTACAGCCGATGGTCGCTCTCCACTCGTATTAATCGACCGTGGCATCAGAATAAATGCCGAATATTATCGCCATAATATTCTGGAGGGTGTATTAAAGCTTTGACCACGCAAACATTTTGACCGCAGACCTTGGACATTCCAACAGGACTCAGCACCATCGCACTCAGCACGCGCCACCCAAGAATGGTTACAATGAGGTTCCTCATTTCATTTCCAGGGCACAATGACCACCAAAATCTCCGGATACAAATCGGTTGGACTATTGTGTCTGGAGTATTTTGGAAGAAAAGGTTGGCATAGGATAATGAGTTGGTTTTGGATATGTGTGCAATAAGTGCATGAAAAGTACTAAAATGTCCTAAATTTGGTAAAGGAATTGAGTACAAATCTAATATTTGGTATTAGGATCACTTTTTGTGTTAAGGGGTTAACATAAGGCGTTAGATAAGGTAATATGTACGAATGCTACTAAATGTTTTCAAATATTATATTTGAAGAAAGCATAGAAATCGAAATCTTAAATTTAGAATGAGGGTCGTTGATTTTTTGTTTAATAAACGGGCCAAAAGGATTTTGGAAATTCCAGCAATGAGTGTAGAAAAGGTTACAATGCGCTAATTTTGGTACCAATTGAAATTGTGCGAACGTATAAAATCTTGACATTTGTTAATCAATTTTAGGAGGTTGGATTGTTATACAGAGCTTGTTTGGGATATGTATTTTAGTTGTAAAAGCTGTATTAAATGAAAATGCTTACAATAAGTGTACGAAAAGTAGGCACTGAACTCGAATTTAAAATTTTGGCATTAGGATCACTGTGAGCATGAGCGATTAGATGAGGAATGGCTTTCGGAAATCGTTACTATAACGTGTACGAACAGGAGTATATGTGGTATAAGTGCAGGAATATAGCAGAACTTATAAAGTTTGCTTCGGGGGTAACTATGGGTTAGGCAATGGAAAGATTTTAGAAATTCGTACTATAAGTACTAAAATCGGAAGGGAATGTAGGAGTCGATCTAGAAGTATACATTTGACATTAGATCACTGTGAGTGTATAGCTTTTAGATGAAAATGTAGATCTGTAGATATATATACATATATATATATATATATATATATATATATATATAATATATATATATATATATATATATATATATATATATATATATATATATATATATATATATATATATATATATATATATATATATATATATATATATGTATATATATCTCTATGAATATATATATATATATATATATATATATATATATATATATATATATATATATATATATATATATATATATATATATATATATATATATATATATATGTATTTACAAGTTTTTATACCCTACACCAAATGGTGGTAAAGGTATTATGTCTTTGTGCATTTCTTTGTAACATGGAGAAGGAAGCGAGATATATCCATAGTAGTTACTTTTGAGCATAGAATCACTTTCTGAGTCGATTTATGCATGTCAATATATTCTTGTGAACAAATTTCAGGTCGCATTTATTATCAGATTGAGATGAAAATTTGTTTTGCCCAAGGACGTATGCTATTGAAATTGGTGAGAATCGTTTTAAATTTTGATATAGCTCCCATATATATCTTCAACCGACTTCGGGTTAATTGTGCACCAAATAGCCAATACCAGTCCAAATGTCCTGAATTCTGGCACATCGGTCCGAATTCAGCCTAAAAGCAATAACGTCGAATTTGGTGAAAATCGGTTCAGATCTGGCTATAGATCTCATATATGTTTCATCTGATTTGGGGTTTTAAGTCCACCACATGCGTAATATGCACTCCACAAGAATGACACTTTGCACCAGATATCTTATGGAGCTCAAAAATACCTCTGTCAAATTTTATCGAGATCGGGCCAGATTTGCATATAGATCAAATATATCTCCCGATTTGACGTTTATTGTGCAGCAAATGGCTAATATCAGCACAAATGAACTTAATTTTGGCACATCCGACTGAATTACTCCTAGAAACAAACACCTAAGCAAATCGGTTCAGATATAGCTAAAGCTCCAATACATACGTTTAATCCGATTTGGGGTTTAAGTCCCTTACATGTGTAGAATACACCCCACAACAATGATATTTGATACCGGACATCAGATACAGCCCGAAAATATCTTTACCAAATTTTATAGAGATCGGTTCAGATTTGTACATAGCTTCGATATACTTCTTCATCCGGTTTTACGGTTATTGCTATTGATTAGATTTTTTCATATTCAACAGATTTTAACCATTTGGTGAAACTCGGTCTGGTATATCTATTGCTCCAATAATATATTTTTTACATAATCATGTACTATACAGCAATTTTATTTGGCACTAGAGTCCTGATTAAAATTTGTTGGAAATTGATTCAGAGTTGGATATAGTTTCCAAATTTTGACTACTATAAAGCCATGGTACGCATTGAAATGAGGTTGATAGTTGGTATGATCAACTTCAACATAAATTTCTAATATAAACTTCTTTGTTACGTGGGCTTTTCTAAATACGTATAGTGGTGTAGGGTGTCATATATAGCCCGACTTTTGACTTTTCCTTACTGGTTAGGAATATATTAGACAGAAAATTACTATTTTGTTCATACGTGTGAATTTATCGTATGCTGGCTAAATATTTTTATGTGTATTAAAAATAGTCGTTGAATTTATGACTTTTTCACATACGAGGTACAAAGATTACAAATTTGTCAACATTTTAAAAATATGAGGCTACACATTATTTTTAAAAAATTGACGAATTCCTAAAAGGAAACCCAAATACTATATTTTATCCAAAAGTGGTAAAAATATTCAAAATACCTTCAATTGAGAGGTACATTCATACGATGGCATTATTATAATATACATTCAGAAAATGAGAAAAATGTTGAAAACGATAATTTGTAATTGTTATTGCAAATAGGTCTGTTTTAAATATACACGATACCTGTGATGTTTCTAACACTATTTTTTTAACAATTTATCATAGAAAGACGGAGGAAAAAAATAAATCATATATGCACCTACACATATTTTAAAAATAATATTTATTACAAAGGAATTTTCTGGAAAATGTTGTTACCACACATGCAAATGAATTTGTCAGAAAGCATTTGAATGTGTGTATTTGTATTATGTCAATATCTGTTGGTTATAAACAACTTTA
Source organism: Musca domestica (assembly GCF_030504385.1). Taxonomy (NCBI): domain Eukaryota; kingdom Metazoa; phylum Arthropoda; class Insecta; order Diptera; family Muscidae; genus Musca; species Musca domestica. The sequence continues at coordinate 15,433,502 of NW_026712328.1, read as the reverse complement.
AAAATGCATAATTTGTTCCTTTTCGAAAGAAATACGAAATCTGGAAAACATAGAATTGTGGGGATTGAAATGCGCTCAGACAGATAAATGTCTGTTACTTTAAAACCAAAAATAGAGATTTCGAACAGTTCAATGTTGACTTTCTGTTTTATGTATTTGTGTCCCAAGTTAAAAATAATCTCATGCTGAATCTGTACATGGCCATAATCTCAAATGCAGACACAAGCATATAGCCGTACATATTCACGTACATACTTATGTATGCACGAATATAAGCGAATATATACGAGTTTGCACAGATTTCAGTGTAGATCTATGCAGCAACACCAGGGATGGTCGATATTAAGTTGATATATTTTTGAGGTGTTTTATAAGTTTATTCGCATTTCGGATCGAATTTGGAGTCACATTCTAAAATCTTGATATTAAACAGAATTGCTTGTATTTTAGATTATAACAGCCGATTATAAGTATTGGCCAAATATTACACACGAGCGTAAACGTATTTTTTTTATTTTAGATTAGTTTTTGAGTTGCCCTCAATACACCTCCATTATCGGTATTTTGAAGGTCTTAATCTAAGATTACATTCAGGCTGTAAGATTTTTTTTGAATAAATATTAAGTCTTTACACGAGTTAGTATAAGGACCAACATCCTGGAATATTTGAAAATTTTGGGGCAGCAGATTTTACAATCATTTAGTTTTCATGAACAAGATCGAAGCATTTGCCATCATTCTCACTACATTTCTTTATTGTTTGCTCATGGAAAGCTTTACCTCGCAATCTTCTGATCAACTGTTTAGTCTGTGTGCCCGTCCGTTTGTAAAAATCACGATACACCCTACATTATTTGACGTAGAGCAAAATTTGTTTTGTGTCTAGGATGGTTGGTATTTAAAATTAGATATATCGGTCCATGCTTTGATACAGCTGCCATATTACGTTACCTCCAGATATTCGGTATATGTATTTTTTTCGCCACATTTTTTCACCGATTTGCCAAAAAATTACATTTGTATTTCGTATTAGGTCCCATATCCGCCGGCGGAATATTGTATATATAGGTCTACGTTTTCGTATAGCCACCATATAACGGTACCTTCTGATATTAGGTATTTTGATGGTTTTAGTCACATTTGCCAAAGGATTCTAGTTACGGTGGTGGAACATTGTATATATAGGTCCACGTTTTCGTATGTCCCCCATATAACGGTACTACACGATATGCAGTATTTTGATGATTTTTAAAATATTGTACCTTCACCACAATGTGTTCAGGGTATTATTTCTTTGCATTTGTTTGTAGAAGGCACAAGGAAACGAGATAGACCATTAGTTCCGTCCCTCTTTCCATGTGTTTTTGTAAAAAAAAGTACAGATGAAAATTTTCACAAATCATTTATTTGACCCAAGGACGAACTTTGTTGAAATTGGAGATAATCGGTAAAATTTAGATATGCACCAAACGTGTAATATCAGTCCAAATACAGGGTGAGATGAAAAAACTGCATCCAACTTCAGAACGCCGTAATTTTTAAGCCACTCGTCCCACAGCAGTTAAAATTATTCCAGTGACAGCTCATTGTATTGCTTACAAGTGTACAAAAGCATTTTGGTGAAAATTTTCCAGGAAAAAAAGTTATTCATGATGGCGTTCAAGCGTGATAGTGTGATTTCTTTATATTTGTCTGGGAAACTACAAGTGGCTACCGCGCCACCCAAGAATGGTTACAAATTGAGGTTCCTCGCTTCATTTCCAGTGCACAATGGCCACCAAAATCTGCGGATACCAATCCGTTGAACTATTGTGTCTGGAGTATTTTGGAAAGCAAGGTTGGCACTAAAAAATACCAAAGTGTCGATCACCTCAAGCAAGCGCTTAGTCGGGGATGGGCCAAAAAATCGCAGAGCAATATTCGGGCAGCGTGTGACGGTTTCATTGGCCGTTTGAAGGCCACGATTCGTGCCAAAGATGACCAAATTCGAACAAATCTAAACTTATTCTAAAATTTGATGCTTTTTTTTGACAATTTTAGCTTTCATTCAATAAAATTAAAAAAAATGTAAAAATTATAGCGTTTGTCTTAGTTGCAGTTTTTTTCAGATGTAGCTATAGCTCCAGGGAATATATGAAATGCAGCTCAGAAATACCTTTGCAAATTTTATCGAGATCGGTTCGGATTTGGATATTGCTCTCATATATATCTTTATCCAATTTCAAGTTAACTGTACACCATATGGTTAATACAAGCCCGAATTGAGAAGGTACAAAATGCCTCGGAAAATTTAGTAGAAATCGATCTAGAGAAAGAAACTCCCATCATATATTAGTTCTTTTGGACTTTAAATTATAACTAGAATCATATATGGTAAGATTTAGTTCTCAAAAATTTCCTATACAAAGCTCTACTAAATATGCAAAGTGGTGTAGGTTATCATAAAGTCGGCCCTGCCCAACTTTAAGACTTTGTTTACTGGTTTTCAATAGATAAGAATGCTTGTGTTATAAGATTGACAATATAGGTTTCCGTTGTTGGTATGGCCCCCGTGCGTATGGCTTCACGCACTTTATGTTTTTTTTTTTTCGTTAAACTGCATTATCCAAACGGTCTTGGTATTTGTAGATTAAATGTTTGCTTTACACAATTACTAGTTTTTTATTTATTTTTTTTTTTTTCTCAAGAAAATGCCCATTATTTTCAACCTATAGTAACGCTGAAAATCCTTTGCTTAATGGGTTATTTGGCTCACACAGCTTTCAAGTGTTTGCTGGAGTTTAGTGGTGACTGTGGTGCATAACCTTTTAGTAACGCAAATGTAGTTTGTTTTCATTACCTTACTTGGTTTCAATGGAAGATGATTCGTATAAGGACTTTTACTGACCAGAGTCAATAAATAAGTACTTATGTAATCGACTTTTAGCAGCTAAATATATCTCGTGCGACATGTCTTTGTTTAAATAATATTTATATAATGGGTTGGTAACCCGATTTATACTGAATATTTTGTTTTACGAAATCCCTTCACTTCACCCTAATGTTAAAATATTCTCATCTTGTACTTTATGCTTTCCTCTGCATATGCACATTCAAATTGCATACGCTTCACATGCTAATAAGTCATCTGTGGGTTATGGAGGGTGGCTTCAGTCGGAAACCGCACCAAGTATTCCATAGTCGGTTTTGGAATACAAGCAAGGAGTAACGAGAAGTCTTAGCATACCAATCTAAAGTATTTGGAACGTTCGACGAAATGTTTCAAAGCCATATATTTGCCATAACTAAAAGGATGTGGTTGGGAATGCGAGAGGAGAACGAATTCATGTTTCATGCCTGCTTCTTCAATTGGTTCAACATAAATAATTGTCTGGATGTTCTTGCAATTCTACATATCGAGTCGATGAATCTGAAAATGAACTAAATCCAATTGTTAAAAAAATATATATGTCTAAACTAGTTGTATAAGAAAATTGTTATATTCATAATAATTAAATAATTCTATTAAGTCAATAGTATTTGTAAAAATGCGCAAAATGTGCCATAATTGTGTATTGGGATTAAACAATTTCACTTAGTTCACTTTCCAAAACAAATCTTATTCAATCGATATGACTCAAACTTTCCTTTATCAATTTTTGCTAAAATCACAAACGTATTTTTCCGAGAAAAACGAGTGCACTTTGAAAACATCTGAATGCACAACAATTTTTTTTATGAAAAAATTTGAAGACAAAGTTTTTCTTTAAATTGATTAAAATCCATAAATCTGAATCGCATGAAAAGTTTTTAATTTTTAATGAATATTTGGATGAACACTGCATGCAATATATATGTATTTGTGAAGAACAGCAAAATCTAGTTTCATAACTATTAATTCTGATTTAACTATTGAAAAATGAAGTTCACTGAAAATGATTGTCTATTGAACGCTTATCGAAGTGAAAAATATTTTCCATATGCATACTTAATGAAATTCCTCGGGCAAGAAAACAATTTATTTTTAAAACTTGAAAAGTTGAAACAGTTTTGTGTGTGGAAGATTTTTTTAAAGAACACTTTTTTGTGTGTGAGTTGTGTGCTTGTTCGAGTTGTGGAGATCAGAAAAAAAAAACAAATAGTAAAAAAAAAAATTACAGATAACTTAATTTCTATGACTATAGTTTGTGTGTCGGGTCGTGCGATACCGAATGGAATTCTACTTAGAACCATGGCTCAATAAGAAAGGTTGCTCGATCTGAAAGAAACTATGAAAATGCAACTCTGTACTAGAGCCTTATTGTGTCAAATAGACTTCTTTAAAATCCAAAAACTTGAATAGAATATTGTGGTTTCTCCACAAAATTGAATCCAGGATAGTTGCTTTATCCCAAAATTATACATTTTGTTGTCCGTTTACCTGAAAAATGTCAATTTCTGTTGTGTCTAAATTTGAAATAATTTATCAAAAACAACACAAACTATGAATATATTTTGACAGAGCTTTGTTTCACCTTCTGTAATTGTGCCATGCTTAGAACTAAGACTCAATAATAATAAATGAAGCAAAAGGCCGTTATGTTATTTCGGCACATTTTTTTCTTAGAGAACAAACAATAATTTTTGCAATAATAAATAATGTCCCTCTCATCAGCGGTAATGTAAGTTGATTCATCTTTATCGGTCAGCTGTAATTACGTTAGCCTGAAAATAAATGCAATAGGATGTTAAAATAGCGTACATCTGCGATCTGGTCAAGAACGAAGTTGTTTCATATGTATAGCCCCTATATAACAGTTTCCAAAATATCAGGCAAATGTTTTTAGACACATTTTATGCCGTCAACTGTATGTCCACAGAATGTATATATCATTTGATACGACCAAGACGTGTCTCTAAAAAAAATTTTAAAACATAGGTTTCTTTGCATTAAATCCGTTTCGGGATATTGAGAGTCTATCTAAGGAGTATCGGATTTGGTTCAACCTTGGATCATCGTAATTATACCCTACGCCACATAGCGGTAAGGGTATTATGTCTTTGTGCATATTTATCCCTACACCACATTTATTTGTAACATGGAGAAAGAAACGAGGTAGACCCGTAGTTAATTTTGGTGATTACATTTTGAGTCCGTACGTCCATTTTAACACTCGATTGAGATGAAATTTTCCAAATAACATTTGTATGGCTCAAGGACGAACCCTGCTGAAATTGGTGAAAATCGGTCCAAATTTAGCTATAGCTCCCATCTACGACCGATTTCAGATTTATTGTGACCCAAATGGCTAATATCAGTCCAAATGGAGTGAATTGTGGCATTTCCTATCGAATTCAGCCTACAAGCATGTACTTCAAATTTGGTGAAAATCGGTTCAGATATAGCTATAGCTCCCATATATATGTTTCATCCGATTTTAGGATTCGTGTGCATCAAATAACAAATAAAAGTCCAAATGGTGTGTATTTTGACACTTCCGACCGAATTAAGTATAAAAATAAGTGTAAGTAAATTTGATGAAAATCTATATGTTTCATCCGATTTGGTGTTGAAGTCCCTTACATTCGTAATATGCACTCCACAAAACTGATATTTATCACCAAATATCAGTTACAGCCTTGCAATTTTTTTCAAGATCGGTTCAGATTTGGATATATCTCCCATATATATTCATTCATCGTCTCTCTCATTTGTAATATGCACTCCACGAGACTGATATTTTGCACCAGATATCAGATACAGCCTAGCCATGATTTAAATTTTATCAAGATCGGTTCCGATTTGGATATAGCTCCCATATATATCTTCATCTGATTTTACGTTTCTTGTGCACCAAATGGCTAATATCAGTCCAAAAGGTGTGAATTTTGGCACTTCAGACCGAATTAAGTATAGAAATAAGTACTTTAAATTTGGTGCAAATCGGTTCAGATATAGCTACAGCTGTCATATATATGATTCATCCGATTAATACATGAATAATATTGGTACCAAATATCGGTTACAGCCAAGAAATAGCTTTTTCAATTTTATAAAGTTCGGTTAAAATTTGGATATAGCTCCTATATATATCATTATCCGAATTCAGGAGTGAATTTTCGCAATTCAACCCAGTTTAGCATAGAAGCAAGAATTTCAAATTTCTTCCCATATATATGTTTCATACGATTTGGTGTTTAAATCTCCAGTTTTCGGAATATGCACTCTACCATAATGATATTTTATACCAGATAACTCATAGAACTCAGAAATTGCAATAAATAAATATAATATATAAATATAAAAATATAAATAAATATAATATATAATAATATATAATATAATATAATAAATATTTATTTTACGAGAGCTCTACTAAATATCCATTTCGGTATAGGGTATCATATAGTCGGCCCGGCCCGACTTTTGATCTGATTTTATTAACAAACATGGATCAAGTTAGCAGATGGACAATATCGGTCCACTCTTGCTGGTAAAGAAAATACAGAAAAAATTCACAAAAAAAAAAAGATCATCCAGTTTTGTTGTTTTTTTTTTGTTTTTTTTTTTTTGGTTTGCATTCACAAAGAGTTTATCCTTCGGACTTCATAGCAAATGTCAAGTGTTCAGCAAACTGTAAGCGTTAAAGTTGAGCAGCATTTCTTTGACAATTAGTGTTTCGTATAAAGTTAGCCTAGTACTATTACAAAGGCGTGTTTCTTAATAAAATAATTTCAATATAATTTGATAAAATTTATTATTAGGCCAAATCCCTTCACATTTTCCAGACTTCATAGAAATTTGCTACATAGCGTGTTTGGTGCGTCAAATACACGAAATCGGCCGAAAATGTATATAGCAGCTATATTCAAACCTCTACCGATTTCAATTCAAATTTATTTTTGTGCTAACATCCGTCACACATTCCAAATTGAAGACTCTATATAAAATCTAAATACAAAATTAATTTCTTGAAGCCTTTTTGAAGGTGTTTTATTTTCAAGCTGTAGTATATTTGGAAATTTTCAGGAAAATCACTTTAGCGGTTTTGAGTCCATGTATTACAAACATACAATCAAACGTACAAACATTTTCCTTTTTTGTAGATATAGATTTCTTATTGATAAATTTGTCTTAACTTTCTTACAAAAATCTTACATTACATATACATGCATGTATTGTCTTGCATTTCTTGCAACAAATTTACAATTGTTTGAACTTCATTGTACTCTTCATTCCCATTGTTTCTATTCTGAGTTTAAATTTAGAATAAAATACATGACACATTACAACACATCTTTTACTCAAATGTATTGAAAATGGACCATTTAGGCCCACGTCTTCGTATAGCCATATAACGGTATCTCCCGATATGCGGTATTTTGATGATTTTAGCGACATTATTTACCGGAATTGTTTCAAAATTGGTACTTAAAGTTCGTAATAGATACTACGGCTTAAGACCGAAAATGGGCGATGCAGGTCCACGTCTTCGTATAGCCCCCATATAACGGTACCACCCGATAGTCGGTATTTAGATAATTTTAGTGACATTGTTTACCGGAATTGTTTCAAATTTCGTAGTGAATACTGCAGCCTATGACAGAAAATTGTCTGTACAGGTCCACGTTTTATAACCCCCATAATACCTCCTTATATTCAGTATTTTGAAGATTTTAGCTACATTATAAACGGATCTTTTTTTAAGTTTCGCATATATTGTAATAGCTTGTGACAAAACTTGCCCAGGTCCACGTCGTCGTATAGACCTTAACAGAATTTTTAAACGGATTTTATTTGTAATTTGTACCCAATGGTGGAGGTTATTCAAGTTTCAGTTTCAAGTCAACAGTGTTTTTACTTGTTTATTATTTTTTGTTTTTATACCCTACAACACTATGTGTTGGGGGTATTATAAGTTTGATTGGGCCAAAAATTATGTAACATCACGGAATATTGATTTCCCACATAGGAAAGTATATATGGATCTTCCTATCTCGCCGAGCTGAGTCGATCTAGCTATGCATGTCCGTCCGTCCGTCTGTCCGTCTGTCCGTCTGTCCATGTTAATTTGTAATCACTCTACAGGTCGCAATTATGGCCCGATCTTCACGAAATTTAAAATGTAGGTGGGGTTAAGGTCAGAATAGAACCCTATTTCTTTTGGAGAGGATTACATAATATGTAGGGGTTGAAATGGACCAAAAACTGAAAAATTTGCTGATTTTGCAGTTGCTCTACAGGTCACAATTATAGACCAATCGACGCGGAATTTCGCCCGTAGCTAGAGTTTAGGGCGGGGAAGAAGCCTACCAGTTTGTGTGGTCATCGGATAATATTTAGCGGGTAAAATAGACCATATCTTTTTTGGTGAAAAAATTCAAAATTTTTCATTAAACCGCGAATATTTTAAATCCCGGCGAAATTACAATGACATGACAAGGTTACTTCTTATATTTACATTGATGTTAAGCACAATATGTGCGATATATATGTCTATCAAAGAAGATATGCTTGAAAGATCTCATATATTTCGAGAACGCCTGAACTGATTTCGACAGTTCTCAATAATTCAGAATGGCCTCTTGGCAGGAAAGAAAAGACGTCTAAAAAATCGCATAAAAATATCTCTCTAAATATGAAAATATTGATTTTCTAACTTTTTCTCATATTTTTTCAATTTTGTCATATTTTTGGCATATTTTCATTTTGAATTAAACATTTGGTAATATTTCTACAGCTAACAAAACTAAGTAGTTAGGATATCAGGATATCATATACAGATCGCATTTATGGCCCGATCCTTACGAAATTTTGCATGAGGATAAGATGAGGGTCAGAATAGAAGCCTACTCTTTTTGGAGATGATCGCCATATATTTAGGGGTTGAAATGGACCGAAACTGCAAAATTGTCAGCAGGTCGTAATTATCGCCAGGACCTCACGCACATTTGAATGGGGGTTACCGGACATTGCAAAAGCCAAGCAGTTTTGGATGGCCATCTAAAAATATTCAATGTGTGAAGGAGATTGCCAACTTTTGTAGACAAAATACGAAAATGTCCATTCCAGTGACTTTTTGGAGAATTCACAAATACAGGAAAGACGCACTTCTGACTATTTCGTTAACGCTGATTTCGTTGAAGAATATAGTCAAATGTCTGTATCCCATATAGATGCGTTTCAGTCAAAAACCAATAATAAATGTTAATCTTTTGCCACTTCTGAGAGATTATAGGTCTTTGGGAAATATTGGTTCCAGATCTAGGAAGACCATTTACGTGCAACATCTACAAATAAATTGGAAATGAGCAAATTAGTTTAAGTTGCTATTATTTGAAAATTAGAGAACGAAACCTGATGGTTTTCTTTTATTATTTGTCACAATATCTTGTGGAATTCTTTCGAGTATCTCGCCTATATAAACTGTATAGTTTATTATAGTATTGTAGGGTATTCAACGGTCGGCCCCGCTCGACTGTAGCCTTTGCTTACTTGTTTTTTATTCATTTTTTTAAGATGAGATTTGGTTTTAAAAATATAGTCCAAACTGTTTATTCCATGGCACTGTTTAATACCTTTAATGTGCACCTTTCTATCAATAATTGATTTTTAAAGCATTTTTTATATTTCAAACAACGAATACATACACAGAATCGGCAGAAGTCGGGCTCACTTAGGGAAAAATCTAATCAACTTGTACCTCTAACGTATTACCCCTGTTTAATATAAAATTTCAGAGGTTCGTTCCAAAATACTTGTATGAGTACAATACCTTCGCAACAACGGCAAGACAGATAGGAATATGTCATGTTTTGAGATCGAAGCATCCAATTATTATGTCCATTGTGGACAAGCTTGTACTTTAAAGGGTTAATATATGAACCACACATTGGTAAATTACGTTTTCATATGAAGTTACAAGAATAAATATTGCCAGTGGTACGAAGTCTATTAAGAGATTTAAATTTACTTCATTTCTCATATTAAGTTTCACTTATTTTCGGATATTTCCTGCTTCCCTAACAAACACATGCCAGAGGACATTTCTTTCATTAAACAAAATCACCTAAAAGTCAATTGTAACAACAACCACGTACTGACACACGTCAGATATTAAAACCGATAAAATACATAGAAACCGAATGTTGGAACATTTGGTTCTTCTAATAGTTCTTGGATTTGCCCTGTGAAAAGGTAATACAAGAACTACCTACATCATCAATTTTCCGCAGGCGAAACATATTAAAAGAGAAGTCTAATAATACAAGATGGTTAAACTCGGTGTCACATTTGATGTGTTATCCGTTGGATGAACTTAGATGAGTTAATATATCGAATAGATATTTTATGACATCTACGCATCTTCTGCATTTGTTCCTCCCTACCTTTTTTATTTTCGTTCAGCTGGGAGTTACACTATCGAATGTTCTTGGGCGACAAGGGTCGTTGTGTGTACTACACACACACACACGCAAGCACATATCTAGATGTGTTCGTTTGTGTGTCTGAGCTTCAGTTCCCATATGAATGTTTCGCCATATGGTACCGAAATTGTGTCGCACATTTTCTTGGTAGTTTTCTTAAAAATCACGTATTTTGGCTATAACTTTATTATGAAATATGTTACAACGTGAGAATATCGTTTTCGTGTTTCCACAGATACGACGCTGTTCAGAGACACGAAACACACGCACATACCCGGCGGATACCAGTATGCGTTTATCGGCAATCACCGCCAGACAAAACGTCCGACCAAACGTGGGACGGACATTTTCCGACACAGACTGAATACGACGACGACGACGTCTTAACCATAACGACGAAGAAGCCAAAGTTGGTGAGCAAACTTTCCGTAGAGGGCAAACAAAAAATCGCATTTATCATTGAACTTTATGCGGCGATGGGGGTGATGTTTAATTTATATATTTCTCTGTGTTTTTTTTTCTTCGCTGCCATTGTTCATCCACGGGTAACGCCTGCACCGTCAATATTGGTTTAGGGGTTCATGCGCTGGCATTAAATGTGAAAATTAATAATGAACAATTTATTTATACTTTATTTAAAATTCCACGTAAAATATAAGAAATGTGCTTCAATTAAGAATAAATTATACCTGGTTTCAATAGACTTGACAAATGATATCTCAGTGGGGCGGTAGTGTCATAAATTAGGCAAATATCAGAGCACTTGTAAAGTGTTTGGAAATTCGATAAGATTTATCAGTGGATTTGTGTGTTTTATTGCGGTATTGTGTTTTGTGAATCACCTTTATTTGCAAAAACTATAACTATGTCAGTTTATATTATTAACTGGAATACAGTACTTAGGTGGCATATACAACCTCCACCTCTTTAGAATACTGAATCAGTGTAAAAAGCCTAATGAAAGGATCGACTTTATAGTACCATATAAAAATATAAAAACTATATTTAGAAAATAAACGTCTATATTGGAAATTTATGTGAAGTAGATCACTATTATCCTTATTGTTTGCAGGGTAGGACAAAAAAGAAGCTTCAATTTGAAACCAACCAACCAATTGAGCCAACATATATATAAAATACTAGCTGAACCCGGTGCGCTTCGCTACCCCTTTTGATTTTATATGCATTCAAAATTTTATTTACGAATATATGTTGGATAAAGAAAAACAAATTTAAAAATTAAAAAAAATATTGCACTAATTTAATGCGTTAATAAACAAAATCATTACAAAAGCAGTAACATGACATGCATACACGAAGGGTTTGTCCTTTGGATTTATTTATTTCATAGCAAATACCAAGCGTGCAGGAAACTGCAATTTTTTTTAGTAGAGTGGCATTTCTATTGCAAGTAGTGAATTCGAGATAGCAACATACTTCGCCGTAATAAGCGTATTTCAAATAAATTGTTGTGTTGTTTTTTAGTGTTAGCCTAAGGCGTTGTGGGTCAATGGTTCTTATTAAAATCATATCCCAATCTGATCCGATTTAAATATAATTTAAAAAAAAATACTTTTACACCAAACTCCGCTACACCTTTCATATTTAATTGAAATTGGTGCGTCAAATATGTGAAATCGGCCGAGAATATATATATGGGAGCTATATCCAAATCTTAACTAATTTCCAATTAATTTATCACATTTATTATTATAACAAAATTCCGCCACACATTCTGAATTTCATTGGAATCGGCCATATATATCGTGTTTGGTGCATAATATGTATGAAATCGGCCGAAATATATATGTTAGCTATATCCAAACCTCAACTGATTTCAATGTAATTTGGCAATTTTTCTGGTGCCAGATTTTGTCTCTCTCGCTTTGGGTACATCAAATATGTGAAATCGGCTGAGTATATATATGGGAGCTATAATCAAATCTAAGCGTATTTGAATATAATTTGTCAAATTTATTTTTGTACCAAATTTAGCCACTCATGCCGAATTTCATTGGAATCGAAAATACGTATCGTGTTTTGTGCATCAAATATGTGAAATCGGCGGAAAATATATATGGGAGCTATATCCAAATCTGAACCGATTTTAATATAATTTGACTAATTTATTTTCTAATCAAAATCCCGTTACATATTCCAAATTTCATTGGAATCGAACATACATATCGTGTATGGTGCATAAAATACTTGAAATCGGTCGAAAATATATATGAGAGCTATATCCAAATCTGAACCGATTTTAATATAATTTGACTAATTTATTTTCTAATCAAAATCCCGTTACATATTCCAAATTTCTTTGGAATCGAACATACATATCGTGTTTGGTGCATCAAATACATGAAATCGGTCGAAAATATATATGGGAGCTATATCCAAATCTGAACCGATTTCAATATAATTTGAAAAATTCATTTTTGCTCCCGATTCCGTTACTTATTTTAAATTTCATTAAATTTGGACATACATATCTTGTTTGGTCCACCAATCACATGAAATCGGCCGAAAATGTATATGGGAGCTATATCCAAATCTGAACCGATTTCAATATAATTTGGGAAATAAATTTTTTTAGATAAAATCTATCACACGTTTCAAATTTCATTGAAATTGGGGATACATAGCGTGTTTGGTGCATCAAATGCTTGAAATCGGCCGAAAATATATATGGGAGCTATATCCAAATCTGAACCGATTTCAATATAATTTGACAAATTTATTTTCGGATCAAATCCCGTCACATATTCCAAATTTCATTGGAATCGAACATTCATATTGTGTTTGAGGCATCAAATGAACGAAATCGGTCGAAAATATATATGGGAGCTATATCCAAATCAGAACCGATTACAATATAATTTAGCAAACTTATTTTTCTTCCAAATTCCGTTACACATTCCAAATTTGGAGACTGTATCTTTAACCGATCAATAGATATGTGCATATAAAATCTAAATTTTTGGGAGGTACCTCCGATTCTGATGCTATATCTCCAGTTCCAAGTGGAAATTCAAAAATTTATATAGCCTATGTTACTTTCAGGCGATGTTGCAGTATATATGGAAATTTTCAGAAAAATCTATTCAGCAGTTTTCGAGTCCATAAATTACAAACAAACAAACAAACAAACAAACGTACAAACATTTTCCTCTTTTATAGATATAGATATCTCAATCTTGATTGATTTCCACTTAATTTCTCGGAGGTATTTTTATGTTGTATGTGCCCTATATATCATATAGAGTATATGTTATGACTTTTAGAAGACCTAAATAAAAATCGGATGAAGCAATTATATAGGAACTATAGCTATATGTATAGTATATTTGAAACGATTTTCACCAAATTAGACGGATTTGCTTTTTTAGATCGAATGTGCCAAAATTCATCCAATCGGACGGAGATACGAAGAACAAACACAAATACATGATACCCTGAAACACAGTGTACTGTAGGGAGACTCCCCTTGAAATAGTTTTTCGTGGCAAGGCTAATTAATGGTGTTCTTAATTTAAATGAAATTGCCCCAAGAAAAATTTTTGCTTGTTATACTGTAGAATACAAAAATAGTTACGGCGAAAATATTTAAGTTTATGAGCGTAAAAATAAAAGAAGAAGATAGGTGTATCTTCCGTCTGTTGTAAGCTATAGTCCAAACGGCATATGAAACGCCAAAATTTTGCACAGAGTTGTCTTATGTCTGCAGGTATCTTAAGTTCGAAGATGAGCTATATGGGTCAACGTTTTTGTATAGTCCAAAACATAATTTTATCTCCCGATATTCGTAATTTTGAAGAAATTCAACGAAATGGTTTAAAATTCGAGATTTAGTGGTCTTAATAGGTTAACCTCCTATGGCAAAACTTTATGTACACAGATCGACTATTTCGTACAACCCACCTACAGGGTGAGATAAAAAAAACTGCAACGAAGTCAAACGTCATAATTTTTAAACTTTTTTCCTTAAATTTTATTGCATGAAAGCAAAAAATGTAACATCAAAATTTAGAATAAGCTTAGATTTGTTCGAATTGGTCACCTTTGGCACGAATTATGGCTTTCTAATGGCCAATGAAACCGTCACAAATTTCCCGAATGTTGCTCTGCGGTATTTTGTGAAGCGGCCACTGCGACGCGGGTTTCGATCAAGTCGCTTCTTTACTTTTCGATCTACTTCTGCAGATGGTGCTATTTTCTTCCGTCCACTTGGACGTCGGGCAACGCTACCAGTATCACGGTAACGAGCGATGGTACGAGACACACAAGATTTATTCACAGTTAAATGCTGGAGTGCTCTAACAATGGCCACTTGTTGTTTTCCAGCCAAATATAAAGAAATCACAGTATCACGCTTGAATTCCATCACGAATAACTTTTTTTTTCTGGAAAATTCTCACCAACATGCTTTTGTACGCTTGTTAAATATATAATGAGCTGCCAATGGAATAATTTTAGCAACTGTCGGACGAGTGGCTTGGAAATTACACCAGTCTGAATTTGGTTGCACTTTTTTCATCTCACCCTGTGTTTTGCAGATTTTATAAAACCGTTTTTTATTTAGTCATTACGCATGTGGCTATTAAAAATACAATAGCAATCTTATCAGATCTTTTTTTCGGTGAAAATAAAAATATTTTGGACATTGTAAAAACCACATTATTTTCGCTATTATTATGTTACTATTTGTTTATTTTGGATACATCCTATATGATATGTTTGCACGAGACTATCGTATATAATCATCCGCCGATCACTTCTAACTCATGCTTCCAATTCCGACCAAATTCAGTATGGAGGACATAAAAATGATTTTTGGTTGAATTTTGATTTAAACGCATTTTATTTTGGCGTACCTCAGCCAATGACGACTACATTACTTTTTAAAAAAATCATTAAAAATCAATATTCTTTAAAAATTCAATTGTCTGTAATTTCGAGTCATTAATCACAGCTGAACTCGAAAAACGGATAATATTGATAATAAAACAACTCTCCATTGTCGTATAAAAGTGGTTAAACGTCATATCTGCTGTCATAAATGTTTACAACAAATAAACTCATGCGCCTATAAATTTATATCAGCAAAAAGTCGATCATAAAAACCTACTCTCATTCATACATACACACACACTTACTCATACATATAACATACATTAGATTTTCTTTTAATTTGTCTGTATTACACTGGCAATGGTACGTGTGTGTGTTTTAACGTTGCCGCCTGTGTATGTGTTTATGTGCACTTTTTCCTCTGTAGCATAACAGACATGCGATAAAAAAGGGAAATAATAATGAAATATATATACATTGATGATGAATTCCGCAACATTAAGTTCCATTTTATGAAAAATATTTTAGGACTTAAAGTCTGAAAAAGTTTAGAGGACATCCTGCATGGAAATATTCGGCTGATGTGATAATAAATTCTTCTATTCGGATTTTTTTTATTTTCTGTTTTTCTTTTCGCGTTAGTTAAAGTGTTAATATTTAAAATATTTATTACATTCCGTATGCATTGAATTTGTTTTGAAGCATGATGTTTTCCGGCGATACTGTGTCTGGATTAGTTCAGTGTTAATAATTTTTTATTTATTTATTTTTTTTTTTTGGTCTAAGAACTTAAATCATTTAAACTTTTATTGCTTTATAAAATTAAAAATTTGAAAAAAAAAACGAGCAAATTTGGAAATTTTGATCTTTTATGGTGGATGTACCAAAATGAGTGGACTGATGTTGCCCATCTCCGAACTCCATGTAAGTTTGACAATAATATTTAGAATCATGTATTGAATATGAACCCTAGAATTGAAGTTGAAGTAATACCTTTGTTTGTCTTAGGCAAAGTATATTGTATATATTCTAAACCCAGAACTCACTCATTATAAAATTTTCGGTGATTTAAAAAACGATATGTTTTTAATGTCGACTTAGCGATGTAGACCGTTTATCCACCGGAATTTTTGTATTTTAAGTTTGCAATAGGTACTACAGTCTGGCAACTTCCTCTATTATGATTTGGCAATATTTTTCAACAGATTTGTTTGAACATGTGACAGATCCTGCTAAGTTGTGGAGGAAATGCAAAGTACAGCCTGGCCGAACTTACTGTTTTTTTATTTGTTTTTTTTTTTTTTTTCATAAAAACTATTGTATCTAGATGTATTGTTTATTATGAGATTTATAGGCAAATTTTGAATAGAATTTGTTTGTTACTTTCAGACGTCAAATCGATATATATGTATATATACAGGGTGAGTTGGAAAAACTGCAACCAACTTCAGACTGTTGTCATTTCCAAGCCACTCGTTCGATAGCTACTAAAATTTTTCTAGTGACAGCTGATTATATTGTTTACAAGCGTACAAAAGCATTTTTTCAAGCGTAATAGTGCGATTTCTTTATATTTGGCTGGACAACCACAAGTGGCTATCGTTAGAGCACTCCGGCATTTAAATGTGAATAAGTCTTTTGTGTCCCGTACCATTGCTCGTTACCGTGATACTGGTAGCGTAGCCCGATGTCAAGAAAGTGGACGGAAAAAAACAGCAACATCACCAGAAATGGTTCGTAAAGTAAAGAAGCAACTTGTTCGAAAACCGCGTCGCAGTGGCCGAAAAATAGCTCGTGAGATGATCATATCCCATTATGCCATTCGGCAAATGTGGAGCTCGGGGTAAGGCCATTGAAATTTCCAAAAGTGCATCGATATTTTTTGTTTTCATTCAATAAAATCTAAAAATTATAACTTGTTGTAGTTTCTTATCTCCCCTGTACTTTATGTGAGTTTATTCAAAAATCTCCTACAAGCATTATTTTAGAAGGACAGCGTAAAAGACAAATATGTTCTTAATCAAATTTCACAATAACTTAGTAAAAAGAAGTTAAAAAGAAGCAAGTTCGTCCGGGCCGAACATTGAATACACTCCACCATATGGAACGAATTTGAAAGTAAAATCCTTAAAAAATTATTTTAAAATTTTAAAAATACCGAATATAGCCGTTATATTGGTGTCTATACGACGTGGACACACACAGGCATTGTTTGCCACAAGTCATTATCAAATTCAAATTCGGAACTTGAAATAAACGGTGAATAATGTAGCTAAAATCATCAAAATATCGTATGTAGGGAGGTACCGTTATATCGGAGCTATGCGAAGACCTGGACCAGCATAGACAATTTTCTGTCATAGGCTCCGTTACGAACTTCAAATACGGCATTTCAAACGATTTCGGTGAGTATTGTGCCTAAGCTCGTCAAAATACCGAATATAGGGAAGTACTGGTATATGGGCCTATACGAAGACGTGAACCTGCATAGACAATTTTCTGTCACAGACTGTAGTTTCCATTACGAACTTCAAATACCAAATTTGAAACAATTCCGGTGAATAAAGTCGCTAGGATCATCAAAATACCGAATATCGGGAGGTACCGTTATATGAGGTGTATATGAAAACGTGGACCTACATGGTCCATTTACGAACTTAACCTGCCTACTGGAAAAACTAACACATGTGCAAAATTGTAGCGTTCTATCTCAATTCGTTCGAAAGATAGTGTGATTACAACAGATAGACGGACATCGCTAAATCGACTTAGAACTTTACACTGATCAAGAATATATATACTTTGTTGGGTCTGACATGGGTATTTCGAGGAGTTACAAACGGAATGACAAAGTTAATATACCCTCCATAGTATGGTGTAGGGTATAAAAATACATCAATGTTCCCAAAATACCCGAAAAGATTTTTTAATATTTTGGGGGCCATGCGATATCGTGGACCTATATAGATATTTATCTTCCAGGGGATAAAGTACTCACAAAGAACTCCTTATGTGGATTTACAGACAATACCATTGGAAAATGTGGCTAAAATCATCAAAATACGATTATCGGGGGGTACCGTTATGTGGGGGATATACGATATCGTGGACCTATAAAGATAGTTCTCTTCCAAGGGATAAAGTGCTCGCAAGGGACCCTTGTGTGGAATTTCAGACAATTCCATTGGAAAATGTGGCTGAAATCATCAAAATACGTGGCTTTTGTCAAAAACCAAAGTAACCCTCTAACATGACTTTGTAATATTCTTTCAAGAAAGAATTGGACAAAAAACGCAAATAAAGAAATATATGAAATGTTCATTATGCTTGAAAAACAGAGCTTCGAATGTGAAATTTGTGATTTATCCGGCTGGAGCCTGTCGGTTTTTGGAAAATATTGGTTCCAGATCTATTAGGGTCGCTCGAAATTTCAGCATCTTCTTTCAAATAGGAAATGAACACAGTAATAAACACTTCTAATTGAACATTAGTAAGCGAATCTTGATATTACAAATGACTTAAATATCTTAAATAATTTATTTTATTCAAATTGTATCAAATCTGCAGAAACCTGACCCGAAATTATTGTGTAGCCTCTCCTTGCTTTTTTATAAATTGTTTAATTTTTAATATTTATAGTTATACCATAAGGGGAAAGAGTGGTCCTATAATACCCATCATTTGTATTCATCCAAATTTTATGAAAATATTACGCTGTGCAAAGTTTTGTGAGAATTATTATTCAATCTTTTCGAGAGTTATTATATATACTCTCTATAGGAGTACGACATCAAGAAAATAATGTTTAGGTCTGCCTTGAGACTTATTGCTTATGATTTTGTTCACCTCTGTTTTAATTTGTGTATGCATTATTCAGTCAAAGCTGCCAACCTTAAATTTTTACATTACTATATGAGATGGAGGACCAGATTCCAATAAACTTGCATTTTTCTGACAAGCCGTCATCCTTAGGCGTCCACATCATGAAACATAAAAAGAATAAAAATTTATAATAGAAACTTAAATATACCACAATAAACAGTTGGTATTGGCGGAAATTGTTCACGAAGTACATTTTTTTCAATTCTTAAGGAAATACATTGTTTGACGGACATAACGTTCGGCGAGCCTTTTTAAAATCAGTAATTTATATAAGTCCTTCCCGCATAGTGATGACACCAATACTGGCATTCCCAACCTTCAGTATACCTTACTGAACAAAACACCCTGTAACGCAACATTGTAACCACGAAATATTATATCGAAAGTGGTGTATTTAATAATGAAATAAAGTCGCGACTCATTCCCAGCCGATTTTATTGAAGAAATTAACAACAACGACAACAACAAGTCTACTCACCAATTGTAAGAATCACCATGAGGAATATATGGATGCTGTCCATGATGATGATGATGGCGATTGTGATGAGATTTTTCGTATTCCTCGTTTAATCCCCGGCAACGTTCAGTCAACTGTGATTTCTTCCTCAAGGTATTCTGTGAAGTTTAACTTTTTGCAAATTCAATTCATTGCCTTCACAGACAATGTGGCAGAGTTTTCACGTGTGTAAGTAAGTGTATGTGTGCCAAGCAGATTGGTTGATTTAAGTTTTATATTTTTGTTTTTATTTCTTCTTCTTTTTTACGGGTTTTCGCAGTCAGATGCGTCGTCCGTTTGGTTTTTTTTTCGCCGACAATCGTTAAAGTATTTATACAAATATCGCACACAAGAAGAGATTGGATGGCTAGGGAAGAGGATTTTACCATTTGTGGATGAAGGCTGTATCAGTTCGGTTGGCGTTGCTGGTAAATCGTGGTAAAGTTTCGCGTTCGTCCGGATATCTTGTATTCACGTTTTTCTATTCCTTCGCTGCAGTGCACTGTGTGAAAACAAACCGGAAATGCGTGAAATACGGCATTAGTATGAGATATATATTTTGCAGGAAACCCGTTAAAATGGCGTTCTCCTTAACTTGTGGTTTCCTTGACTCGAGCTTATGGTATAGCTGAAGCAGCGGCAGCAGCACAAGACGTTTTTGCTTTCTTTGGTTTGGGGTGGCGAAGCAGTGATGGGGCGGGCACCAGCCCACGACTATAAATGATGCGATGGTGGCAAGAAGTGTACGCGTTTCTATGATAAATGTAAAGTATAATCATATTTTGTAGTTGAAACCAGTTTCTTCGATTCATATGGATTTGCTGTTTTTGTTGGTGTTGTGTGTCGTTGGCTTGGTACGACTGTTGGCTCAGTTTATATTTTCACAAGATTCGTTTTCACTGACACTTTTCATTTCGTTTTTCCGCTGGCTGTACCATGAAATGTGTTAAATTTTATTCCTCAGTTTTTCTGTGAATTTGCGTTTATTTCCATCCATGTGCGCCACTTTCTGAAACGTAACAAACAGCAAAAGGGAAGAAAGAAAACAAATTTTATTTTTCTTGTCTTTTTTCACTTTTTCAATTATGAAATGCATAAAACCCCCAGAATGGATGGGTTTCTGTAGGTAGATGTGTGTGTGTGTGTGTTAGTGTATGCGAGAGTTTGTAATCTTATATGAAGACGTACATATATACATTTAAAGAATGTTCAAAAAGTAATGCTATTTTTGTGATTTTTTTCTCGGTCTGGATCAGAGGGCTACAATGAGTATGATTGAGCAAGCTTGATCACACTTAGTGGAAATACAATCAATCTCAAACAGTCAGTCAGATGTAACATGATAATTCGAGTTGCTCATGCGAAACGAAAAAGTTGCGAGCGAACATGAATTGAAGCTTTGTGTTCGAAATCAAACAGCTCTTATGAGTTATTTGTTTACGAACTTATGTTGAATTGTTCATAACGGGGCTATAATCTATGACGAGTCTAATCGCTTTGATTCATCTCCGTTAAGACAGTGATTTGATTTGATCAAAACGCAAATTTTCGAATCTGAGCGAAATCATGATTGTAATTTTAGTAAGGATTTCATAACTAAAAGCTGTCCCCATTAAAGATTTTTTTACAAATTATATTTCATAAACAGACAATTTTTAATTTTATTTGGGTTTGTTGCTTGTTAGACTTCAGTGACTTATTTCTAAAAAAAATAACATTTTTAATAAACGAATACATCAATGGTATTTGTTAAACAAAAAATGTTTAAATATTTTTTTTTATGTTACAATATTGGTCAAAATTTTCATTACAAAACTTTGACCATTTCGTTTGCCTACACAGTGTGTAGTTTCAACAATTTCGGCGCACTATCACAATACTTTTCCATCTCAAATATTATAAAAGTAAAAAAAACTGTCACAACTTGATTGAATGGTTGAATAAACAATGATGCTGGGCGAACTCGATTGAAAGAAAATAAGTAAAAAAAAAACAGTAAGTTCGGCCGAGCCGAACTTTGAATACCCTCCCCCAATTGGTACAAATTTGGCAATTTTTCAAAATTCTTTTAAAATCTTAAAAATACCTAATGTAGCCGCATATTATGATCTATACGACAACGTGGACCTGCATAGGCAACTTTTGTCTCAAAACTATTACAATATTCAAATATGAAACTACAAAAAAAATCTGTTTATAATGTAGCTAAAATAAAAAATACCGAATATAGGGAGGTACCATGGGGGTTATAAAACATGGACCTGCACATACATTTTTCTGTCATAGGCTGTAGGATTCATTACGAACTTCAAATACCAAATTTGAAATAGTTCCGGTAAATAATGTGGCTAAAATCATTAAAATACCGAATATCGGGGGGTACCGTTATATGGGGTTTATACGAAGACGTGGACCTGCACAGACAATTTTCTGTCATAGGCTGTAGTATTCATTACGAACTTCAAATACTAAATTTGAAACAATTCCGGAAAAAATGCCTCCAAAATCATCAAAATACCGAATATCGGGAGGTACCGTTATATGACCCATTTTCTGTCTTAAGCCGTAGTATCTATCTTTAAATACCAATTTGAAAGCAATTCCGGTAAATAATGTCGATAAAATCATTAAAATATCGCATATCTGGAGGTACCGTTATATGGGGACTATACGAAGACGTGGACCTACACGGTCCATTTTCAACAACAAAAAGTCCTGCAGACATAATACATATTTGAGTAAAATTTTATCAACCTACTTCATTTCGTTCGGAAGCTAGAGTGATATCCACAGACGGATAGACGGACGGACATTGCTGAATCGACATAGAATTTTATGCTGAGCAAGAATAAATATACTTTGTGGGGTCTAAAATATTTTACAAACGGAATGACAAACTTAATACACTCTCCATACTACGGCGGAGGCTGTAAAAATCACAGTTGTGATTGCTCAATTCAATTCAAGAAAATGCGACAAAACAATTTTTTGTTTGCTTTTACAGCGTTACCTAAAATTCGACGTAGCGTACACAAATATTCAACTTCCCCACTATGGTGAAATGTTTTGTATGTCTGTATTACCCAAATACGCCAGGTTCATATCTATAAATCTGCCAACTTAAAGCTTTGCAAAAATTACTATTTTTCAACATTTTTCTAATTATTATATTTTCCAATTACAAAATATGCAATTTTTTGAACAAAACAAGGAAGGAACAAATCCTATTTTCAACACACAAAAAATTGTTTATGGTGAAAATCCTTCATAGAAAATCGACTGACTATGTCGAAATTTAAGTAACTTTATATTGGGGCTTTAATCGGATTCTGATTAGGATATGTTTACATTGCTTAAAATATATTTTCTTAAATTACAAATATAATATGGCCTGTTTTTAAGGGTGTAGGCTTGGTCGTCAAATATAGGGAACTTACTGTTCAAAATTGTATTTAACATATAAGTTCAAAATATTGTCTGAATAGTAACAACAACAATTAAGCTGGGGGTAGCTAGTAACAGTTTATAAAGTTGCCGACTCATCATATGACTATTTATAAATGTATGTTTAAGGACCATACGCAACCCAAAAGCATGATGATTACTTAAAAAAATCTTCGTTCGACATGGTTATAGTTACCATTTAAAAAAGGTTTTTGCTACTCCTGCGCAATTATTTCTTTGTTAGTTAAGCCTTTTTTGCATTTTAGCTAACGATATATAGCCTTAACCATACACACAGGGCCTAAACTATTTTTTTCTATACTTCGCAAAATTTAAGTAGAGTTTCGACATTTTATACAGGCATTTGTAGAAATTGTACAAAATATGGAATATGCCGGTCCATGGTTTTAGTAAAACCTATATAAGGTATTTCAAGTATTTTTTTACATTTTAGCCATCTTTTTCATACCAATTTCGGTAATTATCAATATAGGCCCACATATGAAGGTATCCCCTATATCAGCTATTTCCGGTGTCTTGGCCACATTTTTCAATTAATTTAGCTCTAATTTGGTTTCTTAGGGAGTAGGAAAGTTCTTTCCAGAAAATTGCCAATGTAGATTGGTGTTTTGAAGTAGCAACCATGTATCGGAACCTCGTGCTTTTACTTATTTCGAGGTGTTTCACAACAATTTCCGATCGATTTGGCTAATCTAACAGAAAAATTCCAGCATATGAATATATTTTGGTATAGTCCCCATGTCCACGTTCCAAACCCATATTGTCTTGGTGTTGAGAAATTCTGAGTGGAGATAATCGTTTTGGCTAATAATATCAAGACAAGGATGATTACTAAGATATAGAATATCCAGAAGAAGCTGTTGACCATAACACAGGGTCTGGTTTGTCTGGTGATATTTGTTAACATTCTATCGTGATGAACCAATTGACCCAATGGTAAAATCAATTTGAATTCAAAAATTTACTCATTCAACTTTACTTTTGCGAGCAAAGTTTTAAAGTTACCAAAAAATGGACTAACTATCCAACATGAAAAAATTTGGCGACTTTACTACAGCTGTGCAATTTGACAACACTTGTATTTATTATGCACGTACACACACGTTTTTATCTTTGAATATTTGCATATATATATAAATGCATAAATACATACATACATCCAGACACATATACACATATGCACTCTCCACTGTTGAGTCGGTTTACGAAACACCAGAAGTAGAAAAACAACTAGGAAGTGGATTTCATCAGAAACTATGAATCATTTTCCCAATGCCTTTCTTGCCGCACAGTTTCTTGAGGTTTGTTGGGGATTATGTGGCGAATCCTTGTAAACAGTACTTTAAGCCCAATTTAAAGGAATTGGTTGGTTTGACGTTCGGTTAGAGAATCCATTCCTGCGGGTGTTGTTCTACGGTTGAGCTAACTGACGTTGCTGTGCGAATGGAATCAATAAGAAATTCCCTGTAAGCACCTAATACCTTTTCTAATGGATGGTGTTTTATTTGCAAATAGAAATTAGCAGCAGTCGGTGAGAAGAGTAAAGAGTGTAGAAAAATATAGTTAGATAGCTTATTAATAAAAAGAAAACAAACATTTGTGGGTGGTACTTTTAGTGAAACATAATAATATTTCTGTGAATGTCTGAAAGTGTGAATGTTGTTAAAAGAATGTAAAATTGGTTGTTGTATTGTTTATATTTGTAGTACAAATTAAAGTTCTGTACTGTAGGTCGATATCTAAGTAACGGGTAAAGTGCTGAGAATGGTATTTTTCAGCCTATATATATTTTCAACCCTCTACGGAACCAACTTTCTATGTATTTTTAAATTTTATTAAATTATTTTGGTTAAAGTATGAGTTTCTATCATTTTACACTTGTTACTCAAAGCGGCATAACTCAATAAATGCATTTTTCAATTTTTTATGAATATTTCTATCACATCAAGTTGATATCCGTAGAACTAAAGGACTTACAGCTTGGGAGTTCATATATTAGTTAACAACACAGTATATTGAGTTTATAAAGCACTTAACTAAATCAAATCGGTTCAGATTTCGATATAGCTCCCGTATATATCTGTATCCGATTTGACGTTAATTGTGCACCATATGATTAATATTTTCGAACATACGACCGAATTCAGCAAATACTTCAAAGTTGGTTAAAATCGGATAAGAAATGTCTATAGCTCTCATACATGTGTTTCATCCGACTTGGGGTAATATGTACTCTACAACAATGATATTTGGAACGAGATATTCAATGCAGCTCAGAAATACCTATGCTAAGTTTTATCGTGATCGGTTCAGATTTGGATATAGCTCTATATATATCTTCATCCTATTTGGCGGTTATTGTGCACCATATATTTAATATCAGTCCAAATTAGATGGATATTTGCACATTCAACTGAATTTATTGTGGAAGCAAATACTACATTTCTTGAAACTCGTTTGCCTCATATCTATTGCTCCGATATAATTTAATAATATAATGATTCTCGTATTAGGCACTCTGCTGCAATATTATTATTCGTCAAATATGGTGGAAATGGATTCTGAGTTGGATATACACCCCATGTATTATTTATCTCTGATTCCAAATATAACTGCTGCAAAGCCATAATACGTTGGTACGTTAGAATCTATGCTCTCCTCCTTTCATCAAATACCAAATTAGGTAACAGTTAAAACGCATATCCAAAACAATCCACAATCCTAGACACCAACATACATCCAAATTAGTACTATTTAGTACATTTCGAACAATTATAGTACGCATTGGCAAAAACACCAAAAGAATTCAACACCAGGTATCCCAACTTGGAGCTATTTCGTACTTTTCATGCACTAGCACTAGTATAAATTACCAAGAACCACTTTTTGTGGTGGTTACATTTTAGTCTCCCCGAGTTAAAGCCCAGGCCTCGGTATTTATACTCTACACCACATAGTGGTAAGGGTATTATGACTTTGTGCATTTCTCTGTAACATGGAGAAGGAAGCGATATAGACATTCATAGAATCACTTTCTGAGTCGATTTATGCATGTCAGTCCTTACGACCGTCCACGTATTCTTGTGAACAAAATGCAGGTCGCATTTATTATCCGATTGAGATGAAATTGTGCAAACTATATTTGTTTGGCCAAAGACGAACCCTATTAAAATTGGGGATTTAGATATAGCTCCCATATATATTCAACCGATTTCAGGTTAATTGTGCACCAAATGGCCAATATAAATTCAAATGACCTGAATTTTGGCACATCCGATCGAATTCTGCCTAGAAGCAAGCACGGTGAAAATCTGATTTAGTGTTTAAGTGGCCTCACATTCGTAATATGCATTCGACAACAATTATATTCGGTACTAGATAACAGATGCAGCCCACATTCGGAATATGCACTTCATAAGAATGATGCTTGTTATCAGATATCAGATACAGCCCAGAAATATCTCTTCCAAATTGTATCAAGATGTGTTCTGATATAGATATAGCTCCCATATATCTTCAACCGATTTCGGGTTAATTGTGCACCAAATGGCCAATATAAGTTCAAATGACCTGAATTTTGGCACATTTGACCGAATTCAGCCTAGAAGCAAGCACGGTGAAAATCGGTTCATATATAGGTATAGCTCCCATGTATATTTTTCATCTGATTTGGTGTTTAAGTGGTCTCACATTCGTAATATGCGTTCGACAACAATGGTACTAGATAACAGATGCAGTCCATAGTTACTTCTGTTCAGATATAGCTATAGCTCCCATATATAGGTTTCATCCGATTTGGTGTTTAAGTCCCCCACATTCGTAATATGCACTCCATAAGAATGATGCTTGGTATCAGATATCAAATACAGCCCAGAAATACCTCTTCCAAATTGTATTCTGATTTGGATATAGCTTCTATATATATCTTCAACCGATTTCGGGTTAATTGTGCAAAAAATGGCTAATATCAGTCCAAATGACCTAAATTTTGGCATGACCTACCGACTTCAGTTCAGAAGTAAGTACCTTAAATCGATTCAGATATAACTATCTCCCATATATATGCTTCATCCGATTTGGTGTATAAGTCCCTCACATCCGTAATATGCATTCGACAGCATTGATATTTGGTACCCGATATCTTTTAGAGCTCGGAAATACCTCTGTTAAATTTTATCAAGATCGGATCAGGTTTAGATGTAGCTCCCATATATATCCTTAATGCGATTTCATGATTATTGTGCAAATAAATAATGGATTTTTTGGACGTACATTTCCATTTTGTGGAACTCGGATCCGATATATATATATTTTTTTAATACAGGAGGAGTTAAAAAAACTGCAACAAAGTCAAACGATATAATTTTTACATTTTTTTTTTTAATTTTATTGAAAGCAAAAAATATCGAAAATGGGATCAAATTTTAGAATTTGTTCGAATTGGGCACGAATTACGGCCTTTAAACGGCCAATGAAACCGTCACACGCTGCCCGAATGTGATCTGCGGTATTTTGGCCCATTCCCGGCTAAGCACTTGCTTAGGTGATCGACACATTCAGCTGACCTCTTTGGCAAGTAAACACGATCATTTTTTTATCTTCGGCCACTGCGAGGCGGGTTTCGATCAAGTCGCTTCTTTACTTTTCGAACCATTTCTGCTGATGTTGCTGTTTTCTTCCGTCCATGTCATTGACGTCGGGCTACGCTACCAGTATCACGGTAACGAGCGATTGTACGAGACGCAAAAGATTTATTCACATTTAAAGGCTGGAGTGCTCTAACGATAGCCACTTGTGGTTTTCCGGCCAAATATAAAGAAATCAAACTATCACGCTTGAATTCCATCACAAAAAAAAGGAATAATTTAGTCTGAAGTTGGTTGCAGTTTTTTCATCTCACCCTGTATATACATGTTATTTGGTATAAAGGATTAAAATGTCTCCGTCAAATTCAGTGAAAATCGATTCAGAATTGGATATGCTTTCACTATATTAGATCCGTCTGAAACCAAATTATAACTGCTCTAATATATTGATAGGTGATATGATCTATTGCAAATAAATTCTTTGTTGGGCTCCGCCCAACTTTTGACTTTTCCTTACAAGTTTTAATAAATATTAATTAAGATCGATACTGTCCTGGAAGGAATATAATACAATATTGAAAAATATATCAAAAAATGGTTAAATGTATTTTTTTCTTAAGTCCTGATCTACAAATTGCACAGAATTTATATGTTACGATAATGGGATTAGCAGTGAATTACTATGGTCAGAACTATGAACTTTCTTAATAAAATATAACCTATTATTTTATAAAAAAAATAATATTTTTATTTAGTAAGCCTTAACTTTTTGACAGCTCACAAAAATATCATAAAATATACTAGTTCTAGTATCTCATATGCTCACATTGATTCGAATACCCCCATTCTAATATGACTATTTCAATATGGCTGCTACACTACAGCTATTTCCACGATTTTCAAAATATGGCATATTGGTTTCCAAATAAATTATAATCGTGTAACTTGTTAACATCTATTTGTTGTTATCAATAACGACCTCTAGCTGACATATGTACGACTTTAAATTATTTAAACGATGTTATATTAAATTTCATCATCGCCATCATTGCTCCATGTTTTTGCTATTTTGAACATGCATTCATGCTTCAAATTATTGCTAGCGCTGTAGTCAAATTAATAAACATCCCGACCTGGGGTTGAAATAAATAGTCGTTACACTGGGAGCAGATATGCACAAAATATAGCGACCGCATCGGATGAACGCAACACAAAACAACAAAATAAAGTTGAGTAAAATAGGATCCCTTGTAAAAACACAAAGCGGCGTATTCAAATACACATATACACACCGACAGATAAAAACAACAAAAAAATTACAGAGGATTGCCAAAGGCAAAATATAAACTCGTTCACAATCGGACCATCCAAAAGACTGACGGACGGACGGACGAACAGACAGACAGCTAGACGGAGTTCATTTCTCGATGATCTCTCGCAGAAACGACCAGGAAAAACGCAATAGATTTTTGAAATAAATGAAAAACCCCAACGAAATATGAGCTGTACATTTGTACGTGGTTCCAGTCGGCCCCTGGCAACCATTCATCCATTGACTGGTGTTTGTTCTCGTTTCCCCCTATTCCCAGTTAAATCCTGGCCAAGGCTAATGGTTGGATATGGTGGACGGCGAACAAAGGACGACGGCAAAAAAGTTGGTTGGTTTCATGACGAATGACCGCAAGTGAGGCTGAAAATGTAGCCGTGTCCACAAAACGAATGAACAATGTGCAGCTGTATTGCGATACCCTGGAAAAGTAACAAAACAGAATTTACTTTATGACTAAAATCTATTTATTATAGCATTCTGTGCGTTTCTCTATGCCATTGTTATTGTTGCTGCTGCTGCTGTTGTAATTTTTGTTTTGTGTTCGTTCATCTCTCAGTTTCTCGTTGCCGCACTGGTTTTGCAATCATTGTTCGGGTTTTATTGGCAAAGATACGTTATTATGATTTGCTTGGTTATTTTAGATAATGGACATTGTACTGCAGCGCTGGGCCCTCGCCCTTTAATACGAAAAATATGTGGATTAAATGAGATTTTAAATTTATTTTCAAAAGGAAATCCCTCGGGAACAACTAAAGATCCCCATAGTAATGACAGATACCAATTGGTTGCAAATCATAATGGTAATCATGGTGGCAGTAACGATCTTGTGAATGGTATTCTTACTGAGACTTATGACAAATAGAGAGACTGTTGTAGATACAATACAACGTTATATGGCAATGTATAAACACCCATATAATTCTCTTAATAATCATGATTTAATGATAAGAATAACGGGTTGCACTTTTGTATTAAATATGAGATAAATTTCAAATGCGTTTTTATACTGCTTTATTCCCATAAAGTTGGAGGGAGGGGGTAGAAATATAGATACACGAAATTGTACAGATAGTTTAATTTAAAGGGCAGGTGGTAAATGTGAAAAACACCTTACACGTGAAATGTGAATTTGAGGAAAATTGTATTCCAAATTATTGCAGCATTAAAAACATTTGTGTTTTGTCCTTCATCATAGTATGAAGGGTATATTATGTTTGTCATTCTGTTTGTAACGAAATCGAAATACTCATGTCAGACGCAAAAAATTACATATTCTGGAACAGCGTAAAATTCTAAGTAGATGTAGCGATGTTCGTCTGTCTGTCTGTTGTAATCAGCATTCGAAAATAAACAGTACGCAAATGTAGTGTACTGTACCGGTACAGTATCACTAAAAAAAATTTAGTGATACTGTACCGGAGCACAACGATGATCGTAGTGTACCGCAGTCGGAGCGCTAAAAATCGTACTGTGCCGCAGTCGGAATATATCCATATACGGAATATATCCATATATATCTTCAACAGATTTCGGTTTAATTGTGCACCAAATGTACAAATGACAATGACCAAATGACCTGAATTTTTGAACATCCGGCCGAATACAGTCTAGAAGCAAGTAAAATTTAGAGTTGATCGGATCAGATATAGCTATAGCTCCCCTATATATGTTTCATCCGATTTGGCGTTAAAGTCCCTTATATGCATAATATGCATTTCATAACGATGGTGTTTGAGACCGGGCATCAGAAACTGCTAGAAAATACCTTTGCCACATTTTATCGAGATCGAGGATTTTTATATAGCTTCGATACACATCCTTAATTGATTTTACGGTTATTGCTGGAGTATTTTGGAAAGCAAGGTTGGCACTAAAAATACCAAAGTGTCTATCACTTCAAGCAAGCGCTTCGCCGGGAATGGGCCAAAATACCGCAGATCAACATTCAGGCAGCGTGTGACGGTTTCATTGGCCATTTGAAGGCCATATTTCGTGCCAAAGGTGACAAATCTAAACTTATTCTAAAATTTCAGCGGTGTAGGGCATCATATAGTCGGCCCCGCTCGACTTTTGCAATGCAATGTTAACTCTTGAACGAGGGGTGGATTATCTTTGCTTATTATCTTTTACGGCAATTTTGTTTCTTGATACATTCAAAAAAATGTGCCACATTACTAAAGGATTTTTTATCTTCGTATAATTGATTAAGGGACCAATTACTGAATTAACGTCGAATAGTAGATGCATCACTTTAAACTCTCAAAACAGCAGTCAGACAACAGACTGATTCGCATTAAGAAAAAAATCATAAAAAACACCCTGTATTTTGTTCAATATAATGAAACCAGTAAACAAAGGCCAATAGTTTGGAATGGTCGACGTTATGATACCCTACACCAATATGCCTACACGTAAGAAATAAACGTTTATATAGAGAATTTATGTAGGAACTTTAATATAAATTCAGATGAAACATGTATATGGGAGCTATAGCTATTTTAACCGATTTCACCAAATTTGGCACACCTTCTTTCAGGCTATGCTCGGTCGTATGTGACAAAATCCATTCAACTCGGGCTCACATTAACAATTAACAAAAACTTAATTCGTATCAAAATCAAAAGCAACATGTATCTTTTTCGCACCCTGACCACTCTGTGCTTTGGGGCATAAAAAGTCAGTAATCTCTTAATTTGGTTTTTTTTTTTATTAAAATCCGAAGTCAACAATTTGCCACCCTTTATTTAACAGTTTGCTGGATGTATAATGTAGACTATTAAGTTAATTTTTTTGTTTAACTTGAACTATTTTACCCTTCAACACTCGGCAATGTGTTAACAAACTAACAATATGTACAATATTGTTTAGCAAATGTTGACCCTAGGGTTAAAATCAGATTAGAATGATTATAATACTTTTCGATAATGTTTTCGGATATTTAAAATTAAGTACTTAACTTTAAAATATTCTTTATTTTTATTTAGATGCAAATAGCTTTTATTAATTTTACATGTTGGCATTGAGCAACATATAGTCGATTTAAGAATTCTCAATTAAAACCATCAAAATGAGAGATATTTCAAGGTATAACACATAAAAAGCAAATTGTGCCTCATTTTTTCAGGCAAAAACTATTTCCTAATTTCCTGCAAACTCAAAGGAAATACTAAAAGTCACTTTCACTATAAATGAAAATTATTGTTGAGTTGTCGATGTTTTCTATAGTTTCCAACAGCATCATTGACAATTAGAGCAGTTTGCTCGATATAACCTATATTAACTTTTCTATAAAATTTGAGCGAATTGTTAAATAATATCGGCTACCAAAAAATTTGTGGCTTGAAATTTTTCAAACAATGGGATGCATAATGATGAATAAAAAAAAACAAAATACGGCAAAAATAACCCGAGATCTGTTCATATAAAAACACCATTCTTTTTCAGGTTTTCTGGAATATAACTTTCTCATTCGGTTTGTAACACCTCGAAATATATACATTTCCGGTTTGAATTTCCTAATAGGTACCACAGAGTATGACAGAAAATTGTCTATGAAGGTCCATCTTATCTTATCTCTTATCCCCATGTAAGGGATCAAAATAATTTTTAGTATGGTAAAAATTGGAGAACAATTTTCCAGTCAAATGAGAAGTAATGTGGAATTTACTGTATTTTGTACACCTCATAATTGAGAGCTGAATGATTTAAGAATAGCCAAAGTTAATTACTTATTTAAACCCATTTGCACCTCAGATTGTCTGTTTGAACTTGAAGGTGTCTGTTTGAACTTGAAGGTGTACTACTACATGAAGAAAATTCTGAAATTTGTAGATATGTTGAAATTTTTGTGTAAGATTTCCACCCCAAATATACGTTTTTAGCCAAATCCTTTGAAATATGGTAAAATCAGGAGGTACCTTTATATGGGCACTACTCCGAAACATCAACATACATTGAAATCTTTCTTCTACCCCTTATAATCCAATATGACAAATAGAGGCCAAATCAAAAATATAGCTATTTTACACCCATTACCGTAAGATGGGAATTCATTTTATTTGCCATTAAAATTGTAAGTTGCAGACCCCATAAAGTCCATATTTTTCATCATAGTATAATCCAATGACGATTCAATATTCGGTCTCGTGGTACTTTCTTATATTTGTAATTTGTTCATGTTTTCACAATTTATTTCATATAGATGTACACCCCAAACCAATATTCTCTTGGGGGTTACAAATTCAATAGAATACAAAATTTTCTTTTCTGACCACACATTAGATGTGAAAGTGAACTTGGAGACACTCTAATGTGGGGACTTTACTTAAATAAATTCCTATGGGGCAATTATCTGTATAATGGTTCCCTACCCCAAGGTAGCATAAATACAATTTTTTAGCCAAATCAATTGATGAATGTGATCAAGAACAATATGGGCCCTACTCCAAAAATTTCGAATTTTATACGAAGAGGTTCTCTACCCCCTTAGAAACAAAGATACCAAATAAAGGCCAAAAAAAAGGAAAAAAGTGGCCAAGACCCCAATATAGCTTATATCATACAATGGTTATATAAATATGAAATCGGGTTGTACCCTTATCAGTGAGTTATGATCGATATCATGACCTGCAAAAGCGATTTAAGGTATCTTTAATGTTTGGGAAGAATTTCTGGAAGGATAGAAATCTTTTTCTTACTAATAGTCCCATTGGCTCTACTATTTTCCACCCTTTATATTTGGTATTTTACTGATTGTACTCCCAAAGAATTTTGCATTTTGAGGTCTCATTGGACGGATTATTGTCACATGAAAGGAGTAGTTCCACGCTTTGAAATGAGCCCCATTAGGCTTTTTCGGTAATTTTTGTTTGTTTAAATGTGCATCTTCCAGCTGAACCACGATGTCGGCCTGGGAGTTGAAAGGTAGATGTCACTTAGCATCGTATTTCGCACTTATTTCATTTTTTTGTGAAAAATTGTATATAGTACACATTATTCTTTATTTTGTTCAAAAAAATCCACTGAATTCAATATGATAATGCAAACTGAAAATATTGACAAAAGAAGAATAACAAATTGAAAAAATCTTCCTCTTGTTTGCTGATTTTTTACAGCAAATGATTAAAGGTCCTTACAAAGTTTGTCAATAGAATGTACCATTATTTCAAAATTCGATTCCATTGAAATTTTTTTTTGCGATTTTTTCCCGATTTGAGAATTGTTGCAATGAGATCTCTTTTTTTTAGAGATTTTGAAAAAGTAATTATCTTTAAACTTTGGTGTGACTATGTTAAATTATTTCGATATTATCTATTCCGTTTCGCCACCACATAATTCGGTACTACACTTCCATTTAACCCGACATCAATTTCAATTCTCAAGAAATCAAATCAAATCAATAAATTGGTATTAACATTGGAATTCAAAAATAAAATATAAAAAACACTACAAATGTACATTAGAAAAAAATAAGTCAAAATGGAAGAAAATCATTCAAAATAAAACATTAACAATAAAACATTTCAAAAGTCAAAATGAAAATGTTAATATATCACATTTTTACGCGATTTTTTCGGATATTATCCTTTTCGGACAGGAGACAATTCCGAATTTGTACGAATCGTTAAAATTAGTCCAGCGGTTCTTAAGTTATAGGCGTTGAAACTAACACAACTTTCTTTTATATATATAGATTATTTATTTTTTTGAAAATTTCCAAATTCTTTCCAAATAGTGGGGGGTATTCAAAGTTCGGCCCTTACTGTGTTTTCACTTATTTGGTATTTAAAACGTTTATTGTCCATGTTTTTGTAAACACCCAATAACGGTTACCATCGAAATTAATTGTATTGGTTTTAAGAAAATATTTATGGTTGTTATTTGTACAACGTGTTACGGCTATAGAGTAAATTTGAAATTGGATGGAACTAACATATGAATGATATATCTTAATCGATTTCCACTGAATGATGTAATATCCCTCACTATTAGAAGACTTAAATTTAAATCGGATGAAACATATACATTGCAACTAAATATAGATCGTGGTAGACTTTATTTTAATAGAAACAAGATAGTGTGGCCCAAAATTCAAACTTATCGGACAAAAAAATTTGGCAAATACAAATATATGGATAGCACCATGGATGCCCCAAAGCGATCTATGGGTTAATTTCGCATCCTTATGTGTGTTACATACAAATACACAAAGACATGATATCTTATTAGGGTCGATCGAAATCTGTTTATGTTTTGGTATATCCTCCTAGAGTTTTGACGGCAAAAATCTCTCCGATCATTTTTGTTTAAAAAATGATATTTTAAACTTCTAGTGAGGATAAATAAGAATTACATATTACTGGTGATAATAGGGTTGTTGTTGTGATGAATTTCCAAAAGTTCCCATTGTAGGAGTTGGATTTAGGGATTATCACATCACAGCGCGGGCAAAAGACTAGTGTTTTTTTTTTTTTTTTTTTTTGTCAGAAACTTTTTTTAAGTAGGCTTCAGTGCACTATTAAACTCGCTCTTTGAATTTCATTTAAAATAAACGGAAATAAAGCAAGAAATACTGTTCTTTCTCTATCAAGGAAATCCTTGGACCCCGGAGAGGTTACAAATTCAGTCATTAAATGATGTTATTTGACCGCATTTCGGTTACAACTTCACTACCTTTTGGGAATTTTTAAATGTTTCAATAATTCATTTCAAAATAATTTTTATTCAATTTTATGGCATATACTTCCAATCTTTCTAAAGAAACTTTGCTTGAGCATTTGCTATACATACAATACTCATATATACATACATAGGGTTATATTCGCAAAAATGTATGTCACCGGAAGATTGTGTCAAACTGCAAGTCACTAACAGATTATTAATTAAGCAACAATTAATTTCAACAATCCTCTGTGTAATTTGTCAACTGTACTTTGCCTTGTTCGGTGTAAAATGAAAAGGGCCTAATTGTAATCAGCAGTAACAGTGGAATTACTCCCAGCCAGCACCGGGGTATGTATGTACTGAGGGCGCGAAGCATGACAAGGCCAATGTAATTGTGGAAGGGATTGTTGTGTGTATGTTTATGTGAGTGCGTGTGCATGTGTTTGTTTGTAGCAAATCACACTCCCCCTCTCTCTCTCCATTACATTGGCACACTAACAAATGTACCCAGAAAATTACACCGCCAAATCTCAGCTCGAGTAAAACATTTTTCTTTATTTTTGACAAAAACACCATGTTCAACATGCTGCACAAGAAAAGAGTACACAAAAAATTAAGAATAATGGCTGTGGAGCAATGGAGATGATGAAGAAGAATGAAAAGTATTTTACCTTCGTCATTGTCATGATAATTAATTTAAAATGTACTCACACCAGGCAGCCATCGACTGAACTCTGGAGTTTATTTTGTTACCACGACTCTTGGCGCCGGTGGCACACACAAACTCGCACAGCAACACTTGATTTGACTAGAATGCGTTTTTTGTTTTATTTTGGGATATGCTTTGTTGTTGTTGTTGTTGAATGTGTGATGGCCAGAAAGGATTCGATGAGCACAGCTTAAGTAAAGCAACAACAACATGGTGTGAAGAGGGCTTTTGATACGCACGCATACAGACACACACCCGCATACACATGCACACACACGCGCACACACCAGTTGAAGCCTGGCATGGTCGTTGAGTGGGAAATCAAGTCAATTTAAATCAAGTCAGCACTTGGCCCGTCTCACACTAGTCAAACAACAAACACCAACATTGAACCTTTTGACTTTGTCATCCTCTGGTACGGCTGGCAGTGTTGACCTAAGCCAACACTCACACACACCTTCGCACAATGAATTCGAGCTTCATTTGGATCAGCAGCAAAACGGAGTGTGAAAGAACTTTGTTTAAAAAATGAAATTTCGTGCCACACTGAAAAATAGTAGTCGCTCTCAAGTCAGGGAAGACGAACGAACGGAAAAAAGAGTCAAGTGTCAAAATCAGATTCCGATACACCCTTCTGAACACACGTCCGTCCATACATGCACACATTCTTAAGTATATGAACCTCGCACTAATACAAAATGACATGTATTCTGGAATGGATGTTTGGGTGGGTGTATGTGTGAGTATGTATTGGTGCTGTGAAATATGCTCCACTCATTCCTGCTGTAAGCCACATGAGGTATTGACAATAATGTGAGAACGAACGTGAATGCCAAAAAGTAATGGCACCTTTGTTAGTCACATACCCACCTAATGCCATACCAACAACGAGCAAAGCTTCATCAACCGAAAACGAACCCATGTCGAGCAGGACTAAAACAAAAACCCGAACGAGTTGTGATGATGCAAACAAACACAACAAGCAAAATACTCGACACCATCAAAATCATTCCTCCAAAATGGCAGAAGACCCGTACGTGAGTGTGTGTACGAACGATGGATGTGGATGTGCCAATACGACGACAGATCTCGACAATGTTTCGGGATGCAAAGGTGAATTTCATTCATTAAATTCATTTTCGTTTGCGGAAATTCTTTTTATGAAATTTCCCATCCCCGGCAAAAATAAAAACAAACGCCCGTCCTTATCTTCATCACATGAAAATTAATAGAAAATTCTTATTTGCCACATTCACTTTAAATGCTGGCGAACAAACAGCAAACACCTGACAGCCTGCCTACATGCTGCGACAATGTGCGGAGGCATTGGAGCGTGTTCTATTCTTCTCGGTCGCCATGAATAGAAAAGCAAATTACGAAAAGTAACAGGTAAAGGGATTAATAAAGTTCTATACGGCTTAATGTGCGTATGACAAGTTCTGGGAAAAGGCTTAATGAAGACTCATCCAAAACAAAGCGGGAAAAAAATGTTGAGTTATTTTGTGGTGGTCGTAACGAGTGATGCCAGTGATGTTATGTTTAGGATTTTCTTTTTCTAGGGATTGAATATCTGTATGGAAATTGAATTTCATTGGTGACACTGAAGTTGAGACATTCATGATTTCCGCACAAAAGAGCCTGAAGCTAAAATAATAGAATGATGCATGTAAAGCTGGGAAAATTTTGATTATGGAATTTTATAATATGGAAATTGACAAAATATTTTAAAATATTATGAAAATGTAGTATATACCATGAAGATCAGTTTTGGTGCGTTGTTTCTAAAAAAGCACGATCGATGTAAAATTCGAATGTTGGAAGCATTTAGTTCAAACATAGAAGACGTCAATAAGTTCGTGTTCGTTGACCCGTAATTTAAAATAACTACCAAAGATCACCTGTTGTTTATGTTTTTTTTTTAATTAAGTTTTTTTAATTAACACGATTCTCAGTATATTACATATATGATTTGTTGCTATGTAACCAGGGCTGCCAACAAAATTTTAAGAGAAAACCATTATAGGCATAATAGGCATTTTCACTGTTAACAAGTAAGCAAATTCTATAGTCATGCGAGATCGACCATGTGATATCCTACAAGCCTCCTTATGTCCAAATCCATTTTGGAAGATTTCGCTTTTGAAATAATGTCATAGAGCATTGCCCAAATAACACCCTTAGCTTTTTAACCAGGAGCATTTGCCCAATATTTACGTACTCCATCGTTTTAGTTGTTGTGGTCCATTTTACAGCTAAGTATAATCCAATGGTCATCAAAAATGTTAGACTTCTTTGCTGTCCTTAACTCTCTTCTCAGGCAAAACTCCGTGCCGATTGGTTTCAATTGTTTGATCAGGAAATTGTTGGTTCATTTGAACCTCTAAAGTAATTTTTTTATCTCCAAATTTAGACTTATCTATATCATTTGCTTGATTACAATATTTAGCTATATTCGTCAACGAAATCAGCATATGGATGGATTTCGTCTATAATTTATTTTCAGCGTTTGGTTATTTTTCACACAAAAGTAGTGGTCCATTCTACCCGTTGTCTTAAAGTGTAACTTCATGCGAGATTTCGTGTCCTTTGGTTTCTATTTGTGACCTTTATAACGGCTGAAAAATCAGGAATATTTTTTGTTGTTGGTCCATTTCAAACCAATATATATTAATACTAGCTGGCCCGGTCCGCGTTGCCGGCCCGTAATTTTAGTCTTTAATGCTATTATATCATCCACCTTGGAAAGGAGAGTATATTAACTTTTAATTCCATTTGTAACATCACTAAATGTTCGTCATAGACCCCATTAAATATGCATATATATTCATAATCACCATAAAACTCTAAGTCGATTTGTCCGTCTGTATGACTATTTGTTTAAACTACGATACAGCCCACATTTTTTGGCGTATAGCGTCAAAATTTAGCTGAAAAATTTGTATGGTGTATAGGATGGTTGGTATTGAAAATGATCACGTTTTGGTATAGTCCCCATATAACGGTACCTTTTGAAATTCGGTATTTTGATGATTATTGCCACATTTCTCCTCGGATTTGTCTAACACATATAACGATACCTACCTATATTGGGTATGTTGATAATCTACACATTTACGCGTATAATTGTTTCAAATTTGGTATTTTAGAAGGTTTGATAGATGACCATCCTTGAAGTATAAAGAATTTTGTTACTTTTATATAAAAATGTTTCCTTTACCCTCAGATGGATGGATGTTTTTAAAGTAATATGAATTATTTGTCATTGAAATTGCGCGTTGGAGACCCCATAATTTCCATATTTTTTATCATAGTATAATTCAAAGACGATTAAACAAATGTCCGGTTCTTTAAATCATAGGATGTTTATACAAAACGTGATTAGTTTTTGCATGGAAGGTTTATTCCCAAATTACCAATATTTTTCGAAATTAGTATGAAGATATGGTTAAAATGTAAGATATACTTGAAATAGGGTTGTATCCTTATCGGGGGTTATGGTCCATATCACGAACTGCAAAAGTGATTTAAGGTATCGTGAAAGTTTAGGAAGAATTTCTGAAAGAATAGAAATCCTTTTCCCTTTATATTCGGTATTTCATTGATTGTAGTCCCAATGAATTTTGCACATTGATTTATCATTGGACGGATTATTGTCATGTGATAGAAGTAGGTAGGTCCACGTGTTGAAATGAGCCCCATAACGTTTTGTCGGTTATTTTTGCTTATTTAAATGTGTTCGCATACACTTCTTTATAGTTTTTAAATTGAAAAAATTTCACGCCAAAAGGATTTCTTCTTTTATATTTTTATTGGCATATTTTACGCAATTTTTTTTTTTGCAAGATTCCATTCCAATGTTGTATGAATTGTGAAAATCCGTCAAAACGTTATTGAGTTATAAGCATAGTAACTAAAAAACAAATTGAAAAAAATCTCCAACTTATTCGCGGTTTTTTTACAGCCAATATTTAAAGGTCCTTACGAAGTTTGGTCCTTACTATTATTTTGAAATTTGATTCCACTGAAAAAAATGCTCTCAGTTTTTCCCTATTTTAGAGTTTTTGCAGTGCAATATGCTCTTTTTTGATTTTTTAGCAATTTTGGTTTGACCACGTTAAATTATTTTAACATCATCTATTCAGTTCCGCCACTCCATAATTTTCTTCGCTTTCTACTACCCAAAAAGACTACACAACATATTAGAATTAAAAAAAACAAGTAAGCAAAGGCTACAGTCGAGCGGGGCCGACCGTTGAATACCCTACAACACTATAATAAACCATACAGTTTATATAGGCGAGATACTCGAAAGAATTCCACAAGATATTGTGACAAATAATAAAAGAAAACCATCAGGTTCCGTTCTCTAATTTTCGAATAATAGCAACTTAAACTAATTTGCTCATTTCCAATTTTTTGGTAGATGTTGCACGTAAATGGTCTTCCTAGATCTGGAACCAATATTTCCCAAAGACCTATAATCTCTCAGAAGTGGCAAAAGATTAACATTTATTATTGGTTTTTGACTGAAACGCATCTATATGAGATACAGACATTTGACTATATTCTTCAACGAAGTCAGCGTTAACGATAGTCAGAAGTGCGTCTTTCCTGTATTTGTGAATTCTCCAAAAAGTCTCTGTATTTTGTCTACAAAAGTTGGCAAACTATTTCACACATTGAATATTTTTGGATGGCCATCCAAAACTGCTTGGCTTTTGTAATGTCCGGTAACCCCCATTCAAATGTGCGTGAGAATCGGGCGATAATTACGACCTGCAGACAATTTTGCAGTTTTTTGGTCCATTTTAACCCCTAAATATATGGCGATCATCTCCAAAAAGAGTAAGCTTCTATTCTGACCCTCATCTTATCTCCATGCAAAATTTCGTAAGGATCGAGCCATAAATGCGATCTGTATATGATATCCTGATATCCTAACTACTTAGTTTTGTTAGCTGTAAAAATATTACCAAATGTTTAATTCAAAATGAAAATATGCCAAAAATATGACAAAATTGAAAAATTATGAGAAAATTTTACAAAATCCATATTTTCATCTTTAGAGAGATATTTTTATGCAATTTTTTTAGACGTTTTTTCTTTCCTGTCAAGAGGCCATTCTGAATTAATGAGAACTGTGGAAATCAGTTCAGCCGTTCTCGACATATAAGAGATTTTTCAAGCATATCTTCTTTGATAAACGTATATATCGCACATATTTTGCTATATATCCGTTTTGTTGGATGTTAACATCAATGTAAAGATCAGAAGTAACCTTGTCATGGCTTTTGATTTCGCCGGGATTTAAATTATTCGCGGTTTAATGAAAAATTTGGAATTTTTTCAACAAAAAAGATATGGTCTATTTTACCCGCTAAATATTATGACCACCCAAATTGGTAGGCCTCTTCCCCGCCCTAAACTCTAGCTACATGCGAAATTCCGCGTCGATTGGTCTATAATTGCGACCTGTATAGATACTGCAAAATCCGAAATTTTTTCAGTATTTGGTCCATTTCAACCCCTAAATATTTGGCGATCATCTCCAAAAGAAATAGGGTTCTATTCTGACCCCAGACCCACCTCCATTCTGAATATCGTGAAGATCGGGCCATAATTGCGACCTGTAGAGTGATTACAAATTAACATGGACAGACGGACAGACGGACGGACGGACATACATAGCTAGATCGACTCAGCTCGGCGAGCTAGGAAGATCCATATATACTTTCCTATGTGGGAAACCAATATTTCGAGGTGTTACATAATTTTTGGGCCAATCAAACTTATAATACCCCCAAAACATAGTGTTGTAGGGTATAAAAAAAAAAAAACACTACAAATGTACATTCCGAAATAGTAAGTCTAAGTGGTAAAAAATCGTGCAAAATAAAGCATTACTATTGTACACTTCAAAAGTCAACATGAAAATTTTAAAATTTCACATTTTTACGCGATATTTTTTGGATTTTATCCTTTTCTGCCAAGAGACAATTCCGAATTTGTGTAAATCGTTAAAATCAGATCAGCGGTTCTCGAGTTATAAGCGTAGTAACTAACACAACTTCCTTATATATAGATAGATTAGAAGTATGCGTGGTCAGTTCTTTGGCGCCCAAATAAATTCCTAAGTTTGGAGGGAAAGTCAACAGTATCTCGTGTAGTAATTTTCAAACCGAT
The DNA here is from genome assembly GCF_030504385.1 of Musca domestica. Taxonomy (NCBI): domain Eukaryota; kingdom Metazoa; phylum Arthropoda; class Insecta; order Diptera; family Muscidae; genus Musca; species Musca domestica. The sequence continues at coordinate 15,390,951 of NW_026712328.1, read as the reverse complement.
ATCTTCATTATCTGACAAATATAAAGATTTTAGATAAATCAAGATAGTGGGCGTAAAAGTAGGCGTGGTCAATATTTTTTTCTTTAAAAACCTAACTCGGGGTATGACGAACGTTTGTACAAAAAATTATGCAAATCGGTCCAGCCGTTTTCAACTGATTCCGTTACCAACAAACAACAATTGATTTTTATATATATAGATATTGCGGATATTTTTAAAAACAATAAGCCTAGCTCTTCTGAGCCTAACCCTACACTTATGAAAATTTTCCTGAGGATCGTACGATAATTGTAATCTATATATAATAACCCCAACCTTTGTTGTAATGTAAAAAATATTACAAAATGTACACTTCAATATTATAAGTCAAATTAAAAAATCGCATGGGATATAAATATAAAAACAAGTAAAAAAGCAGCTAAGTTCCGAACTTTTAATACCCTCCACCATTTCGAAAGAGAATGATGATGTCCATCAGTCTGTCTGTCCGTCTGTTGTAATTACGCTATCTTTCGAATTGATATAGAAGGCTAAAATGTTGCATACTTGCATAGTTTACCAGTAGGCAGGTTAAGTTTGTAAATGAGCCACATCGGTCCACGTTTTCGTATAGCCCCCATATAACGGTACCGGTATTTTCATGATTGTAGCGACATTATTTACGGGAATTTTTAAAATTTCTTAGAATTTTCCAGAATATATATACTCTGTAGGGTCTATTATGAATATTTCGAGGAGTTACAAACGGAATGACAAAGTTACTGCAAAATCAATATTAACATCATTATTGGCAACTTTTTATGCGATATTTTTAGAGTTGACTCTATTATGCCAAAAAGGCATTCTGAATTGACAAAATTTGCCAAAATCTGTGCAACCATTCTTGAGATAAAAGCATAATAGTTTTGTATACACACATTTTATATATTTCGCTATATATATCCGATATATTTACTATCGGCATCTTCGTAACGGTAAGAATTGACGTATACGTCTATTTGGGATTTCGTCGGGATTAAAAATATTCGCTGTTTAATGGAAAATTTGACTTTTATTAAAAACAAATGTTATTTTCTATTTCACCCACTAAATATTACCCGATGACCATCCAAATTGGACGGCTTCTGTCCAGCCATAAGCTCTAGTTAAATGCTACCTTCCGTTGATTGGTCTATGATTGCGACTTGTAGAGTAACTGCAAAATAAGGACATTTTTCAGTTTTGGTCCATTTCAACCCCTAAATATTTTGCGGTCATCTCCAAAACAATAGGCTTCTATTCTGACCATAACGACACCTCCATGCTAAATTTCGTGAGCATCGGGCCATAATTGCGACCTGTAGCGTGATTACAAATTAACATGGACAGACGAACGGACGAACATACATAGCTAGATCGACTCAGCTCGGCAAGATAGGAATATCCATATACAGGTGTTACATAATTTTTGGCCCAATCAAACTTATAATACCCTCCACACATATAGTTGTAGGGTATAAAAATTGGCATCGTATAAATGTTTGAACTAAAACATATTTTTTGGTTCATAACAAACAGAAGTGTTTATCTCATTTAAAGAAAACAAAAAAAAAAAAAATAAATAAATAAAATAAAAAAATATTCAGAACTATGAATTTTAATGAAAAAGGTTAACAAATTCAGTTTTGTATAAAACATTAAAATAAATCGCAAAAACTAATTTTTCTACAAAAAATGAAGACTTTTCTAATATATAGTTATTAATTCATATTGTCAGTAAACATTTTTATCTATAAATAAAAATTCTATTTTTTGTGATATATTTCATACTTAAGTATAACACAGTGTATTTATTAAGGTCGTGGGAGAATAGCCCTACATGCACATTGCATTCTTCATTATACTTTCAGAATCAATAAGTTTTAAATATTTAATTAGAATGGCAGACAACTTGTGTCGATAGTTTAAAAATCTTAATTTTTGAGGCAAAAATCGGCAAATCTGTATTTGCCATTTTACATTGGAAAATCGTCAAAATGTCGATAAACCGGATCTCCGGGTATCGAAGTATTGGATGTTGTATTTCAAATTAGCCATATAAGCCGGGGTGCGAATGATCGACGAAAAAGTAGTGTTGGGGTTTATTAATTATACGCACCTCGGTTCCAACGTTAAAAGTTTACTTTATTTCGTTGTCTTCACAATAAGATTAAATCTTATAATTACATCGAAATTTTATAATTACACAGTAAATATACGACTTAATTTATGTCAAAATGTTTAAGATAAAGCTAATATGAAGAGAGAAAACGACAAACTCGATACAAAAGTAATGTGTGATGCTGATGAAAAAATGAGGTTTATATACGAAGATTCGTCTTCTAAAAGGAACTAACCTTCTTCATCTGAATGATCGCTCAAATATTATTTTATTTTCCGCCTTTAATGTTATTTTAACTTCTGATTTTTTATATAAATTGCTGAATTTTAAAGTTTAAAAGTATGATCAAACATCGTTTGCAGCAGTCAAGTTGAAGATGCGCGAGAAATTTTCAGTGAATTTGTTAATAAAGAAATTAGCATTATTTTTTTTTCCCGATTTGAAATAATGTACATCATCTTCATACATTTGCTTACTGTAAAAGCAGCAGTTGTGTTATGTCTTGTTACCTTTATCCCCGTTAATACATATTGTAGTCTTTTGGTGAAAAAAAAATGCATTATTAAGCTTAATTTTATGCAGACGAATTAAAGAAATATAATTGTTTTATGCCTAGATCCATGCGATCGATAGAGTTAAAGAATCCAATGGCAACGTTGTGATGAAGCTGTGTTTGGGTCGAAACCCAGACTACTTATCAGAGAAAAGTGACTGACGATGGTATACTCAGACATTTGTGAACGAAGAATATTCTCAAAACTTGTGACATAAAGCAGAAAAAATATATGATCAAAATCCTTAGTAGATTTTGGAACTACATTTTTCCGTATCTCCATATTATATAACTAGTAAAGAAAGTCTTAAAGTCGGGCGTGGCCGACTTTATGATACCCTACACCACTTTGCTAATTAAGTAGAGCTCCACATAACAATTAAAAGTTTTTATGGGAGAATTCAATCATGCATGCTATGATTATATTTATAATTTAAAGTTCAAAAGACTAAATATGCCGAACCATTGTATCTGTAAATTATATCTGAACCGATCTTCACCAAATTTGACATACTAACTCCTAGACTCAATTCGGTCGTAAGTGCCAAATTTCATCCTATTTTGGCAAATATTAGACGCTTGGTGCACAATGAAAGGTAAATCGGACGAAGTTATATATGGGAGATATATCCAAATCCGAACCGATCTCCATAAAATTTAGCAAAATTATTTCTGAGCTGTATTTGATATATTTCCCCAAATATTGTTGTTACAGAGTGCATATTACGGCTGCGGAGGACAAAAATAACAAATCGGATGTACAATATATATGGGAGCTATAGCTATAACTGAACCGATTTCGATCAAATTTGGCATACTTATTTTCAGGCCTAATTTGGTTGTATGTGCAAAATTCCATACAATTCGGGCTGATATTACACGTTTGGTGCACAATAGAAGGCAAATCGGACGAAGATATATATGGGAGCTATATCTAAATTTTTAGCGATTATCTCAAATTTCAATAGGGTTCGTCCTTGGGTCAAACAAATGATTTGTGCAAAATTTCATCTGGATCGGGTAATAAATGCGAACTGTACTTTGTTCACAAAAATACATGGAAAGACGGACGGACGGACATGCATAAATCGACTCAGAATGTGATTCTATGCAGGAAGGTGTAGTGTCAAAAAATATAGTTTCATGTACATTATGTGAAGATAGCCAAAATTTCTAAATTGTTGAGTAAGACTTTAACTTTAACTATAGCAATTTTCATGTAAGGTCTCGTGGACTCAGCTAAAAATACGAGACTATATGGAGAGAAAGCCCAGCTCTCTTAAATCATTATTAATGTGGAGATACATTGGAGAATTTTCTTTCTGGCACAAGTCATCGGCTGGCTCTTTTATTAAAGAACAAGATCTTAAAATGATATAATTGACGTCAGAAAAATCCTTCTATGTATTCAATAGACATATCAGACAATAGAGACACGAAATACTGTGTCTAGCCAATTTAATACCAACTTCGGATTATGATAACTCTTCGTACTTGGTCCTGTGTTTCACAAAACTTAATCATTAACATAATAAATATCGATGATAAGCCTTTTAGATTTTTCGATAAAGTAAATTTTAGAATTCACAGCGTTATCTAAAATTTCATGTACCCAGTAGATGTTTTCACCACAGATGCCAAATATATGTACCAATATGAATATTACCGTTTTATGTAAAGGGTAGAAATGTCAAAGTTTAAAAAAATCAACATTGAAATCAATCAATCTATTGTAATAACTGTACCATAGTTCAAACCCTGTTGCAATAAATTACGTAAATCCATGAACAGCAATTACTAAAAAAAAACTTTAACAAGTTAAAACGTATCAATCGGTTTTGTCAACAGATGTATACTCTCAGCCAATATCTGTTTGTTTACATATGGGGTGAGATGAAGAAACTCCAACCAACTTCATACTGCTGTCATTGCTAACCCACTCGTCCAACAGCTGTTAAAATTATTCCAGTGACAGCTTATTATATTGTTTAAAAGCATACAAAAACATTTTGGTTTAAATTTTCCAGAAAAGAAGTTATTCGTGATGGAATTCAAGCGAGATAGTGTTATTTCTTTATATTTGGCTGGAAAAACACAAGTGGCTATGGTTAGAGCATTCCAGCATTTAAATGCCTAAGAAGTGGAAGGAAGAAAAGAGCAACTTCAGCAGAAATGATCGATCGAAACCCGCGTTGCAGTGGCCGAAAAATGGCTCGTGAGTTGAACATATCGCAATATTCCATTCGGCAAATATTGAAAATTGAGCTCGGGGTAAAGCCATTGAAATTCCAAAAAGTGCAAGAACTTACACTGCAGCAGAAGAAAACAGACTCAAATGAGCTAAAGGCCGAAAGTGGTGAAGTGCCGAATTTGATTTTCTCCGATGAGAAAACATTCGTTGTCCAGCAGTACACAAGCAAAATGATCGTGTACACAAACGAAATGATCGTGTTTACTTGTCAAAGAGGTCAGCTGAAAATATGCACTTTCAGTTGGGCACCAGAACTCAAGCGCCGGCCATGGTGATGGTTTGGGCCACCATAACAGCCGATGGTTGTTCTCCGCTCTTATTAATCGACAGTGACATCAGAATAAATGCCGAATATTAGCGTGAAAATATTCTGGAGGGTGTATAAAGCCTTGGGCACGCAAAAACTTTGCCCGCAGAACTTGGACATTCCAATAGGACTTAGCATTACAAAATGAGGTTTTTTGCTTCATTTCCAGCGCAAAATGGCCACCAAAATCCATTGGACTATTTTATTGGGAGTATTTCGGAAAGCAAGATTTGAACTAAGAAATACAAAAGTGTCGATCACCTCAAGCAAGCGCTTCGCCGGTATTGGGCCAAAATGCCGCAGAGCACCATTCGGGCAGCGTGTGACGGTTTCATTGGACGTTTGAAGGCCATAATTCGTGCCAAAGGTGATCAATTCGAACAAATCTAAACTTATTCTAAAATTAGATGCTATTTCCGACATTTTTTGCTTTCATTCAATAAAATTTAAAAAAAATGGGGGATGTTCCGAAAGGGTAGGCCAATATTATCTATTTCGTATCTGACCTAGGTCTACTTCGGCTGCTTCCTGTACTTTATATGAGATTTATTAAAATTTTTGGAAAATGTTCAAATATGCGTGAGGTACAAGATATGAATCGGATGTTTTATTATCAGAAGGAGTAGGCCGATATGTAAGATCTTCACACCAGATCTTATGTTAATAAAAATATTGGGTTGTGTAAAATTTGAAAGAGAATCGGAAGCGTACTTCGCATTTTATGAGCCATATAATTATTCAGAATTTTGACCCCTTGTGAAATTGATCCTAGAGGGAGTGATTCTATATATTTCGTATTCACAACAGATCCTGTTTCAGTAGAATTATTGGGAAGAGTGAAATTTTAAGAAACTTTATATATTATTTTAAAGGTTATAATTATTCCAACATTTTACCCTTTGTGGGGGAAGTACTTTATGGAGTGAGTGGATATTGTCCAGTTTTGCACCTGAAATAACACTGAAAAGTATTTTGGTACTTGCGAAGTTTGCAGGAAATTGCTTGATCCTTTCTTGCCCTTTGAGTAAATTATTTGAAAATGTTAGCTGTTTTGGGGGGAGGTATCGGAAGGAGTGGATCGATGTTTCCCATCTCCAAATTAGATATAAGTCTGACAATAATATTATTAAGTACCAAGTTTGGACCATGTCGGATACTCCCTGCGAGAATTATCATGAGCACTAATCAGCCAGACAGACAGAGAAACGGACGGAAGGACGGACACCCCTAGGTCGACTCCAAATGGCCTGAAACCGTAATTTCGATTTGGCAAGGTTTGGCCCTATCAAATGATTTTTACCCTCTGTAGCCATATGACTGTGGGTAAAAAACTCTCAAAACAACAAGAAGAACGGTTTGATGTTAAAATATATTGTTCTTGTTTCTTATTTAACAGCTCAAGAATTTAAAGATCGAATAGAAAGTAGAAGTAATCGAGTTAGATCAATTAAGTATTTCATTAAGAAAATTCTCATTACATTTGACTAGAGATATTTCATCATAATAATGCCAAACATATATAAGGCTTTGTAATGCACCTACGAATTCAAAAATTCGACACGCTCGATCTTAGAAGTAGAACTAACCGCGAATCTATTATTCATGGTTCTTAACCTCACCAAAGCCTTTTATATCCAAAAGAAATTTTCCTCTCACCAAACTCGCAGTTCATGGTGCCATTCGTATTATTATGTCAATACAACATATAGATTAATTACATTTTCAATTCAAATTTTGGGTCTAAAATTATTTATATGACAATACTGGAATGGTAGAGGATGTGAAGTTTTTAATGTTAATAGAACCTGAATATTTTCCCGTAATGTTGCTATATTTCATATTGACGTTAATTTGGCTTCAAGCTGATTTGCAAAATAAAATACCAATATTAAATTTGTTAAATCAAATTAAATTCATATTTCTATTATAACAACTATCACAGCTGAGTGTTGTCTTTTACCATAAGAAAACCACATTTGCATCGACTTACTCATTTTCATTGGAATTTTAACGAAACACATTCATACTTCAGCAAACCCCATCCATTCAATATAATACCGACATTCATTGGAAATGGAACAATTCGAATAAATAATACAGGATAAATATTGTAGTTACTTCCTTTCGATTTGCAGCAGTCGATGGAGTGCTGTCATAAACATGCATCACATTCACTTACTTTGTTTTATTTACTTTCTTGTTTTGTTTATTCCTTTTTTTCAGTTCTTTTGTGTTAACATTTTTTTTTTATTATTTGTTTGTCTGTTGTTGTTCTTTGCTGAGTGTGTTTATTTCTATTTTTTCTTGTTTTGTTCGATTCTGTCGCATTGAAGGAAAGGCTTACAGATTTGACCTAAGTGTAAACATAACGTAAATCACAAATACGAAACTCATACATCGTGGACGCCGTTACCGTGTCATCATCGTCTTCATCAACATCATCAGCCGTGTCATATTGGACGTCATAAACGCACCGGAACCAGTAAAAGGAACAACAGTCGACACCACACACATACACACACTCTCATGCAAGTTCAAACATTCACGTATACACACTCACACACCATCGGAAAGGCGCTCCCAAAGAAATCAAACAACGAATGTACGAAGTGTCAATGTGGCGAGCGAGCCAGCGAGCGAACGAACAAATTTACGTATTTTCAGTTCTTATTGGCGTATCAGCAGCACGTTACGAGCAGAAGTAGGAGCACGTGCACACACGATCCCGTTGACAGCTTCAATTCGTACTGAAGTAATTTAAGGACTGACGGCATTTGACTCAGTCTCGACATGCGACACAGTGATGTGCTGGAATTCTTGGGATAGTTCTCGTGTCTTTTTTGCTACGTTACTACTGATGCTGGTTGCTGGCTGGTACTGGTACTGGCAATGGCACTGATGCTGGTCCTGGTGCTGCTGATGTTTCTGTTAGCGCTCTTGCCGCTCCTACAGATGTCGACGATGATGCTATGGCATTGTGGGTTGGTTGTCCTGTCTGTTGTCTGTGCTCGTGCGGTGTAATTTGCGTGTTTCCTTACATCCAAAACAATAAGCCATCCTCGTTAAAAAGGATTTCCCTGTATAATACTGTTGTCGGCAAACATCGATGCCAACTAAAACTCTCTGGTTCTCCCAAGTTTACTCGCACTCACCACCCCTTGCACATAGAGCATGGAGAATATGTGGCGAGAGAAAAATCTCTTGGCCTAACACAATTTACATCACTTCGTACAATGTAGTGTTGAGGAATTTAATGCTGTACTCTCGAGAGCTAAAATTCATCTAGGTAAACCAGAGAAAGTGAAAGTCAGAGAGCAATAGGTTAAAGGTCAGTTACAAAGCGAAGCAGAGAACTGCAAAGTTAAGTTGGTTTAAGAGAAGCAACTTAACATAAAGAGAAAAGTCCTTTACAGCAAAAATTACGAGACAAATGTTTATAACATCTATTTTATGAGGGTATAACAGTTTCTGTTGTAAATCCCTTTGACAGCATAAGTGTACTAATTCTACACAAAAGTAGGAAAGTTAAAGTATTTATCTCATTTCATAGATACAAATGTAAATTCTAACATTTTGTTATCTCGGCAAGTTTGTATGCAAGGAAAATTATATATAATAGCTACATTATGGTGTTATGCATATATGTATATAGGCTCTTCTGTTATGCCATTGCAAAAATAACAACAAGGAAAGGTGTGGTTTTTATACGACATAATGATTTTTTTGGAAATAATTTTGATTGGTCCAAGGCCACTATCGATTTATAACTACACATGTCAATCTCCTAGAAGACATACATTTAGCACACAAATTTAATATTCAATGATATGGTACATTACATTAAACATCATTAAAATCGGTACCCAAAAAACTATGCCATATTATCTTAGACACATAATTCATATTTAGTCCTGCAAAAGTCTTTGGTCTTTATCGGCATTTATTTAAGCAACCCGTATTATTAATCACATGATTAAGTGTGACTAGATCAGCTCTGGAAGTCGTGAATCAATTGCAGGTTTGCTGGCGACAAAAGGGTGCATTTTATCCGCTGTGCTAAACTCTAACTTCATGCGAGATTTCATGTCCTTTGGTTTCTATTTGTGACCTTTATAAAGGCTGCAAAATCAGGAAAATTTTTAATTGTCGGTCCATTTCAACCTCTAAATATTGTGCGATCATCTCCAAAAGCAATAGGCTTCTATTCTGACCATAACCCCACCTCCATTTTCAATTCGTGATGTTGCGACCTGTAGCGTAATTACAAATTAACATAGACAGACGGACGAACGAACATATATGTTGATCGACTTAGCTCGGCGAGATAGAAAGATCCATACATACTTTCCTATGTGAAAAACCAATATTTCGAGGTGTTACATAATTCTTGGATCAGTCAAACTTATAATACCCCCAACACCTATGTAGTGTTGTAGGGTATACAAATCGGTTATCGTAGTAACATTTTATACATTCATGTAGTTCTGGAACAAATCATTTAATATTCTAATTTCAAAATGCCGAAAAGGCACACTCTTTTTTGTCGTGACAAATAAAAATATAGAGAAATCGGAGAGGGTCAAAACGAAACGAACGAAAGTACCATCAGAATTCAGCGCTGAATACCACATGATTACTCAGAAATTCAACAGTTTAAAATGTAAATCCAAACATATTGAGAAAAAATAATCAAGGACGAAGTAAGTTAAACAACAAAAGATTCTATACCAGATCTTAAGAATGAAAAAAAAAAGATAACGTCGAACGATTTCCCCAAGAAGTATCTCCAAATGTAAGTAAAAAATTGAACACACGTTTTGTATTACTATGTGATATTGATATTCTTCTTGAATAATTGCACACAAGAGCCCAGTGCATCGAGGAAATCAACCAAAATTTGTGTTTCCAAGCAGTACCAAAAATAAATTTAAAGACTGGTCAATATTGGTGTTGCCAAAAAATAAAAATGCAACAATTGTCTAGAAAATTTGTTGTGGATTGTATTTGTTACTATCAGAAAGAGGTCCAATGATATATTCTATTATCACACTTGATCTGATATTTATAAAAATATTGGGATGTGGAAAGCTGTAAATAATTTGACATTTATTTGAATTTAATGTGAGTAATTTTTAATCAAAATTTTCAATTTTTGTCGGAAGTTACCAGAGGGTGTCCTTTTTCTTTCTACGGTTAATTGTTTTCTTTGGTAATTCTAAATTTTTTGGTACCTGATGGATTGGTCCTATTTTACCGAATCTCCAAACACAGACAGAAATATTATACCAAATTTGGTCGAAATTAGATACTTCTTTCGTTAATACCTTATTAAGAACGGGAATTTCAAGTTCCAGCCAAAGAAAAGAAGGCATTAACTTCCAATAATGTGTCTAAAGTTTTCCACGGCTTCGACGTATTTTAACTCAAATCGAATTTATATTAATTATTTTTCTGTTTCCAAGCAAGTAAGATTTAATTATAAACGAATTTATGTAAATTGCTTGAAGTCAGCCGTAGAATGGAATTTTCAATTGATTGAAATTATCAAAAAATTGCTTCGCTTCTGCTTAAGATACTCACCCAAGAGATGCTCATAGGGCTATATTATAATACTTCACAGTCATACATGTTTTTGAAAGTTCTTATACTTATATATACTTCTAAAGTGAGATAGTTTTAATATATACAGGGTGAGATAGAAAAACTGCAACAAGTCAAAGGCTATAATATTCACTTTTTTTTACAGTTCACAATGAAACAGTCACACGCTGCCCGATCGTTTCTCTTCGGTAATTTGGCCCAATCCCAGCGATGCGGTTGCTTGTGGTGATCGACACTTTGGTGTTTTTTAGTGCCAAGCTTGCTTTCCAAAATACTCCAGACACAATAGTCCAACGGATTGGTATCCGGAGATTTTGGTGGCCATTGTGTGCTGGAAATGAAGCGAGGAACCTCATTTGGTAAACATTCTTGTGGGGCGCGTGCTGAGTGCCCTGTTGGAATGTCCAAGGTCTGCGGGCAAAATGTTTGCGTGTCCAAGACTTTAATACACCCTCCAGAATATTTTCGCGATAATATTCGGCATTTATTCTGATGCCACGGTCGATTAATACGAGCTGAGAGTGAACGTCGGCTGTTATGGCGGCCCACACCATCAACATGGCGGCGCTTGAGTTCTGGTGGCTATTTGCGGTGGTGAACATTTTCAGCTGACCTCTTTGGCAAGTAAACATGATCATTTTGTTTGTTTACAAACTGCTGGACTACGAATATTTTCTCATCGGAGAAAACCAAATTTGGCAGTTCACCACATTCGTCCATGCGAAGCAAATCTTTTGGGTCTAATTTCTTACTGTTGCGATGGAATTTCAATGGCTTTACCCCGAGCTCATTCTCAATATTTACCGAATGGAATATTGCTATAGGTTCAGCTCACGAGCCTATTTTCTGCCACTGCGATTCGGATTTCGATCAAGTCGCTTCTTTACATTTCGAACTATTTCTGCTGATGTTGCTGTTTTCTTCCGTCCAGTTCCTTGAAGCCGGGCTACGTTTCCAGTGTTACGGTAATATGTTGGATCGGATGATTCGTACTAAAATACAGTCCAGAACTTCTGGCCAGATTTAGAACTTTAGTTCGGACTTACAAATGCTTTGCCCAAATTTCAAAATGACATTGTATATTGATACTAAATAGAAAATGTATTGCATATGTTGTACTTAATGTGGAAAAAAACATCACGCTAACGAATTTTCATATAAAAAGTGTTTTTTTAAAGAAGGTTTTCACAACTCGTCAGTAAAAAATGGGAACGTATTAACAGTGAAATGTGGTGCAAAATTGTTCTTATTCGACATCCATAAAGGAGTTTAAAGACAAATCCAGCATTTTCCCGTTTTTACACGCTCTACCTTGGAAAGGAGGGTATATTAACTTTGTCATTCCGTTTGTAATATCCCTAAATATTCATCGTCACCCCATAATGTATATATATTCATAATCAGCATAAAATTCTAGATCGATTTAACGATGTCCGCCTGTCTGTCTGTCCGTCAGTCTGTCTGTCTGCTGTCTGTCTGTCTAACTATAGAAATCACGATACATTATTCGACGTAGAGCTTCAAAATTCAGAACAATTTGTATTGTGCCTAGTATGGTTGGAATTGAAAACGAGACAACAGGTCCACGTTTTGGTATAGTCCCCATATAACGGTACCTCTCGATATTCGGTATTTTGTTGATTTTTTCCAAATGTTTTTACGAATTTGTATAAAAATTGGTATTTGTGGAGTTTTTTGTATGTTTTTGCCACACAGTATTTTGATGATTTTTGTCACACATTTCCCCTAATTTGTCAAAAAATTAGAATTTGTTGGCCGTAATGGGTTCTAGCTCCGGTGACGAAATATTGTACTTATAGGCCCGCGTTTTGGTATAGCCCCCATATAACGGTACCTCCCGATAGCCGGTATTTTGATGATTTTTGCCACATATTTTAGGGACGGAATGACAAAGTTAATGTACCCTCCTTTTCAAGGTGAAGGATATAATGATTTCTTTACCCTAAGGTCAAGGGTATTAAAATTAGGTTGCCAAAAAACAAAAAAAAAAAAAAACAAGTAAGCAAAGGCTACAGTCGAGCGGGGCCGACCGTTGAATACCCTACAACACTATAATAAATGATACAGTTTATATAGGCGAGATACTCGAAAGAATTCCACAAGATATTGTGACAAATAATAAAACAAAACCATCATGTTTCGTTCTCTAATATTCGAATAATAGCAACTTAAAGAATTTGCTCATTTCGGGCGCTAATTACGACAATTTTGCAGTTTTTTGGTCCATTTCAACCCCTAAATATATGGCGATCATCTCCAAAAAGAGTAGGCTTCTATTCTGACCCTCATCTTATCCCCATGCAAAATTTCATAAGGATCGGGCCAAAAATGCGATCTGCATATGATATCCTGATATCCTAACTACTTAGTTTTGTTAGCTGTAGAAATATTACCAAATGTTTAATTCAAAATGAAAATATGCCAAAAATATGACAAAATTGAAAAAATATGAGAAAATATTACAAAATCAATATTTTCATCTTTAGAGAGATATTTTTATGCGATTTTTTAGACGTTGTTTCTTTCCTGCCAAGAGGCCATTCTGAATTAATGAGAACTGTAGAAATCAGTTCAGCCGTTCTCGACATATAAGAGATCTTTCAAGCATATCCTCTTTGATAGACATATATATCGCACATATTTTGCTATATATCCGATTTGATGGATGTTAACATCAATGTAAAGATCAGAAGTAACCCTGTCATAGCTTTGTGATTTCGCCGGGATTTAAAATATTCGCGGTTTAATGAAAAATTTCGAATTTTTTCAATACAAAAAATATGGTCTATTTTAGCCGCTAAATATTATCCGATGACCACCCAAATTGGTAGGCTTTTTCCCCGCCCTAAACTCTAGCTACATGCGAAATTCCGCGTCGATTGGTCTATAATTGCGACCTGTATAGCTACTGCAAAATCCGAAATTTTTTCAGTATTTGGTCCATTTCAACCCCTAAACATTTGGCGATCATCTCCAAAAGAAATAGGGTTCTATTCTGACCCTAGCCCCACCTCCATTCTAAATTTCGTAAAGATCGGGCCATAATTGCGACCTGTAGAGTGATTACAAATTAACATGGACAGACGGACAGACGGACGGACGGACATACATAGCTAGATCGACTCAGCTCGGCGAGCTAGGAAGATCCATATATACTTTCCTATATGGGAAACCAATATTTCGAGGTGTTACATAATTTTTGGCCCAATCAAACTTATAATACCCCCAACACATAGTGTTGTAGGGTATAAAAAATAAAATGCACTGATTTTGGTATCATTTGGAATTATGCGAACGGGTAGAATTAAATTCGCGAAGTTTGGTATGAAAATCAAGTTTAGGAAGTAAGGTTTAAACAAGGAGGTGCTTTTGGAAATATGTACTAAGTACAAGAACTGTAGTTAGGTTTAGGGTGAATGGATAAAGTTGGAATGTTGAAATTTGATATAGGATGATGCATTTATGGAAAGGTGTTCAATAAGTGTACAATAAGAACAATTTACTAAATTTACCATAAACAGGGTAAAATGAAAAAAACTGGAACCAACTTCAGACTGCTGTCATTTCCATGCCTCTCGTCCGACAGCTGTTGAAATTATTCAAGTGACAGCTTATTATTTTGTTTAAAAGGGTACAAAAGCATTTTGGTGAGAATTTTCCAAAGAAAAATTATGCGTGATGGTTTTCAAGCGCGATAGCGTGATTTCATTATATTTGGCTGGAAAATCACAAGTGGAATACATCTTTTTTGTCTCGTACCATCGCTCGTTACCGAGATACTGGTAGCGTAGCCCGACGTCTAGGTAGCAACATCTAAAAACGTCTAAAACAGCAACATCTGCAGAAAGGGTTCGAAAAGTAAAAAAGCGACTTGATCGAAACCCGCGTCGCAGTGGCCGAAAAATGGGTCGTGAGCCATATTAAAAAATGAGCTCGGGGTAAAGCCATTACAATTCCAAAAAGTGCAAGAACTTACACCACAACAGATAGAAAATAGACTCAAAAGAGCTAAAGTAAAACGCCATAATTTTTTATTTTTTTTTAAAAATGTTATTAAATGAAAGAAAAAAATGTCCGAAATAGCATCAAGTTCGAATTGCTCACCTTTGGCACAATTATGGCCTTCTCGACGAAATGCTTTTAACAGCTGTCGAACGAGTGACTTAGAAATGACAGCAGTCTGAAGTTGGTTGCAGTTTTTCATCTCACCCTGTATATCTATTTATTTTTATACCCTCCACCATAGTATGGAGGGTATATTAAGTTTGTCACTCCGTTTGTAACACCTCGAAATATACATTTTAGACCCCAATATATATATATATATATATATATATATATATATATATATATATATATATATATATATATATATATATATATATATATATATATATATATATATACGAACGAAATGAAGTAGGTTGATAACACTTTACTCAAATGTGTATTATGTCTGCAGGACTTTTGGTATTGAAAATGGACCATGTAGGTCCAAGTCTTCGTATAGCCCTCATATAACGACACCTCCCGAAATGCGGTATTTTGTTAGTTTTAGCGACATTATTTACCGGAATTGTTTCAATTTTGGTATTTGAAGTTCGTAATGGATACTACATCCAATGACAGAAAATTGTCTGTGCAGGTCTACGTCTTCGTATAGCCCCCATATAACGGTATCTCCCGATATTGTGATAGATACTTAAACCTATGACAGAAAATTGTCTGTGCAGGTCCACGTTTTATAACTCCCATGGTACCTCCCTATATTCGGTACTTTGATCATTTTAGCTACATTATAAACAGAATTTTTTTTTTTCAAGTTTTGCATTTGGATATTGTAATAGCTTGTGACAAAAGTTGCCTATGCAGGTCCACGTCGTCGTATATACCCTACATTCGGTATTTTTAAGATTTTAACAGAATTTTTAAGAGATTTTATTTTTTTTTTTTGAAAGTTGTTAAATTAGTACCAAATGGCGGAGGGTATTCAAAGTTCGGCCCGGCCGAACTTACAGCTTTTTACTTGTTATGTATATCTATATATATAAAAGAAAGTTGTGTTAGTTACTACGCTTATAACTTAAGAACCGCTGGACTGATTATAAGGATTCATACAAATTCGGAATTGTCTCCTCTCCGAAAAGGATAATATCCAAAAAAATTGCGAAAAAATGTGATATATTAACATTTTCATTTTGACTTTTGAAATGTACAATAGTAATGTTTTATTTTGCATAATTTTTTTCCATTTTGACTTACTTTTTTCTAATGTACATTTGTAGTGTTTTTTATACCCTACAACACTATGTGTTGGGGGTATTATAAGTTTGATTGGGCCAAAAATTATGTAACACCTCGAAATATTGGTTTCCCATATAGGAAAGTATATATGGATCTTCCTAGCTCGCCGAGCTGAGTCGATCTAGCTATGTATGTCCGTCCGTCCGTCTGTCCGTCTGTCCGTCTGTCCGTCTGTCCATGTTAATTTGTAATCACTCTACAGGTCGCAATTATGGCCCGATCTTTACGAAATTTAGAATGGAGGTGGGGCTAGGGTCAGAATAGAACCCTATTTCTTTTGGAGATGATCGCCAAATGTTTAGGGGTTGAAATGGACCAAATACTGAAAAAATTTCGGATTTTGCAGTAGCTATACAGGTCGCAATTATAGACCAATCGACGCGGAATTTCGCATGTAGCTAGAGTTTAGGGCGGGGAAAAAGCCTACCAATTTGGGTGGTCATCGGATAATATTTAGCGGCTAAAATAGACCATATTTTTTGTATTGAAAAAATTCGAAATTTTTCATTAAACCGCGAATATTTTAAATCCCGGCGAAATCACAAAGCTATGACAGGGTTACTTCTGATCTTTACATTGATGTTAACATCCATCAAATCGGATATATAGCAAAATATGTGCGATATATATGTCTATCAAAGAGGATATGCTTGAAAGATCTCTTATATGTCGAGAACGGCTGAACTGATTTCTACAGTTCTCATTAATTCAGAATGGCCTCTTGGCAGGAAAGAAACAACGTCTAAAAAATCGCATAAAAATATCTCTCTAAAGATGAAAATATTGATTTTGTAATATTTTCTCATATTTTTTTCAATTTTGTCATATTTTTGGCATATTTTCATTTTGAATTAAACATTTGGTAATATTTCTACAGCTAACAAAACTAAGTAGTTAGGATATCAGGATATCATATGCAGATCGCATTTTTGGCCCGATCCTTATGAAATTTTGCATGGGGATAAGATGAGGGTCAGAATAGAAGCCTACTCTTTTTGGAGATGATCGCCATATATTTAGGGGTTGAAATGGACCAAAAAACTGCAAAATTGTCGTAATTAGCGCCCGAAATGAGCAAATTCTTTAAGTTGCTATTATTCGAATATTAGAGAACGAAACATGATGGTTTTCTTTTATTATTTGTCACAATATCTTGTGGAATTCTTTCGAGTATCTCACCTATATAAACTGTATCATTTATTATAGTGTTGTAGGGTATTCAACGGTCGGCCCCGCTCGACTGTAGCCTTTGCTTACTTGTTATATTTTATTTTTGAATTCGAATATTAATACCAATTTATTTAATTGACTTGATTTCTTGAAAAATGAAATTGATGGCGAGTTACATAGAAGTGTAGTACCGAATTATGTGGTGGCGAAACGGAATAGATAATGTCGAAATAATTTAATGGAATCGAATTTTAAAATAGAAGTACATTCTATTGACAAACTACATAAGGATCTTTAAACATTTGCTGTAAAAAATCAGAGAACAAGTTGAAGATTTTTTCAATGTGCTATTCTTCTTTTGTCAATTTGTATTATCTAATTGAATTTAGTAAATTTTTT
The DNA here is from genome assembly GCF_030504385.1 of Musca domestica. NCBI lineage: Eukaryota > Metazoa > Arthropoda > Insecta > Diptera > Muscidae > Musca > Musca domestica. Next base: position 15,373,205 of record NW_026712328.1, on the reverse strand, counting down.
GTGAACAAAATAAAGAATAATATATCACTATATACAAATTTTCACCAAAAAATTAAATAAGTGGGAAATACGATGTTAACTGACTTCTACCTTTCAACTCCAGGGCCTACATCGTGGTTCAGCTGGAAGATGCGAACACATTTGAACAAACAAAAATTACCGAAAAAGCCTAATGGGGCTCATTTCAAAGCGTGGAAATACCATTTTCATGTCACAATAATCCGTCCAATGTACAATCAGAAAAATACCAAATATAAAGGGTGGAAAATAGTAGAGCGAATGGGACTCTTAGTAAGAAAAGGATTTCTATCCTTCCAGAAAACCTTCCCAAACACTTAAGATACCTTAAATCACTTTTGCAGGTCATGATATCGATCATAACTCAGGGATAAGGGTACAACCCGATTTCATATTTATATAATCATCGTATGATTTAAGCTATTTTTGGTGTCTTGGTCACTTTTTTAATATTTTGGACATTATTTGGCATCTTTGTTTCTAAGGAGGTAAAGGACCTCTTCGCATAAAGTTTGAAATTTTCAGAGTAGGGCCCATTTTGGTCTTGACCACATTCATTAATTGATTTGGCTAAAAATTGTATTTATGCTACTATGGGGTAGGGAACCATCATACAGATAATTGCCACATTGGAGTATCTCCACATTGGAGTATCCCCAAGTCCACCTTCACATCACATTGGTGGTCAGAGAACAAAATTTTGCTTTTTATTGAATTTGTAACCCCCAAGAGAATATTGGTTGGGCCACATTTTGATATAACCCTTATATAAATGTATCCTTGATTTCAGCTGTGACCGTGGTCTTGGCCACGTTTTTCAACTAATTTGGCCATTATTTGCTGTATTTAGGCTACTTTGTGAGTAGAGAACCATCTTACAGAAAAATTTCAACATACGTAAATATTTTGGTACAGTCCCCATATAGTCCCCAAGCCCGCCGATCTATAGTGATGTTTACCGATTGGCGGACAACAACGCGGGTATTGTTTAATCGTCATTGAATTTTACTATGAACAAGAACATAGACTTTTTGAGGACTCTAATGCGCAATTTGAGGTGATATGGTAATGGGTGTAAAAGCCTAAATAACTTTGACTATTCAGAAATTATTTTGCCCTCCTTCCATAGTTATTTATTTCTATTTAGTCGAATCAATATTTATATTAAAATTTGTTCACTTTTATGAGCTAGATTTGTGAAATATTATGCTATGCAAAATTTGCATTAAAGACTAAAACTACGGGCCGGCAACGCGGACCGGGCCAGCTAGTATTTTATATTTCAGAAATTTATTAGACAGAAAAGTTCGAGTTTGTACATACGTATGAATTTACCATATGTATGGTAATTATCTTCGATTTGTATTGAAATAAGTCGTTTAAGTAATAGAGGAATACATTGTATTTGAGGCAAAAAATCACGCGTTAATGCACCTAATATAAATTGTTCTTTCAGCATACGAAGTATGCATTTCCTAGTTAGTATATTTCGGAAGACACAATACACCTAAAATGAAATCCAAAATGATCAAAAATGTTGAAAAGATAAACTTTCAAAACGAAGCAAATTTTTAGACCCATTTTCATGATCTACTTACTCTTTTTCTGTACTTTTTGAAGAAAATTAATTTTATTGGTCAGTGCTTTTATGTCCCTATTATAGTTTAAACACGGTCCTGTATTTATATCAAGCTATATTATTTACACTTTATAACATTTTTAGATTACTACTTACTTTACTTCATATTTAACTTTATCAAACGTAAGCCTCCTTAAACACATGATAATTTAGATAATAATGATTCAGTTCCAATATAATTTTAAATTTTCTTGACATTTTAGTTTCATCCAATACGTACCTTATATGAATAATTTAATATCAAGTTGGCCCACCTTTTTTTCCGATTATACATATCTTGTACATATCTTTAAGTATGTTTCATCGCAATAATTTTTTCAATAAAATCCAATAAGTTAAGTTAAGTTAATACCTTCATAAAGAGTACTGATAAGGGAATGGTACGATTTACATTGGCAACACTGCAGACCATTACCAATGATTTGCTTCCATCATGACTTCATCATACCATTCCAACAGTTCCCTGGCGATGTAACATGCTTCAACTGTTAACATTTTTTGATTAAATTGTTAATGGTTGTTGTTTTTAGTTTGACTCACTCGTGATGAAAAATGCAGCCTTAGTTCAGAACTTTTCATTTTCATTCCGACCACTGACCGCACACATGCACACCTTCTCGTTATGTGTCCGAAAACAAATGAAACAAAATAAAACTAACTGCAGAAACTGACAACAAATATTTGTTGTATGTGTTCACTAAACAAGACACGACTTGTAAAAATCAACTATTTCCTGTATGCTGACGAAAAAAAAATTAACTCATTTATTTAACAGAATTCACTATTGGGGTCTGAAAGTTTCTATTTTTGTGTTGCTGTTGTTTTAATTCAAATAAAAAAGATTATCATTTGTGGATGGACATTGTGACTCTATGTTGTTGGATATACATAGTTACTCGTAATGTTTCTAACATCGTATAGCAAAATATTCGAATGAACAATTTTTTAACAGCGGTATCTACGTTTGAAATATGTCTTACAGATCCGAGTTTCGGCATTTAGGCTACATTATCTCGGCTGCAAAATTTGACTATTACAATATGGGGCGGTAATATAATATTATAGAGTTCAATCCTTCAATCAAACAGTGACCAATAAATTTCTGACAATATTATGTCTGTCTTATATTTATCGGTCATGTACAACAGTGACTTTTTACTCTCCACATCAGATGTAGGATGTATTTAGCTTGAAATATTTGAAGGATAATTCATTCAGAATATGTATTTGTATTTCGAATTCGAAGTCTATTTAACAATGTCCGTGCATCTGTGAAGATAGGTCACAGTAATTAAGATAGAGAAAATGGAATAAATCGATCCGCGTTTAGGTATTCTAAAGACTTTATATACAATTTCCAACCGAATGTACTGTAATTTAAGTCTAACATTGTTGATAGGTGTAGACTTCATATAGCACCACCAACTACATTAGTTGGATTTTTAGGTTTCAGTTACCCATACAACATAAACCTTCTCTACAGATCATTTTCAATATAGGTTCTTATTTGACATAGTCTCAAATAGGTGGATCCATACCGTATGTATGTATGCATTTCCATTCCTTTCGCAACCTTTTTTATATTGATTTATTTTAATAAACGCTTAATATAGAGGTACCAACCTATCTTAGGGGTTTTAAAGTTCATGAACTCATTTCCTAGCCGTAGTGAATGTAATTATACCCTGCACCACATAGTGGTAAGGGTATTATGTCTTTGTGCATTTATTTGTAACATGGAGAAGGAAACGAGATAGACCCATAGTTCCTTTTGGTGGTCAGTATAGAATCCCTTTCTGAGTCAATTTATACATGTCGGTCTATCCGCCCGACCATCTGTCTGTTTGTCCATCTATCCACGTATTTTTGTAAACAAAATGCAGGTAGCATTTATTATTCGATTGAGATGAAATTTTCTAAATAACATTTGTTTAGCTCAAGGACGAACCCTATTTAAATTGGTGAAAATCGGTTTAAATTTAGATTTATATTCTCATCCGATTTTAGGTTTTTTTTTTGCACCAAATTATTATCCATTTGTCTAAAGTCTAAAAGTAAATACGCCAAATTTGGCGAAAATCGGTTCAGATATAGCTATAGCTCCCATATATACTTTTATTCGATTTGGTGTTTAAGTCCCTAACATTCGTTATATGTACTCCACAAGACTGATATTTAGCACCAGATATCAGATACAGTCTAGCAATTCATAGATCAAATTTTATCAAGTTCGGTTCACATTTGGATATAGCTCCCATATATATCTTCATCCGATTTTAGGTTTCTTGTGCACCAAATGGCTAATATCAATCCAAATGGTGTGAATTTTGGTACTTCCGAATGAATTTAGTATAGAAATAAGTATATTAAATTTGGTGGAAATCGGTCGAGATATAGCTATAGCTCTCATATATATGTTTCATCCCATTTGGTATTTAAATCTCTAAATTACGGAATATGCACTCTACTATAATCATATTTTGTACCAGATATCTCACAGAGCTCAGAAATTCCCAATATAAGCCTTTTTTTAAAGAGAGCTCTACTGAATATTCGTATCATATAGTCGGCCCCGACCGACTTCTGAGCTTTCCTTACAGGTTTTAAATTGATGTAGGTCGAGATTTAGAAGAATCCCTTATTATTATAGTTAATCTGAGGATCGTACAAAAATATCTATATATATAAATGTAAGTTGTGTTAGTTACTACGCTTATAACTCAATAACCTCTGATCTGATTTTAACGATTCATACAAATTCGAAATTGTCTCTTTTCCGAAAAGGATAATATTCAAAAAAAAACGCGTAAAAATGTGATATATTAACATTTTCATTTTGACTTCTGAAATGTACAATCGTAATGTTTTATTTTGTATGTTTTTTTTTTCTATTTTGACTTACTTTTTTCGAATGTACATTTGTAGTGTTTTTTATAATATTTTTTTTTTCTTTTTATTCCAATATTAATACCAATTTATTTAATTGACTCGATTTCTTTAGAACTGAAATAGAAGCCGGGTTACATTGAAGTGCAGTACCAAATTATGTGGTGGCGAAACGAAATAGATGTTATCGAAATAATTTAACGCGGTCACACCAGAGTATTGCTAAAAATCTTGAAAAAAGAGATCTCATTGCAAAAATTCTCAAATCGGGGAAAAAATACGCAAGGTATAACTAAAGAACGACTTGACAATTCATACAATTTTGGAATGGTATCCAATAAAAATATTAATAAAAAAATCTTTTTGGTGTGATTTTTTTCAATTTGACATACTATATTGAAGTGAACATTTTTATTGCCTTGAAATCTGAATGAATAATATTTAAAATAAAATGAGTGACCTACGTGGACCTACTTCTTTCATATGACAATAATCCGCCCAATGAGAACTCAAAATGCAATTCACTGGAACTGGAGTCAGTGAAATACCGAATATAAAGAGTGCAAAATGATAGAGCGAATTGAACATTTAGGAAAAAAGAAAGAAATTCTTCCTAAACTTTCAAGATGTCTTAAATCGCTTTTGCAGGTCATGATATATGACCCCCGGATAAGGGTACAACCCTATTTCAAGTATTGTTTACATTTTAACCACATTTTTCTCATACTCATTTTACCAAAAGTCGGTAATTTGATAAGAAACAATCCTCGCAAAATATGATCATGTCTTCGACATTGGTCTTCGACATTTTTTTTCATTTTTGGCCTTTATTTGGAATCGTTGTTTCTAAGGGTGTAAAAAACCTCTTCTCATAATATTTTCAATTTTCTGAGTAGAGTCCATCTTGGTCTTGACCACATTCATCAATTGATTTGGCTAAAAAATGTATTTAGGCAACTCTGGGGTAGAGAATCGTCCCTCATATAATTGTCCACATAGGCATTTATTCGAGTATAGTTCCCACATTAGTGTACCCACAAATCCACTTTCCTAACCAATGTTGGTCAGAAAAGAAAATTTGATATACTATTGAATTTGAAACTCCCAAGAGAATATTGGTTGGGAACGTAGATGTGGGATTTACATCTACATGCCATAAACTCCGAAATATCAAATTGTGGCAGAAACATGAAAAAATCACGAATATTAATTTTTTTGATCGTTATTGAATTATACTATGATGAAAAAATATAAACTTTATGGGTTCTCTAACTAACAATTTAAATGACAAAAATAAATTAATATTTCACGTGTGTAAAAAAGCAATTATCTTTGACTATTCCGCCCTCAATTATGAGGTGGACAAAACTAAATACCACGCAGCACGGTATTCTTAACATTGGAAATTCAATACCAAAAATTTAGCTGAGTTTTCACATGGGGCTATTATAGAAGTTCTATATCATACAGGTTTTTAACACTCAATTATAGCCTTAGGCTGAAAAAGAAGATCAGGCTATTCAAAATATATAAAACCGACGGTAGATTATTATCTATTATAATTTTTCCCATGAATGTTTATTTCTATTTAAAAATTACTATGGAGTTATTTTACTTATAACAAAACTTTATGCCGCTTACATAATTCTATAATGCTTAAAATAATATGCATTAAAGACTAAAAGTAGGGGTCGGCAACGCGGACCGGGCCAGCTAGTTTGTAATAAATGGATTAATATTAAGTATTTTTAAAGAATTTAATGTACGACCCAAAACTACAAATTTTGGAATTTTCAAACAAACTGATTTCACAATAAATAACGATTTTGCGTGGTAAAGGTTATAATATGAAACTTTCGAAAAATCGAAAGGATATATAGAGGAATATACAAAAATATTTACAATCGTTGAAACTGGGTTTCGCAATATACCATGGGGAATTTTTAAATATTCCTGGTTATATCTAATTTGCTACAACATATCAGGATATATAAAATAATATTTTGATATTAGACCGATTTAGTGTAGAAGCAAATATGTTTATTTTTGTAAAAGTCGGTTCAAATATTTTCTAAAAAATACCTCCGTCAATTTTAGTGGATATCGACAGAGATATAGGTTCTATTTCAAATTTAAACCACCCTAAAACCATAAAACACAATACCGATCTTTACATGTAAGATTTACTTCATAGAAACGCCCAGTATAAACGTTTATATGTTACTGGTTGCTGTACCAATATGGGTAATGGTGTAGAATATCATAAAGTCGTCCCAAATTATGGTTTTTATGAGAAAATAATGACCCTTTTAACTCTTGGACGCAACATCCATAGTTTTGAACACGAACTGATTTGAAACCATAATAACCCATGTACAGAACATCTATTTTTTTTAAATTGTAATTGTAAAATAATGTCAATTTCCAACACAGGATTCCAAAAACGGAAACAAATAACGACATATTATTAAATACCAAAACAAAAACAAAAAAAAAGGACTAAAACTAATTCGACAAGTCGATGAAGTCTTATCCTCGAACGCTTGTCAAGATCAATGTTTTGGGATATTGCTTCACTATATTGAAAAGTCTATATTTGGTGTACTGTTGATTTGAGGCACTTGCCTCAACGGAATTCTTTGAAAACTGGTACTTAAAGTGTATAATCAGTACTTATTCCTCCGGATGAAAATGGTATTAATTAGTCCAAGTTGTCGATAATTTTTATATGACAGAATGGTGTATAATAAGGTCCACGCCGATACCGATATCTTTTATTTTGATGATTTCAGTCACATATTTCAATATAATTGTATGGAATTCGATATGTGAAGTTCTTAACACGCACTTAACGAACTACCTAGTGCTATTGCTTGTCGTAGTACTAACGCGTAAAGTCTAGTCCCCATATATCAGTACCTCTCTATATTCGGTATTTTGATGATTTTAGCGACATTATTCACCGCCTACGATAGAAAATTGTCTGTGCAGGTCCACGTCGTCGTATTTAAACTTCGTAATGGATGCCTCTGACAGAAAATTGTCTGGCTGGTCCAGGTCTTCACACAGCTCCGATATAACGGTACCTCCCTATATACGATATTTTGATGATTTTAGCCACATTATTCACCGTATATTTCAAGTTATCGAGTTTGAATATGGTAATAGCTTATGACAAACAATGCCTTTGTAGGTCTACGTCATATAGACCCCAATAAAACGGCTATATTCGGTATTTTTTAAATTTAAACAGAATTCTTAAGGATTTTATTTTTTGAAAATTTCCTAATTCATTCCAAGTGGTGGAGGGTATTCTTACTGTTTTTGAACTTGTTATTCTTCTGACTTACTATTTTCGAATGTACATTTGCAGTGTTTTTTCTTTTTGAATTCTTATATGATGTATAGTCTTTTTTGGTAGTAAAAGATAACAAGGGACAAAACTGTTATTTATAGACTGTATGTATTTATTGGGTAATTGGAACTATACAAATAATATCATTTCAGAAAATGATAAGATATGAATAACCAGTAAAGAAGGTCTTAAAGTCGGGCGGGGCCGACTTTATGATACCCTACACCACTTTGATAATTTAGTAGAGCTCCGCAAAACAATTAAAAGTTTTTATGAGAGAATTCACTCATACACGCTATGATTATAATTATAATTTAAAGTTCAAAGGACTAAATATGCCGAAGCATTTGTATCTTTTAAATTCGGACTTGTATTGCCCATTTGGTGCACAATTAATTTGAAATCGGATAAAGATATATATGGGAGCTATATCCAAATCGGAACCGATCTCGATAAAATTTGGCAAAGATATTTCTGAGCTGTATTTGATATATTTCCCTGAATAACGTTCTTACGAAGTGCTGTACTTTGTTTACAAAAATACATGGACAGACGGACAGACGGACGGACGGACATGCATAAATCGACTCAGATTGTGATTCTATGCAGATCATCAAAACGAACTATGGGTCTATCTCGTTTCCTTTTGCCTGTTACAAACAAATGCACAAAGACATAATACCCTTACCACTATGTGGTGTAGGGTATAAAAATTCAATTGTTTATCGTGTACGAACGGTTTTTTTCAATCTGTTTAACTTTATTACATTGACTCGATTTTTTGACAACGGAAATTGCATTGAGGTGTAGTACCGAATTATATGTTGGCGAAACTGAATAAATGATATCGAAATAGTTTAACATGGTGACACCAAAGTTAAAGTATAATTATTATAATTAACCGCAATAGCAAAAATTCTAAAATCGGCATAAAATAGAGAACAATTTTTCAATGGAATGGAATTTCAAAATGATAGACCACTTTATTGGCAAATTTCGTAAGAACCTTTAAACATTTGCTGTAAAAATCCGTGAACAAGTACACAGATTAATGTTTTTTTCTTTTTCAAATTGTTTTTTTTTTTTTTCTATTTATATATATAACCAGTAAGGAAAAATCGAAAGTTGGGTGGGGTGGACTATCCACTATCCACCTCTATGTATATTTAGTCTATGTATTTTAGCAGTAACAAAATAAGTAGATTATACCATCTATCAACATTTGGCTTTAGAGCAGTTATAGTTTGCCCTCAGAGGGAACTAATATATGGGAGGCATATCCGATTCCGGATCAATTTTTACTAAATTTGACGGAGACATTTATATATTTTATACCAACTAACATTACTATAGGGTGCATGATATCATTTTGAGAAGGATTATATTAAAAAATATATATCGGAGGCGAGTTCCTCCAAATGGAGGCTTACGTTCCGAAATTCACTACATTTGGGCGGATAATAGCCATTATTTGCACAATAAACTTGAAATCGGATTGATGATATTTATGGGAGCTATATCCAAATCTTAGCCTATTTCGATACAATTTGGCAACATTCTAACCATCTAAGTTGGTCCTTTAAAAAGTAATACCGATTACCACAGGCTGACATACGCAAATATTCGTAGAATTTTATGCTGATCAGAAACTCATATCCTCCGTTGGGTCCTAAAATATTATTTCTGTGAATAACATCCTGTTAGTTTTTCTAATATTGACTAAGATCGTATATATCATTTCAGAGAAATCAAGGGATATGAAAATGTCCATTAATTTGGAAGGACAATAAATTTGTCAAACAATATGAAATGAATTTAAATTCCTAACATGTGAATTAGTATGCAAATTTTGTCAAATAGAATTCAATCAAAAAGGATAAATCTTAAAAGTTGTGGTTTTTACAATTTCGGAAATATTTGTTCCAAATATGTAGTAAGATATATTTCTTACGGTGCATTCATAAAAATATCCGACAGCACCTTCCTCATCGACTGCTCGAACAAAACTAAATATTCTCCCAAAACCAATTTGACAGAAAATTCAAAACAATCCCTTGGGATATCTGTGTGTTTACCAATACAATTGTAAAAAATAAATTGTTTTGAATTTTCTGTCAAATTGGTTTTGGGAGAATATTTAGTTTTGTTCGAGCAGTCGATGAGGAAGGTGCTGTCGGACATTTTTTTGAATACACTGTAAGAAATATTGGAGCACATAAATATATCTTACTACATATTTCAAACAAATTTTTCTGAAATTGTAAAAATTACAACTATTGACATTTAACTTTTCTGATTGAATTCTATTTGACAAAATTTGCATACGAATTCACGTGTTAGGAATAGAAATTCATTTCATATTGTTAGATAAATTTATTGTCCTTCCAAATTAGTGGACATTTTCATATCCTTTGATTTCTCTGAAATTATATGTACGTTCTTAGTCAATTTTAGAAAAAATAGCAAGATGCAATGTTTATCATTCTGTTTGTAATTCATAGAAATAATCTTTTAGAACCCAACGCAGGATATGAGTTTCTGATCAGCATAAAATTCTACGACTATTTGCGTATGCCAGCCTGTGGAAATCGGAATCGGATTTTTAAAGGGTCAACATAGATGGTTATCAAAATTATATAAAATTTCTGAAAATGTCAACTTATATATTTTTTAATATTAAAATGAATCATAATTGAAACAATTCTACCAATGTATCTCCGAATTGTCTGTCAAAATATTAATTTTTTACAAATAAAGTTGTTTTGAAAACAGAAAATTCTAAATTGAAAATTTAAAGATAATAAATTATTTCTCACTCTGTAAAGAGAGGCAAAAAAACACTTGCAATATTTTGTCATTTCAAAACACATACAATCACAAAAAAATTTTGAGGCTCTCTGCCTTGCCCTGCTCTATAGAATAACAGTTACCAAATATCATTTTTGTCGAATATATATTACGATTGTGAAGTACTTTAAGACCAGGTTGGATGAGATATATGTATGGGAGCTATAGCTATATCTGAACCCATCTTCACCAAATTTGATGTACTAGCTTCTAAACTGAATTCGGTCGGATGTACCAAAGTTCAGTTCATTTGGACTGATATTGACCATTTAGTGCACAATTAACTCGAAATCGGTTGAAGATGTATATGGGAGCTATATCCAAATCTGAAACGATCTTTACAAAATTTGGCAAAGGTATATCTGAGCTGTATCTGATATCTGGTACCAAATATCATTCTTCTGAAGTGTATATTACGAATGTGAGGGACTAAAACACCAAATCGGATGAATCATATATATGGGAGCTATAGCTATATCTGAACCGCTTTTCACAAAACTTGATGTACTTGCTTCTAGACTGAATTCATCCGATGTGCCAATATAGGGTTCGTCCTTGGGCTAAACAATGTTTGGAAAATCTCAATTGAATAATAAATGGACAGACAGACGGACCGTCAGACGGACTGACATGCATAAATCGACTCAGAAAGTGATTCTCTTAAAAACATCCAAAGTAACAATGGGTCTATCTCGCTTCCTTCACCATGTTAATTACTACGCTTATAACTCAAGAACGGATCACCACATTTCCGTATTTCACACTATTTCGGAATGGTCTCTTGACAGAAAAGGATAAAAAAGTGTAAAAATACACAAATAAAAATTTGAATAAAAATTTTTTGTGATATATATTTTTAATTTTTTCGTAGTTTTTCAATTTAACATGCTATATAGAAGTGTACGCTTTTTACTGTTTTGAATTCGGAATGAAAGCAGAAGAAAATTATATTCCCTTCTAAATATGATAATAATCCATTCAATGAGAACTCAAAATGCGAAATTCATTGGGATTGCAATCGGTGACATACCGAATATGAAGAGGTTCTCTAATAGTACGGCGAATTAAAAATTTAGTAAGAAAAGTATTTATATCCTCGGAAAATTCTTTCGAACCCAAAAGAAAGATACCTTAAATCTCAGCTTCTGGCTAAACTTTTATAGGGCCCATTACATATAACCTTAACCATACCCAAAAGGGACGATAGAGTTTTAAATTTGATACAGTCCTATGAGTTGCTTGAAGAATCATTTGTACGAAATATAGTTCAGATCGGCCGCTAAATCATTTGAAGAGACTATATCATAACGTATATACTATATCAAATCTATAGCGGCTTTAAAATTCCTTAAATTTTGATAGATTTTAGAGATTTTTTCAAATAATTATAAGTACGATCAGCCAAATCGATTGGAAAATCTGGTCTATTCCAATCAATTCCCATCTTACATGGGGCTATTTTAAGGTCATATTATTTAGGTTTCGAACTCTCAAATTAAAACCTCTGACTAAAAATTGGAACAGGTTGTTTGAAACACTATAAATGAATTGTGCCACTTATGTGAGCCAGATCTGTAAGTTATTATGCTTTAAGAACTGTGTATTAATTTCTAAAACTACGGGTGGGCAATGTGGGCCGGGCCAGCTAATTTTTAATAAATTTAACATATTACATTGCATTTTTGTTTTTTGTTCCCAATATATTATAAGAATTCCTTATTTGAATTTAAAATTTTTGTTTCTTTTTTGCGTTTCATATTTGATTCGAAATAATATGCATGTGCTTTCTAGTTTGCCACTTACACCGTCTTATGAACAATGTTTTTCGGCTTTTCAGAGTCATGTTAAACACATCTAATGAAAGGTCAGAACAAACACTTCACTGAACAGCCATTGTTGCATAGATACATACGAACGTAAGCCATGAAACAGCACATGCCGAAATGTTTATTAAAAAAATCCTCTAGGACTTACTACAGTATTTGCTCATATTTCAAAAACATGCAATAGAAATTGTAATTGGCTTTTATAGCCATCGCTGAAAGAGATGAACCTCCGAAACAAAAACTGAAACTTTTTCAATAATACTATTTTGAAAAAAGTTTTTAACAACCAGTTGAGAACTTTGTTCGCTGAATTTCATTCAGTTTCAGCTTAATTATTAGGCAAAGGATTAACAAAAAAGTTCAATGTTAACAAGTTCGAAACCGCAAAAAAGCCGTGTGTAGAAGGTTTTTGCATTATGAAAAAGGGGAACTTTGCAGAAACCATGTCATCATGAACCGGAAGAATGTGAATTCATGCGTGGAAAACATGTATCATTAAATTAGAAAATGCTTGATTTGGTAGTTTAAAACTATGAAATGATTTTTATCAAAAACAAAATGCCATAACAACCGCTTCGTTCAAGTGATATAATGCATGGCCAAGTTTTTTTTTATTGATATGCACATTAATAGTAATTCTTTTTGATACAAGTAATAGATTTATACTTGTTGAAGACCATTGCCACAATTGCGGTGGATTAAATAATAATGATTTACGTAATTGTCGCAAGAATTTTGTTGTGGTTCCAAAATATGCACATGAATTGGATATTGAAACCATGTACTTTATTGGGTGCTATTCCCAAAATTCAACCAAATCTTCAATTTTCTGCAAAGAATCGGCGGGATTCTCGGTAATATCGGCAAAGATTGTGCTCGTTCGACTACAAACCTGAAGGTTGTGAGTTAAAACCTAACATATAAATGGTATTGTAGCGATTAATGGAACATCATTTGATGTAATTAGTTCTCAAAGTGATTCATGTTTTCGACTTTCTTGTAAAAAATGAAACCAAACTTGGCTAGTTATACCCTCCCCTATAGTATGAAGGGTATATTAAGTTTGTCATTCCGTTTTAACACATCGAAATATACATTTTAGACCCCACAAAGTATATATATTCTTGATAAGTATAAAATTCTTTGCCGATTTAACGATATCCGTCCGTCAGTGGAAATCACTCTAGCGTCCGAAAGAAATTAAGTAGGTTGATAAAATTTTACTCAAATGTATATTACGTCTGCAGGACTTTTGGTATTGAAAATGGACCATGTAGGTTCATGTTTTGGTATAGCCCCCATATAATAAGACCTCCCTATATTCGGTATTTTGATGATTTTAGCTACATTATGACCTTTGACAAAAGATTCCTATTCAGGTCCACGTCGTCGTATAGACCCTAATATAATATCTACATTCGGTATTTTTAAGATTTTATCAGATTTCTTTTTTTTTATTTTTGGAATATTGCTAAATTCGTTCCAAATGGTGACGGCTTTCTGGTACAGCTTTCTGACTTGTTTTATTCTAAGGTGGACTTACTTACGTAATAATAACATGCTTTTAATTGGATTAACGAATATAAAGGTCAGGAGAATAGTTTATGTATATGTCAATCCCCCAGAAATTATTAGAAATGAGAAATTATCAACCTATCGAAGTTTTTAGTAAAATTATTTAGAACCACTTTTACACCAATTAGAATATGCCATTTCTAATGAACTCTCTTATATATAATATACGTAAATATATATATTTCTATAACCGTCTTCTTAACCCACTTCGCTCCTCTGTTCTCTTTTTCAAAAAATATTTATGTATGAAAAGGGTAGAATTTTGAAACAATGATACCCGTTTTTTTGTATACTTTTCAAATTAATTTTAAAAAATAACAAAAAAATGGAAAAAGTAATGATGAAGAATTATTGCGAACTTCAGGAAAAACGAAAAATCGGAAAAATTTTCTTAAAAAATCGTTGACATCAGTGGTCCAAAATTAAAAAAAAGTAATTATTTTCAAAAATAAAAATTAAATCTCGGTATGAAATGGATAACCTATCCGTATATTTTTTAAAATAACTACCCATTCATCCAATGCGAATGATATCATAATTAGTACATCATGAAAAAATTATCGGTCACCCTATCGATTGGATATAAAAAAAGAACTTCAGGAACCTAATCACTGCGTACATCACATAAAAATCTCCCAAGATTTCGTTGGACTTTGGGAGTACAGCTCATATTTTCTGACTTATCTTATTTTACCCTCCACATCGAGGGCATATTTATTAGATTATATATATTTTTTGGGGCCACCGAAATTTTCATGCAATCTTCCAAAATCAGTAAAGCTTTGCAATATTTGCTGATGGCTACAAATATCATAATTTCATCCCGGCGAAAGGAAGGGTTTTGAAAATTTTACTTTTACATTCAAATATTTTTTCTCAACGCTTTTCTTTTATTGATGTTTCGATCATCCACCGCAGGTAGAACCTTTTACAAACTCTCAATAAATTTTAGAACAATTCAGTGGCAAAATGTGGATGAAATCAAATGTGGTTGAAATATCGGGAGGTACCATGGAGGATAGATTGCCAAATCTCAGAGCTCTACGTCAATTAATGTGGGTTGTATCTTGATTTCAACAGAGAGATAGACGGATATTCTTAAATCGGCTTAGAATTTTAATGTGTATATGTATATATATGTTTTGAGGCCTGAGGCAAATATTTACCCTCTTTTCCATGGTGGTGTTAATTTTATAAGTTGTACCTGTTATAATGCGGAAGAAATATGAAGTGAATTTATATGTGATCTTTTATCCAAAACACATTGTATTAGATAAAAGACTACTATTTCTAAATGACAATTTATAAATTAATCCACTAATTTCCAAACAAATTAAATATAGTTATATTGCACATAAAAAACTCATGCGAATATACAGAATAGAACTTCTCTGTACAATAAATGTCGATGTGCGTTTAGCTTTGTATTTTTATACCCTCCACCATTTATATTAGGGAGGGTATAGTAAGTTCGTCATTCCGCTCGTAACTCATCGAAATAATAATTAGACTTAACAATGTGTATATATTATTGATCAGCGTAAAATTCTAAGACAATTTATCCCTGTCCGTATGTTATAATCATGCTACAGTCAAAACGAATAAAAACCAAGATGGGCTATATCGGTCCACGATATCGTATAGGGCCCGATATTCCGTATTTTGATGATTGTACCCAATGAAATTGTGTGAAATCCCTTCTGAGTAGTTTACCCCTGGAAGTGCATTGTATATACAGGTCCACGATATCGCATATCCCCCATATACAGGATGAGATTAAACTCCGCAACAATGCAAAAATGTCAGAAATAGCATCAAATTTTAGAATAAGTTTAGATTTGTTCGAATTGGTCACCGTTGGAACAGATTATGGCCTTCAAACTGCCAATGAAACCGTCACACGCTGCCCGAATGTTGCTCTGCGGTATTTTGGCCCATTCCCGGCGAAGCGCTTGCTTGAGGTGATCGACACTTTGGTATTTTTTAGTGCCAACCTTGCTTTCCAAAATATTCCGGACACAATAGTCCAACGGATTGGTATCCGGAGATTTTAGTGGCCACTGTGCGCTGGAAATGAAGCGAGGAACCTCATTTTGTAACCATTTTTGGGTGGCGCGTGCTGAGTGCGATGGTGCTGAGTCCAGTTGGAATGTCCAAGGTCTGCGGCCCAAGTCTTTAATACACCCTCCAGAATATTTTCGCGATAATATTCAGCAATTATTCTGATGCCACGGTCGATTAATACGAGCGAAGAGCGACCATCGGCTGTTATGGCGCTTGAGTTCTGGTGGCTAACTGAAGGTGCACATAGCTGACCTCTTTGGCAAGTAAAAATGATAATTTTGTTTGTTTGCAAACTGCTGGACTACGAACGTTTTCTCATCTGAAAAAATCAAGTTCGGCACTTCACCACTTTCGGCCAAGCGAAGCAACCCTTTAGCTCTTTTAAGTTTATTTTCTTCTTTTTCCAATATTTTCCGGATAGAATAGTGCGATATGTTCAGCTCACGAGCCATTTTTCGGCCACTGCGACGTGGGTTTCGATCAAGTCGCTTCTTTACTTTTCGAAGCATTTCTGCTGATGTTGCTGTTTTCTTCCATCCACTTGACGTGGGACTACTCTACCAGTGTCACGGTAACCGGCGATGGTACGAGACACAAAAGATTTATTCACATTTAAATGCTGGAGTGCTCTAACGATAGCCGCTTGTGTTTATCCAGCCAAATATAAAGAAATCACACTATCACGCTCAAATTCCATCACGAATAACTTTTTTCTGGAAAATTCTCACCAAAATGCTTTTGTGCACTTGTAAACAATATAATAAGATGTCACTGGAATAATTTTCTGACATTTGTGCATTGTTGCGGAGTTTAATCTCATCCTGTATATGGGGGGATATGCGATATCGTGGACCTATATAGACAATGCACTTCCAGGGGTAAACTACTCAGAAGGGATTTCACACAATTTCATTGGCTACAATCATCAAAATACGGAATATCGGGCCCTATACGATATCGTGGACCGATATAGCCCATCTTGGTTTTTATTCTTTTTGACTGTAGCATGATTATAACATACGGACAGGGATAAATTGTCTTAGAATTTTACGCTGATCAATAATATATACACATTGTTAAGTCTAATTATTATTTCGATGAGTTACAAGCGGAATGACGAACTTACTATACCCTCCCTACTATAAATGGTGGAGGGTATAAAAATACAAAGCTAAACGCACATCGACATTTATTGTACAGAGAAGTTCTATTCTGTATATTCGCATGAGTTTTTTATGTGCCATATATCTATATTTAATTTGTCTGGAAATTAGTGGATTAAAGATTAATGAAGAGGGTAAATATTCGCCTCAGGCCTCGTAGAGCTCTGAGATTTGGCAATGGCTCCATGGTACCTCCCGATATTCTGTATTTATATATATATATATATATATATATATATATGTATATATATATATATATATATATATATATATATATATATATATATATATATATATATATATATATATATATATATATATACATATATATATATATATATATATATATATATATATATATATATATATATATATATATATATATATATATATATATATATATATATATATATATATATATATATATATATATATATATATATATATATATATATATATATATATTTTAATTTGTTTATGATTGCATGTAAAATCAAATGGGTAGCGAAACGCAAGGGGTTCAGCTAGTAACCTATAATTACATAATTTACTGAGAAACCTAGTGACGTATGATTATTAATATCATAAATCATTCGACTCGCAGTACCGAGTAATTTTAAATATGAAATTTTTTTTTTAATTAATTTTTACACATCTCAATTTCCATATAATGCGAGCTAAGCAAACAACATTTTGATTTATTAATGATCGCAGATAAGCCAACGTCAATAGGCCTGAAGATATCAAGCGAGTTATATGGTCAGTTGTACCAACTTTTATTACATTTGGCTTAGCTCTCACATCTTAATTCTAAATATTAAGACTCCTCAATAATTTTAGCTTCTGAGTACTTTTCGTACACGCTTTTTATAATTCGTCTACTTATCTAAACGCTATACATTCACAGTGATCCCAACACCAAACTTGTTAATTCCAGTTCTCTTCCTGAACTATATTCCAAATATAGAACTATTTAGTAATTTGTTCACACTTACGATTCGCTTTTCGAGAACGGCCTCTGTATCCCAACTGTAAACACAATATCCCCTATACTAAATTCAACATTTCAAGACTTCCATAATTTAACTTTAACCAAATTGTACCAAATTTAGTACCCCTTAGTACTTTTTATACCCTACTAAATACCCTCGGCTAAAAATTATATAACACCTCGAAATATTGGTCCCCGATATAGGAAACTATATATGGATATATCATATATGTCTCTTCCTAACTCGCAGAACTGAGTCGATCTAGCTATGTATGTACGTCCGTCCGTCTGTGCGTCTGTCCATGTTAATTTGTTATCTAGCTACAGCTCGCAATTATGACCCGATCCTAGCGAAATTGAACATGGAGGTGGGGTTAGAATCGGAATAGAAGCCTACTGTTTTTGTAGATGATCGCAAAATATTAAGGGGTTGAAATGGACCAAAATCAGAAAAAATCTTAATTTTGCCGTTATTCTACAGGTCACTTCGGACTATTGTAGTGATGCTTATAACCAAGATATCGTATATATAGCAAGAAAGTTACAATCTATATGTAATAGAAATTGATGTTATTTATTCCGCATATAAGTCAAGATGCGCTGGACTGATTTTCACAATTATCATCAATTCGGATTGGACTCTTGCCAGAAAAAGATAAAACCTAAGAAAATCGCGTAAAAATATGCCAATAAAAAAGTGAATATGTTTGTTATTTTTTTTTTCAATTATTGCCATATATATTATCTCTCGGGATTTTTTTTAATTTGACTTACAATTTTGAATTGTACATTTTCTAAACTCAATTTTTGGGGTATTATATACAGGTCGCAATACATCATCCGATCATCACGAAATTTTTCATGAGGGTAGGGTTTGGGTCAGAATTAAAGCCAATTGTATTTGAAGATGTACATTAAGGGGTTGAAATGGACCAAACAATTTTCCTGATTTTACAGTCGCTCTACAGCTCATAATTGAAGAGAAATCGACACGGAATTTTGTATGAGAACAGAGTTTTGTATGAGAACAGGAAGAAGTCTAGCATTTTAGATGACCATTATACAGGGTTGCCCATATTCGACGGACCCATCTGGCAACGCCATAACTTTTGACAGAGATGTCACATCGCTTAATGACATTCCGCGTTTGAAGCGTCAGTCCAAGCAGATTTTTACCATTAACCAATACACGCCACGCGAGCGCTCTGAACCACCTCTTCATTTTAAACCTACCCACCACCAGCTTCATCCGTTCATCTAAAACCAAATTGTACCAAATTTTGAAACTTTTAGTACTGTTCTTATGCTTATCAACGTCGGTAGAGTTTTGCTCCGTTGACATAATACCAAGTAGTACCAAATTATGTGCGTTTTAGTACTTTTCGTGTACTTATAGTTTTGGTATATCTATACTATACCCATTCAAAAGCCAAATTTCAAAATTCTGGCTCTATATATTTGACCAATGCAATGGATTCCAGATTTTGTACCTTATAGAACTTTTACTACTGCTAATATTATAGTTCGAATATCCAAAAAAAAGCTGTCTTTTCATTCCCCTACTCACCAGCTACCAGCTTCAGCCGTTCGCCTGGAAGTTGAATCAGTCAGTTAGTCACTCATTACTACTCTCTTGTATATATTGATACGAAACTTGCGATACCAAATTTCAAAAAATGGCTTTTAATTACCGAGTTCCGAGATGTCTTGATATACGAAAACTTATTACCTGTGAGAAAAGGCGAGCTCTAATTACTAACATTAATAATTTTCCGTTAAAAATGTGGTTTAAATCTTCATACCAAACATACCACTGCGGAAGCAGAGTTGTGTGAAATTTTATCCACCTAATTTATTTCCTTGGAAAGCTAGAGTGCTTTCCACAGATTGACGGACTAGGTTAAATCGTCATAGAATGCTGATCAAGAATATATATAGTTTGTGGTGTGTAGAACTTTTGTTTGGAGGACTAACAGAGTAAATTACAAATTTAATATACCCTCCATTGTATCTATATCAATAAAAGAGGAAAATGTTTGTGTTTTTTTTTTTTTTTTTTTTTTTTTGTAATTTATGGACTTGAAAACCGCAGCACAGATTTTCCTTAAAATGTCCAAGTATACTACAACATTGCCTGAAAGTAACATGGGCTATAGAAATTTTTGAAATTCCGCTTGGAAAATAGATATAGCATCAGAATCGGAGGTACCTCCCAAAAATTTAGATTTTATATGCACATATCTATTAATCAAATTTGGAATGTGTAACGGAATTTGGAGCAACAATTATTTTCCAAATTATATTGAAATCGCTTCAGATTTGGATATACCTCCCATATATATTTTTGACCGATTTCGTTTTGGTGCATCAAACACGATATGTATGTCCGATTCAAATGAAATTTGGAATGTGTGAGGGGATTTGATCAGAAAATAAAGTTGTCAAAATGTATTGAAATCGGTTCAGATTTGGATATAGCTCCCTTATATATTTTCTGCCGATTCTACATATTTAATGTACCCAATGCTAAATGTATGTCTGAATTCGGACAGAGAGACGAAATTTGTTACCAAATTGTTTGTTTTTTTCCAAATTGTATTGAAATCGGTTGATCTTTGGTCCCATATAAATATTTCGGCCGATACATATATTACCGATACATGTATTACGCACATACATATCGTGTTTGGTGCATACACGATATGTATGTCCGATTCCAGTGAAATTCGGTATGTGTGGCGGAATTTGATTACAATAATTACTTTGAAAATTAATTAGAAATTGGAAAAGTTTTGGATATAGCTCCCATATATGTTTTCGGCCGATTTCACATATTTGATGCACCAAACACGGTATGTACCTCCAATTTCAATGAAATATGGAAGGATTGACGGAATTTGGTGTAAAAGAAAATTTTTGTCAAATTGTATTGAAATCGGGTCAGATTTGATTTTATAAGAAGCATTGACCCACAACGCCTTTGCAATGTTATTAGACTAACTATGAAAAAGTACACAGCGATTTAATTGAGGATACCCTTATTACGGGGAAGTATGTTGCTACCTCGAATTCTCTAATTGCAACAGAAATACTACGCAACTTCAAAAGATTGCAATTTCTTGCATCCTTGGCATTTGCTATGAAACTAATAAATGTGAAGGACAAAAATATAACTCTAACTCTAACTCATCGATGCCAGTCTGTCTGTTTTTCTGTTGATATAAATATCGAGTTTACATTATTTCTTGCAGCTCTAAAATGGAGCTATAACCACGTTTAGGTATCGACGGCCCCCACACTACCTCTCAGTTTTCCATATTTGAAGATTTCAGCTACAATTTGGCATTTTGGATTTCCATTAAAGCCGATTTCTTCATGTAAAAAAATCTAGTTTCACTATTAAAGCGATTCCTTATTTCCAAATATTCCTTAGCAACAAACTTATTTCTTATACTAATCTGCATTTGTTGTACGATCAAATTTTTCATATTTTAAGATCATATTTGTCAATTGTATTTTATCTGTACAAATATTTCTTTAACGAAAAATGCTCTTTCAACTCTTCCAGCTTTATTGTTTTGTCTTTGGTGTTTTCATTGTTTTATATGAAAAGTCAATATGTACATACATACATGTATGAACATAATATAATAAACATTTATATCATGTTGCTGTTGTTTAAGTCCTGTTGACTTTTTGGATAAATATTTATTCAATACAACGTACGCACGTTTTGGCAAATATTCATATTCAAAGGCTAGGGATTTTATTTATTTAATGCCTTAGCTTAAAAAATACCGAGAATAATAAAAGCAACAATAAATAAAATTAGATTTGGGAAAAAAGTATGGCCATACATATGTGTGTTTATATAGGAAAACTTGCTTAAAAATTTTAACATCGAAATATTTTAGACATTTATTGACAAATTTGTTTTTGGCACTAACAAAGGCAAAAAGGAAACCAAATAACTTTATTGCAAACAATGATGTTTATAGGGTTTTATTGCACTTTGGCCGAACAAAGTCGGTGTGAAAATTCAGAAAATATAACTTAAATTGTTGTGGGAAATTTTGATTTAATAATTTTTACATGAATTGATATATATTAAGGGATATAGAAAAAATGTTTACACAGAAAAAAAGTATTCGTGATGGAATTCAAGCGTGATAGTGTGATTTCTTTATATTTGGCTGGAAAACCACAAGTGGCTATCATTAGAGCATTCCAGCATTTGAATGTGAATAAATCTTTTGTCTCTCGTACCGTGATACTGGTAGCGTAGCCCAACGTCAAGGAAGTGAACGGAGGAAAAGAGCACCACCAGCAGAAATGGATCGTGAAGTAAAGAAGCGCCATGATCGAAACCCGCGTCGCAGTGTCTGAAAAATGGCTCGAGAGCTGAGCATATCGCAATATTCCATTCGGTAAATATTGAAAAATGAGCTCGGGGTAAAACCATTGACATTCCAAAAAGTGCAAGAACTTACACCGCAACAGGAAGAAATAGAATCAAAAGAGCTAAAGAGTTGCTTTGCTTGGCCGAAAGTGGTAATTGCCGAATTTTTTTTTCTCCGATGAGAAAACACTCGTTGTCCAGCAGTTTGTAAACAGACAAAATTATCGTGATGACTTGCCAAAGAGGTCAGCTGAAAATGTGCATGTTCGGTTGGCCACCAGAACTCAAGGGCCGGCCATGTTAATAGCGTGGGCCACCATAACAGCCGATGGTTGCTCTTCGCTCGTATTAATCGACCATGGCATCAGAATAAATGTCGAATATTATCGCGAAAATATTCTGCAGAGTGTATTAAAGCTTTGGGCATGAAAACATTTTGGCCGCTGACCTTGGATATTCATACAGGGCTCAGCACCATCGCACTCAGCACGCGCCACCAAAGAATAGTTACAAAATGAGGTTCCTCGTTTCAATTCGAGAGCACAATGGCCACCAAAATCTCCGGATACCAATCCGTTGAACTATTTTGTCTGGAATATTTTGGAAAGCAAGGTTTGCACTAAAAAATACCAAAGTGTCGATCACCTCAAGCAAGCGTTTCGCCGGGAATGGGCCAAAATACCGCAGAGCAACATTCGTGCAGCGTGTGACGGTTTCATTGGCCGTTTGGAGGCCATAATTCGTGCAGTTTTTTTATCTCACCCTGTAAATCAAATAATGATTTCGTTAGAAAATAAGGCTAAAATCATTCTAATACCTAATATCGGGAGGTACCGGTACAATGATCTGTCACAGGAAATGAAGCCCGTTTCAAACCGTGTTTCAGATCATTCTATTATAAAATGTGATTTAAATCGTCAAAATACTGAATATGGAGAGCTACAGCTGTATTAGGGCTTAAAAAGAATACTGACAAAATACCTCTGAGTGCAAAAGTTTAGATTTCAAGAGTAATTCGTTCAAAAAATAGCGACATTAGAGCAGACAGGCATCGCTAAATCGATTTAGAATTTTACGCTAATCACGAATATTTTTTTTGTTGGGATGACATGAGTATTTCGAGAAGTTACAAACTTAATGACAAAGTTAATATACCCTCCATAGTATGGTGGAGGTTATAAAAAATATAAAATTCTGAAAAATGCATAAAATCTTTGTTGGAATTGACAGCACGGTAAATATATTTAAATGCTTAAAGATTATTTCATTCAAATGTTGAGCGCGACTGCGTTTCAAATGGTCCATCAGCATTTCGATCGGTATATCACAAATAAATGCGTCAATGTTTTCTTCCAATGCGTCAATTGATGCGGGCTCGTCTGCAAAGAAGTAAGCTCCACAAAAATAATCTAAAGACGTTAAACCGCACGATCTTTGCGGCCAATCGACTGGTCCTGAACGTGAAATAAAATCTTCCCCGAACTAGCCTCTTAATAATTACACGTGCTGTGAGACATGTGGCACCGTCTTGTTGAAATCGCATGTGGATGCATTGATAATTTTTGCAATTCTGCTTATATAGGTTTCCATTGAGCACGTCGTGGGCGTATTTTGATAATAAATTTTATTTGCAAGCGTTGTTCGTTAATTGCTTAAGAAAAAGCAAATATTATACTAACCATCTCATCCGGCCTTGAATATTTCCTTCTAGAATATGGTTGTTTATGTTATGATTGATTTAAAATCTATGCAGGAAGATTGGTGACTGTACCAGTAATCAAGTTCCACATCGGAAGAAGCAAAAATTTGCTATACGAGCAAAAAAAAAAGCAACATGACTGTAAATTTCTTATTGGCTAGTATGTGGACTTTTAAGAGATGTTGACAGTTTTCTCTAAAAATAGTTTTACACTTAAACAACGTTAAGTTCATCTGAGCCGAATTGCTTATACTCTTATCGATGTGAAATCGTTGTTTATGGCCAAATCTGCAAAATCCTATATTAAGTATATGTTACGAGAAGTTAAACTGCCCACTGAGGATTCGAAATGTCCAATTACAATTTTGGAAAATAATTTGTACCAAAAAACATTTGAATTTTCATCAAGTAAAAAAGCAGCACCATTTGGAAGGAACTTGAATTTTTTCAAAAAAAAAAAAAAACATCCGGAAACTACCACTTAAATGGAAACTATACGAAGACGTGAACCTGCTTACGAAATTTTTGGTCATAGGCTATATTACCCATTTCGAACTTCACATACCAAATTTGAAACAATTCCGGTGAATTGTCATCAAAATACCGAATATCTGTACCGTTATACAGGGTGAGATAAAAAAAACTGCAACAAAGATTTGTTCGAATTGGTCACCTTTGGCACGAATTATGACCTTCAAACGGCCAATGAAACCGTCATACCCTGACCGAATGTTGCTCTACGGTATTTTGGTCCATTCTCAGCGAAATGCTTGCTTGCTCGACATTTTGGTATTTTTTAGTACCAATCTTTCATTCCAAAATACTCCAGACACAATAGTCCAACGGATTGGTATCCGATGATTTTGGGGGCCATTGTGCGCTGGAAATGAAGCGAAGAACCTCATTTTGTAACCAATTTTGGTTGGTGCTGAGTTCTGTTTGAATGTCCAAGATTTGCGGTCAAAATGTTTGCATGCCCAAGGCTTTAATACATCCTCCAGAATATCTTCGCGAAAATATTCGGCATTTATTCTAATGGTCGATTAATACGAGCGGAGAGCGACAATGGGCTGTTGTGGTGGTCCACACCATCACCATGGCCGGCGCTTGAGTTCTGATGGCCAACCGAAGGTGCAAACTTTCAGCTGACCTCTTTGGCAAGTCAACACGATCATTTTGTTTGTTTACAAACTGCTGGACAACGAATGTTTTCTCATCAGAGAAAACCAAATTCGGCAGTTCAACACATTCCTTCAAGCGAAGGAAGCTCTTTTGTGTCTATTTTCTTTCTGTTGCGGTGTAAGTTCTTGCAATTTTTGGAATATCAATGGCTTTACCCCGAGCTCATTTTTTAATAATTGCCCAATGGAATATTGCGATATGTTCAGCTCACGATCCATTTTTCGGCCACTGCGACGCGGGTTTCGATCAAGTAGCTTCTTTACTTTTTGAACCATTTCTGCTGCTACGCTACCAGTATCACGGTAACGAGCGATGGTACGAGACACAAAAGATTTATTCACATTTAAATGCTGGAGTACTATCGTTAGGTGGCCACTTGTGGTTTTCCAGTCAAATATAAAGAAATCACACCATCACGCTTGAATGCCATCACGAATAACTTTTTTCTAGAAAATTCTTACCAAAAAGCTTTTGTACGCTTGTAAACAACAAAATGAAGTGGAATAATTTTAACAGCTGTCGGGCGATTGGCTTAGAAATGACAGCAGTCTGAAGTTGGTTGCAGTTTTTTCATCTCACGGGAACACAGCATATGTGAAATATGTATGTATGCATAAAGCATGTATATTATAGATATATACCGTAACCCATTAAACTTGTACACACTTTACTGACATAGGCGAGAATCTTTATGAAATTAACCAAAATTGTGAGTGGACCACGTTATCGGCCGAAGAGTAATTTACATCTTCCACATTTAATTTGTGATGTCGGCATATGTATCAGCCATGATAAGTCCAGTTAAACTGTATATTTGTTCTTCGTTTATTCGCTTTCGCTAGAACATAAATATTTACATTCATGTCCAGTTTTGTTTTTTCGTTGTAACTGGTCAGGGGCATTATTTGTTTATTTATTTTTATTAATATTTAGCAAAATATGACATTTTGTGTTTCTTCATTTCGTGTAATATTGTTTTGTCATATGGGCTCATGTGACTACTTACATATATACAAGCATACATATGATTGTGTGTGTGTATGGATGCTTCTGTTATGGTTTGTTTTAGCACAGCAATAAAATTATCCTAAAGTCAAAGATGACTTTTGTTGTTCCTGTTCTCATTTTTGCTGATATCGAAATTTTTGATTGGGTTTCATTTGCTTACAGAACATAAAATAAACAATATATTTGGCGTTTTCGTTCTTTATTTTTTTCTTTCATTGGATGCAATCCTAAGTAAATAAACACATTCGCCATATAAGTATGTGGGTATATGTGTGCGATTATTTCATTGAATGAACATATGTATATTGAAATAGCGGCATAAATTTCGAGGGAAATGATTTCATTGTTTATAGCTATGTATATTTATTCAAATAAAAATGACATTTGGAGATGTATTTGATATATGAATTTATAAAATGTTCATCCAATAAATCAATTATTTAAAAATACATATCTACCCTTTCAATCAAAATGTTAATTTTTTAGTAATCTCTAAAATTTTAAAATAGTCCCAACCAAGGATGTGGACAGAGTTATTGTTTTGTCAATATAATTCTATACCCTCTACATACATAGTATAGAGGGTTCGTAACTCTTCGAAATAAACATTTGAGACGCAACAAAGTATATACAGGGTGAGATGAAAAAAACTGTAACCAACTTCAGACTGTTGTCATTTCCAAGCTGTTGTCATTTCCAAGCTGTTTCGGACAGCTGTTAAAATTATTCCAGTGACAGCTCATTATATTGTTTACAAGCGTTCAAAAGCATTATATTAAAAAAAGAGTTATTCGTGATGGAATTCAAGCGTGATAGTGTGATTTCTTTATATTTGGCTGAAAGCGCTCTAGCATTTAAATGTGAATAAATCTTTTGTGTCTCGTACCATCGCTCGTTACCGTGATACTGGTAGAGTAGTCCGACGTCGAGGAAGTGGACGGAAGAAAACCGCAACATCAACAGAAATGGTTCGAAAACTAAAAAAGCGACTTGATACAAAACCCGGGTCGCGGTGGCCGAAAAATGGCTCGTGAGCTGAACATATCGCAATATTCTATTCGGCAAATATTTAAAAAAATGAGCTCGGGGTAAACCCATTGAAATTCCAAGAAGTGCAGGAACTTACACCGCAACAGAAAGAAAATAGACTCAAAAGAGTTAAAGAATTGCTTCGCTTGGCCGAAAATGGTGAACTGCCGATTTTGGTTTTCTCCGATGAGAAAACATTCGTTGTCCAGCAGTTCGTAAACAAACAAAATGATCGTGTTGACTTGCCAAAGAGGTCAGCTGATAATGTGCATGGTGATGATGTGGTCCGCCATAACAGCCGATGGTCGCTCTCCGCTCATATTAATCGGCCGTGACATTAGAAAAAGTACCGAATATTATCGCAAATCCGTTGGACTATTTTGTCTGAAGAATTTTGGAAAGCAAGGTTGGCACTAAAAAATACCAAAGTGTCGATCACTTCAAGCACGTGCTTTGCCGGGAATGGCTCAATATACCACAAAGCAATATTCGGGTAGCGTGTGACGGTTTCATTCGCCGTTTGAAGGCCATAAATCGTGCCAAAGGTGACGAATTCGAACAAATCTAAACTTGTTCTTAAATTTGATGCTATTTCCGGCATTTTTATAGTACATCAAGCTGACATGTTTCCCCGAATACGGAGTGCATTTTACGGCTGTGGATGAGTAAAATAACAATCGGATGAAGAATATATGTGGTAACTATAGATATATCTGAACAAATTTCCATATATATAATACATACATAATTTAACAGATTTCTAGACTCAATTTGTGTGTGCCAAATTCCGTCCTATTTGGACTAATATTTTTTATTTGGTCACACAACCCAATTTGGAATAGGAGCTATATCTAAATTTTGTTCGATTATCTCCAATTTCAATAGGACCAAATTTCGTTGGGCCAGAAAAATAATTTGTACAAAGTTTCCCCTCGATCGGGCATTAAAGTCTATCTGTACTTTGTTTACAAAGGAACTATGGGTCTCTCTCGCTTCTTCTCTATGTTAGAAACGAATGCACAAAGACAGAATACCCTGACCATAGTATAGTGTAGGGTATAAATATCAGCCACTAAATACATAGCCACACTCTTTACCACATGGTCTCCGGAGATGAAAACAGCCGAATGTGCTGTACTGGGGTCACTGTTTGTGTTTGCGTTTGAGATTTGGAAATATGTACCCAAAAAGTACGAAAATTACAAATGGTACTGAATTTAGTATTTTGAGAAGGAATGGAGCATGGTACAATAAAATCAAAGTAACCTCTTTACAAATAATATTATCCATTTCTGCATTTTTCTGTTTTTTACCTTGTCAAATTTAATTTCATTAAAATCAAGTTCTCATCTCGGATTTGTGTGTATACAAATAGTTCATAAGTAAACATTCTGACAATGAGATGTTGTCAAATGTATGATTTTGAAAAAATGTAAATATTAATTAATTTTTTAATCTTTTTTTTTTTTTTTTTTTTTTTTTTTTTGAAAATTTGAACCAGAGCTACTAAACTGCAATTTATTTGGAATTATGTGGAGAAATAGAGGAAACATCTTGAAAGATGCTCAGGTTTGAGAAATGGTGCTAACTTTTATGGAATTTTGAAATGTTTATATTGGGGTCACTGCTGATGAACGTTTTGTGTACGGTTGAAATAAATAGGTAGTTTTGGAAACACGTATAACACGTATAGCTAGATTCTAAATGTTGAACGTATGAATTTTGAACGAGGCTAACTACGAATTGGACAATGGAACGTTTCTTTTTTGTTTTGAAATTGCGTGTAATATAATATATGCAAAGTATTCAAATCGGTAGGGAGTGTAGGAACAGAGCTGAAAATGCAATTTTTATACCCTATACTACATTGATTATGTCTTTGGGCATTTTTATACCCTCCACCATACTATGGAGGGTATATTAACTTTGTCATTCCGTTTGTAACTCCTCGAAATACTCATGTCAGACCCAACAAAGTATATATATTCTTGATCAGCGTAAAATTCTAAGTCGATTTAGCGATGTCCGTCTGTCTGTCTGTTGTAATCACGCTATCTTTCGAATGAATTGAGATAGATGGCTAAAATTTTGCACACATGTTTATTTTTCGAGTAGGCAGGTTAAGTTCGTAAATGGGCCATGTAGGTCCACGTTTTCATATAGCTCCCATATAACGGTAACCCCCCCCCCCCTATATTCGGTATTTTGATGATTTTAGCGACGTTATTCACCGGAATTGTTTCAAATTTGGTATTTGAAGTTCCAAATGGATACTACACCCTAAGATAGAAAATTGTCTGTGCAAGTCTATGTCTTCGTATAGCCCCCATATAACGGTACCTCCCGATATTCGGTATTTTGATGATTTTAGCGACATTATTCACGGGAATTGTTTCAAATCTGGTATTTGAAGTTCCAAATGGATACTACACCCTAAGACAGAAAATTGTCTTTGCAGGTCCACGTCTTCGTATAGCCCCAATATAACGGTACCTCCCTATATTTTGATGATTTTAGCGATATTATTAACCGGAATTGTTTAAAATTTGGTATTTGAAGTTCGTTATGGGAACTACAGTCTGTGACAGAAAATTGTCGGTGCGGGTCCAGTTTCGAATTTGAATATGGTAATGGCTTATGACAAACAATGCATATGTATGTCCACGTCGTATAGACCCCAATATAACGGCTATATTCGGTATTTTTAAAATTTTAACAGAATTTTTAAAGGATTTTATTTTTTGAAAATTTCCAAATTCGTTGCAAATGATGGAGAGTATTAAAAGTTCGGCCCGTCCGAACTTACTGCTTTTTAACTTGTTTAAAACTGACAAAGGAAACGAGATAGACCCATAGTTCGACGATCTGCATAGAATTACACCCTGAGTCGATTTATGCATGTCCGTTTGCCTGGCCGTTCGTCCGTCTGTCCATGTATTTTTTAAACAAAGTGAAGGTCGCACTTATTGCCCGATCGAGATGACATTTGGCACAAATCATTCGTTTGACCCAAGGACAAACCCTATTGATATTGGAGATGATCGGTCAAAATGTAGATATAGTTCCCATATTCATCATCGTCCGTTCTGCACCAAATGTGTAATATAAGTCAGAATATGATAGAATTTGACACACACGACTTAATAGAGTCTAGAAGCAGGCATGTTAAGTTTGAAAAATGAAATTTGAAAGGTATGAAAATCGATTCAGATATAGCTAAAGCTCCCACATATGTTGCTCATCTGATTTGTTAGTTTTATTCTCCACAGCCGTAATATGCAACTCATAACAATGATATTCAGGGAAATATATCAAATAAACATCAGAAATGCCTTTGATAAATTTCAAAGATATCGGTTCCGATTTAGATATAGCTCCCACATATATTGCTCATCCGATTTCAAGTTTATTGTACACCAAATTGTTAATATAAAACAGAATTTAATGGATTTTGGCACATACAATCGAATTCAGCCTTTAAGAAAGTGTATCAAATTTGGTATAATATTTGGTTAAGATATAGCTATAGGTCCCATATATATGTTTCCTCCGATTTTGAATTTTAGTACCTCACGCCCGTGAAATGATACTTGGTGTCAGCTATCAGATATAGCATAGAAATACCTATGCTAAATTTCATGGAGATCGGTTCAGTTTGGATATAGCTCTTATATATATTTTGATCCCATTTTACGCTTATTGTGTATAAAAATTGAATAGATTTTGATGAATATTGGTTCAGATACAAATGCCTCAGTTCAATAAAGTAGAAATCGATTAAAACGAGTAAACAGGGTGAGATTAAAAAACTGCAACCAAACTAGGCCACTCGTACGACATCTGTTAAAATTATTCCATTGAGAGCTAATTATATTGTTTACAACCGTACAAAAGCATTTTGGTGAGAATTTGCCGGAAAAACAGTTATTCGTGATAGAGTGATTTCTTTATATTTGACTGTCTCGTACCATCGCTCGTTACCATGATAGTGGTAGCGTAGCCCGACGTCATGGAAGTGGACGAAAAAAAAAACAGCAACATCAGCAGAAATGGTTCGAAAATTAAAGAAGCGACTTTATCGAAACCCGCGTCGCAGTAGCCGAAAAAATGGCTCGTGAGCTGAACATATCTCAATGTTCCATTCGTTGTCCAGCAGTTTGTAAATAAACAAAATGTTTACTTGCCAAAGAGGTCAGCTGAAAATGTGCACCTTCGATTGGCCAACAGAACTCAAACGCCGGCCATGGTGATGGTGTGGGCCGCCATAACAGCTGATGGTCGCTCTCCGCCATCACACTCAGCACGCGCCACCCAAGAATTGTTACAAAATGAGGTTACTCGCTTCATTTTCAGCACACAATGGCCACCAAAATCTCCGGATACCAATACGTTGGACTATTGTGTCTGGAGTATTTGGAAAGCAAGGTTGGCACTGAAAAATACCAAAGTGTCGATCACCTCAAGCAAGCACTTCGCCGGGAATGGGCAAAATACCGCAGAGCAACATTCTGGCAGGCCATAATTCGTGCCAAAGGTGGCCAATTCGAACAAATCTAAACTTATTCTAAAATATGATGCTATTTCCGACATTTTTTGCTTTCATTCAATAAAATTAAAAAAATTTAAAAACTATGGCGTTTGACTAAAAACAATAAGCTTCTATTCTGCCCTTGCCCTAACTCCATGCAATATTTGGTGAGAATTGGTACATAATTGCGTCCTCTATACTGATTACAAACTAAAATGGACAGACTGACGGTGATAAACACAGATAGATCGACTCTGTTCGACAAGTTAGGAAGATCAATATGCCACATTATGGTTTTAAGACTAATATTTCGAGATCAGGATTAGCCTGTGAATATTATTTCTATTATTTTTAAGGTTCAAAGTTAACATGGGAAACTTGTTTCTTCTTTCTCGAGCACTTCTCGTACGGACACTTTCTCTGCTGTCCGATACTACTGTGCCACGTTGAAAACTCTTCATTGTAATGAAAGTGTTATAGACAAGTTGTTGTTAGTTTTTTATTGCCATTTCATTCGTTTTATGCGGCTTAGCAAACAATACACAACTACATTCATAGTCACATTGGAAGAATGCATTTAAATCTCTTTATTTGTGTATATGTATGTGTTATATGTCTGCATAACGTGAAAGGATGTGTGTACTCCATATAAATCCACTGATATACTTGCACACACATGTACGTGCGTGTGTGTGCGGTATGTGAGAATATAATGACACTGACCGAATTTTGCCACTTAATTGTTTCATTATAATGGTTGCAGCTTTGCAAGTATGTGTGTCTGTACACCAGCTGGGTGTGGATGTGTGTGTGGATGTGCAGCAGAATGACACAACTTTACTGCACCACAAACACCACACAATTAAGATAAACTCCATGTAAGGACGTAAATGAATATTAAATGGGGATTTTCTAGATTTACATCAACACGAACTTTTTTCCAACACTCTTTGAATACTTTTCGCTTACACTTGAAGTGTTTCTGCTATTTACATTTGTCCATTTGCACACACACACATACTAATACACATGAATGTGTGTTGGAATTGTGTCTGCCATATCGGTAAAACTTCCCTGAATACGATCTGGAAATAAGGTAAATTTGTAATGCATGTGAAAAAGATAATTAAGATGAAGCAACCCATAATGAGAACATGATTTGGTTTTGTCCTAAACATGCTGTCAGTCATCTATTTAATTATTCGCATGTGAACAGAGTCAGTGAAGAAATTTCTTAGTTCCATACCAATGTTGTGGTCACTTGTAACCATTATCGTTATTTATTAAGTATTATTAGGATACAGGGATTTTTACACATGCGAATAGATGGGCATTATTATCGTATTTTGTTACATATACAAATGAAGAAGTTACATTGGATACAACAAAAATACTTCAAAAGTCAAGTTAGAGAGATAATGTTCTAACCTTAAGTAGGGAGTTGCATTGACTATATTTAGATATTGGAAATTTGTTCTAATAGTGCAATAATTGAAATGGTTATTATAAGTTTGTAACACCATCGCATTTTACCAACCTAGAGGGAATAAATAAAAAAGCTGCGAGCTTTGAATACCCTCCACCATTTGGAACGAATTTGGCAATTATCAAAAACAATAAAATCCGCTAAAAATCTTTAAAAATACCGAATGTAGTTGTTACATTAGGCTCTATACGACGACAGGGACCTGCAAAGGTAACTTTTGTCACAAGTCATTACAATATTCAATTGCGAAACTTAAAAAAAGTCGGTGAATAATGTCGCTAAAGTCATAAAAGCCCGAATATCGGGAGGTACCGTTATACGGGTGCTATACGAAGACGTGGACCTGCACAGACAACATTCAGTCATAAGCTGTAGTATCCATTGCGAACTTCAAATAACAAATTTGAAAGAATTCCGATGAATATTGAAATCATCAAATCACCGAATATCGGGAGGTACCGTTATATGGGGGATATATGAAGACATGGTTAGCACAGATAATTTTCTGTCATAACCTGTAGTATTAATTTCAAACTTGAAATACCAAATTTGAAAGAATTCCGATTGTCGCAGAAATCATCAAAATACCGAATATCGGGAGGTAGCGTTATATGGGGCTATACCAAAACGTGGACCTACATGCCATACATTTTCAATACCAAAAGTCCTGCAGACATAATATACATTTGAGTAAAATTTTATCAATCTACTTCAATTCGTTCGGAAGCTAGAGTAATATCCACGGATATCGCTAAATCGACATAGAATTTTATGCTAATCAAGAATATACATACTTTGTGGGGTCTAAAATGTATATTTCGAGGTTTTACAAACGGAATGACAAACTTTATATACCCTCCATACTAGGGTGGAGGGTATAAAAAGACCGACTCTTCCACATGTTTTTTTTTTTAAATTTTCGAAATATGGCTGCTTGGAATCATTGGATATTAGGTGTATAGTGTCTTCAAAAATGTTACTGAAAACAAGGGGTCTATTTTTCATTGAATGATTTAAATCTCCCTTAAAGCGGGATGTTTTACAAAATTATATGCCATAAAATTCTACCACAGTTTCCGGAATAATTCAAACTATTCATTATAACCTACACTACATAGTGGTAAGGGTATTATGTCTTAGTGCATTTGTTTGTAACATGGAGAAGGAAACGAGATATGGTGATCAGCATAGAATCACATTTTGAGTCGATTTATGCATGTCCGTCCGTCTGTCTGTGCATGTATTTTTGTAAACAAAATGCAGGTCGCATTTGTTATTCGATTGAGATGAAATTTTCTAAATAACATTTGTTTGGCTCAAGGACGGACCCTATTGAAATAGCTAATATCAGTCCAAATGGTGTGAATTTTGCTACACCCGCCTACAAGCATGTGCTTCAAATTTGGTGAAAATTGGTTCAGATATAGCTATAGCTCCCATATATATGTTTCATCCGATTTTGGTGTTTAAGTCCCTTACATTCGTTATATGCACTCCACAAGTCTGATATTTAGCACCAGATATCAGATACAGCCTAGCAATTCATAGATCAAATTTTATCAAGTTCGATTCAGATTTGGATATATATATCTTCATCCGATTTTGGGTTTCTTGTGCACCAAATGGCTAATATCAGTCCAAATGGTTTGAATTTTGGAACTTCCGACCGAATTTAATATAGAAATAAGTACTTTAAATTTGGTGGAAATAGGTTCAGATATAGCTATAGCTCCCATATATATGTTTCATCCGATTTTGTGTTTAAGTCCCTCACATTCGTAATATACACCCCACAAATATGATATTTAGTAACAGATATTAGATTCAGCCCAGAAATACATTATTCAAATTTTATCAAGATTGGTTCAGATTTGGATATAGCTCCCCTATATATCTTTGTCCGATTTTAGGTTTCTTGTGTACCAAATGGCTAATTTCAGCTCAAAGTGAGTGAAATGTTGCAATTTCAAACAAATTCATTCAAGAAGTTAATATTTTAAATTAAGTGAAAATCGCTTCAGATATAGCTATAGCTCCCATATATATGATTCATCCGATTTTGGTGTTTAAGTCCCTCACATTCGTAATATATACCCCATAAAAATGATATTTGGTACCAGATATTAAACTCAGCCTAGCAATACTTGATTCAAATTTTATCAAGCTCCTATCAGATTTGGATATAGCTTCCCTATATATTTTCGTCCGATTTTAGGTTTCTTGTGCACCAAATGGCTAATTTTACCCCAAAGTGAGTGAAAAGTTGCACTTCTGAGCGAATTCATTCTAGAAGTTAACACTTAAAACTTGGTGAAAATTGGTTCAGATATAGCTCTAGCTCCATGTATATCTTTCATCCGATTTGATGTTGTAATCTCCAAATTTCGGTATAATCATCTTTTGTACTAGATATCTCATAGAGCTCAGAAATGCTCAATATAAACCTTTCTTTTACGAGAGCACTACTTAATATGCATAGTGGTGTAGGATATTAAATAGTTGGCCCCGCCCGACTTTTGAGCTTTCCTTTCTGGTTTTAATCAAACGCCAGGAATTTATAAATATTGACGAGTGAAAAAGCGTTAAGTTCGGTTGGGTAGAACTTTTAATACCCTACACCATTAAATTAAGAAAACTTTTCAAAATTAAAACATAGGGATGGTTATATATTCAAGTTACCACTTGCAGTCAATGTATTTTAAGTAAAATCAAGTTAGAGCACTTATTAACGCAATCGACCCATAAGAAACCACTTCAAGTCAAATGTACCTACATTGAAGAAATCAACAGACCAAAATTTGTGGGCGAGAAACGTTAACTGAAAAATTTAAAACAAATGCCTCATCAACGAATGGTTGAATATTCGTACGAGTTACATTATTGCCAGAAAAATCAGTTGTAGTTTGAAGTAAAAGTCATCAAAATATACCGTTATACGTTTGCTGAACGAGAAAATTAACAATTTTCTGCTAAAGAAGTTCCTACCTATTGCGATATTTAAATACCAAATTTGAAACAATTTTGTTGAAAAAATGTGGCTAAAATATCAAATGTATGAAGGTACTACTATATGGGGGATATAAGAAAACATGGACTTATTAAGGCATGCTACTACCACAGGAGATTGATTCTATTGCAAACTCTAATTGTCCGATTCGATTCCTTTAAAATTTTTTAACGATTTCGCTAAAATATATGACTGAAATCATCAGAATGCCAAATATCGGGGCTACCTTTATATGAGGCTACAGAATAACATTGGCCTTTGTAGACAACGTCCTGACAAACGATGTGGAATACATTACGACCTCAAAGTACCGCACTTGAATTACTTCATGTGGCTTAAATCGTTCAAATACCGAATATGGTATGGTGGTGGGTATACAAACACTTTTGTTGGTTAAAGTAATACCATTTTTGATTATGTTTGAACTAAAACAGTACTACATCTACCATCTATCCTATTTCTATTATATAAAGAAAATATTTTATCAAAATTGCCAAAACCGCAAAAATACTTTTTCTTTTGGGATTTTTCTTTGGTCTTTTAAAATCATACTATGGACGGTATATTAAATTTGTCACCTCGAAACATTCTTAAGAAAAAATTAATCTATTATAGGAGAGTTTTCGAACAGGTGGATAGATAGGATAGTCGGATATTAACATACCGAATCCAAATATCCTGAAACAGATGCCATCCAAAGATACATACATTTGTTTGTAATATATAGAAAGAAGCGAGTTACTTTTGGTGATCTGCATAGAATCACATTTTGGGTTGATTTAAGCATGTCCGCAAAATTCTTGCTCATGATAAAAGTCTTTGATTTTATTCGTTTTATGTATGCTTTGTTGTTGTTTCACATTGAATAGACTTTTTATTTTCTATATATAATGTTATGCTATATATAATGTTATGAATAACTTAGTGAATCATAATGTTTTTTTCCATGTGTATAGATCTATAAAGAGAGAATTAAAATAGGTTAGGAGTTTTAGCAGAAACAATTGGGTACCGCTATGACTATGATTGGCGTGGATTAAGGGTATAACACCCCTCAACAAGAACAGAGGATGTTACGATTTAAATGAGAAGTTTCCAACGGAACTTATTATTTTAACAGTTTTTTGTTTTTCATCATGTTGTGTTCAGATATTTACTTTGAAATCTAGGGAGTCTATAATAAATATTGTAATGAAAAAATAGGGATATGCTCTATTATTTTCTTTTTTAAACCATTTATCAAAGGGCCAACAACGCGGACCGAGACTGCTAGTATGTAATAATTATTATATTTTGGAGAACATATACTAATTATGAAATTAAGCATTACAATTTATGTTTTGTGGGACCAGCAAACTTAGTTTTTTGTTTGAGTGTCTACCACAAAATGAATGTTAACATTGCAGTATAACAAAAGAGTAAAGAATGCACCATTTTTCAAATTTAAGAATTTTAATTTACTTTTAAAACATTTTTTGCTTTTGGCTGCAAAATATTGCCAATTTCTAATGTGACAAAATCAGAAATTTACAACACCGTCAATCGTTATCACCAGAAAATGTCTTTCAAACCATTTCTTTAGTATAGTATTGTTGTAATCGGTGGGGTTGTTGATAGGATGAAGAAATTCAGCAAATTCATATATACAAATTAGAGTTGCCAGCAATTATTTTAAAAAAATGAAGGTGGATTTTTTACAATACAGTTAATGCGAATACCACATAAGTATAACATTATGTATAATAAGTATAACATTATGTATAATTTTTACTAAAGAATTAACTACAAGTAATTAAAAGAGGGCATATTAACTTTGTCATTTCGTTTGTAACACCTCGAAATATACATTTAAGGTATATATATATATTTTTTTCTGTCCGTCTATCCATCCGAATGAAATGAAGTAGATTGATAAAATTTTACTGAAATGTATATGATGTCTGCTGACTTTTGGTATTAAAAATGGGCCATGTAAGTCCACGTTTTGGTATATCCCCCATACAACGGTACATCCCGATATTCGGTATTGTGTTTTCTCTTCGTTCTTAATTTAAAAGGTATCAGAAAAAGTTTCCTTGGTTTTTAACTACATGTGTGGACGCAAGTCGCACGTGGAATTCAGAAATAAGAAGTCGAATTTTCTTTGAACGAAATAGGGAGCTTCCCAAGGTGTCTACCTTTTTAACTTTCCACGCCCTTCAGTCAGCATTGCATTAAAAACGTACTCGATTGATGATATCTGAACTATAGGTTGAACTATTACTTAGTTTATCATAACGTTTTGGAGTATGAAAATATCCGCCACGAAATCGACAGCCACACTGTTGACCACATGGACAGCGAGGTTTCCTCAGAATGTGCATGTCGAATGTGTTAATTCCAACCACGAGATCTTCTTTAATTCGTCCACCCATACCAACGCTATCTACGATAAGATTCGAAGTGGAAACAAATTTATCAAGCCTCTGGCTTGCAGCATTTCTTGAGCTGATAAAAAGCCTTGCTGAACGTGGTAGTCCTGTCTGCAATAGGGTTCCTCCTTACTATACCTGTGGATCATCTATAATAAATTACTGTCGATCTTTCGGATGGGCAACCTCCGCCACATGGCCTCTTTCACTCCAGCCAAACCCACTAACCTAACTATCCGTTTGTCCATGCTTTTTTTTAAACCAAGTACTGGTCACATTTCTTATACAATTATTGGAAACAAGAATGAGATTGGTGATATTCGATTCCAATTTGGATGTAGCTGCTATATGGTATATAATAATGTTATATTCAACGTGAACCTAAAATTCTGTACTTTCCTGGAAAATTGATTTTTGCAAAAATAATTTTTCTAGACGCCTGAGAATACCCATACCAACAATACCCATGTGTATGTTTTATACGTTGCCCATGCAGGGAATTATCCGAGATTTTATACATATTAGAGGAAAAAATCTCAATTTTATGATTTTTATAACTAGTAGCATATGGACTTACATTATCATTATAACATTTTATTAAATTATTATTACATTCCTATATTATTTCTTCACTATATTAGTAGCTTTCTACATTTTATTACTACATGTATGTTAACTATTCCATTAAATTATATTTCAATCCGTTCTACCTTAATGCTATGATGCACAAAATGAACATTGCGCTTGTGTGTGTGAGAGAAATAAAAAGCACGCAAAAAATATCTCCCTTCTTGTTTTGGAAGTTTTGTAGCAAGAATTTTTATTTTATGTTAGCAAAATTATCAAAAAACATTAAATATAAACTCCATATATTTATATTTTTCTACAAAAGCTATCTATAATATGTTTTCTTAATGTTAACGGAGCAACAATGCGTGCATCCACCACGCATGTCTACATTCGTTGAAGTCGAATCAACGACTGAGACCACCGCAAACGTACTGTTTTGTTCATCTAAGCCTTAATGTAATAACAACACATCATAATTAACGAGAGCAACCCTTGTACTTTGTTCATTCGTTTTATGTTACGCTCA
Source organism: Musca domestica (assembly GCF_030504385.1). NCBI lineage: Eukaryota > Metazoa > Arthropoda > Insecta > Diptera > Muscidae > Musca > Musca domestica. Next base: position 15,332,996 of record NW_026712328.1, on the reverse strand, counting down.
GCAACAGCATAGTTTATTTTGTTTTCTATCAATAACCAATGAGTACATTCTTGTATTACACTCACTCTCATGTTTGTTGTTGTTTTGTGATTCTAGTAAACAATCGTGATCTGTGCAACGGTTTGCGCATTCCAAACTATTTGGCATTCTTTGTTTTGTTTATGAGTTGGTTGAGTGTGCGCACGTTGATGAGAAACAGCTTTTACTCATTGATAAAGCTCATTACAAATTATGTAGAGCTTTCTGCCTATAAAAGGCGTGCGCTCGATTAGAATTATTCATTATTGCAGATCACTTGGTTGAAGTAAGAAGTACTTAGCATTAGATACGTTCTGGTTGTCAGTGCGGTACTCTGAAAATTATAAAATTCGAGGAAGTTCTTATGGGGGATTGCTAGATACGTTCACAGTGTCGGTAGTGCCCATAAGAAAATAATTGAATGTACCAAGTGTTCTGACTGTTGTAATCATTGTTTCTTTTATTTTAAAATTATAAATAAAAGACTTAAAGTAAAGCGGAGTTTTTGTGTCTTGTTATTTGGAAAGGCAACTATATAGCTGGTCCTTGGAGGCACGGACTCTCCTCCCTTTACATTTGGCGCCCAACTTTAGAAGAATCGCGAAATCTGAGAAGACTCCAGCTGTGGACAAAACTATTGTCGAATTTTGGTGCAAATGTGGAAGAAGCCATTGATATATTGGTATACCTGGACGAAATTTCACGGAGAAGTAGTTCAAGATTAAGAAGTATGGCTACTGCAATGCTTACAGCAGAGATGTTGGAGAAGTTAATGCGAACTGTGGCAGAAGCAAACATCAAAGTAAGTTCGTTTGCAAACTGCTTCTACTGGGTAATGCTTCAGAATGGTGGGCTGGAGTAAAAGGTATGGCAAAGAAATTTGATGACGTCGTGAAGATGCTGCGGGACTCGTTCTGTCCTTCGAAACCAGCATGGCGAATATATGCTGAGATCATGGAGGTTAAGCAACAGAGAGGCGAAGCTACCGACAGTTTTATTAGAAAGAAAAGAGCTCTATTTGCGAAACTGACAAAATCACCAAGTGAAAATGATCAAATCGATATAATTTTTGGTATGCTGAGCATTGACATCAGAGATAGAGTGTTCCGGCACAAAGTTTCAAGCTTTGACGATTTATTAAAAGACGCTCGAGAGGCGGAAAATGTCATAGCAGAAAGGCAAAATAATGACGGTGTTAAACCTAAAACATCTGGATCTGTCAGATGTGCTTTTTGTCACAGAAAAGGGCACAAGGTAGAAGACTGCTTCAAAAAGAAACATGTTGAAGACGAAGGACGGAGGAATGCGATTTCGACCGCCCGTGAGAATACGTCTAAACCAAAGTTAGCATGTTATGGTTGTAACGCTCCGGGTATAGTGCGTGCAAACTGTCCAAATTGCAAATCGAAAAAGGATGGCACAAATGATACGAATGTTGCCTACTTCAATAGGATATGTAGTGACTTGGTTCAAAGTGAAATTCCTCTAGTCAATATAAAATTTTTCGGATGTCTTGGACAAGTTATAATAGACACGGGTGCTAGAATGAGTGTAGCTAGCGCAAACATGAAGGAAATCATGGATTGTAATGGGTGTACTTTCCATTCATTGCGTATGGACATAAGCCTTGCTGATGGAAGCAGATCAGTCCAAGAATGTTTGGCTACCACTTGTAAAATTGAAATAGGAAGAAATGTTGATGATATACAATATGTCGTTTTGCCTAATGCCCGACACAATCGTACCTTGCTTGGTACGGATTTTTTGGAAAAGGCAGGAATAGTATTAAATATGGGTCAAAAATATTGGTATTTCGAAGAAGAGCCGGAAGTTCACTTCCTTTTTGCTGAACCATTGCCTCTACATTTGAATCAGTCATTTGTGTGCAGGCAGGTCAACTTCGGTCCACGATATCAAATACCCCCATATAACGGTACCCCCGATTTTCGGTATTTTGATGATTTTAGCACATTTTTCCATGGAATTGTCTGAAATTCTACACAATGAGTTCTTTGTGAGTTTTTTATTCCCTGGAAAGGAATTGTCTATATAGGTCCACGTGTTTCCCCCACATAAAGGTACCCCCGATATTCGGTATTTTAATGATTTTAGTCACATTTTTCCATGGAATTGTCTGAAAGTCTATACAAGAAGTTCGCTGTGATGATTTAATTTCCACAAAAATAATTGTCTATATAGGTTCAGGATATCGCATAGCCCCATACAATGTTTCCCGATATATTCGGTATTTACAAGATTTTCGCAACATTATTCTTCGGAATTGCGTCAAATTATTATGACAGAAAATTGGCCTCGTCGGTATTTTGATGATATCAGAGACATTATTCCCCGGAATTGTTTCAAACTTGGTATTTGAAGTTCATAGTGAGTACTACAGCATATGGCAGAAAATTACTTATCCAGCGCCACGTCTTCGTATAGCCCCCATATAAAAGTTTTTATTTGAGCTGTATTTTCGGTGGATTTTTTTTTTTAAATTTTTAAGTTTTGAATGATGGAAGATATAAAAAGGTGGAGGGTAGCTGCTTTTTTATTTGTTACATAATCCATTATATGAGTTACAATCAAAAAAATAACGGTCATAATCTCCATAGTTGCAATGGGGATTGTGTCTGTTGGGATTATGACACTAATTTCCAATTTCCACCCGTCATTGCTACATTCCTTACAAAAAAATTACATGCAGACCTGCAATGCCTCTGCCAGATTATGTTGAAAATTCGATTTACATTTTTTTTGTAACAGTCAATCATAATTCTCTAAAATTTAATATTAATGATGTCTTACCATGCTTCTTTTCTCCAATTAAGATGACTTTTACATCGTGCGATCAATTTCCGACTAAAATAAATGATATCTGGTGCAAGCAACCACATTGAACCTAGAAATACCTCTGTCAAATTTGGAGAAAATCGATTCAGATTAAGATATAGTTGAATATAGTTTATCCAACTAGTTTATACCCATATTTGATATTATAAGTTCTGCTAAATATGCAGAGTGGTAGAGGCTATCATAAAGTAAACTTCGTCTAACTTTTGTTTAAAACCGTTTACACCTAAGTCTGTTTTTACACGGTCTTTTTGTACACGGTTTTGATATAACACGGTTTGAGAATTAAATATTTTTAATTTTTTACACGATTTTATTCCGTTTAGCATGATTTTAAATTTTATGTACTTAAATTTTTTTGTCAAATTTAATTTTATCATTAATTACTATGCTTGTGAAAATAAGCATTATATATTTGATTTAATAAAATAAACATGAATTTTTGTTCTTAAAAATTCTTGTTTTTCACTAATTTTAATAGGTTTTAGAGATTAGGAACAAATCACCCATTTTAGTACAAGATCAATGTCTTTTTTTACACGTTTTTTTTACACGGCTTCTTCTGGAACCAATCTACCGTGTAAAAACAGACTTAGGTGTATATGGTTTCATAATATACCCATAACACGAAATTCATTAATGTTGGCAACACTAATTCCGCTTCTGCAACAAATATCTTTGCAAGCTCAACACCCAATGTTGAGGGCGACATCACCAGCTATCGAGTAATAATTTTCCGTTTTGTGTTAAATTTTTGAAAAGAAATAAAAGAGTCTTTTCATTTTTCTTGGCATACTTTCAACGATTAGCAAAGGAAAGTGACAAAGTGACTGTGCCAAGAAAAAGTAACATATCGTCTTGGCGAAAAAAGTTCATCAGCATGAGAAAAAGTTCGAAATTGGCGATGAACATCGACAGGTTTAGAATGCTACATGGTGGGTTCTCTAAATGCAACCTGGATTTTCTAATTATAAGTGGTACTAACAAAATCCGTAAGAATATTTAAAATTAATTACAAAACGTTTTTTAAAAAATGCTGTAACATATTTGATAATAACATCACATTGTTGTACAACTTACAGTTATTTTAAATTTAAACTTTCTCAAAATAATGCATTTCAAAATACCCATAATAAAATTTGAAAATAATAGGGAATTTTTATTTTCTTTTGCCAGACAGCAAATCACTTTGCATATTTTTTTCCTCCAAAACCTTTTTGTTTTGATTACAAAGGAATTTATTAAGTAGAAGCAATGAGTTCATAGATATTTCATGTTCCTGCGCCAGTTTCATAGCATAAATTGGCAGAGTTGTAGGATGAAATGGTTGTAGTGAGCCAGCATCATTTCCGCTACTGTTGTGGATGTTGCTGCTGCTGGTATCTAACAACAGTTGCTGCAAATTAAGGCGAATTATCGGGAATAACAAAGAAAAACTTGCAACAATAGCAGCCGAGCGTTAAAAATGCATTTACGCGTTAAATGCCAAAAATGTTGAACAAATTACATTGCTGATACGAATAGTACAATGATCTGCAAGAATACTTAGTCATCGCCAGTGGAGAGCCCAAAGATAGTCTGAGTTTCTTTGTCTGAAGCAATTTATAATTGCCGGCAAGCAAACTCAGTTCTTGGGGGAAGGGGGTTCTATAATTCGCCACCATTCCCATTCAGTGTCGGCAGCTTTGTTTGGCCCAAGTGAAGTTCAATTTTTTATAAACCTTGAATTTAAATTTGGAACATGTCGGTATGTATTGAAGTGTACATTCGTCTACTATGAGTATACCATTTTTGCTGGACCATCCCCGCGATCTTGATGATGATGATGATGGTGGTAGTGGCATCGGCAATTTATTGTGCCAAGGATGATGTTATAAAACTTGCAACACTTGTGCCACTACTCGAAAAGAGATGTTGCACAACTTTTTGTTTTCTATATTTCATCCATCCTTTGTTTGAAAAGAAGAATAACAACAAAGAAAAAACCCCAGTCAGTGTAGTTTCCACTCTTATTTTTAAGTTCATCATCATCATCGCAGTCTTTGGTACTTTTATTACATTTCAACGTTTAACATGATAACTAGTCAAATAATAAATAATATAAGGAAGGCATCATTATTCTCAACATTTGTTGCACAGTAGACAGCGGCCATGGAAGGAGTGCGGGCGTTTTTTTTTTTTGCAGATGCAAAATGCAAATAGAATAAAGCTGTTGTATTTTGCATGAACTTTTAAATAACCATTACACATTCAGCAGGACTGTCGAAGCTATGGATACGCAGATTTCTGGAAAAATAAGATGTGTTTCCATTTATATAACATTTATCAACATTTATGCTACCATTTTATACGAAATTGATGAATTTTATATATGCTTAAGAATTTACTGGGCACTTTTTTTATATATCAGGTGGCAATCTTGGACTCTTGTTCTATGAAAATGTGAAATGAAAAATATTTCCTTTATAACATTTTCATATTTACATTTCTTTCCTTTATGAAAGGTTTTTATTTCAGATTTCAAAAGAATTAGCATTGAGCTTAAGTAAGCAAAAGATTAAAGTTTGGAATGGCTGACTTGTTTATACCCTGAGCCGCTCTTGTTTTCTACAAAAAAGGAATAATATATATTAACCGATTTTACCAAATAACCAAATAAAGGGTGTCCTAACTAGAACGCAATTTTTAAAAGTGTCATTGTTTGACATTTGAACATCTGTTATTGTTTGCTAGTAGAAGGAACGAGGTTAGTAAAATGGAGCGCTACACGAATGAACAACGCATTCTCATTGTGAATGGAGAGACAACATGAAAATGCTGATTTTGGCGATAAAATCATCTTCAGTGACGAGGTCCATTTTTATCGTGCTGGCTTCGTCAATAGGCAAAATTGTTGCATTTGGTGTAAGAAAAACCCTTGAGTGTTTCACGAGTAGCAAATGCATCCTCAACGTGTCACTGTGTGGTGTGGTTTTGGTTTTTATGAAAATGAGGCAGATCAAGCGCAAACAGTCAATGTTGTTCGGTATCGTGAAATGATAACCAGTTTTTTCTTTCCTAGAATTTATGGAATTAATGTGGAGGGGCAGTTCAATTAGTCATTTTCTGTTCGTGTTATTTCGCGTTTTGGAGACCAGATTTGGTCGCCTAGATCGTGTGACTTAACACCTTTAGACGTCGAAGTCGATGGTTTACGCAAATAAACTGACGACGACTCAAGCCCTCAAAGAGGAATATGGACGGTCATTGAAATTTTCATTTAAAGATCGCGTCTGAGTCTAACTGCACGATATTAGTGTTTTATTTAAAATTAAAAAATTGCGTTGTAGTGGGGACACCCTTTATTTTACATAAGCATTTCCAGGGTTCTGCCGTCTCGTACCAGTATCATTGATATCGGGAGCATGTTACGATTCTCAGGATTATTAAAACTCAAAGATATATGTAGGAAAGATATATGTAGGAGCTATTTAAATCGATTTTTTGTTTTCGTTATAAAATACATCTTAATTGGGTATATATGTATATGCGTTTTATGTACACCAATTGCAAAACCCGCTACAAACTCATCGCTATCGTTGATAAGAACAAAACAAACAGTGGATCTATACTGAAGATATGATGTAAGCATATTTAACACCCATAAAGAAATCAAAGACTTCAATTACTTCCAATTTCGTTAAATATGTGCAGAAACTCTTCAAAATAATTGAAGTAGTCGGTAAGGATTTTTTGTGCAGAGTTGACATAGCCATTAAATACTTCAAATACTAAATGACAACCAATTTCAATACCATAGGCTCCCCTGTACACCTGGGGCTCTTACCGTAACTTGAATCCGACTTCATGCCGGCCCACGTTTCGTATAGCACTCTTTGTCGATACCTCCGATATTCGATGTTTTAATAGTTTTAATGGCATTTTAAACATTTTCTCTTCTAGAGTTCGTAATGGGTCCTATCTACTGTGACCCCGTATAATGATACATATTCATTATTTTGATACTTTAAACCATGTATAATAATATATTATATAATGGTTTTAGTGATATAACCACGTTTCCAACGGAATTGTCTCAAATTTGGTAGTAGAATACTTTCTATGTAGGTCTGCGTTTTGGTATGGCTCCATATATGGGTGATATTTTAAAGGAGTATGACCGGACATAATCCCCAGCAGGAAAACAAGGCTTAAGTTGAGTTTAGGGGCAATGATTTAAATTTTTATCACGGGTAGGCATTTTGTAACCTAATTACGGAAAAGTATGTAATGTTTTGGTAGGATTCGACTCGAAATTTCGGATACAAAATCAAGTTCTACTAAACTGATATAAAAAATATGTGTTTCATTTGAACGCTTTTTACATATAATTTTGAATAGTTCTGAAAGGAAGCGGGCATACTCTCAGGGCTTTATTTCTGTAGTTTTACGAAGCTTTTCTACTTCCCTATTGTAACATGGAAATACCTATCCAACAAGTGGTCACATGGTTAAGTTATTCGAATAAGTTCCGGGGCAATACAAGAAAATCGGTATTTAAAAAAAAAAAAAAAGTCGAGTAACCCCTCCAAGACACTATTTTGAAGACTATATTTTCCAACCAATTAGAAATTAAAAATGGAACTATGTACTTTGAATATTGAATCCAGATACTATTATTCAATGAGGCCGGACGCAACGCAATTTTACTTGTTTTTTCCTTAGTAAGGAAAACTAAGCATCACCGTTTTAAAGTATCCCCATTTTGTGCTATCCACAATAGTAAGTGTGTCAATCCGTGTTATCGAGGTTTTCGTCTTCGACATTAGTCGTCTGTGGAAAATACTCTTACTTTCGAACGAAAAAAAGTGGGTTAATAGAATTTTACCCAATTTTATTTTAGGTCCGAAGAATTTGAAATATTTGTGTTGAAAATTGGATCCCATGTATGTTGGAAATAACCTTGTAAACAACTGATTGTACATATAGATTCACGTTTTGGTATAGTCCACATATAATTGCAACTCCCGACATTAGGCATTTTCCTGATTTGTGTAACAAGCAATTGTTTACCTCATAAGGCAGAAAATTCCCATGTAGGCAATCCTGTTTTCTTATAGACCCCATTTAACTGTAACTCTCAAAATAAAGTATTTTGATGATTTTAATAATTGTTAATTGAAAAAAATGAAAATTTCTTGTTAATTGAATTTAAATAGAATTTCGGGAATATAGTCACTAAGACTATTTTGCACAAAGGTCCAATACGTACTTAAAAAATGACACGTTAAATATTGGTTTCCAAAGCATCAATCGTTGCTGGTCTATCCACGTAAACCACTGACTTCAGGTATTTCCACATAAAAAATTCGAGTGACGGCAAATCACACGAACGCGTACACCAATTCAACGGTCCATCACTCGTTGAAATCTTGTTTTTATAAGTTCATTGTTTCGGACCGATGATTCGACTTTCTCATAGACCGCACCAAATAGTACATTGGTATTTTCTGAACGGCGTGTGGTTTATCTTTGCTCCAAATACGGCAATTTTGTTTATGGTGGTCTTAGATGGATGATTTTATTTTACGAAGTGCTCTATAAACATTTTTAATTGGACACTGTTTTTAAAAATAAATTCCCACGATAGCAATCTTTGGCGTAGAAAATTGTACCCCATATAACGGCTCCATCCACTTTATTGTATTTGAAAACGTTAGCTACCTTCCTCAACCGATCTCACTTATATTTGCAATTTATAGTAGAACACATTTGATTATAGTAGAACACATTTACTTAATATTGTTCTATTTGCTACATTTCAATATGTTTGTCTTCTTAGTTATGTTCGTATAAATCACATTTTTGAACGCGAACATATAACTTTGTGCTATATTTCGCGATAACAAAACGATATGTCTGGCCTTCACTGACAGATAATTACGAATATAGGTTCAAGTTTTCGTACAACCGTCATATAATAGGATATACTGAAACTCAATATTCTAAAATATGTTGCTATATTTCTGCATAATTTTTTGATATTTGGTATTGCAAATTCTTTATTACAGATATAGCTTACTCAGGGTATTAAAAATTTAATCCGACCGTTTGTATGGGAACAAGGAGAAATTGTGTGGTGCTCCAAAAATTAATTTTGGTAAGGTAATTTTATATATTTAATAAATAATACGTTGCCAATTGATGAGGGAATATTTAAAAACAACACCTACAACAAAGACTTTTTATATCAAAATGATGATCACAATAGCATGATCGAAATTCAATCGAATTATCGCAATTCAATGATATGAGTCCCATTGGGTGTTCTTTGGTTTGAATTAAGGCCGGTATTTTGAAAATTCGAGTCAAAAATATATATTTTGTAAATGGATGGGGTCACAATCTAAAATTGTAGTTATGTGGGTAGGGAGAGCTATGAATCAAAAACAGTTTCTCAGATCATTCTCATTTACTGAAATTTGAGATAAAAGCCAATACCAATGTTTTAGTCATGCATTGATTAAAAAATCTATAACAGAAAATTTTGCCCAAATAAATTATTTTTGCATTTGTGTAAAATTGTATTTGACAACATGTGATTAATAATGGAGGCATATGACTTGGACTAAGTAGATCGGCGAAGTACGCTAACTGACTACAAAGTATAGCTGGATACTCATTCCCCTGTTTCAATTGCATGATAGGCTTAATAGGGATGTAAACATTTTGTCCTTTCTTTCAAACGAATTTAGATTGAAGGCTAAAATTTTGTACATATATGTATATTGTCATTAGGCATGTTAAGTTCATAAAAAGGCTATACAGGGCTACATTTTCGTATAGCCCGCATATAACTATACCTCCCGCTATACGGTATTGTGACGATTACCGTTACATTTTCTAACCGATTTGATAAAAAATGGTATTTGTAGTTCGTAATGGATTTTTTATCCCATTAAATACCATGGTCTCTATATAACGGTACATAATGATATTGCTTATTCTGATGACTTAACCACATTTTTCAGGGGAATCTTTGAAAATTCTGAAGACTTTTAATCAACTTTCTTAAAAGCTAATGATTATTCAATCGATAAAACTCACTGGTTGCTCCCAAAGTATTTTCTCAACCTTCTTATAGTTGATTGTAAATACATATGACAGAAAATCGTCTTGGTTTATTAAACCCAATTTTTATACCCTCAGCCATATGGCTACAGAGGGTATACATCATTTGATACGGACAAAACGTGCCTCATCTAAATAACGGGCTTAAACCCTAGGTCTCCCAGTCGATCCGACCGTCTGTCGCACACGTTAACTCTCGAAGGGAGTATCCGATTTGGTTTAAACTAGGTACATCGTTCAAATTTAGATCGAGTTCGGAGATAAGCAATATCGGTCCACTCCTTCTGGTACCTCTCCCACAAAGGGTCAAGATTATCCAAGAAAATATCTTAAGGCACAGGAAGAGAAAGGATAATCCGATTTTGCTCCAACATTGCAAATCCTAATATTTGCATCAATGCTAGATCAGGTGCGAAGATGGACAATATCGCTCCACTTCATCAAGTACCTCCTCTACAAAGGGTGAATAATTATAAGTCTTATAATATGTGATGTAAAAGTCTCCAAACTACACAGATCACAAAATTTTTATTAAACCAAGTTCGGGTACGAAGATAGTATATATCAGTTCACTGCTTCTGGTACCTCCCCCACAAAAGGTCTGCATTTTGAATATGAAGCTCATAAAATAAGCATAGAACTTTCTTTAAATTTCGCACATACAAACATGTTTGCTAACGCAAGATTTGTTGGGAAGATGATATATAGGTATATATAGTTTAGTAAACTATATAGTCCAAACCTGCCACGTCGCAATATTTACAGGATGAGATAAATAAAAACTCCATCAAAGTCAAACGCCATAATTTTTACATTTTTTTAATTTTGAAAATGTCGGAAGTAGCATCAAATTTTAGAATAAGTTTAGATTTGTTCGAATTGGTCATCTTTGGCACGAATTATGGCCTTCAAACGCCAATGAAACCGTCACACGCTGCCCGAATGTTGCTCTCCTCGGTAATGTCCGAGGACTGCGGCCAAAATGTTTGCGTGCCCAAGGCTTTAATACACCCACCAGAATATTTTTGCGATAATATTCGGAATCCATCCTGATACCACGGTCGATTAATACGTGCGGAGAGCGACCATCGGCTTTTATGGCGGCCCACACCATCACCATGTCCGGCGCTTGAGTTCTGGTGGCCAACCGAAGGTGCACATTTTCTGCACATTTTACTTTTGGCAAGTAAACACGATCATTTTGTTTATTTGCAAACTGCTGGAAAACGAATGTTTTCTCATCGGAAAATAACAAATTCGCCAGTTCACCACTTTCGGCCAAGAGAGGCAACTCTTTAGCTCTTCTTTACCTTTCGAACCATTTCTGTTGATGTTGCTGTGTTCTTGAGTCCACTTTCTTGACATCGGGCTACGCTACCAGTATCACGGTAATGAGCGTTAATACGAAACACAAAATATCTATGCACCTTTAAATGCTGGAGTGCTCTAATGAGAGCCACTTGTGGTTTTCCAGCCAAATATAGAAAAATCACACTATCACGCTTCAATTCCATCACGAATAACTTTTTTTTCTGGAAAATTCTCACCAAAATGCTTTTGTACGCTTGTAAACAATGTAATGAGCTGTCACTGGAATAATTTTAACATCTGTCGGACGAGTGGCTTAGAGATAACAGCAGTCTGAATTTGGTTACAGTTTTTTCATCTCACCTTGTATATCTTTAATCCGATTTTAGGATTATTGTGCAAATAAGGGATAATATCGGCCCAAATGGAGTGATTTTCGTGACGTACGTTTCCATTTTGTAGAACTCGGCACCGATATATATTTTTTAATATAATCTCTATACTCTATAGCAATGTTATTTTGTAAAATGGTTAAAATGTCTCCCTAAAATTTAGTGAAAATCTATTCAGGATTGAATATGTCTCCCATATATTAGTTCCCTCTGAAACCAAACTATAACTACTCTAAAGCCAAATGTGGATAGGTGGTAATATCTACTTCAAATAATAAGCATAGTAGTGTAGGGTATCATATAGTTGGCTTCTCCAGACTTTTGACTTTTCCTTACTGGTTTTGAATTAAGTATTATTAGTATATCGGTACCATTGACTTCATAGCATTCTGGAGACTTTTACGCAACTGATGCAATGCCGATACTTATTTTTTAAGGATTATCTTTACCTCATGATACCTATTTAACACCTTTTTTGTTTCCATTAATATTACGGTATTTTAGAAAATACATACCGACTAGTAGATCCCAAAGTAATTTCTCAACTTTCTTATAGTTGATTGTAAATGTATATGATAGGGAATAGTCTAGGTTTATTAAACCTAATTTTTTATGTAATTTTTGTAACCAATATATAACTATCTTTTCACTTGTTTTATTTTTGTCTTTCCAAGAACCAAATAACTAATCATATTAAAACGTAATCCAAGTGCCTGAGGTAGGCAATTAATGTGAAGGCAACACTTGCCAAAACTTAACCGTCCTTTGAGTGATGGATTTACATTTTGTACAAATTTTGTATTGTGGGCCGTTGAACGATCTAGCCTGCCTAGCAATACTTTCATTGTCCTTTATTCGTAAAACAGTTAGATAATAACAAGTGAACGGAAGCTATGGGGCAAGAATATTCGATTTTGTTTAACACTTTATTCGCTTCAGCGATCTTTCATTGCTAGTTGAAAATTAAAGTAAAATATGTATGGAAGTAAATAAAATATTTCTATATGAATGTAGATGTGTATACAGTTGGACATTAGCCTGGGGTGGGTCGAAATTGACCAAAACAATTGCCCTGAAACGAAAGTTGGCCTACAATATAATAAAGTTTATGTTTCACTGTGGTCCGTCAAGATTAATAAAGGACAAGTTAATTAACAATCGAGAACATATAGAAATAACACCCAAGAACGTGAAGGTTTCTGATACGTCCTTGAAAGTTTTAATTATATAGATACTAGCTGGCCCGGTCCGCGCTGCCGGCCCGTAGTTTTAGTCTGTAATGCAAATTTTATATAGCATAATCTTTCACAAATCTAGTTCATAAAGGTGAACAAATTTTAAATTGCGCATTAGCGCCAATCGGTAAAAATGACTATAGATCGGCGGCCCTGGGGACTATATGGGGACTGTACCAAAATATTTATGTTTGTTGACATTTTTCTCTACTCACAAAGTAGCCTAAATACAGCAAAATCGATTGGAAAATGTGGTCAAGACCCTCGAAATAGAAAAGCCAAGATGCCAAATAATGGCCAAATCAGTTGAAAAACGTGGCGAAGACCACAGTCATAGCTGGAATCAGGGATACATTCATATGAGGGTTATACCAAAACGTGGCCCAACCAACATTCTCTTGGAGGTTACAAATTCAATAGAATACAAAATTTTCTTTTCTGACCACACATTAGATGTGAAAGTGGACTTGTGGATACTCCAATGTGGGGCCTTTACTTAAATAAATTCCTATGTGGCAATTATCTGTATGATGGTTCCCTACCCCAGGGTAGCATAAATAATTTTTTTTAGCCAAATCAATTGATGAAGGTGGTCAAGACTAATATGGGCCCTACTCTGAAAATTTCAAATTTTATGCGAAGAGGTTCTCTACCCCCTTAGAAACAAAAATGCCAAAAAAATCATGAATCATAGACGGTTATATAAATATGCAATCGGGTTGTACCCTTACCCGTGAGTTATGATCGATATGAAGACCTGCAAAAGCGATTTAAGGTATCTTGAACGTTTGGGAAGAATTTCTGGAAGGATATAAATCCTTTTCTTACTAAAAGTCCCATTCGCTCTACTCTTTTGCACCCTTTAAATTTGGTATTTTACTGATTGTACTCCCAAAGAATTTTGAATTTTGAGCATTCATTGGACGGATTATTGTCACATGAAAGAAGTATGCTTTGAAATGAGGCTTATTAGACTTTTTCGATCATTTTTGTTTGTTTAAATGTGTTCGCATCTTCCACCTGAACCACGATGTAGGCCCTGGAGTTGAAGGGTAGATGTCAGTTAACATCCTATTTCGCACTTATTTCATAAATTTTTTGGTGAAAAATTATTCTTTATTTTGTTCACAAAAAATCCACTGAATTCAATATGATAATACAAATTGAAAAAATTGACAAAAGAAGAATAACAAATTGAAAAAATCTTCAACTTCTTCGCTGATTTTTTACAGCAAATGTTTAAAGATCCCTACAAAGTTTGTCAATAGAATGTACTATTATTTTAAAATTCGATTCTATTGAATGTTTTTTTCGATTTTTTCCCGATTTGAACAATTTTGCAATGAGATCTCTATTTCGTGATTTTTTAGCGATTTTGAAAAAGTAATTATCTTTTAACTTTGGTGTGATCGCGTTAAATTATTTCGATATCATCTATTCCGTTTCGCCACCACATAATTCGGTACTACACTTCCATGTAACCCGCCATCAATTTTAGTTCTCAAGAAATCAAGTCAATTTAATAAATTGGTATTAATATTCGAATTCAAAAATAAAATATTCAAAACACTACAAATGTACATTAGAAAAAAGTAATATTCGAATTCAAAAATAAAATATACAAAACACTACAAATGTACATTAGAAAAAAGTAAGTCAAAATGGAAAAAAAATCATGCAAAATAAAACATTACTATTGTACATTTCAAAAGTCAAAATAAAAATGTTAATATATCACATTTTTACGCGATTTTTTTGGATATTATCCTTTTCGGAGAGGAGACAATTCAAAATTTGTGTGAATCGTTAAAATCAGTCCAGCGGTTCTTAAGTTATAAGCGTAGTAACTAACACAACTTTCTTTTATATATATAGATTTGTCCAATTTTCTTCAACATTATTAAAGAATAGGATAGACCTAGAATTAACTGACTACAATTCTCATAACTTTCGTATTACCATTCTCTATAACAGTAACCGCCCTGGTCTAATATACATAAGCTCATTTTTGATTCGGGTAATTTTGTTCATAGTTGTTGTAAGGAACTTCCAAACAATGCTTAGCGTTTTATTCCAAGATTGAAAAATAAAACAAAGAGAAGACAAATGAAGTTTTGTTTTCTTTTTTCTCCATTTCCCAAAAAGTGGACGCAAACGAACGACTGCAATTTGTACTCGAAAAACTTTCGACTTTCCATTGTGATGCAATACATTTTATTTATTGTTTGTTTCGGAACAAAATGTTAGTTGTTGGCAACAACTGTTGCCGCTGCTATAGTTCGAGTTGCTGTTGTTGCTGGCACTACTTCATAAGTTTGCTGCTGCTGTACAACAATTATCTATGAATATTAATCACAACTCAAAAACAAACTGCACTCGTTTCATACGGAAGGATAGTTAGTGCTGGCGGATACTTCAAGATTGACACACATTCTTTTTGGGAAACTTTCTAATTTGATGTTCGTTGGCCTGGATAAAGGAAAGGAGATAGATTACAAGACTAAATGAGCATTTTATTCTTGATTCTTCTGTTGTGCAAATAACAAATATTGGTATACATTTTGCCAGATGCGGGCTGAAAAGTGGAGGCCCTTGAATGTATTTGAATGTATGATGAATGTATTTGAATGTATGTATTTTTATAATTTTTTGAGTGATGTTATGCTATTGAAATTTGTGTTACATAATTGTTTCGTAATATTTGTAAAAATCAATATATTGTTCATAGCATATTGCAGTTCCAACTGTGTTTGACTGATATGAAGCAGGCCCATAACACTTTACTAAGATTTACTAAAAAAAAATTCATCCTAGAAGTTTGCTAACAATCGCTTTCGATATACCTGTATCTCCCATACATATATTTCATCCGATTTGATACGTGAGTGCCCCAAAGCCGATATTTGGTAAAAGATATTTAATGTAGCCCAGAAATACCTCCGTGAAAATAATGTCGAGATCAGCTAAGATTTGGATATAAACTGAAATATACAGGGTGAGATGAAAAACCTTCAACCAAGTTCAGACTGCTGTCATTTCAAAGCCACTCATCCGACAGCTGTTATTAAATTATTCCAGTGACTCATATATTGTTTACAAGCGTACAAAAGCATTTTGGTGAGAATTTTCCATTCGGCAAATATAGAAAAATGAGCTCGGGGTAAAAGTAAATTGAAATTCCAAAAATTGCAAGAACTTACACCGCAACAGAAAGAAAATAGACTCAAAAGAGCTAAAGAGTTGTTTCACTTGTCCAGCAGTTCGTGAACAAACAATATGATCCTGTTTACTTGCCAAAGAGGTCATCTGAAAATGCGCACCTTCGGTTGGCCATCAGAACTCAAGCGCCGGCCATAGTGGTGTTGTGGGCCGCCACAACAACCGATGGTCGATCTCCGCTCGTATTAATCAACCGTGGCATCAGAATAAATGCCGCGAACATTTTGGCCGGCAGACCTTGAACATTCTAACAGGACTCAGCACGCGCCACCCAAGAATGGTTGCAAAATGAGGTTCCTCGCTTCATTTTCAGCGCACAATGGCCACCAAAATCTCCGGATACCAATCCGTTGAACTATTGTGTCCGGAGTATTTTGGAAAGCAAGGTTGACACTAAGAAATACTAATGTGTCTATCATATCATGGAGCCCCCCACCTTTATTGGGTATTTTGGTGATACTAAGCACATTATTAACCGTAGTTGTTTTAAATTTCATGTTAGTAGTTCGTAATGGGTACTGCAGCCTATGGCAAAAAATTGCGTAAACAGGTCCAAGCCTGTGTATAGTCCCAATATAAGATTTTCCTTTGAGCTATATTTTCGACGAATTTTTTGTAAAAATTTCCAATTGCTTCAAAATGTTGGAGGGTACTAAAAGTTCGACCCAGCCAAATCTAGCTGCTTTTTTTATACCCTCCACCATACTATGGAGGGTATATTAACTTTGTCATTCCGTTTGTAACTCCTCGAAATACTCATATCAGACCCAACAAAGTATATATATTCTTGATCAGCGTAAAATTCTAAGTCGATTTAGCGATGTCCGTCTGTCTGTCTGTCTGTCTGTCTGTCCGTCTGCCTGTTGTAATCACGCTATCTTTCGAATGAATTGAGATAGGTGGCTAAAATTTTGCACACATGTTTATTTTTCCAGTAGGCAGGTTAAGTTCGTAAATGGGCCATGAAGGTCCACGTTTTCATATAGCCCCCATATAACGGTACCTCCCTATATTCGGTATTTTGATGATTTTAGCGACATTATTCACGGGAATTGTTTCAAATTTGGTATTTGAAGTTCAAAATGGATACAACACCCTAAGACGGAAAATTATCCGTGCAGGTCCACGTCTTGGTATAGCCCCCATATAATGGTACCTCCCGATATTCGGTATTTTGATGATTTTAGCGACATTATTCACGGGAATTGTTTCAAATTTGGTATTTGAAGTTCGTTATGGGAACTACAGTCTGTGGCAGAAAATTGACTGTGCGGGTCCAGGTCTTCGTATAGCCCCCATATAACGGTACCTCCCTATATTCGGTATTTTGATGATTTTAGCTACATTATTCACCGTTTATTTCAAGTTTCGAATTTGAATACGGTAGTGGCTTATGACAAACAATGCCTATGTATGTCCACGTCGTATAGACCCCAAAATAACGGCTAAATTCGGTATTTTTAAAATTTTAACAGAATTTTTTAAGGATTTTATTTTTTGAAAATTTCCAAATTCGTTGCAAATGGTGGAGGGTATTAAAAGTTCGGCCCGGCCGAACTTACTGCTTTTTAACTAGTTATACCCTCCACCATACTATGGAGGGTATATTAACTTTGTCATTCCGTTTGTAACCCCACGAAATACTCATGTCAGACCCAACAAAGTATATATATTCTTGATTAGCGTAAAATTCTAAGTCGATTTAGCGATGTCCGTCTGTCTGTCTGTCTGTCCGTCTGTCTGTTGTAATCACGCTATATTTCGAATGAATTGAGATAGATGGCTAAAATTTTGCACACATGTTTATTTTTCCAGTAGGCAGGTTAAGTTCGTAAATGGGCCATGTAGGTCCACGTTTTCATATAGCCCCCATATAACGGTACCTCCCGATATTCGGTATTTTGATGATTTTAACGACATTATTCACGGGAATTGTTTCAAATTTGGTACTTGAAGTTCAAAATGGATACTACACCCTAAGACAGAAAATTGTCTATGCAGGTCCACGTCTTCGTATAGCCCCCATGCAACGGTACCTCCTTATATACGATATTTTGATGATTTTAGCTACATTATGCACCGTTTATTTCAAGTTTCGAATTTGAATATGGTAATGGCTTATGGCAAACAATGCCTATGTATGTCCACGTCGTATAGACCCCAAAATAACGCCTATATTCGGTATTTTTAAAATTTTAACAGAATTTTTTAAGGATTTTATTTTTTGAAAATTTCCAAATTCGTTGCTAATGGTGGAGGGTATTAAAAGTACGGCCCGGCCGAACTTACTGCTTTTTAACTTGTTTTACTTTTCGTTTTTAATAGGAGGAGATTTGATGTAATATTTAAAGTTCTTTTGTATGAATACATATCCAAAATATAAATAATTTCTAGTATAGCTCCTTATAACCGCATTAACCTATTTTACTTGGATTTTGCAGTTTCATGCAGAATTGCCCTTTGCCCCATGTGTTTATAATCAAGGGAGGACCACACAGGCTGAAGTTCTTTCAGTTTATATAAAGGGTTTCACGGTTTAAAGATGTGAAATAATATTCGAAAAATTAAATCGTATTCGGTATTGTCCTCTTATTGAAATAATGGACTCCTCCCCACATTCACATATACGAAATTCATATTTTATTGATCCTTGGATTACAATAGACTTTCAATTTTATTTATTTAAATTGGTACTTTTCATAAAAATTGTAAATCAATTGTTGACCACAAAACATCATAATTTTAAGTGTCGTGAGAGCACACAAACTATTAAAAACGACACATCGACATGCATACATCCGTACACATTTTCGGCAAATTGCCACTGGACTGTTGAATTTAATTTAATCTGATTTATTTCATAACCTATACGGTATTACTTCTTAATCTGTAACAATATTTTTTACAATCCATAGTCGATGGAGGGATTATAAAAACACCACTACTGCAACTGGATGTACACGTAATGGCACTGGAAAATATGTGCATATGCACATACTTACAAACTTTGTACTTATTATATGTTAATTTGGCATTGATAAGCTAGCCGTACATTTTATCAATGATTATGCGATGTAATGATGTAATTAAATTAAATATTTAAACATTCGTTGCAATATTTATTGCTGTAATTAAATTTTATTCCCAAACAACATTCATCCGTCCATGACAAGCTCTAACAACAATTTGGATTAAGAGCTACACACAAATCGTTAGTCGAGTAAAATAGAAAAATTTTAATATTAAAACGATTGTCCGTAATCTGAATAGTTTATGTGTATTAAAAGTTTTATGTTTGTGTGCGACTTGATCTAGAACTTGTAAATAAGAAAATGTGTGTAAAGTCAATCAACAAGTGCAGAATAAGCTCTTGCCATTATTTGTTAAAATGACACATCATTGTCGTGAGGATAGAAAACAATATTTGTTTAAGAATTGAAATATGAATTTGATTTCAGTTAACATAAAGAGATTAAAATTAGGAAATAACATGTATACAGTGGATCCAAGGATAAGTGGGGCCATGTTATATGCCATTACCATTGAATGCAAACTTTGTGTTTTTGGTCTATTTTGTTTCGTTAGTTATTAGCTTCTATACTGACCAACCCTGATCGCATATAAAAATTCGTTAGGATACGAAACTTTTTTTGACTTGCTTGATTAAGCTCCTCGAGATGTGATGATTGATATACTACACTAGCTGAACCCGGTGCGCTTCGCTACGCCTTTTGATTTTATATGCATTCTAAATTGCATACACCAATATTTTTTGAATTAAAAAAAAATAATAAAACAAATTCAAAAATTTAAAAAAAACCTAGTTATTGTAATACTTTAATGAGTTAACAAACAAATAGCTCGGTCTACCACAGCGCGAACATCCCAGGAACAGCTGACCATAAGAAAAGCAGAAACATATATATATATATATATATATATATATATATATATATATATATATATATATATATATATATATATATATATATATATATATATATATATATATATATATATATATATATATATATATATATATATATATATATATATATATATATATATAGGAGCTATACCCAAACCTCAACCGATTTCAATATAATTTGGCAATTTTTTTTTGGTACCAAATTTCGTGTCTCTTTCTGAATCGGAAATACATATCGAGTGGGGTGAATCAAATATGTAAAATCAGCCGAAGATATATATG
This sequence comes from Musca domestica, assembly GCF_030504385.1. Classification (NCBI taxonomy): domain Eukaryota; kingdom Metazoa; phylum Arthropoda; class Insecta; order Diptera; family Muscidae; genus Musca; species Musca domestica. The sequence goes on along the minus strand of NW_026712328.1, from coordinate 15,312,651 downwards.
GGAGATATATCCAAATCTGATGCCATTTGAATATATAATTAGACAAACTTATTTTTGTATCAAATTTAGTCACTCATACCAAATTTACCAAATACCATTGGAATCGGACATACGTATCGTGTTTAGTGCATCAAATAAACGAAATCGGTCGAAGAAATATATGGGAGCTATATTCAAATCCGAACCGATTTCAATATAATTTGATAACTTTATTTTCTGATCAAATCCCGTCACACATTCCAAATTTCATTGGAATCGAACATACATATTGTGCTGGGTGCATCAAATAAACGAAATCGGTCGAAGAAATATATGGGAGCTATATCCAAATCTGAACCGATTTCAATATAATTTGGTAAATGTATGTTCGTTTTAAATTCCGTTACACATTCCAAGTTTCATTAATATTAGAGATACATGGCGTGTTTGGTGCATCAAATACATGAAATCGGCCGAATATGTATATGGGAACTATATCCAAATCTGAACCGACTTCAATATAATTTGACAAACATTCCATCGAGATTGGAGGTAGACCGCGTGTTTAAATCTAAATTTTTTGGAGGTATCTCCGATTCTGATGCCATATCTCTAGTTCCAGGTGGAATTTCAAAATATTTTATAGCCTATGTTACTTTCAGTCGATATTCTAGTATACATGGAAATTTTCAAGAAAATCTGTTTAGCGGTTTTCGAGTCCATAAATTACAAACAAACATGCAAACATTTTCCTCTTTTATAGATATAGAAGAAGAAGAAGATAGTGCGTCTAGGACTAATATTTTAAGATGTTACAAATTGTTTGACCTTATCAAACTAATACACCATCACAACATAGTGTTGCAAGCTAGCTTACTAGTTTCACTGTCCAAAAGAAAGTATGTGTCTGAATTTACGCATAAACACACATGAATTAGGGCTTTTACCCTAAAATATGTTTATACCCTACACCACATAGTGGTAAGGGTATTATGTCTTTGTTCATTTGTTTGTAACATGGAGAAGGAAACGAGATAGACCCATAGTTACTTTTGAGAACCTTCATAAAATCACTTTCTGAGTCGATTTATGCATGTCCGTCCGTCTGTCCGTCCGTCCGTCCGTCCGTCTGTCCATGTATTCTTGTGAACAAAATACAGGTCGCATTTATTATCCGATTGAGATGAAATTTTCCAAACAATATTTTTTTGGCCCAAGGACGAACCCTATTGAAATTGGTGAGAATCGGATCAAATTTAGATATAGCTCCCATATATATCTTCATCCGATTTCGGGTTAAATGTGCACCAAATATCCACTATCAGTCCAAATTACCTGAATTTAGGCACACCCAACCGAGTTCGGCCTAGAAGCAAGTATATCAAATTTGGAGAAAATCGGTTCAGATATAGCTATAGCTCCCATATATATCTTTCATCCGATTTGATCTTTAAGTTCCTCACATTCCTACTATGCACTCCACAACCGTGATATTTGGTACCAGGTATTAGATGGAACACAGGAATAGCTGTTTTAAATTTTATTGAAATCGGTTCAGATTTGGATATAGCTCCCATATATATCTTCATCCGATTTCGGGTTAATTGACCACCAAATGACCAAAATCAGCCCAAATGGCCCGAATTTTGGCACATGCGACCGAGATTAGCCTTAAAGCAAATACAACAAATTTGGAGAAAATCGGTTCAGAAACAGCTATAGCTCCCATATATATCTTCATCCGATTTCGGGTTAAATGTGCACCAAATGTCCACTATCAGTCCAAATTACCTGAATTTTGGCACACCCAACCGAGTTCAGCCTAGAAGCAAGTATATCAAATTTGGAGAAAATCGGTTCAGATATAGCTATAGCTCCCATATATATCTTTCATCCGATTTGGTGTTTAAGCCTCTCACATTCGTAATATGCACTCCACAAAAATGAGATTTGGTACCAGATATAAGATGCAGCCCAGAAATAGATGTTTGTAATTTTATCGAAATCGGTTCAGATTTGGATATAGCTCCCATATATATCTTCATCCGATTTCGGGTTAATTGTGCACCAAATGGCCGATATAAGTCCAAATGGACTGAATTTTAGTACATCGGACCAAATTCAGCCTAGAAGCAGTTTTATCAAATTTAGTGAAAATCGGTTCAGATATAAATATAGCAACCATATATATGTTTCATCCGATTTAGAATTTTAGTCCCATACATTCGTAATATTCACTCCACAACCGTGATATTTGGTACCAGGTATTAGATGGAGCACAGGAATAGCTGTTTTAAATTTTATCGAAATCGGTTCAGATTTGGATATAGCTCTCATATATATCTTCATCCGATTTCGGGTTAAATGTGCACAAAATGGTCAATATCAGCCCAAATCACCAGTCTAGAAGAAGAAGAAGAATACGTAAAATTTGGAGAAACCCGGTTCAGAGATAGCTATAGTTCGTAAAATGCACGATAGAATTAGATAGATTTTGATTTTGTACCAAATATCTCATAGAGCTCTGAAATGCCCTGTATAAACCTTTTTACGAGAGCTCTACTAAATATGCATAGTGGTGTGGGGTATCATATAGTCGGCCCCGCCCGACTTTTGAGTTTTCCTTACTGGTTTTAATATTAATGTATTCCTGGCGTGTATCCCGGGGCTTATAGCACAGAAAATAATTATAAATAATATTTTGACTTGCTACGATCCCGTTCTAAGAGTTTTTAATCATGTTTTGAAAAAAGACCCGTGAGGGTTAAAGTTTTCCAACATAATCCTTGAATTGTTATCAGTAATATTGGTAAAGATACTAGACAACAGTGTTGGCTTTGTTTGTTCGGGATACCATAGTATTTTGTTGTTGCAAAATGGTCAGGCCTAATCCCTTTATTGTTGTTTTTTATAAAAACAACTTTTGTTTATTAGTGTAGAACGATGGCAATGTTTACCAGTGGGTAAGGAAGGGAATACCTAGGTTTTGGAAAGAGTCACCAATCCTCATCAGTTCCCTTGTTTTTTGTCTGGGATATTCTCGCCAGAAGTTATTTTAATAATGAATTCTATGACAAATAACATTATTTACCCAAGTGACGAGATCGTAAGCTCAATAGAAGAGGAAGCAAAGAATTAAATAAAACTAAAATTCTATTGGAAAGTCTTCAAAATCTTACAACCGCACTCATAAACATTTACATCTTTCTCCACTTGTTATACTTTCGTTCTACCTGAACGAAGTAGCATAACCATGTAAGTCGGTTTTGTCTGTTTCAACAAAAAACCACTTCGTCGACCGTGTCTTGTCTATTATTATTGTTTGTTCAGGATACCATAGTATTTTGTTGTTGCAAAACGGACAGGCTTACCCCCTGGTAAACATTACCTCCACTTCTCCACTAATAAACAAACGTTGTTTTTTATAAAAACAACAATAAATTGATTAACCCTGACCATTTTGCAACAACAAGATACTAGACAACTTAAATGCAGGGATTCTAAGAAATCTTATTTCGAAAATTTCAAGAAATATTGAACAGAGTAGACCTGGCCACATCTATTTAGATTACCGCGATGCTATAACCAAAGCTTCGAGTTTCACTCTTACCCCACTTAGAGCGGGAGCACTACTGGAAGTAGAAAGAAAGTCGAGCAGACTCTTAAAAACGAGCATTCTTCGCTTGTTTTTGAGTGAGAGCCGAGAGCACTCTTGTAGCTTTTGTCATTCCGATGTTGGGTTTATACGTACTTGTACTTTCTGTACCCACATCTGCAAACGAAACAAAACCAAACACAATGAAGAGCAAGAGTAGTAGATTTTGGTGTTTTTGCACACAAGATGTACCGCCCTTTGTCGATTAATACGATCGGAGAGCGTCCTTCGGCTGTTATGGCGGCCAACACCATCACCATGGCCGGCGCTTGAGTTCAGGTGGCCAAACGACATTTTCAGCTGACCTCTTTGGCAAGTAAACAAGATTATTTTGTTTGTTTACAAACTGCTGGACAACGAATGTTTTCTCATAGGAGAAAATCAAATTCGGTAGTTCACCACCTTCGGCCAAGCGAAGCAACTCTTTAGCTCTGTTGAGTCTATTTTCTATACGTTGCGGTTTAAGTTCTTGCACTTTTTGGAATTACAATGGCTTTACCCCGAGCTCATTTTTCAATATTTGCCGAATGGAATATTGCGATATGTTCAGCTCTCGAGCCATTTTTCAGCCATTGCGACACGGGTTTCGATCAAGTCGCTTCTTTACTTTTCAAACCATTTCTGCTGATGTTGCTGTTTTCTTCCGTCTACTTCCTTGACGTCAGGCTACGCTACCAGTATCACGGTAACGAGCGATGGTACGAGACACAAACGATTTATTCACATTTAAATGCTGCAGTTCTCTAACGATAGCCTCTTGTTGTTTTTTAGCCAAATATAAAGAAATCACACTTTCACGCTTCAATTCCATCACGAATAACTTTTTTTCTGGAAAATTCTCACCAAAATGCTTTTGTACGCTTGTAAACAATATAATGAGCTGTCACTGGAATAATTTTAAAAGCTGTCGGACGAGTGGCTTAGAAATGACAGCATTCTAAAGTTGGTTGCAGTGTTTTCATATCACTCTTATAAATTGGGCAACAAGTCAGCGATTCCATTCTAACCTGGTACGTCAAAATATTTTCCTCAACAAGAGATATTTACATTTACATTTTGTACATTCCAATATTTTATTTGTATTAGGTGAAGTGAGAAACGTCGGCCCACTACATGTGGCACCTCTCTAATGTTTTTTCATTATCACACATCTAATATCAAGTGAAACAAGTATTATATATAATCCTAATAAGGCACGTTGTAATATTCATATCAGACTTGAGTGGGCAGATATGAGTGGGCAAAATTGGCCAACCCCTGCGGAACCTCCCCAATAAAGACTCAACATTTTGATCAATAAGAATGGATGTCAAAATATATGTAAATAAACGGACAATAGCAGAGGGTATACATTTGTCGATAAAACCGACTGTTTTAACTTGTTTTGTTTTAAAATACAGTTAAAAATAATTTTTCCATGCAAATGTACAAAAACATCAAAACAGCAATCGTTTTGGCGGGCCCAGAGAAAATGCAGAATATGTTTCGCTCATGAGCTCCCGTCACCGGGATGAGCTCCCGTTACCGCTTACCGTTGAAAGCACGTAACTCAATGAGAATTTTGGGAATATCTCATTAAGAGTACACCAGATGAAATACCCGGCAATGGAAGAAGTGAAACCTATATGTGCATGAATACACAAACATTTTTTAAATTCAGGTTGCAAATCCATTAAATATTTGTCCTAAACCCCTTCCTCTTTTTAGTACATATAGTGAAGACCCTTCGTGACATTTTTTCATGCCGATACGTATTGAACATGGTTGATAATAAATGGTCTAAATATCCTTTCTTGACCAATATATTTACCACATCACAATGTAAAAATACATATTAGCATATGTAAGTATACCATATACCAATCGGTACACAAGATTACATATGTTGCTGAACTTTGCTCTATCGCATTGGTTAAAAGGGCAAATGCACCGTCGAGTGCATATTCAGAGTTTATTAAACTTTCAATAGAAGAATAAATGAATTAAGACAGTTATGTTACATGCAGTTATGTGTATGTATGGCTGTATGTATGTGTTCGTACGCCACGAATGTGTACGGGCACACATTTTATAAATGTACCTGAAATGCATTCATGTAAATTTTTATTATGGAAATTCATAAACCCGTTATAATTAAATTAGTTGAATTGACGATAGATTAAGGAGAGGTAGTTATAAACAAATTTATTATTTTCCAAACAAGTGGTGTGCCATAAAAACGGCTGTTGAATCAGTGATCGCATTATGTGATGCCAAAGGCTTGCATCACATATGTACATTTTGTGATGATGAAAGGTAATATATATTTGTATGATATTCCGTCGCAGTGGAAATTATTAAGAGGCAAAGATATAGCGTATGGTTTGAAGATCCAAAGATATGTTTTATAAGATGTTGCTAGTGCAGTTTCTAGATACGAATACATGCCATGATAAAGCTTCAGATAACTTCGGAAAGCTTTCGATAACTTCTTTTTTCGGGACCACGTGGAAAAAAGGTATTGCCAACAGTTCACAGTCGATTTATGAGCTGAAAAATCAAATTTGTAAGGCTATCAAGGACAAAGAGTAGCTAATTTGCGATTGGTTTATAAACAAAAATTCATGAATATGGATATGTTCCTATATGCGTGCTCGTGCTGGTGATTTTGCCTATATTGATTTTCATTTCTAACATCATACCTTTCCCATTTTATGAAATAACTATCTGATCTTTCAACTTGAAAAATTGTTTTTTCTTTGAATACCAATATAATACATTTTATTACATTTACAACCATTTGAGTGTTGCTTAATCGTGTTTTTAATGGGAGTGTTCTCATATTGTATTAAAACTAATGTTTATATCGAGCGCCATAAAATGAAGGGTATATTTAAATTGTAGTTCCTTCAAATATACGTCGAAGATCACAAAAACCATACATGCAGTATATTGAGGCTTTTCTGTCCATCCGTCTTCTGAAATTAGAATAGATGTCACCATATTAACGACAACAATGTTCCACCGCAATTTTCAACCTATTCATTCTAGTTATTAGTTGAAAAATTCTTCCCTCGAAAAACCTATAACTATTATTTTAATTTAGGTTCTTGTTTTGGTACAGTTCCCTTATAATGGTACCGCCCCTCTCAACAAATTTTTTAAAAAGGCGGACAGACGTTGTTATATCATAAATAAATGTGCTTTATTGGGGTCTACCACGGATATTTTAAGGTTATGCCAACGGAACGCTAGAGGAAATATGATTCAAATTTCTCTTTGCAGAATACATTTTTATACCCTCCACCATTTGTAACTCGTCGAAATAATAATTTCAGACACAACAATGTTTATATATTCTTGATCAGCGTAAAATTCTAAGACGATTTAGCCCTGTCCATCCGTCTGTAGTAATCACGCTACAGTCAAAACGAATTAAGATAGAAAACTGCACATATCTGTCTTTTGTCTGCAGGCAGGTCAAGTTCAAAGATGGGCTATATCGGTGCACGATATAGCGGTACCCCCCGATATTCGGTATTTTGATGATTTTAGATTGTCTGAAATTCTACATAAGGAGTTGTTTATGAGTACTTTACCCCCTTAAAGGGAATTGTCTACATAGGTCCACGATATACAATATCCCCAGAGCGGTACTTCCCCCCTATATTCATAATGTTTTAGCCACATTTTTCAATTGAATTGTCTGAAAATCCTCACAAGGAGTTCCATGTGAGTACTTTATTCCCTAGAAGAGGACCACGTCTTCCTATAGACCCATATAACGGTTTTTATTTGAGCCGTATTTTCCGAAAGATTTTTTTTGAAAATTTTCAAATTCCTTCCGAATGGTGTAGGGTATCAAAAAATCGACCCGGCCGAACTTAGCTGCTTTTTTACTTGTTTGTGTGAAAAAAAGGTCTACACATATGGTTATACAAAAAGCCGTAAAAATGTATCCTCACTATCCTGAAATGTCACATTTCAGTTGTTTGAAAAAGCAGAGACTACCTATGTTTTTTATGGACTCTACATGAAGCCATTAAAATAATTTGCTACTAACATGTTATAAACGCTTTGCTTACAAGGCCGATTAAACAAATAATTAACCAATTTAAATACTGATAAATATAAAAATGTATTTATCTTATCAAAATTGGTCCGTTTTCGTCTAATTAATAATGTTTTCGTCTATAATTTATCAATCAGAAAACCAGCTGTTTTTTATGTAGATGAGTGATTTCACTTTTTACTCTTTCCTTTTTATAAAGAGGATACAAATTCTGCATAAACGTTTTTCACTTTGGATAATGTTTTTTTTTTTTGTTTTCATTTATTTGGCAGAACGCAACAATATATTACTTCAAAATATCTGCAACATCATAAATCATTTTTTGTTGTTCGTGTACTCAATGAGACGACACCCCTTTCAATTGATGGGCCACGAAACATATTCACTCAGCAAAAACGGACTGTAAAATTGAGTTTGGCTTGTTTGTGCTACCAACTAACAAAAAGTAAATTGTTGTAATTGACTGGATGTTGGAGTAAAGATCCAAATGAATGGCATAACCCCTCAATCGTAATAACTTGTTTCAGCCAGAAAACATCAGTTGAACATATTTCAGAATTTTCTATTCGGTTTGTGTCACAACGTTTATAATTGAATTTTAACTAATTGGTACAATGACATATCTATAGGACTTGGTAGTGATTTGATTTTTTTTTTTCGTGAATATCTGAATAGAGGAAGATGGGGCAAAATTTAGTTTTGTGAATTCGATGTGTATATCTCATCTTCAACAATAAAATCTGAAAATTTGGAAACAAAACTACTTGAAATAAGTGAAACCAGCATTATCCATAATTTTAGGCGAAACCCCAAGTCAAAATTATTCGACGTGTCTAGTGAAAATTTTTGACTTTGATTGATCTTATTGTTTTCTATATCGATTAACATATTCTTTCTTTCTGTAGATATAAAGATAGAGGCATCGAAATTTGGAACAAGAGCTTTATTATGTCTGGGGTAATTAGGTAATGTTGACATTTCGGGCTCTACATACAGAGAAAAGAGAAAATCTCTTCAAAAAAGGAAAAAAAAACATTAATTTCGCCCGGGCCGAACTATTAATATCCTTTGGGTAAGGAAAACATTTTTATATAAAAGTATCTGAATTCAAACGTATCCCAATTTAAACTACAAATACCAGCAAGACCGTTTCGATAATGCTGTTAAAATTTTCAAAAAACAATAAAGTGGGTGAGGCCGTTATATGGAGGCCATACTAAAAAGGAAAACCTCCATAGACAATTTTATACTTCAAGGATTGTCATCTACCAAATCTTCTAAAATACCAAAATTAAAAAAAAATTTCGGGTAGATGTGACTAGGATTATCAATATACTGAGTATCGGTAAGTATCGTTATATGTGCGCTATAGGAAAACTTTGACTAAAATTTTCAAAGTTCTGCCGCCGGAGCTAGAACCCATTATGAACTACAAATACCAATTTTAAACAAATTCGTGGAAAATTTTGCAAACATCATCAAAATACTGAATATCCGGAGGTACCATTATGTGGGGGCTATACGAAAAACGTTAGAACCCAATACAAACTACAAATGCCAATTTTAGGACAAGTCCGTGGAAAAATGTGGAAAACATCATCAAAACACCGACTATCCGGAGGTACCGTTATATGGGAGCTATACCAAAACGTGGACCTATACTTACAATGTTTCACCACTGGAGCTAGAACCCATTATGACCTACTAATACAAATTTTTAGACAAATCAGTGACAAAAAATAAGCGAAAACAAGTAAGCAAAGGCTACAGTCGAGCGGGGCCGACCGTTGAATACCCTACAACACTATAATAAACGATACAGTTTATATAAGCGAGATACTCGAAAGAATTCCACAAGATATTGTGACAAATAATTAAAGAAAACCATCAGGTTTCGTTCTCTAATTTTCGAATAATAGCAACTTAAACTAATTTGCTCATTTCCAATTTATTGGTAGATGTTGCACGTAAATGGTCTTCCTAGATCTGGAACCAATATTTCCCAAAGACCTATAATCTCTCAGAAGTGGCAAAAGATTAACATTTATTATTGGTTTTTGACTGAAACGCATCTATATGAGATACAGACATTTGACTATATTCTTCAACGAAATCAGCGTTAACGAAATTGTCAGAAGTGCGTCTTTCCTGTATTTGTGAATTCTCCAAAAAGTCACTGGAATGGACATTTTCGTATTTTGTCTACAAAAGTTGGCAAACTCCTTTACACATTTAATATTTTTGGATGACCATCCAAAACTGCTTGGCTTTTGTAATGTCCGGTAACCCCCATTCAAATGTGCGTGAAGATCGGGCGATAATTACGACCTGCTGACAATTTTGCAGTTTTTTGGTCCATTTCAACCCCTGAATATATGGCGATCATCTCCAAAAAGAGTAGGCTTCTATTCTGACCCTCATCTTATCCCCATGCAAAATTTCGTAAGGATCGGGCCATAATTACGATCTGTATATGATATCCTGATATCCTAACTACTTAGTTTTGTTAGCTGTAGAAATATTACCAAATGTTTAATTCAAAATGAAAATATGCCAAAAATATGACAAAATGGAAAAAATATGAGAAAATATTACAAAATCAATATTTTCATCTTTAGAGAGATATTTGTATGCGTTTTTTATACGTTTTTCCTTTCCTGCCAAGAGGCCATTCTGAATTAATGAGAACTGTCGAAATCAGTTCAGCCGTTCTCGACATATATGAGATCTTTCAAGAATATCTTCTTTGATAGACATATATATCGCATATATTTGCTATATATTCGATTTTTTGGATCTTAACATCAATGTAAAGATCAGAAGTAACCTTGTCATGGCTTTGTGATTTCGCCGGGATTTAAAATATTCGCGTTTTATGAAAAATTTTGAATTTTTTCAAAAAAAAAAAGATATTGCCTATTTTACCCGCTAAATATTATCCGATGACCACCCAAATTGGTAGGCTTCTTCCCCGCCCTAAACTCTAGCTACATGCGAAATTCCGTGTCGATTGGTCTATAATTGCGACCTGTATAGATACTGCAAAATCCGACATTTTTTCAGTATTTGGTCCATTTCAACCCCTAAACATTTGGCGATCATCTCCAAACGAAATAGGCTACTATTCTGACCCTAGACCCACCTCCATTCTAAATTTCGTGAAGATCGGGCCATAATTGCGACCTGTAGAGTGATTACAAATTAACATGGACAGACGGACAGACGGACGGACGGACATACATAGCTAGATCGACTCAGCTCGGCGAGCTAGGAAGATCCATATATACTTTCCTATATGGGAAATCAATATTTCGTGGTGTTACATAATTTTTGGCCCAATCAAACTTATAATACCCCCAACACATAGTGTTGTAGGGTATAATTATCAAAATACCCAAAGAGGGAGGTACCTTTTTATTGCGGCCATTCCAAAACGCGGACCGATTTTTCAATTCCAACCATCCTAGACACAATACATATTGTTGTGCCACAGTTTTATGCTCTACGTCAAATAGTGTGGGCTGTATCGCGATTTAAACAGTCGGACACACGGACATCGTTATATCGACTTAGAATTTTACGCTGATCAAGAATATATAAACTTTATGGGGTCTATGATGAATATTTAGCGATTTTACAAAGGGAAAGTCAAAGTTAATATACCCTCCCTTGCAAGGTGGAGGGTATATAAAGGATTGATAAGACCACCATTTGGATAAGCTTTTAATTCAAATATTATATTTCAATGAATAGACATCCTGGTTACGTAAAATTTTTAACACATACCGAAGAGGTACTTGCATATTTTCGGTATTTTTGTATTTTCAATCAAAATATCCTAGAGAAAATTTTTGTTATTTTGATAACAATTTATACCGCCAAATTATTGATGTTTTTAAGTTTTTCACTATATGTTGTAAAATTTGTATTTTGGGTCCTTTGATGAAAGACAATCAGTATTCATAAACATTTTGAAATACGATACGGTAGTCTAGATTGTAATTAGTATCATCCTAACTTTAATTTCAAACCTATCCAATAGACAATTTTTTCCAAGTCACATTTACTACTAATTTATTCCAATACTAAAATTGATGTAAATATCAGCTTTTTGGCCCCACCACTTTAATTGTAACCTCCTTCATTCATACTACTCCACTATCATGTATGCCTTTAGCATATTTTTGGCTTAGAATCTTTCTCAAAAACATAAATCGCCGAAATCTATGACCTTCATTTTTGGGTGTGAACAATAATAATTTTCCGTCCAATATAAAAACGATTTCCAATAAAATACTAAAACATACCATTTATGAAGTACAAACAATGAAAAATTCTGTTAAACATTCTAGTAAAGGCATTTGAACTGTTGTGTAATAAATTATGGAACATATCTCATTGCTGCTACATAAAATACACAGACAACGCTTCACATTATATGGATGCACATGGATAGTTCCCAGTTACACGTACACATACATATCGTATGTGTCTGTGGTTCCATAACAAGCAATATTAATAAAACATATTTGACATATTGAACAGGTACTGTGTGTATCGACAAAAATGTATGGATTCCTTTATTTTTTTTTTTTTTTGCCAATAACAAACAATACACAAAGTGTTATCATATAAAATTTCTGGCAAAGATATCCGGTGGGTGGTGAAACATTAGCATACATCCGTTGGTATTCAATTGCTTCACACACACACAGCTGAGATAGTTGGCGAGTTACCTACCAAAAAAGCAAAGTTGTAAAGCAAAACTAAAATCCGTATTTATGGAATATACAGTCGTACGCCGTTGAAACGAACAAGAAATTGGGAAACTCCTTAATTTAAGTTGGAAATTTTATAGATTTGTGTTTAAAGCAAACAAGCAAAAACCATTAATGGGCGATTCCAATGTGAGCTTGCTTGTGAAAAAATTCTTATAAAGTGCGTTTATAGAAGATATTACAATTAAAATTATGCATTTATTGTAAAATATTTGAAAACGTTAAATTTTTTTATAACTAATAAAGACGAAGATTGCTTTGCTTCTGTTTTGAGATGAGGTTATTGATATGATATGTGGTGCATGTGGTACACTACGATTTTTTAATGCTTCGATTGCGGAACACTGCGTTTTTTAGTGTTCCGACTGCGGTACACTACGATTTTTTAGCGCTGGTACTTAGCTGGTATTAATTTTTTTAGTGATACTGTACCGGTACCGTACACTACGTTTGTGTACTGTTTCTTTGCGAACGCTGATTCGTAATGAATAGGGAAGCTGGAAAGGCTCACACTCACCATTGTGCGACGCGTGTGGCTGTTGGTTAAACTGTTCATCAGACATATTTGGATTGGAAAGTAGTATTTATTTTAAAGGTATTGCGAATTAAAGACCCGAACAATGTTCGACTTAAGCTTTACTAGCAAATCTTTTTCAGAGAAAATCTAGTTTTGTAGCGATGGGCTTTTCCCCACAAGAGCCACAATGCTTTCAATGCAGACACCTGTTATTGTGCTGCTGGAAGAAGACGGATTGATGTGTTTGGACGTTGAGGCGGCATCAAATAGCTGGCTGCACAACAAAGACCGCAGTTCAAATCCATACTTTTCCCGACAACAATTACACCAATTACATTTACTGTCCCTGAAAAAATATGGAAATGTTGATGTAAAAATACAACCCTGATTCAAGACAATTTGTTTTGTTTAAATACAAAGTATCATTGAATTCGGCAAAACAAGGATTGCAGCTTTATAAAAAACAAGTAAAATAGCTATAAGTTCTGCCGGGCCGAACTTTGAATACCCTCCACCATTTGGAACGAAGTTGACAATTTTCAAAAAATAAAATCCGTTAAAAATTCTGTTAAAATCTTTAAAATACCAAATGTAGCCATTATATTAGGGTCTATACGATGACGTGGACCTGTTTCAAATACTTCAAATATCGAAATTGAAACAATTCCGGTGAATAATGTCGGCAAAATCATCAAAATTCCGAATATCGGGGGTACCGTTATTCCAAAACGTGAACCTACATTTCAGTTAAATTTTTTCAATTGACTTTATTTTGTTCAAAAGCTGTAGTGATTTCCACAGACGGCCAGAGGGACGGACATCACTAAATCGACATTGAATTTTATGCTGATCAATAATATATACACATTACGGGGTCTAAAATGTATATTTCGAGGTGTTACAAACGGAATGACAAACTTAATATACCCTCCATACTATAGTGTGGGGTATAAGAATTAGAAAGGGCTACGGCCGGGCGGGGCCAACCAAGCGATATCCCATGTCGTGATTGAGCAAATCCTTGAAAATATAGAAATATATAATTGAACTACACAAATACTCTTTCCAAGTACGAAGGTTACATTACTAATTGACAATTGTTAGGAATCATAAATAATGTATTAATTTCCAAATTAACCGGAACCACGAAACTGAACGTTAAATATCATGCTCACTGAAAACACGAAACGTTCGTGAGCTGTTTAAAACAGTGCGGTCAAAAAGAAAATAACTAAACAAATTCGCCCTATATTTGACATTTACCGAATGTTCTACATATACAAATGTTGAATAATAGATGTCGTCAAATATTGTCTTTTTGACACCACTATAACTTTTAATGCATTAATTTTCTAAGTAAGAATTTGAAAACTTTTAGTCACTAAATACCTAAATTGCATTGCCAACTCCCACATCATTTAGTGAAAAGTTGTAACAATTGTTTCAAATTATTGGAATATCTCACACTCCTATTTTGCTTTTTGGAAACACAAATCGTTTTTAACAGACACAACTGTATTTCGAATCTACAATTGCAATTAAAAAATTACCCTGTAAATTACTACCAGATGTACCAATGCATACGATATTATTTATTTTCGGCAATTTTAAAAACTTTATGTTTTTAATTTTTGTTGGATAAACTCTTAACCAACGATTGATAATATTTTATACATAATTATTATAGAGCTTAGTAATTTTCAACCAATTTGTATTAGAATAATTTTTCAAGATAAAGACGTTATAGGGTAAGTGTACCAGTAGTCGGCACCTTTAGGATTTTCGCGTTTTTAATCGCTCACAATTCTGAATGGAAATTTTCAATTATTACAAAGTTAATTTATTCAGATTCGAAATTTTGTTTAGTTTTTGCAATAATAAATAAAGTTTTAATAACTTTTTATTAAATTTCATAAATTTGTAGTTTTATTAAAACAATGCTGTTTTGCCAGTAGTCGGCACCACTTGCCAATTGTCGGTATGGCATGTTCCAACAGTCGGCATACCAATTTTGTTGTAAGCATAATTAATAATAATAATAAATTAATTCATTAAAATATAATATTTTTGTTTTGTTAAACTTTTTCGACGTCTTTATTGTATTTTTTTTAGGAATATGGATTGTTGAGGACGTTCACAGACAAAAATTTAATTTTTATTAGAATAAATCAACTTTTCTTCCCGAAATTGTACACAAAGATAGCTGACAATATGTTTGAAGTAAACAAAATACATTTAGTTATAATAGTTTAATTTTTTTGGGCTTAAAAATAAAAAGTGCCGACTACTGGGACATGCCGAACTTAGGCACACTTACCCTATTCGAGGTTATTAAAAGATCTAATTGTACATTTAAGTTTAATACCTAACGTTGTACTTCGACGGAGTAAATGTTACCGAAATACGTCGAATGCACAAATTCTCAAAGTCGAACAATTTAAACATTGATTAAACTTTTTTTAATCTTAAAAATTAAAGAAACAAGTTTAATGAAATCAGTCGGTATTGCCGACAGCTGCATACCCTCAGCCAATGTTTGGTTATTTAAATCAAGTTTGACTTGCGTTATGATTATTCTAACTGTTGACCCTTCAAAGGAGTGGTTCCGAAGGAGTGGGCCAATATTTTCCATTTCGTACCTGACATAATTCTGATAAAAATATTAAAACGTATCACATTTGGATCTTATATCGACTACTTGCTTCACTTACATGAGATATTTGATAATGTTTGGAAAGTTCGCGTTTTAAAAGAGTTATAATTATTTAAAAGTTTGATCCGTCGTGAGGTACCAGAAGGAGTAGTCCGATATTGTCCATCTTTACAACACATCTTGTGTTGATAGAAGTATTGGGATGGCCCAGTTTGAAAGTAATCGAATGCTCATTTCGCGTTTTATGTGCTTATTGGGTATTCTAAATTTTGACCCTTTGCGGGGGAGGTACCAGCAGGAGTACACCGCTAAATCCCATATTTACACCAGATTTTTAAAAAAAAATATTGAGATGTGTGAAATTTGAAAATTTGGATCGGACTCTTATTTCACATTTTATAAGACTTATAATTATTCGAAATTTTGACTGTTTGTGGGGGAGGTACAAGAAGGAGTCGTCCGATATCTACCATTTTCACATCAGATTTTGCTTAAGTAGAAGTTTTGAGATGTGTGAAATTTGAAAAGAATCGGCTAATTTCGCGTCTTACGAGCTACATTCTTATTCAAAATTTTGACCCGTTGTGGGGGACGTACCTGAAGGAGTATACCGATATATTCCATCTTCACACCAGATCTTTTGTTAACAAAAATATTGAAATGTGTGATATTTGAATATAAAGAGACCAAGGGCCTAAGATCGTTATTTATATGAGGCACATTTTGGACGTATCAAATGGTACATGTACATATAACCTCTGTAGCCATATGGCTGAGGGTATACACAGTGAATGTTTTGGACAGGCAATGACTGCGGGTATCAGGCATGTTAATAATAATGCAATAATATTAGATAGTAAACATAATTAATTTCAAAGCTATCATTGTTTTGCATTGCTATCAGTCAAGGTGGAAATGGATAATTTTGCGAATGATTAATTAAGATTTGATCTGACAAGATTAAAAGGCTAAACACGTTGATATCCGATGCTGCAAATTAATAGTTTTAAGACAATAAATTACAACATTTTTAGGAATGTATTTTGAATTGCTAACCACAGTACCACAGTTCGATTGATGCTTACCTTGTTATTTTGAATGATATTTACATACATAGCAATAATGAATAAGGAGCCAATGTTTTAATTCAATTAGTGCGTCTTACGAACACAAGTACATCTCCACACACACACACATGCATGCCCGTTTAGATATTCAGTGTAGCAACGTCATTTGTGAACTTTAACTTCTCCTCTTATCTTGTTCGAGAACCATCCGCAATCATGCATACGATTAAACGCATACATAGGCAATCTAAGATTTCCGGTGTATTATTGTGTTGCCTGATACATCGATATAAGGATTATAATGCCATCAATTCGAACATTACACAAGTAATGTTCGTTCTTTGAAATTGAAGAGGACTCGAATCGCAACGCCAGTATCACCTCCGTGCCCTGATATCCGACCAAAGGTGCTTAAGAGAATCAAGAAACTATTTCATTAAAAGTGTATTATGTTATCACTAATCAAACGTTTATAGCTTCACTGATGCAAACAGAAAAACGGATGGTGGAGAAAAGAGAGAGCGACAGACTAAGAGAGAGAGATGGAGGCTATTTGAAGAAGTGTTGGCAATCGATGTAGGCTGCGATTGTGTGGAAGCGTTTTGATACATAAAAGCTTCAAATATGTCAGTGCATGTATTAGTCTGTCTACACATGCGATGGATGTACATAGGTATGTACGCGACATGTAGATGTGTGCCTGTGTGCACAATGTAGGCTGCGATTGTGTGGAAGCGTTTTGATACATAAAAGCTTCAAATATGTCAGTGCATGTATTAGTCTGTCTACACATGCGATGGATGTACATAGGTATGTACGCGACATGTAGATGTGTGCCTGTGTGCACAATGTACATGTTTTACATGCTCAGATATTCAGGCGGTAACTGAATACCTTTGATAGTGATAAAATCTAATTGCTTTTCGTTATTGTGCTCAATTGATACTTTGAGTATTAAATTGGCAATATTGTAATAGGATCACGAAATGTTCTTCCTTCTATTTCAGGGCATGCCATCGCAAGAGTCATTGCTTTTAATGAACATTTCGGCAGAAATGTAGAATTTCATGCATTGTATTAACTTGTATTGAAATTTAATAATAAAATGTTATGTTTTATTTTATTGGGTGCACTTGTGGTATATTTCGAAGATTAGTTTAAGTGAAAAATGTACTGGAAAATAGAAAATGCTAAATAAGACATTATGACATGAACAATTATTGCTGTTTTTCAATATATTTTTTTTCGAATTGAAGATGTATTTGTGCATCACTGATAAATAAATGAGTAACAGATTAAAAAATATGTACCGAAAAAAAGATTTATGAAAACAAGTAAAAAAGCTGTAAGTTCGGCTGGACCGATCTTTGAATACCCTCCACCATTTGGAACAATTTTGGCAATTTTCAAAAAAATAAAATAAAATAATAATAAAATCCGTAAAAAGTCTCTTAAAAACTTAAAAATACTGAATGTAGCCGTTATATTACGGTCTTTACGACGACGTGGACCTGCATAGTCAAATCATAAAATCATCAAAATACCGAATATCGGGATGTACCGTACGCATAGTCAAATCATAAAATCATCAAAATACCGAATATCGGGATGTACCGTTATAAAACGTGGACCTACATGGCTAATTTTCAATACCAAAAGTACTGCAGACATAATAGTCATTTGAGTAAAATTTTATCAATCTACTTCATTTCGTTCGGAAGCTAGAGTGATTTCCACAGACGGACAGACTGATAGACGGTCAGACTGGCGGACATCGCTAAATCGACATAGAATTTAAAAAATCGACTAATTAAAAATATATATACTTTGTGGTATCTAAAATGTATATTTAGAGCTAATACAAATGGAATGAAAAACTTAATATACCCTCCATACTATTGCGGAGAGTAAATAAAAAACAAAAAATCCGTCGAAAATACTGCTAAAAAAGTTTATATAGGGGCTTTACGAAGACGTGGTCCTGCATAAGGTTTTTTTTTTTTTTTTTTTTTTTTTTTTTTTTTTTTTTTTTTTTGTTAGGCTGTTGTACCCATTACGAAATTTGAATAAGAATTTTAATATATAATATGTATTTTCATCAAAATACCGAATAAAGGGGTGTACCGTTATATGTGGGCTAATTAAAGACGTGGACGTACGTAGGCAATTTTCCGTCATAGATTGTAGCACCCATTACGAGCTTCAAATAAGAAATTTAAAACAATTTCGGTGAATAATGTCCCTATGATCATCAACGGGGAATGTATGGGCGCTATACGATATCGTGCACCTATATAGACAATTCTCTGCCAGGAGGTAAAGTACTCGGAAGGAACTCCTTGTGTAGAATTTCCCACAATTCCAATGAAAAAATTGGCAATAGTAATCAAAATACCGAATATCGGGTGTACCGTTGAATGGGGGCCACACGATATCTGTGACCGATATAGTCCATCTTCGAACTTGATGTGCCTGCAGATAAAAGACTGATCTGCCGCAAAATTTAGCTTCCTATCTTGATTGGTTTTGACTCTAGCGTGATTGAAATAGATGGACAGACGAATGGGCGGACAGGGCTAAATCGTCTTAGAATCGTCTTACGCTGATCAGTAATAAATATACTTTGTTAGGTCTAAAATTATTATTTCAATGAGTTACAAACGGATTGACGAACTTAATATACCCGCCATAATATGATGGAGGGTATAAAAATTTATATCCAATAGTTCTTAACTTCAATGCGTTCATCTAACTCTTCTCGTTAAGGAATTTCAATGCATTACATATGGTAAATGTCCTCGTCGACTGTGACTTATGTACTCACACCTTTATATAACCTTACAATGTCTTAAAAAATGAGAAAATACAAACTACTTTAATAATAATTAGTTCAGTTAAGCATGTATTTCAAATACGCATTTATATAGGAATTTATGTTCAAAAATAAATAAGCGAAAACAAATCCGTCATAAACCAATCCCCTTTTTTAGAGCAGTCCCCATTTTCCGGATTTGTTGTAATCAGTGAAAATTATATTTTATCATTTCAACTATATTGAGTATTTAAAAAATAATAAACATCCCATTGATGCCATTATTCGTTGGGGAATGTTAAAAATTTCACAAATTGAACAAATTCATTGCAAAAAGTAGCTCAACCTAATTTCAGTCTGTTTTTTCCTGGCATAAAACCATCATCATTTCGAATCGGTGTTCTGCTGCGAAAAATTGCGAATAAATGTGATGCGATGAAAAAAGATGTGAAATTAATTTTTAATTACACACTCCAATGCATTTAATCGCCGTAGACCAAATATAGCAACGTAATTGCATCAATTTTTGCAGACAGTACATGACTTAATACTGGCAGGGATACAGATACATCCTTGAGGTGGCCATGCTGTTTAGAAACTTGTGGTGTATTGTAATTGATAATTATACAATGATAGTCACTATTGTGGCGAATAAAAAGAATACCCCGATTTCACAAAAAAGTATATTTTAATTGAGCCGTTTTTGTAACAAAAATCCTATTCCGTTGGAATATATAATGTAATGTAATACCAAATTTTGGCCAAGTGTGTTAAAAAAAATGTGACCAAAATCTACAAAATAGCTGAAACCGACCAGAAAGGTTATTTAGAGGCTACATAACATACGGAAAACTAGTAAATTATTTCGATTCTTTCTAAGCTAAATTTGATTGCCAAAATAATAATCTGTATAAATATATTAGGGTGTAAGGGACCTATATGAAAAAATATTGAAGTCGCGCGGTTTGTACCTGTCATCCTATACAAATGCATTTGTACTTAAAGATAACTAAAATTGGCATCAATATATATATTGGCATCTAATTTATATCAGATGTTGCACTTATGTACACGGATCTCCTCAGGAAGTAATCTGCAGTGACCTTTAATCGTCTCATCATTATGACCTGTACCGCAAAAACAAAAACTAAAAAAATCTGTTTTTGGTCAATTTCTTATATGTCTATTTTGATTGGACCTCCATCTACATGCCAAAATTTCGTGGCAATCGTTCCATATGAAGGCGATGTGAAGGTAAGATTTCACACAGCTCAGTTTTTTGTCTGCAGACAGGTCTAGATCGGCCCAACATTCAGCAACATTATTCACCGGAATCGTTTCAAATTTCGTATTGGAAGATTTTAACGGGTATTAAAACGTATGGCAAAGAATTTTGTATGCAAATCCAATTTTCATGATTTTTCCGACATTATTCACCAGAATTTAACAAATTTCGTATTGATAATTCGTTGTGGGTACTACAGCCTATGACAAAAAATTCGAATGCAGGTGCACGTTTTCGTATATCCCCCATATAACGGTACCTCCCGATATTCGACATTTTAATGATTCTGATTATTCACTGGAACTGTTTAACCGTTTTAATTTAAGTGGTATTTTTTGGCGGATTTTTTTTTTTGAAAATTTTAAAATATATATATTTTGGATCGCCGTAAAATTCTAATTCACGTCTGTCAGTCTATTGTAATCGTGCTGTTTTTTTAACGGTTTGACTTAGAAGGCTAATATTTTATTTATATGTGTATTTAGTCGGAAGGCAGGTTAAGTTTAAACTGTACCTTCCGAAACTCTGTATTTTGATTATTTAGGTCACATTTTCCAAGAAAATTGTTTGAAATTCGGTACTAAGAACAAATTCATAGAAGTAAAGGAATAGAACAAGGCATAGTTATAATACATATGGCAACCCTGTGAAAATACCTCTGTTGTTATGATATCATGACAACATAGTTACCAATGTTAACTGATTTAAACCGCTATAGCAATATGTAAATTTTTGGAAAGGTGTATGGAATAGAATTTTGAAACCAAATTTTTGGATTTTGCTAACTTTAATTTGTCATTCTTTTCTGTAGTTGTCGTTTTTATATTAACATACCTCTGTCATGTATTGTAGACACAAACCATTTGCTCAAAATCCATTTTGTATAGTCTTTACCATTTTAGGTCTTTGCTAAGAGTGTGTACCGCGTTCTATCTCCTGTAGCACAACATTGTCTATATACGTCCATGTTTTCCTATAGCACCCGATATTTGGTAACGGAATTTTTTAAATTTCCGTGCAAGAGTTCGTAATAGGCTCTAAGGTTTGTAATGGATTCTAACTCTTATGGCAGATCATTGTATATATAAGTTAAGGTTATTCTGATGATTTTAACCACATTTTCTAACGGAATTATTTAAAATTCAGTATTTAATGGGTTCTTCCTCTAAGGAGAGTTCTTCTTTGACTTTTCGAGTGCATAGTCCGCTTTTGGTTGGGTTAAATCTGTAATGAATATGTTCTTTAATACTTATTTGGTTAATTGCTTGGTCATTAAAAACTATGTTGTTTGTTTTTGAATTGTTCCTTCCTTATTTATCCAATATTTCGTTTTCCTACGGATATCATCTACAGGGATCTGTTTTACAAAAAAAAAAAAAAAAAAACACAAATTACAAACTGATTTTAACAATATATAACATAATAAATAACATACATTTTAAAGTAAAAGCTCGTCTATTCAGTTTAAATGTTACTATCAAACTAAGTTTTCTTTCGTCGGTGTTTATGAACTAGGCTTCTGTAAATGTGAGCACAATGGTCTGTATCGGTTTTATAATTAATTCATTTGTCATTTGGTAAACTTATAATATGTAACATTTCCAATGTAAATCATCTTTTGTAATTATTTTCTTGTGCTAATATGTCCACGGCTTTAAGGTCGTGTTTGTGTCCTGTTAATGTGCAATCGGCAGTTAGAGCAGTCTTCTGTTCGAGAGGCTTGTCACTTTTTTGGTCCGATTTATGTCCGGAAAGTCTAGTTTTACATTCCGTCTTCATCGTGCCGACAGCGTCGTCCCCATTACATGTTATCCTATAAACTACATTGCACTTGTCCTCCTTCTTAATTTTAGATTAATTTTATTTTTTACTAAACATACTGTCGACATTATTACATGATTTAAACGCAATTAATATGAGCGGAGAGCGATCATCGGCTGTTCTGGTGGTCCACCGAAGGTGCACATTTTCAACCTCTTTGTCAAGTAAACACGATCATTTTGTATGTTTACAAACTGCTGGACAACGTATGTTTTCCCATCGGAGAAAACCAAATTCGGCCGTTCACAATTGTCAACCAAGCGAATCAATTCTTTAGCTGTTTTGAGTCTATTTTCTTTCTGTTGCAGTGTAAATTCTAGCACTTTTTGGAATTTCAATGGCTTTACCTCGAGTTCATTTTTGAATATTTGCCGAATGGAATATTGCGATATGTTCAGTTTTTTCAGTATGGTTTTCCAGCCAAATATAAATAAATCATGCTATCACGCTTGAATTCCATTACGAATAACTTTTTTCTGGAAAATTCCCACCAAATAGCTTTTGTACGCTTGTAAACAATACAATGAGCTGTCACTGGAATAATTGTAACAGCTGTCGGACGACTTGTTTAGAAATGACAGCAGTCTGAAGTTGGTGTCAGTTTTTTCACCTCACCCTGTATACTTTCGAATTAAGAACAGAATATCTGACAAAAACAAACAGAAATCTGCTCGCTTAGAGTTCACAGAAAGCTATTGAAATGCTTTAGAATGGAATTTTTAACAATAGTGTATTAACTACATTAAAAAAAAAAAAAAACATCCGACAAGTGAATCAAACATCGAAGATAGTTTTGGAAAAAATATATTTTTTCAATTTAAAAAGTTAAAAGAGTTTTGGAAAAATGTGTTTTTATAGTATAAAGTATATAAGTTCTTGATCAGCATAAAATTCGATTTAGCGATGTCCGTCCCCATGTATAGCCCCCATATAACTGTACCGACGGATTTAAGGGGTTTTCGGCGTTTTATTCACAATATTAGCCCGAATTTAATGTAAATTGGCAGCATGTATTCCCTTTATGTAAGAAAAGTCCTGGGATAGAAATGTCAATATAGGTCTAGGTTTTGGTATAATTCCCATATAATAATATTCGGTATTTGGATGATTTGTATCATACTTTTTACTGGAAATGTTTTAAATTTGGAATTCGAAATTTCTAATTGGTACTACATCCTATGACAGGAAATTGATCATACAGGTCCACGTCATCGTATAGCTCCCATATAACGGTACCTCTAGATTCGGTATTTTGATGATTTTAGCGACGTTATTCACCGGAATCGTTTCAAGTTTCGTATTTGAATAACGCAATGGTCTATGACAAAAATTTAATATGCAGGTCCACGTCTTCGTGTAGGCCCCATTTTATTTTATTTATTTATTTATTTATTTTTTTTTTTTTGAACATTTTCAGATTTCTTTCAAATTGTGGAGGGTATTCAAAGTTCTGTCCGCCGAACTTACTGATTTTTCACACGTTAATGTGTTAGATTCGAAAACTATTTTAATATATTGTGTAATGAAACAAATATACTCATGAATTCATGAATTCTTAATTAATAAATCCATTAAATAATATTCTAATTCTCTTGTATCATATTTTTACACTATATTTAGCGACTTAACGTGGATATCATGAAATTAGAGAAGATAACGGAAAACTGGGCAACATAATTGAAAATCATATGAATCATCTATAGCTCAAAAGGTTTAAAACTGCGAACGGAACACTTGCAGCGTGATATGAATGATTTCTTGGTGCAATATTTTCTTAAAACCATTTCAAAAACCTTGAGCGAATTTTTGACCGAATACAACACGGTTATTGGACCTCTTTTTGGAACAAAAAAGTAACAGGAAATTGTTATTATAATCCTCGACAAAGGAAACTCTGAACAAAATCAAAAATTATTTGTTGAGCTATGTCTTCTGAAAAAAGGGGTGGAATGAGCAAATACATCTTTATTAAAATGTTGTAAAATGTCGCAAATATTGGAATATCAACCTATAGGAAGAAACATCATAATTACCTTGCACCTTGTTGAGCATTGGAAATGCATGGTCACCTTGATTCCCATCAAAATGTATTATTTCCAACCAGCAGAAGCAACAGCAACAGCAAAAAACACACGAGATAAATGAAGAACAACACGGGAACGACTTTTCAAACTGTTTGCACAGACAAACTTTTGCAAGTTACGTTATTTTTATCTTGTTGTTTGTTTTCTAACCCCCCGCCCGTCATCACCAGTCGTTTGAGGAGACTGTTTTTAAAATGTTCATACGTTTGCAACAAATTTCATCAACATTATCAAAACCAATCTCGGACCACCAATGCGAACAATAAAAGCCAATGCATTTTTTATTGCGCTCATGTCGTTCCTTTTTGGCCTTATTTGCGGTGAAGATGTTTTAAAAACATTTCTCTCTTTCTTCGTCTTCTTG
Source organism: Musca domestica (assembly GCF_030504385.1). Taxonomy (NCBI): domain Eukaryota; kingdom Metazoa; phylum Arthropoda; class Insecta; order Diptera; family Muscidae; genus Musca; species Musca domestica. The sequence continues at coordinate 15,287,585 of NW_026712328.1, read as the reverse complement.
GTCGTCGTCGTCCGTTTCCTCCGTTTTTCGATATGCTCGACGTTTTATTAGGAAAAGTTGTGCAAACCAATTTTGCGGCAGGTACGTCCTTTCACAGTGGCCACATGTAGCAGTGCATGCGGGAATTGCCTTGGTTGGCCTTGTCGACTGGACTGACTTCGGCTTCACTTTGAGTGACTTTATACTGCAACATGAATATTTAAAGATGCCACAATTTAAGTAGGAAAGTTGCATAAGTACAATTCGGGCACGATGATAGCGGTACCATTTTGGCTGTAATTTCCTTGCAAAAACATCCATTGGTGCACCACTTATTGGATTCGTAAGATACTTATGAGCGCAATAAAAATCATGCTTGATTACGTTGTGGTATCAATTTTTAAATTTCTTTTTACTCCATGTTGCCGATGGAGACTTGGATGGCACAGGTGGGCACATACATACATACGTACATACATATGTGTGGATATGGGTTTGTGTGTGTGGAGTATATTCTTCGAATAAAAATAAGAGACGAAAAGAGTTTCGTTCGAAAGGAGGAATAAACTGAAATAGTCGCTATTTAAAATTTAGTAATGTATATTTTCAAATGAACAAAAATATATTATATATAATTTTGAACCGGTAGAAACTTGTATGTCCCCTAGATTAAAACTTGGAATGCAAAATAACATAACATTGAGGTAGTAAATGTATCCAAGAATTTCTAAACATTGTATCGTTTTATAAAGCATATTCCCAATCTTAGACATACAATATTGAATGGAATATTTCTTATGATTTAAAGAACAAACTCAATAAGGGATAAGTCCTTCGCAGAAAGGACAACATTTCTTTAAAATTCTTAAAATCGGGTGTCATATGGAGGGTATTCTAAATTAATGTTTCCCGTTTTCGATACCATTCATCCTGCCTATCTTAAGTTTTGTTTTGTTGACCAACATATAAAGTGCCAGGCAGATATGAGTTAATTGATGGGACCTTTAATGGTTATTTCGAGATGTTAGAAACGGAATGCCTTAAGTAATATATCCTATCCATCATGCGTAAATTGTTTAAAGTTCATATAATTGTTAACACAAAATGGATAGATTTATGTAGAAACTTTTATTTTCGGTTGGCGCAAAGACACATGAAAAAAGGGGATAAGCAAACCTCCCATCGCCCGAATTGATGCGATTGAAATGTTTCAATTAATTGAGGGTAGTCAATGATTTTATCCAAATTTATCCTTAACTCAGAGGCAGTTCGAATATGGTTCAAGGATTTTCGAATATACAATAAAACTTTTATCAAACGCGAAAAAATTAACCGATGTTTTCAAACTTCACACATCTTAATTTGTCAATCACGGTAGCTAATTAACACCATGAGCACCTCCTCGGCAACCTCTCTATGCAGAAACCGCGGATTACAGATCCCAACTAACGGTGATTGTCGTTCGTTTAAAATATTTAATATTTTACTTTGAAATGCAGTACACTTTTTCTGGTGCCTCCCTCACTAGAATTAATAAATACTAAAAAAAGAAGATACAGGGTTAGATAAAAAACTGCAACAAAGTCAAACGCCTTAATTTTTATTATTATTTTTTTTAATTTAATTTAATGAGAGCAAAAAATGTCGGAAATAGCATCAAATTTTAGAATAAGTTTAGATTTGTTCGAATTGTCACCTTTGGCACGAATTATGGCTTTTAAACGGCCAATGAAACCGTCACACGTTACCCGAATATTGCTCTGCGGTACTTTGGCCCATTCCCAGCGAAACCCTTGCTTGAGGTGATAGACACTTTGGTATTTTTTAGTGCCAACCTTGCTTTCCAAAGTACTCCAGACACAACGGATTGGTATACGGTGGCCATTGTCCACGGGAACCTCATTTCGTAACCAATTTTGGGTGGCGGGTGCTGAGTGCGATGGTGCTGAGTCCTGTTGGAATGTTCAAGGTCTGCGGCCAAAATGTTTGTGTGTCCAAGGCTTTAATACACTCTCCAGAATATTTTCGCGATAATATTCGGCATTTATTCTGATGCCACGGTCGATTAATACAAGCGGAGAGCGACCATCAGCTGTTATGGCGGCCAACACCATCATCATGGCCGGCGCTTGAGTTCTGGTGGTCAACCGAAGATGCATATTTTCAGCTGACCTCTTTGGCAAGTAAACACGATCACTTTGTTTGTTTACAAACTGCTTGACAACGAATGTTTTCTCATCGGAGAAAACCAAATTTGACAGTTCACCACTTTCGGCCAAGCGAAGCAACTCCTCAGCTCTTTTGAGTCTATCTTCTCTCTGCTGCGGTGTAAGTTCTTGCACTTTTTATACCCTCCACCATACATAGTATGGAGAGTATATTAAGTTCGTCATTCCGTTTGTAACTTATCGAAATAATAATTTTAGACCCAACAGAGTATATATATTCTTGATCAGCGTAAAATTCTAGGACGATTTAGCCCTGTCCGTTCGTCTGCCCGTCTGTCGTAATCACGCTACAGTCAAAACGAATAAAGATAGGAAGCTAAAATTTTGCATATATATCTGTCTTTTGTCTGCAGGCAGGTCAAGTTCGAAGATGGACTATATCGGTCCACGATATCGTATAGCTCCCATATAACGGTACCCCTCGATATTCGGTATTTTGATGATTTTATCCACATATTTCAACGGAAATTCCACACAAGGAATTCCTTGTGAGCACTTTACCCCCTGAATGAGAATTGTCTATATAGGTCCATTTTGGTGAGTTTACCCACATTTTTCAACGGAATTGTCTAAAATTTCACACAAGGAGTTTCTTGTGGGTATTTTACCCCTGCAAGATAATTGTTTATATATGTTCACGATAGTATAGCCCCCATATAACGGTACCCCCGATATTCGATATTTTGATGATTTTAGCCACATTTTTCAACGGAATTGCCTAAAATTCCACACAAGGAGTTCCTTGTGGGCATTTAACCGCCAGCAAGATAATTGTCTATATAAGACCCCTAATCTTTACCCCATGAAAGAGAATTGTCGAAATAGAACCACGATATCGTAAAGCCCCCATATAACGGTACCCCCCGATATTCGGTATTTTGATGATTTTAGCCACATTTTTCAATGGAATTGTCTGAAATTCCACACAAAGAGTTTCTTGTGGGTATTTTACCCCTGCAAGGTAATTGTCTATAGTGGTCCACGATATCGTATTGCCCCCATATAAGGGTACACCCGATATTCGGTATTTTGATAACTTTAATCACCTTTCTCAATGGGATAGTATGAAATTCCACACAAGAAGTTCATTGTGAGTACTTTACCCCAGAAGTAGGTTTGTCTGTATAGGTCCACAATATTGTATATCACCCCAATATATCGGCACCTTACGATATTCGGTCTTTTTAAGAATTTTTAATGGATTGCATTTTTGTATGTCCCCTAGATTAAAACTTGGAATGCAAAATAACATAACATTGAGGTAGTAAATGTATCCAAGAATTTCTAAACATTGTATCGTTTTATAAAGCATATTCCCAATCTTAGACATACAATATTGAATGGAATATTTCTTATGATTTAAAGAACAAACTCAATAAGGGATAAGTCCTTCGCAGAAAGGACAACATTTCTTTAAAATTCTTAAAATCGGGTGTCATATGGAGGGTATTCTAAATTAATGTTTCCCGTTTTCGATACCATTCATCCTGCCTATCTTAAGTTTTGTTTTGTTGACCAACATATAAAGTGCCAGGCAGATATGAGTTAATTGATGGGACCTTTAATGGTTATTTCGAGATGTTAGAAACGGAATGCCTTAAGTAATATATCCTATCCATCATGCGTAAATTGTTTAAAGTTCATATAATTGTTAACACAAAATGGATAGATTTATGTAGAAACTTTTATTTTCGGTTGGCGCAAAGACACATGAAAAAAGGGGATAAGCAAGCCTCCCATCGCCCGAATTGATGCGATTGAAATGTTTCAATTAATTGAGGGTAGTCAATGATTTTATCCAAATTTATCCTTAACTCAGAGGCAGTTCGAATATGGTTCAAGGATTTTCGAATATACAATAAAACTTTTATCAAACGCGAAAAAATTAACCGATTTTTTCAAACTTCACACATCTTAATTTGTCAATCACGGTAGCTAATTAACACCATGAGCACCTCCTCGGCAACCTCTCTATGCAGAAACCGCGGATTACAGATCCCAACTAACGGTGATTGTCGTTCGTTTAAAATATTTAATATTTTACTTTGAAATGCAGTACACTTTTTCTGGTGCCTCCCTCACTAGAATTAATAAATACTAAAAAAAGAAGATACAGGGTTAGATAAAAAACTGCAACAAAGTCAAACGCCTTAATTTTATTATTATTTTTTTTTAATTTAATTTAATGAGAGCAAAAAATGTCGGAAATAGCATCAAATTTTAGAATAAGTTTAGATTTGTTCGAATTGTCACCTTTGGCACGAATTATGGCTTTTAAACGGCCAATGAAACCGTCACACGTTACCCGAATATTGCTCTGCGGTACTTTGGCCCATTCCCAGCGAAACCCTTGCTTGAAGTGATAGACACTTTGGTATTTTTTAGTGCCAACCTTGCTTTCCAAAGTACTCCAGACACAACGGATTGGTATACGGTGGCCATTGTCCACGGGAACCTCATTTCGTAACCAATTTTGGGTGGCGGGTGCTGAGTGTGATGGTGCTGAGTCCTGTTGGAATGTTCAAGGTCTGCGGCCAAAATGTTTGTGTGTCCAAGGCTTTAATACACTCTCCAGAATATTTTCGCGATAATATTCGGCATTTATTCTGATGCCACGGTCGATTAATACAAGCGGAGAGCGACCATCAGCTGTTATGGCGGCCAACACCATCATCATGGCCGGCGCTTGAGTTCTGGTGTTCAACCGAAGATGCATATTTTCAGCTGACCTCTTTGGCAAGTAAACACGATCACTTTGTTTGTTTACAAACTGCTTGACAACGAATGTTTTCTCATCGGAGAAAACCAAATTTGACAGTTCACCACTTTCGGCCAAGCGAAGCAACTCCTCAGCTCTTTTGAGTCTATCTTCTCTCTGCTGCGGTGTAAGTTCTTGCACTTTTTATACCCTCCACCATACATAGTATGGAGAGTATATTAAGTTCGTCATTCCGTTTGTAACTTATCGAAATAATAATTTTAGACCCAACAGAGTATATATATTCTTGATCAGCGTAAAATTCTAGGACGATTTAGCCCTGTCCGTTCGTCTGCCCGTCTGTCGTAATCACGCTACAGTCAAAACGAATAAAGATAGGAAGCTAAAATTTTGCATATATATCTGTCTTTTGTCTGCAGGCAGGTCAAGTTCGAAGATGGACTATATCGGTCCACGATATCGTATAGCTCCCATATAACGGTACCCCTCGATATTCGGTATTTTGATGATTTTATCCACATATTTCAACGGAAATTCCACACAAGGAATTCCTTGTGAGCACTTTACCCCCTGAATGAGAATTGTCTATATAGGTCCATTTTGGTGAGTTTACCCACATTTTTCAACGGAATTGTCTAAAATTTCACACAAGGAGTTTCTTGTGGGTATTTTACCCCTGCAAGATAATTGTTTATATATGTTCACGATAGTATAGCCCCCATATAACGGTACCCCCGATATTCGATATTTTGATGATTTTAGCCACATTTTTCAACGGAATTGCCTAAAATTCCACACAAGGAGTTCCTTGTGGGCATTTAACCGCCAGCAAGATAATTGTCTATATAAGACCCCTAATCTTTACCCCATGAAAGAGAATTGTCGAAATAGAACCACGATATCGTAAAGCCCCCATATAACGGTACCCCCCGATATTCGGTATTTTGATGATTTTAGCCACATTTTTCAATGGAATTGTCTGAAATTCCACACAAAGAGTTTCTTGTGGGTATTTTACCCCTGCAAGGTAATTGTCTATAGTGGTTACGATATCGTATTGCCCCCATATAAGGGTACACCCGATATTCGGTATTTTGATAACTTTAATCACCTTTCTCAATGGGATAGTATGAAATTCCACACAAGAAGTTCATTGTGAGTACTTTACCCCAGAAGTAGGTTTGTCTGTATAGGTCCACAATATTGTATATCACCCCAATATATCGGCACCTTACGATATTCGGTCTTTTTAAGATTTTAGCAGAATTTTTAATGGATTGCATTTTTTTTTTTTTTTTGAAAATTTCCTAATTCGTTCCAAATGGTGGAGGGTATTCAAAGTTCGCCCCGGCCAAACTTACTGCTTTTTTACTTGTTGGAATTTCAATAGTCCAAACTCATTTTTCAATATTTGCCGAATGGAATATTGCGGCATGTTCACCTCACGAGCCATTTTTCGGGCATTGCGACGCGGTTTTCGATCTTGTCGCTTCCTTACATTACGAACCATTTCTGCTGATCTTGCCGTTTTCTTCCATCCACTTCCTTGACGCCGGGCTACGCTACCAGTATCACGGTAAAGAGCGAAGGTACGAGACACAAAAGATTTATTCACATTTAAATGCTGGAGTGCTCGAACGATAGCCACTTGTGTGGTAGCCACGAATAACATTTTTTACTGGAAAATTCTCACCAAAGTGCTTTTGTACGCTTGCAAACAATATAATGAGCTTTCACTGGAATAATTTTAACAGCTGTTGGACGAGAGGCTTAGAAATGACAGCAGTCTGAAGTTGGTTGCAGTTTGTTAATCTAAATGTTGTATTAACGAAGGTAGTACTTCATAGAGTTCTAGTCATGGTAGAAGAATATAGGTAGACGCGTCGACACGGCTGCTTGGACAATGAACTGTCAAACCAATTTTGGAATTGAAAATGTTGAATGAAAAATTATTTAAATTTGTAAAAATTGTTGAAAAACGCGAATTATAATAGCCTCCGAATGACGTAGTATATGATAGTATATGAAAATCTACTTATATTTGAAAAAACATTTAATTTTTTTTGACATATCAATGCTCCCAAGCGTTTATGCATCTACCTGTATTCTTCTGCCATGGTTCTAGTGTAGCATATCGTAACCTTTCGCCCAGCGAACGAAAACATTTACGCACCCCTCACACGAAGACACAAACTTTTACAATTTTTTCAATCGTTTTGTACTCCGAACAAAACATGGCAGAAGAATACAGGTAGATGCATCAACGTATATGTTTTCTTATTCTAAGTCAGAAGGAGGCTATCATAATTCGCGTTTTTTCAAAAATTTTTGCAAATTTAAATAATTTTTCATTCAACATTTTCAATTCCAAAATTGGTTTGACAGTTCATTGTCCCAGCAGCTGTGTCGACGCGTCTACCTATATTCTTCTACCATGGAACAAAACCACAAACAATTCAATGCCAGAAGTACACAAACAAAACGATTGCCTTTATGTACTTCGGCTGTGAATTGACGCCGGGAAACGTTTGCAAAGGTTTGCTGTGTGAAATGATGAGTGGTACATTGAGGGTTGTTATTCTTAACATTGTTTTTTTAATTTTTTACATTTTATGAAGGTGAAATAAATGATAAAAAGTAATGATTTTATCTTATTATTACTTTGTACATAATTTGTAATGAGTTAATATACAGGGGAAAGTTTGCAATCGTTTGCGATGAGTTTTGTACTGATTCGTTTCCAGTGTTGCGTCATCCAGCAGAGTAGATTTCAGTTTTGTTTTTGTTTCCACTCATCTACCCGAACAGTACAATATAACAAGCAAGTCCTATTACCTTAATATCGGAAACGAAAATATTTCAAACATTTGATATAGTTTATTGTCGTACGCTCTATGCGTATGGGAAATATTGGCCCACTAAATCGGAAACATTCTGTGAGGAAGGCCAACAGTTTAGATTATAACAACCTCAAAGATGAGAATCAAGGTCCGATTTTATTCTCGTGTTGAATATCCTAATATTTTTGCCAATATTAGAGAAATGAAAATAGATTATATCTGTCCACTTTCTCCACTACAAAAGTTCACAATAATGCAAAATCGTATCGAGAATCCAATATGCTTCAAATCTGGTCCATGATAACATTCAAATAAATCTTATGGCTTCTTGTACCTCCCCTCCAAATCCTAAAATAATAAAACCGACTGAAACTTTCTAATTTATTTGACCAATTTATTTGGGATGACAGAAAATATAAGTTTATTCTTTCAAAAACACTCCAAAAAAGAACAACATTGTAATAAATATTGAATTTTATATAATGTGAAGGGAGCATTCGTGTTGATCAACATTTCAACCATAGCAATTAACCTGAGGTTCAAAATTGAAAATCGTGCAAATTGTAATATTTATAACCAAACATAGAACACATAAACAAATAAAAAACAGGAGGTCTTTATATATCGTCCACCATTTTGAAGGAAATTGAGAATGTAGACAATTCTCATCCAACATCTCATCCATAGTACTCAGAAGGATCTCCTTGTGTTAATTTTCAGACAATTCAATTGAAAATTTTTGCCACAATCACCAAAATACAGATTATCGGGGATACCGTTATATGGGGTTATACGATATCGTGGACCGATATAGCCTATCATCGAACTTGGCCTATCTGCAGACAAAAGACTGATCTGGGAAAAATTTTAGATTTCTGTGTTAATTCGTTTTGACTATAGCGTGAGTACAACAGATGGATGGACGGGCAAGCCTAAATCGTCTCAGCAGTTTATGTTGATCAAGAATATATATACTTTGTTATTTCTAAAACTATTATTTCAATGAGTTACAAATGGAATGAAGAACTTAATATACCCTCCATACTATATATGGTAAAGGGTATAACAAGTAAAAAAGTAGCTATGTTCGGGGCGAATTTTTGAGGATGGGCCGAACTTTTAATAACCTCCATCAGAACGGACTTGAAAAATGTCGAAAAATACTGCTCAAAGGAAAGCCGTTATATAGGAGCTATAAGAAGACGTGGCCCTAAAATATAATATTTTGTTATAGTACCCACTACGAACTTTAAATACGAAATTTAAAACAATTGTGGTAAAAAATGTCGTTAAATCATCCAAATAGCGAATATCGGGGGTACCGATGAAAGGGGGCTATACGATATCGTGGTCCTAAGAAGACAATTCTCTTTTAGAGTGTAAGATACTCAGAAGGAACGCCTTATGTGGATTTTAAGACAATTCTATTGAAAAGTGATATAACGAATATCGGGAGGTTCCGTTATATGGGAAATATACGATTTCCTGTACCTTATATTTATCAAAACACCGAATATCGCGAAGTATCGTTATATGGAACTATACGAAGACGTGAACGCTCATACACAATTTGTATATCCTACAAAACTATGTGTTGGGGGTATTATAAGTTTGATTGGGCCAAAAATTATGTAACACCTCGCCGAGCTGGGTCGATCTAGCTATGTATGCCAGTCCGTCCGTCTGTCCATTTGTCCATATTAATTTGTAATCGCTCTACAGGTCGCAATTATGGCCCGATTCTCACGAAATTGAAAATTGCTTTTGGAGATGATCGCATAATATTTAGGGATCAGAAGCTGAAAAATGGACCAAAAACTGAAAAATTTCAAGATTTTGCAGTTGCTCTAGAGGTCGCAATTTTAGACCAAACGACGCAAAAGTTAGCACGGGGCCAGATCTTAGGGCTGGGCAAATGCTTTCCAATTTGGATGGTCATCCGGTAATATTTAGTGGGTAAAATTAAAATCACAAATAGGCGAACAAAGGTAGCAACTAAAAATGTTCCTGATTTTGCTGCCGTTACAAAGATCGAAAATAGAAACCAAAGGACACGAAATCTCACATGAAATTAGAGTTTAGGACAGCGGGTAAAATTGACCACTACTTTTGTTTGAAGAAATACAAACATTACTTACAGACGATATCCGAAATACACAAAAGGTGAAATTCTGGCATTTTTATGCTGATTTCATTGACGATTATAGCCAAATATCGTAGACAAGCAAATCATATAGATGGGTCTAAATTTGGAGATACAGAGGGGGATGATCACAAAATACTTAGCGGTTCAAATGAACCAAAAACGGGAAAAATTTTAAGATCACAGAGTTGAAGCCAATTCACACGCCTGAGAAGAGAGAGACAACAGACGGACGGATGGACAGGGCTAAATCGTCTTAGAACTTTACGCTGATCAAGAATATATATACTTTGTTAGATCTGAAATCATTATTTCGATGAGTTACAAGCGGAATGACGAACGTAATATACCCTCCGTACTAAGTATTGTGGAGGGTATAAAAAATTGTAGGTTATAAGTTTGTCATTCCCTTTGTAACACATCGAAATTATCATTTTCAACAACATAATTATATAGTCCTGATATTCTATGTCAACTTAGCCATGTTCGTTCGTCGGTATGTCAGTTAGTCTATTCGTCTATCCACCCGTGAAAATCACTGGAGTTTTTGTTAGTTACTTTGATTTTCTAATAGGTACCAGACAAGAAGTTGTTTATGAGAAAAATGTTTTGCAATCGTTGGTATATATCTGACGGCTTATATATGTGGTCAAAACAGCCCATATCTTATTCACTTGTTCAATATATTTTACAAATTTTGTTAGAAAAGTTGTCTTAAAACATTTGCCTTATTGTTGTATTCAAAATAAATAGATAAGGAGGAGGTATCATTATCCCGGTATTTTGGAGTTAAGGATGTATGTTCAGCTGCATTTAATTTATGTCAGAAAATAAGAACAAATCCTTTATGCTCCATTTGACTAATAAAAACTTTAAGAAAACTATTGGATAATTTTTGTTTTTGGTTTTTACTGTAATGTCTAACATACGATAAAATATTTTGGAAAGGAAAAAGACATAACGAAGTCAAAACCATAAAAATCCCATTGGTTGTCCTGAATGATCCCGGGTAATAAACAAAAGTTCTATAATCTTATCCTGTCTTTCATGTGTTCGTGCATACACACAACTTCGAACATATTTTGCTTACAACATTAGGGTTGTAATTTCTTTAGACGATTTCAAATATTTTTCCTTTTAAATTGTTACATAAGTTAGATTTATAAAAATCATTTTTAATATTAATAAACTTTGGGAAAACATAACTTTTATTGCTTATTTACTGACAAACGTCATTAATTATCATAATTTTAAACAAATAATAGAAGTTGGTATTTATCGATAACTCAGCGCCAAAATTTGAAATCATGGTCTGCGGGTGTAAAATCGCGTTGGGGTAAAGGTATTAAAACAGTATGGTAAAATTCTGTAAGGTGTTTACCAAAGTCGACATATTACGTCGATCTTGTTATACTCTCCACATACATGTTATGGAGAGTATATTACACTTGTCATTCCATGTCACCGAAATAATCATTTAACCACCACCATTCCGACAGCTGTTAAAATTATTTCAATGTCAGCGCATTATATTGTTTACAAGCGTACAAAAGCATTTTGGTGAGAATTTTTCAGAAAAACGTTATTCGTGATGGAATTCAAACGTAATAGTGTGATTTCTTTATATTTGGCTGGAAAACCACAAGTGGCTATCGTTACTATCGTTTATTCACAATTAAATCTGAATAAATCTTTTACGTCTCGTACCCTCGCTCGTTACCATGATACTGGTAGCGCAGCCCGTCGTCAAGGAAGTGGAGGGAAGAAAACAGCAACATCAGCAGAAATGGTTCGAAAAGTAAAGAAGCGACTTGATCGAAACCTGAGTCGCAGTGGCCCTAAAATAGCTCGTGAGCTGAACATATCGCAATATTTCATTCGGCAAATAATGAAAAATGAGCTCGGGGTAAAACCAATGAAATTCCAGAACGTGTAAAAACTTACACCGCAATAGAAAGAAAATAGACTCAAACAAGTTGCTTTTCGGCCGGGCCGAACTTTGAATAACCCCCACCCCCCCCATTTGGAACGAATTAGATAATATTCAAAAAAATAAAATCCATTGAAAATTCTTTTAAAATCTTTAAAATACCTAATATCGGAAGGTGCCGATATATGGGGGGATATACGCTATTGTGCACCAAAAATCTATGTCTGGGGGTAAAGTACTCACAAGGAATTCCTTGTGTGGATTTTCAGATAATTCCATTGGGAAATGTGGCTAAAATCATCAAAATCCCGAAAATCGGGGGTACCGTTATATGGGGGATATACGATATTGTGGACCTATATAGACAAATACCTTTCAGGAGTTAAAGTACCCACAAGGAATTACTTGTGTGGATTTTCAGAGAATTCCATTGAAAAATGTGGCTAACATCATCAAAATACCGAATATCGGGGGTACCGTTATATGGGGGCTATACGATATCGTGGACCGATATACCCCATCTTCAAACTTGACCTGCCTGCAGACGAAAGAGATATCTGTGCAAAATTTTAGCTTCCTATCTTAATTCGTTTAGACTGTAGCGAGATTACAACGGACGGACAGACGTAAGGGCAGTGCTAAATCGTCTTAGAATTTTACGCTGATCAAGAATATATATACTTTGTTGGGTCTAAAATGATTATTTCGATGAGTTACAAACGGAATTACGAACATAATATACCCTCCATACTTTTTTTGGTGGAGGGTATAAAAACTAAAGAGTTGCTTCGCTTGGCCGAAAGTGGTGAAGAGCCGAACTTGGTTTTCTCCGATGAGAAAACATTCGATGTCCAGCAGTTTGTAAACAAACAAAATGACAAAGAGGTCAGCTGAAAATTTGCACCTTCGGTTGACCACCAGAACTCAAGCGCAGGCCATATGGGCCATCATAAGAGCCGATGGTCGCTCTCCGCTCGTATTAATCGACCGTGGTATCAGAATAAATGCCAAATATTATCGAGAGAATATTCTGGAGGGCGTATTAAAGCCTTGGGCACACAAATATTTTGTCACATTTTTGTCAATGGTCACCAAAATCTCACGATACCAATCCGTTGGACTATTGTTGGAGTACTTTGGAAAGCAAGGTTGGCACTGAAAAATACCAAAGTGTCGATACCTCAAGCAAGGGTTTTGCCGGCAATGGGCCAAAATACCGCAGAGCAATATTCGGGCAGCGTGTGACGGTTTCATTGGCGTTTTGAAGGCGATAATTCGTGCTAAATGTAACCAATTTGAACAAATCTAAACATATCTAAAATTTGATGCTATTTCAGACATTTTTAGCTTTCATTCAATAAAATTTAAAACAGATGTAAAAATTATAGCTTTTGATTTTGATATACCGCATATATAACGGATATGTTAACAAGTAAAAAAGCAGTAAGTTCGGCCGGGCCGAACTTTGAATATCCTCCACCATTTTTAACGAATTAGAAAATTTCCAAAAAAAAAATTAAATCCAGTAAAAATTTTTTTAAAATCTTTAAAATATCTAATATAGGAAGGTGCCGATATAGGGGGATATACGATATTGTGGACCTATAAAGACAAATCTATGTCTGCGTGTAAAGTACTCACAAGGAACTCCTTGTGTGAATTTTAAGATAATTCCATTGGAAAAAGTGGCTAAAATGATCAAAATACGGAATATTGGGGGTACCGTTATATGGGGGATATACGATATTGTGGACCTATATAGACAATTCCGTTTCAGGGGTAAAGTGCTCACAACGAACTCCTTGTGTGGATTTTCAGACAATACAATTGGTAAATGTGGCTAAAATCATCAAAATACCGAATATCGCTGGGTATCGTTATATGGGAGCTATACGTTATCGTTAACCTATATAGAAAATTCTCTGTCGGGGGGTAAAGTGCTGACAAAGAACCCCTTGTGTACAAAGAACCCCTTGTGACCATTCCGTTGAAAACTATGGCTAAAAACATCAAAATACCGAATATCCGCGGTACCGTTATATGAGGGCTATACGATATCGTGGAACTATATAGATAATTCTCTGCCGAGGTATAAAGTACCCACAAGGAACTCCTTGTGTGGATTTTCAGACAATTCCGTTGAAAAATGTGGCTAAAATCATCAAAATGCCGAATATCGGGGGTACCGTTATATGGGCCTATACGATATCCTGGGCCGATATACCCCACCTTCAAACTTGACTTGCATGCAGACGAAAGAGATATCTGTGCAAAATTTTGGCTTCCTATCTTAATTCGTTTAGACTGTAGCGTGATTACAACGGACGGACAGACGGACGGACAGTGCTAAATCGTCTTAGAATTTTACGCTGATCAAGAATATATATACTTTGTTGGGTCTAAAATGATTATTTCGATGAGTTACTTTTTTTGGTGGAGGGTATAAAAACTAAAGAGTTGCTTCGCTTGGCCGAAAGTGGTGAACCGCCGAATTTGGTTTTCTCCGATGAGAAAACATTCGATGTCCAGCAGTTTGTTAACAAACAAAATGACAAAGAGGTCAGCTGAAAATTTGCACCTTCGGTTGACCACCAGAACTCAAGCGCAGGCCATGTGGGCCACCATAAGAGCCGATGGTCGCTCTCCGCTCGTATTAATCGACCGTGGTATCAGAATAAATGCCAAATATTATCGTGAGAATATTCTGGAGGGCGTATTAAAGCCTTGGGCACACAAACATTTTGTTCGCAGGCCTTAGACATTCCAACAGGACTCAACACCATCACACTCAGCACGTGCAATCCAAGAGTGGTTACAAAATGCGGTTTCTCGCTTCATGTACAGGACACAATAGTCACCAAAATCTCACGATACCAATCCGTTGGACTATTGTGTCTGGAGTATTTTGGAAAGCAAGGTTGGCACTAAAAAATACCAAAGTGTCGATACCTCAAGCAAGGGTTTCGCCGGCAATGGGCCAAAATACCGCAGAGCAATATTCGGGCAGCGTGTGACGGTTTCATTGGCGGTTTGAAGGCGATAATTCGTGCTAAATGTAACCAATTCGAACAAATCTAAACATATCTAAAATTTGATACTATTTCAGACATTTTTAGCTTTCATTCAATAAAATTTAAAACAGATGTAAAAATTATAGCTTTTGATTTTGATATACCGCATATATGACGGTTCCGTCGGATATGTAAAAAATGTGTGAAATTTGTATTTGTATTTCATAATGGGTTCTTCAAATGGCGTCAAAACATCCATTAAAATTAAATGGACTTTTTTTAACTTTTTTGTTCAGCAAAACTATACACGCTTTCATTTAGAACGTTTTATCCACAAAACGACATAAGATTCTGTTTGGGGTTCCGAAGGTATAAAAAAATGGGAACGTATATAATACTTCTCTAAACGAAATTATTGCATATTACATAATCATTTGCCATAGGATTTTGTAAAACTGCAATGCGAATTCAGCAATGCAACATTTATACTCGTCGGAGTAATATGAATTCAAATATTTAAAATATTTGTTTATTGTATTAAATAGATTTGTATTACACATTATGAGATTAAAAATCTAATATCCCTCATGTTCATATCCGAAAGAACAATATGTTGGTGTGCATTTGAATGTGATTTTTTCTCTTGACAGTATGGGTGCAAACTTTATCTTGTAGTTCGTCGTGCATAAATTGTGCATATAAAGCTTTCCAACGCACACACAAAACACACAGACAGAGAAGTCCCGGTAGTAATAAATAGAATAACGAAATTTTATTCTCCTGTAGTACTTACTGTTAAGATCAAGGTATGGCCTGGACATTTCAGATTTAAATACCTTAGCAATTGGCCTTTTTATTTTTTTTGTGCACACCACAATAACATAAATAAAAATTACACCTTTATTCTTTTGCAATTGCAAGTACCGTTCCCATAAATATAGGTAATCAAATTTGAAGGATGTGTGTGTGTGCCAAAAACGAGCACAAATGTTTGTCACTTCGGTCTAGCATTATGTCTCAAAAAATGATAAATATTTACGTACGTAAGGAAATTTTATGAGATTTGTGGTAAGTGGAGCAGAAAAACGCCGTTCAATGGACGATCTACAAATTTACCATTCCTGATTAAAAAATACAAGTTTTTACATAAACTTTTTTGTCATCGACCATGGAAGTTTTAAGTAGTCGGTACAAGATAACTATATTGACATTAATTAAGCAGCTGTATACCTTCAGTCTATGACCGACAATATCAATACAGTTCACGATAATTATAATATCAAATTCTTCTCTCTATCTTTTTGTTTTTGAAAATTTTTATGTTTTGGGGTAGATTCAAAATAAAAGAACCTGTGGTTTTATCAATTTTCAGAATTGACTGATAGAAAAAATCGGTAACATCTCTCAGAGTTTTATGAAGTTAATATTACTCATGATTTTGAGTAATATTAACTTGAGTACGAGTCAGTTTGTTAAACTATATTTTGAGTTACAATATGATTATTCAAAATGTTGACCATTTCATAAGGTGGTACCGAAGTAGTAGATCCATATTCAACGTGTCCGATTCGGACTACGGGTATATTGGCTACTTCCTTCACTTTATATGAGATATGTATTTAGGTATACCAATTACTTATACGAATAGATTCTCCGACTTGTTTCGCAAGTTATGAGACATATACATATAAAAACTTGTGACCCTTGGTGAAGGAGGCACCAGAAGGGGTAGACAGATGTCTATCATCTTCACGCCACATCTTATGCCATTAAAATGTGGGGATGTGTGATTGGGTTCTTATTTTGCATTTAACAAGATTATATAAAATATTGATGCTTTGGGGAAGGGTACGATTGGGCCGATATTGTACATCTTTTTATGCGTTTTTATGTTGATAGAAAAACGGAATCTGCGGAATTTGAACATGGATTTTTACTTCACATTTAATAAGAGTTATAATCATTCAAAATGCTGACCCTTTGTTATTAAGGTACTGGATGAGGTGGGCCGCTATTTTCCATATTATCACTTGACCTAACACATATACAAATATAAGGATTTGCAAAGTTTGAACAAAAATGCAAATGGCAGAGAAATGGGTTGGAGAATGCAGTTAAAGATTTCAAAATATCTGAATCTACCAAGACTTTTTCTGCTACAGAGTTTGTTATTTCCTGCGAGTTTCACATACTAAAATATGGAATATCGAGATATGTTAAAATACCGTATTTCCGGGGAAAGCATTATATATAGGATGTAGAACAACATCTATATCTATAAAAGAGGAAAATGATTGTATATTTGCTTTTAATTTATGGGCTAGAAACCGCTGAACAGATTTTCCTGAAAATTTCCAAGTATACTAGAATATCGCCTGAAAGTAACATAGGCTATAACAATTTTTGAAATTCCACTTGGAACTGGAGATATGGCAATGGAGGTACCTCTCAAAAATTTAGATCTTATATGCACATATCTATTGATCGATTACAGATACAGTCTCCAAATTTGGAATGTGTAACGGAATTTAGAACAAAAATAATTTTGTTGAAATCGGTTCAGATTTGGATATAGCTCTCATATATATATTTTCGGCCGATTTCATGTATTTGATGTATTAAACACGCTGTGTACCTCTAATCTTAATGAAATTTTAATGTGTAACGGAATTTAAAACGAACATACACTTCTCAATTTATATTGAAATCGGTTCAGAATTGGATATAGCTCCCATATATATTTTCGACCGTTTTCGTTTATTTGATGCACCAAACACGATACGTATGTCCGATTATATATATATATATATATATATATATATATATATATATATATATATATATATATATATATATATATATATATATATATATATATATATATATATATATATATATATATATAGGTAGGAGCTATACCCAAGCCTCAACCGATTTAAATTTTCAGAATGTGTGGCGGAATTTGGTTACAATAATAATTTTGACAAATTAATAAGAAATTCGTTAAGATTTGGATATAGCTACCATATATATTCTCGGCCAATTTACATACTTGATGCACCAACACGGTATGTACCTTCAATTTCAATGGAACATGCAAGGTGTGACGGAATTTGATGTAAAATATTAAAATTATCATATTATACTGAAATCGGTTCAGATTGGGATATGGTTTTATTAAGAAGCATTGACCAACAACACCTTTGCATTGATACGATTATTACAGGGAAGTATGTTGCTACCTCTAATTCTCTTAAACAAGAGAAACTACATTCAACTTCAAAAGATTGCCGTTTCCTGCATGCTTGGCATTTACTATGAAAATTATAAATCCGAAGGACAAACCCTTCGTATACGCGAACTAAATTTGGCATGTTTCTACTTTTCTCATGGTCAGCTGTTCCTGGTATGTTCACGCGTTGGTAGACCGAGTTATTTGTATGTTTACACATTCAAGTATTACAATAATTACGTTTTTATACCCTACAACACTATGTGTTGGGGGTATTATAAGTTTGATTGGGCCAAACATTATGTAACACCTCGAAATATTGGTTTCCCACGTAGGAAAAAATATATGGATCTTCTTATCTCGCCGAGCTGAGTCGATCTAGCTATGTATGTCTGTCCGTCCGTCTGTCCGTCTGTCCATGTTAATTTGTAATCACTCTACAGGTCGCAATTATGGCCCGATCTTCACGAAATTTAGAATGGAGGTGGGGTTAAGGCCAGAATATTTCTTTTGGAGATGATCGCATAATATTTAGGGGTCGAAATGGACCAAAAACTGAAAAATTTCTTGATTTTACAGTTGCTCTACAGGTCGCAATTATGGACCAATCGACGCGGAAATTAGCATGGGGCTAGAGCTTCGGGCTGGGCAGAAGCCCATCGGGTAATATTTAGTGGGTGAAAAAGACTATACATTTGTGTTAAATAAAAGTCAAATTTCCATTAAACCGCGAATATTTTTATTCCCGGCGAAATCATAAATAGATGAACAGGTCAATTCTGACCGTTACGTAGATAACGATAGTAAATATATCGTATATATATAGCGAAATATATACAATGTGTATATACAAAGGAAAGGAATGTTAAATGGAATGCTTATATCTCAAGAATGGCTGGACCGATTTTGACAAATTTTGCCAATTCAGAACGCGCTCTTGACATAAAAATATAAAATCTAAAAAAATCGCATAAAAATAAGTCAAAACCAGTAAGGAAAGCTCAAAAGTCGGGCGGGGCCGACTATATGATACCCCACACCACTATGCATATTTAGTAGAGCTCTCGTAAAAAGGTTTATACAGGGCATTTCAGAGCTCTATGAGATATTTGGTACAAAATCAAAATCTATCTAATTCTATAGTGCATTTTACGAACTATAGCTATCTCTGAACCGGGTTTCTCCAAATTTTACGTATTCTTCTTCTTCTTCTAGACTGGTGATTTGGGCTGATATTGACCATTTTGTGCACATTTAACCCGAAATCGGATGAAGATATATATGAGAGCTATATCCAAATCTGAACCGATTTCGATAAAATTTAAAACAGCTATTCCTGTGCTCCATCTAATACCTGGTACCAAATATCACGGTTGTGGAGTGAATATTACGAATGTATGGGACTAAAATTCTAAATCGGATGAAACATATATATGGTTGCTATATTTATATCTGAACCGATTTTCACTAAATTTGATAAAACTGCTTCTAGGCTGAATTTGGTCCGATGTACTAAAATTCAGTCCATTTGGACTTATATCGGCCATTTGGTGCACAATTAACCCGAAATCGGATGAAGATATATATGGGAGCTATATCCAAATCTGAACCGATTTCGATAAAATTACAAACATCTATTTCTGGGCTGCATCTTATATCTGGTACCAAATATCATTCTTGTGGAGTGCATATTACGAATGTGAGAGGCTTAAACACCAAATCGGATGAAAGATATATATGGGAGCTATAGCTATATCTGAACCGATTTTCTCCAAATTTGATATACTTGCTTCTAGGCCGAACTCGGTTGGGTGTGCCAAAATTCAGGTAATTTGGACTGATAGTGGACATTTGGTGCACATTTAACCCGAAATCGGATGAAGATATATATGGGAGCTATAGCTGTTTCTGAACCGATTTTCTCCAAATTTGTTGTATTTGCTTTAAGGCTAATCTCGGTCACATGTGCCAAAATTCGGGCCATTTGGGCTGATATTGGTCATTTGGTGGTCAATTAACCCGAAATCGGATGAAGATATATATGGGAGCTATATCCAAATCTGAACCGATTTCAATAAAATTCAAAACAGCTATTTCTGTGCTCCATCTAATACCTGGTACCAAATATCACGGTTGTGGAGTGCATAGTAGGAATGTGAGGAACTTAAAGATCAAATCAGATGAAAGATATATATGGGAGCTATAGCTATATCTGAACCGATTTTCTCCAAATTTGACATACTTGCTTCTAGGCCGAACTCGGTTGGGTGTGCCTAAATTCAGGTAATTTGGACTGATAGTGGATATTTGGTGCACATTTAACCCGAAATCGAAATGAAGATATATATGGGAGCTATATCTAAATTTGATCCGATTCTCACCAATTTCAATAGGGTTCGTCCTTGGGCCAAAAAAATATTGTTTGGAAAATTTCATCTCAATCGGATAATAAATGCGACCTGCATTTTGTTCACAAGAATACATGGACAGACGGACGGACGGACAGACGGACAGACCGGACGGACAAACCCTATTGAAATTGGTAAGAATCGGATCAAATTTAGATATAGCTCCCATATATATCTTCATCCGATTTCGGGTTAAATGAGCACCAAATGTCCACTATCAGTCCAAATTACCTGAATTTTGGCACACCCAACCGAGTTCGGCCTAGAAGCAAATATATCAAATTTGGAGAAAATCGGTTCAGATATAGCTATAGCTCCCATATATATCTTTCATCCGATTTGATCTTTAAGTCCCTAACATTCCTACTATGCACTCCACAGCCGTGAAATTTGGTACCAGGTATTAGATGGAGCACAGAAATAGCTGTTTTAAATTTTATCGAAATCGGTTCAGATTTGGATATAGCTCCCATATATATCTTCATCCGATTTCGGGTTAATTGACCACCAAATGGCCAATTTCAGCCCAAATGGCCCGAATTTTGGCACATGTGACCGAGATTAGCCTTAAAGCAAATACAACAAATTTGGGGAAAATCGGTTCAGAAACAGCTATAGCTCCCATATATATGTTTTATCCGATTTGGTGTTTAATCCTCTCACATTCGTAATATGCACTCCACAAGAATGATATTTGGTACCAGATAAAAGATACAGCCCAGAAATAGCTGTTTGTAATTTTATCGAAATCGGTTCAGATTTGGATATAGCTCCCATATATATCTTCATCCGATTTCGGGTTAATTGTGCACCAAATGGCCGATATAAGTCCAAATGAACTGAATTTTAGTACATCGGACCAAATTCAGCCTAGAAGCAAGTATATCAAATTTAGTGAAAATCGGTTCAGATATAGATATAGCAACCATATATATGTTTCATCCGATTTAGTGTTTTAGTCCCATACATTCGTAATATTCACTCCACAACCGTGATATTTGGTACCAGGTATTAGATGGAGCACAGGAATAGCTGTTTTAAATTTTATCGAAATCGGTTCAGATTTGGATATAGCTCCCATATATATATTCATCCGATTTAGGGTTAAATGTGTACTAAATGGTCAATATCAGCCCAAATGGCATGAATTTTCGTACATAAGACCGAATTCAGTCTAGAAGCTAATACGTAAAATTTGGAGAAACCCGGTTCAGAGATAGCTATAGAATTAGATAGAATTAGATAGATTTTGATTTTGTACCAAATATCTCATAGAGCTCTGAAATGCCCTGTATAAACCTTTTTACGAGAGCTCTACTAAATATGCATAGTGGTGTAGGGTATCATATAGTCGGCCCCGCCCGACTTTTGAGCTTTCCTTACTGGTTTCATTTTGACTTATAATATTAAAGTATACATTTTGTAATATTTTTCCACCTTACAACACAGGTTTGGGATATTAAATACAGATTGCAATTATCGTCCGATTCTCACGAAAAGGGTAGGGTTAGGCTCAGAAGGGCTGGGCCTATTGTTTTCAAAGATGTCCGCAATATATTTAGGGGTTGAAATGGACCAATAACTAAAATGTTCCTGATTTTGCAGCCGTTATAAAGGTCACAAATAGAAACGAATGGACACGAAATCACGCATGAAGTTAGAGTTTAGGACAGGGGGTAGAATGAATCAATACTTTTGTCTGAAAAATACCAACATTACTTACAGGCGATAGCCGAAATACACAAAATGCGAACTTCTGCCTTTTTTTGCTGATTTCGTTGACGAATATAGCCAAATATCCTAGACAAGCAAATCATATAGATGAGTCTAAATTTAGAAATACAGAGGGGCCTCTTGCTTTTGGAGATGATCGCACAATATACAAAAAACAGGGAAAATTTCCTGATCACACAATTGGAGCCAATCGACACGCCTGAGAAGAAAGTTAGGGACAGGGAAGAAGTCTAGCATTATGTATGGCCATTGGATTATATTTAGCTGTAAAATGGACCACTACAACTAACAGCAAGACGAAGTTCGTAAATATTGGTTAAATGTCCCTTGTCAAAATGCTAGTAATATCTGGGTAGTGCTCCGTGACATAATTTCAAAAGCGAAATCTTCCAAAATGGATTTGGACATAAGGGGGCTTCTAACATATTGTAGTGTTGTAGGGTATCACATGGTCGGCCCCGCACGACTATTGCCTTTGCTTACTTGTTTTAATTTTGAATTTGTTTTATTTGTTTCCTCCAATCCAAAAATATTCGTATATGAAATTTTGAATGCATATAAAACGAAGGGGGTAGCGAAGCGCACCGGGTTCAGCTAGTTGATCTATAAAAACAATGTTCAGCCACAGAAGATAGAACTCTTTACAAACCCTTAATGCCAAGTTTTAAACAATTCTTTGAAAAATGTGACATAAATGATCAAAATATCGAATATCAGGAGACACTTAATACAAACTTTACAATAACTCCCTTAAATAATATGCTTATAATCATCTAAATGTCTAATATCTGGAGGTCCTGACCTATACGAGCAGTTATTTGTTAGTCTGTTACCCACACACTGAAAAAGCATATTACCAATTTGCAGCAAATTTGGTTCAAGCTGTGACTAGAACACCCAAACCAAATATCGTGCGGTACCGGCCCAAAGGGATGTGGCAAATGTGGCATAATACTTAAGGATGCCAAAAAATCCGAAAAAAAAGTTCCCGAAAACTACAAAATACCGAAACCAGAGCATTTATTAAATGCGATTTACAAGAAATTTGGTTGTGACATTATATAAGATTTAACTGCTATGTGCGGAGTACATAGCAAAAAGTCGTGGGAGTCATATTAAAATTCTCTATGTGTAATCCACAAGTGCAATTAAAACAAGCGAATTATTTGTCATTAAACATGTCGAGCGAGACAGACTATACGGTCCTATATCACTATGCATGTTAAGCAGAACTTTCCCTTATTAGAAATTGGGGATTTCTTGCTAATCTAAATCGATTTTGTATTAAGTACGTAGGGCAATGGTATATACGATAAAATGAAATATATATCTACGTTTAATAGGTGTTTGTTAAAAACTAGGCAAACTATATTCTTATTGGGACTTAAAAAAGGATTTCTTTTTATATGAGATCGACAGAACTTCTATATTAAAGCTATATATAAATCGGAACAAATATTTCGACCAAATTGTCATTGTAATCATATGAATATTACATTAAACAATATTAAATAAAGATTAAATTGAATGTATATAATATATAAATATAATATATACGATTTAATATATACGATCTATATCTATATTTGAACGGATATGCTATTTGCCAAAAATCCATCCTATTTGGCAGATAATGGCTGAACAAATGTGCAAAGCTTTAATTCTAACAGACAGTGTGATGAAGGATATAAACACAGAATATTGGCTATAAGATTTTCGCAAACGGTCGGGGCGAGGGTCAGAACAAAAACTGTACAGGTCACAATTATAGAACAATGAAGATTTTTATATGGATGGTCATCGTGCAATATTTAGAGTGTATTGGCGTGTGTACAAAAATTGTCATTTAACATCGAATATTTATAATACTGAAAGTCCGTTCACGGCAAAAACATAAACACCTGAATAGTGTACTCTGGACCTTTAAGTATGTAGTCAGATGTTGGAGATAAAGCAACAGATATTTATGGAATTCCCATTGCCAGCTCGAAAAGGGGCGTTTGCCAGGAATTTTAATTTTTTTGCCGGCTTTGGTGACAAATAAAGAAGAACATTATTTCAAGAATCAACTGCACCATAAACCGTACATAAGTAAGTCTTTAGATATCATACGTATTTGAAAACCAGTAAAGAAAGTCTTAAAGTCGGGCGGGCCGACTTTATGATACCCTACACCACTTTGCTAATTTAGTAGAGCTCCACATTACAATTAAAAGTTTTTATGTGAGAATTCAACATGATATAATTATAATTTAAAGTTCAAAGGACTAAATATGCCGAAGCATTTGTATCTTTTAAATTATTGCCCATTTGGTGCACAATTAATTTGAAATCGGATAAAGATATATATGTGAGCTATATCCAAATCGGAACCGATCTCCATAAAATTTCGCAAAGATATTTCTGAGCTATATTTGATATATTTCCCTGAATATCGTTGTTACGGATGTGGGTAACAAATATAACAAATCGGATGAACAGTATGTATGGGAGCTATAGCTATATCTGAATCGATCTTCACCAAATTTGACATACTAGCTTCTAGACTAAATTCGGTCCTAAGTGCCAAATTCCACCCCATTTGGACAAATATTACACGCTTGGTGCACAATATAGGGTAAATCGGACGAAGTTATATATGGGAGCTATATCCAAATCTGAACCGATCTCCATAAAATTTGGCACATGTATTTCTGGGCTGTATTTGATATATTTCCCCAAATGCATATTACGATATGTTACAGAATGCATATTACGGCTGCGAAGGACAAAACTAACAAATCGGATGAACAATATATATGGGAGCTATAGCTATATCTGAACCGATTTCGATCAAATTTGGCATACTTATTTTCAGGCCTAGTTTGGTTGTATGTGCAAAATTTTATACTATTCGGGCTGATATTACACGTTTGGTGCACAAAAAAAGGCAAATCGGACGAAGATATATATGGGAGCTATATCTAAATTTTGACCGATTATCTCCAATTCCAATAGGGTTCGTCCTTGGGCCAAACAAATGATTTGTGTTCGGACAGACAGACGGACGGACGGACATGCATAAATCGACTCAGAATGTGATTCTATGCAGATCATCATAAGGAACTATGGGTCTATCTCGTTTCCTTTTGCCTGTTACAAACAAATGCACAAAGACATAATACCTTGTGTTGTAGGGTATAAATATTGCTTCCAGCCTTTTTTATACTCTCAGCAATATGTTTACAGAGACTATATATTATTTGATACGGCCAAAACGTGCCTCAAATAACGGTTTTATACCTATCTTTCTTTGGACCAAATACGTTTCAGGACATTTAGAGTCGATCTGATGTCCATCCGATGCCGTCTGGCTGGTGCACACGATCACTCTCGTGTTAGTCCTAGGCCAAGTGCAAAAATGGACAATATTAACCTACTACATCAAGTTCCTTCCCCACAAACGGTCAAAATTTTTAAAAAATTATACCACTTATAAAACATTAAATCTGATTTTGATCGTCTTAAAATTTAGCACATCCGAACATTTTTACCTCCCCCACAAGTGCGAAAAATTTTTATATCCTCCACCATACTATGGAGGGTATATTCATTTTGTCATTCCGTTTGTAACTCCTCGAAATACTCATGTCAGACCCAAAAAAGTGTATATATTCTTGATCAGCGTAAAATTCTAAGTCGATTTAGCCATGTCCGTCTTTCTGTCCGTCTGTCTGTTGTAATCACGCTGTAATCTTTAGAACGAATTGAGATAGAAGGCTAGGTCCACGTCTTCGTATAGCCCCCATATATCGGTACCTCCCAATATTCGGTATTTCGACAATTTTAGCGTCATGATTCACTGTAGTAGTTTCAAATTGCGCATTTAGAGTTCGTAATGGGAACTACAGTCTGTGACAGAAAATTGTCTATGCAGGTCCAGGTCTTCGTATAGGCCCCATATATCAGGACCTCCCTATATTCGGTATTTTAACGATTTTAGATACAATACTTACCGAAATTGTTTGAGATATCGTATTTGAATTTAGTAATAGGAGCTACAGCATGTGAAAGAAAATTATCTATGCAGGTCCAGGTCTTCGTATAGCTCCGATATAACGGTACCTCCCTATATACGATATTTTGACGATTTTAGCTACATTATTCAATGTTTATTTCAAGTTTCGTATTTGATTTGGTAATGGCTTATGACAAACAATGCCTATATAGGTTCACGTCGTACAGACCCTAATATAACGGCTATATTCGGTATATTTAAATTGTTAACTGATTTTTTGGCGAATGTTATCTTTTTCGAAATTTTGCAAATTCGTTCCATATGGTGGGGGATATTCAAAGTTCGGTCCGGCCGAACTTACTGCTTTGTTACTTGTCAATACTCAAATCTCTCCTTACTTGCGAACCACATTTGCGGTTCTTTTCAAACATAGTATACCTACATATCTGAGATGAATGTAGAATTTATCTGCCTACTAAAGGGTTAAAATTTTCGCACAAAATTTAAAATAATGGTTTTATTTTCATTAAATATTTTAGGTCCCAATATTTTTATCCATATTATTATTGATATTATATGAAGTGAAATATTTTGGTCCATTTTATCTGGTACCTCACGCACATTTCAGCATCATTAAAAATCATCACATATCTCACACAAAGTGAAGAAGTTGTATATTTTGATATTTTTATCAGACTTATGTCAGATACGAAATGGACAATGCTACTTCGGAACCACCTTAATAAGGGTTCAATCGTTTGAATAATCACAGCTCAAGTCAAAATATAATTTAATACACGGACATAGGCTGGGGATATAATTCTGTCGCAAAACCGATTGATACTTTTAAAGTGTTAAATTGGAAATTAGCACATTACGTACAACTTCTAGGAGACAAAAGTTGGAAAACGATCTTGATTTTTTAAGTAGCCCCATTATGACCTATATTGACAAATTATTAGATGGGAGTACATATGAGTACATGAAGCGATTCACCTATTTTCATCAAGTTGCTTACATACACAGAAAATATACCGCAAATAATAGTGGTGTAGGGTGTCATATGGTCGGACCGCTCTATTATAGGTTTTGCTTATTTGGTTTTCCTCAGTTTTTTCTTTTGACCAGTAATATCAAACCCATTTCATATCACAACTGTTTACTATTTAAATCTTTACATTAAGCAATTGTCTACTAAATTCTGATTTTTATTGACCAGTAAATGATGATGGTCTTACTTTAGCATTATTGTCATAACAACCGCGTTGTCATAATGTTGCGACGCGCTTTTCTTTGCCAGATGACAGAATGCAACGCATTCACTTTCCAGCCATTATACACTGGCAATACTTAAAACGATAGCGACAGTAACTGTTTGAATAGCTCTAAAGAAACTTTATGGCTTATACTCCAAATGACACTTCTGTTAACTAACCATATTCTTTGCTTTCGATGGTTGGCGTACTTCGGTCGTTTCCTGTTTTCTTTGGCTTATTGTGCCGTTGTTCTGCTACTTTATATCTCGGATAAGTGTGAAAAACAAACAGTTATTGTCAGCGTAAAAAGAGTCCAATAAATTGTAAAGCAGGAATGCTGTAAAATTCAAGAGAAATAAAGACATGAACTGAACTAAAAATACCGATAATTTTTCTCAAACAATTTTACGCATTCGTTAGACCACAATTAACTAAAGAACAAAGAGGGGTATTTAATGATTATACCAAGAGCCTAAAAAAACATTACTTGCTCAAATTGCCTTAAACATTTACACTATTTGACCTTGACTCATCTATATATACAGGGTGAGATGAAAAAAACTGCAACCAACTTCTGACTGCTGTCATTTCTACGCCACTCGTCCGGCAATTATTCCACTGACAGCTCATTATATTGTTTACAAGCGTACAAAAGCATTTTGGTGAGCATTTTCCAGAAAAAAGTTATTCGTGATGGAATTTAAACGTGGCTGCAATACGTGTCTCGTACCATCGCTCGTTACCGTGATACCTTATTGAAAAATGAGCTCGGGATTCCAAAAAGTGCAAGAACTTACACCGCAACAAAAAGAAAATAAACTCAAAGGAGCTATCGAATTGATTCGCTTGGCCGAAAGTGGTGAACTGCCGAATTTGGTTTTCTCCAAACAAAATGATCGTGTCTACTTGCCAAAGAGATCAGCTAAAAATATGTACCTTCGGTTGGCCACCAGAACTCAGGCGTCGGCCATGGTGATGGTGTGGGCCGCCATAACAACCGAAGGTCGCTCTCGGCTCGTATTAACCGACCGTGGCAGAATATCTGATTAGGTGTAGGATAGATGTAGCAAAGGTGCTTTGGAAGTTCGAACTGTTAGTATACGTGCACACCTCTAGTATTATGTGAACTAACTCTATTCTTTCATATTTATGATTGATATAATAATTAAGTTCGGGTAGTAGGATTAATATAGGATGGTTTTGGAAATGTATACTAAGTGCAAAACTGTATGATACTAGGTCCTGGATGGTTGGTATTGAAAATGAGATATCTCCGTCCACGTTTTCGTATAGTCCCCATATAACGATACCTCCCGATATTCGGTATTTCTATGTCACATTTTTTCACGGATTTCTCTAAAAATTGGTATTTGTTAGTCATAATGGGTTCTAGCTCCGGTGGCGAAACTTTGCATGTATAGGTCCACGTTTTGGTATAGCTCCCATATAACGGTGCCTCCAGATATTCGGTATTTTGATGATTTTTGTCACATTTTTTCACGGATTTGTCTAAAAATTGGTATTTGTGTGTCCTAATGGGTTACAGCCATTGCCGAAACATTGTGTGTATAGGTTCACGTGTTTGTATAGCTCCCACATAACGGTACCTCCCGATATTCGATATTTTGATGGTATGTGCGACATTTTCCCACAAATATGTCTAAAAATTGGTATTTGTGGGTCACAATGGGTTCTCATGTTAAGTTCGTTTTTCTGTTTGTAACTCATCGTAATAACTTTAGACCTAACAAAGTATATATATACTTGATCAACTAAAATTCTAAGACGATTTAGCCCTGTCCGTCCGTCAGTCTGTTGTAATCACGCTAGAGTCAAAACAAATAAGGAAAAGAAGCTAAAATTTTGCACAGATCAATCTTTTGTGTGCAGGCAGGTCAAGTTCGAAGATGGGCTATATCGATCCCCGATATCGTATGGCCCCCATATAACGGTACCCCGATATTCGGTATTTTTATCATTTAATCCACATTTTTCAATGGAATTGTCTAAAATTCTACACAAGGAGTTCCTCGTGAGTACTTTACCGCGTGAAAGAGAATTATTACATCCACGATATCGTGTAGCCCCCATATAATGGTACCTCCCGATATTCGGTATTTTGATGATTTAAGACACATTTTCCAATGGAATTGTCTGAGAATCGACACCAGGAGCTGCTTCTTAGTACTTCATCAGCTCATATGTTCTGTTTTGGGTAAAAATTACACATTAATTCAATTAAGATGAATTCTTTTAATGATTGGATATCCTGAAGAAGGTTTAAATCGTTTTAGACAAAACATATCAACTCTTATTCATCATGGTATTTGGTATAGCTTAGAATACCTCAGTCAAGTTTGGTGAAAGTTATGATGAAAAACATAAATTTCGCATATATATGTGTAATACAGTTTCAAATATAAACTGCTCTAAATCCGCCGATTTGGTATGAGTTACTTCACATAATTTTCCAATAGAAACAAACAAGAATAAAATTGCTAAATTTGAGTAGCATACTTCATTTAATTTATACCTTTATTCGAAGAGGTATCGGAGGCAATGGAATGATTTTTCATGAAACCTTACATTATTTAATATATTTGAAATTTTGATCAATTAATGCTCTTTTCGTATAATACTGTATGCGAGATTTATCAAAATGCCGAATATCTCGGACTATTTTTACTTTTATCAGATTTATGACTATAATTGAAATTGAAATGAAATATTTATTTTTTGAAGAAATATTTATTATTTAAAATAATGACATTTCGCGGTGGAGATACAATAAAGTGTTGGCCAATATTTGTTCATGCTTTCACCTAATTTCCCTTTGTTTTTTAAAGATTTTGATTTTTAAAGATTTTCTTTAAATTATGAAGAAGTGTATTTAAAGTCCGGCTGACATAAACTTAACGCTTTTTTAATTGCACATAATCAAAATTCTCTCGAAGCGCGAAAAGATTGCAAACATTTGAAATAGTCAGATACTCTCTGTCCTGTTCAACTATACATGTAATAACTAGAAAATTCCAAAATTTTAGGTTCTTTACAGGGATATAACGAAAATTGTAATAGAAAAGGGAGCGAAAATCCAGCAATTTCGATCAATAGGTGGTTTAGCTTCTGACAAACTAATATTATTTGTGAGTACAGAAACAACAGAGAGCGGAGCCACTTTCGTCGACTCAACGTAACGCTGTTAATTAAAACTCATATTTGAATTAACTTTTCAAAGCTCACGAAATCCCACTCATTTATTTAAACTGAAAGCCTTTTGGCCAAGAGAAGTATTTTTACTCTAAGCCAAATTAAATTGTATTTGTGCGCCTGCTAGAAGTATTTAAATGTTGGCCTCTGTACGCTTTGGTATGGTATGTAAAAAATGTCATTGCAGCCGTAAGCCATCCTGATTCGAACAATTTAAAAATAACAACCACAATAAAAATGTATAGACTAATGCTTGTGACCTGAAATGCTACAACTTACAGATGGTTTCGACTGTGTTGGTTCCATTCGTTTTTGTGGTATCACCACCATTGGAGGCAATGACACAGATGTCATGTCTTCCTCGAAATTTATGCTTCATTTTAAAATGATGTTAAAGCGTGGAACGCAAACACTCATCTCACAGAAGGCCGATTACACTAACACAGACAGACAAACACACACACAGCAAAATCTATTTGTGTTAATGTTCAATCTAAGCACACACATATATACAAACACCAACAAACTACCACAAAACGACAAATATCGAATAAAAGGATTTTCGGGAAATGCATGAAGAAGGAAAACAAAAAAAAAAAAACAAGAACAAAATAAAATCTAACATATTTTGTACAAAAAAGAGACTTGCAAACCAAAAAGCGTATATTGTGTACAATTTCCTTTTTATGGCTCTCAAGAGTGGTAATAAATTTCGTGCGATACTATTTCCGTTGTTCGAGCATCTGAATGCAGTTTTATTTTGTTTCCTTCCGCACGCTCACACTCAGCTTACCCGCACATAAACTGCACTCAGTCACTCACAAACGATGGCGATATAAGTGCATAGAATTTCGGATGTATTCGGCTGTATAACGGTGTGTGTGTGTGTGCACCGAACTATTCCTGTAAAAGAATGTGCTTGAAAATTGTACCGAAGAATTGCAATGCACGGTGGACTTGTAAGACATATTAGTGTGGCTTCAGGCATATTTGGAATGGAGACAAAAATTCAAAATTAAGCCAACAACTGAAGTTGTGGTGAAATCTGTTGTTAGAAGAAGGAGCTTAGGGAGAACTTTTATGTGTCAAACTTCATGTCAAATTATATTACATTTTCATTTTGTATCAGATTCTTGTGTATACCATTTTGATTTTGTAAATTTCTTGCTAATAGCGTTACCTTAAAGTCGAAGTATTATTTTTATACCCTACACCACATAGTGGTAAGGGTATTATGTCTTTGTTCATGTGTTTGTAACATGGAGAAGGAAGCGCGATAGTCCCATAGTTACTTTTGAGGATATTTATAGAATCACTTTCTGAGTCGATTTATGCAGGTCAGTCCGACCGTCTGTCAATGTATTCTTGTGAACAAATTTCAGGTCGGGAAAATTTGTTTGGCCCAAGGGCGAACCCTATTGAAATTGGTGAGAATCGGTTTGGTATATTCCACCGAATTCAGTCTAGTAGCAAGTAAATCAAATTTGGTTCGGTATATCGAGATTTATTCGATATCAGGTTTATTGCGCACCAAAAGGCTAATATCAGCCCAAGTTAACTGAATTTTGACGTGTGTTTCAAATTCGGTGTAAATCGCATCAGTTATAGCTATAGCTCATATATATATGTTTTATCCGATTTGGGGTTAAAAGTCCCTCACAAGCGTAATATGCATTCAACAACAATGATTTTTGGTACCATATATAAGATACAGCTCTGAAATAAGTGTATCAGATTTTATCAATATCGGTTCAGAGTTGGGTATAGCACACATATCCTCAACCCATTTCGGGTTAATTGTGCACCAAATGACTTGAATCTTGGCGTATCCGACTGAATTCAGTCTAGAAGCAAGAACTTTAAATTTGGTGAAAATCGGTTCAGATATAGCTATAGCTTCCATATATATTTCATCCGATTTGGTGTTTAAGTCCCTCACATTCGAAATATGCATTTGACAACAATGATATTTGGTACCAGTTGTCAGATACAGCCCAGAAATACCTCTGCCAAATTTCAACAAGATCGGTTCGGATTTGGATATTGGTCCCATATATATTCAACCGATTTCGGGTTAATTGTGTACAAATGGCCAATATCAGTCCAAAAGTCCTGAATTTTGGTACATACTACCAAATTCAGTCTAGAAGTAAGAACATCCAATTCGGAGAAAATCGGTTAATATATTGCTATAGCTCCCATATATATGTTTTATCCGATTTGGTGTTTAAGTCCCACCAATTCGTAATATGCATTCGACAACAATGATATTTGGTATCAGATATTTTATAGAGCTCAGAAAAACCTTTGTCAAATTTTATCAAGAACGGATAAGATTTGGATATAGCTCCCATATATATCCTTAATCCGATTTCAGGTTTATTGTGCAAATAATAGGTAATATCAGCCCAAATCGAGTGAATTTCGGGACGTAAGTACGCTCCCATTTTGTGGAACTCGGCTCCGATATATATCTTCTATTTCTATATATATATAAATCATTGTCTCTTGGCAGAAAAGGATAAAATCCAAAATTTTAAAATTTTCATTTTGACTTTTGAAGTGTACAATAGTAATGTTTTATTTTACATGATTTTTTTCCATTTTGACTTACTATTTCGGAATGAACATTTGTAGGTTTTTTTCTTTTTTGAATTCTAATATGATGTGTAGTCTTTTTGGGTAGTAGAAAGCTACGAAAATTATGGAGTGGCGGAACTGAATAGATGATGTGAAAATAATTTAACGTGGTCAAACCAAAATTGCTAAAAAATCAAGAAAGAGCATATTGCACTGCAAAAACTCTAAAATAGGTAAAAACTGAGAACATTTTTTCAATGGAATCAAATTTCAAAATAATAGTAAGGATTAAACTTCGTAAGTACCTTTAAATATTGCCTGTAAAAAACCAGCGACAAGTTGAAGATTTTTTTTTTCAATTTGTTTATTAGTTACTATGCTTATAACTCAAGAACGTTTTGACGGATTTTCACAATTCATACAACTTCGCAATGGAATCTTGCAAAAAAAAAAAAAATGCGTAAAATATGCCAATAAAAATATAAAAGAAGAAATCCTTTTGGCGTGAAATTTTTTCAATTTAAAAACTATATAGAAGTGTACATTTTTTATTGTTTTGAATTCTGAATGAATAATATCAAAAATGAAACAGTACGCAATAAGATGTTAAATGGCGATCTTTCATGTCTGAAATTGGCATTAAGCTTTCAACTCCAGGATCTACATCGCGCTTCAGCTGGAAGATGCGAACACATTTAAATAAGCAAAAATAACCGACAAAACGTTATGGGGCTCATTTCAACACGTGAACTTACCTACTTCTATCACATGACAATAATCCGTCCAATGAGAACTCAATATGCAAAATTCATTGGGACTGCAATCAGTGAAATACCGAATATAAAGGGAAAAGGATTTCTATTCTTTCAGAAATTCTTCCTAAACTTTCACGATACCTTAAATCACTTTTGCAGTTCATGATATGGGTCATAACCCCCGGATAAGGATACAACCCGATTTCAAGTATATCTTACATTTTAACCATATTTTCATACTAATTTCGGCAAATGTTGGTAATTTGGGAAGAAACCATCTATGCAAAAACTGATCACGTTTTCTATAACCATCATATGATTTAAGGAACCGGACATTTGTTTAATCGTCTTTGAATTGTACTATGATAAAAGATATGGAAATTATGGGGTCTTCAACGCGCAATTTCAATGACAAATATTCATATTACTTTAAAAACAAGTAAAAAAATTAAGTTCGGCCGGGCAAATTTATTACTATCATCCATCTGAGGGTAAAGGAAACATTTTTATATAAAAGTATCTAAATTCAAGCGTGTTTCACTTTAAACTTCATATACCAGTAAGACTGTTTGGATAATATAGTTAACTTATCAAAAAACAATAAAGTAAATGAGGCCGTTATATGGGGTCATACAAAAACGGGAACCTCTGTGGACAATTTTATACTTCAAGGATTGTCATCTATCAAACCTACTAAAATACCAAATTTGAAACAATTATACGCGTAAATGTGTGGTTATCAACATACCAAATATAGGTAGGTATCGTTGTATGTGTTAGACAAATCCGAAGAGAAATGTGGCAAAAATCATCAAAATACCGAATTTCGAGAGATACCATTATATGGGGACTATACCAAAACGTTAACCGATAGATCATTTTCAATACCAACCATCCTATACACATTACAAATTTTTCAGCTAAATTTTGACGCTTTACGTCAAATAATGTGGGCTGTATCGTGATTTAAACAAACAGACATACAGACGGACAAATCGGCTTAGAGTTTTATACTGATTATGAATATATATGCATATTTAATGGGGTCTATGACGAACATTTAATGACGTTACAAATGGAATGAAAAGTTAATATACCCTCCTTTCCAAGGTGGATGATATAATAACATTAAAGACTAAAATTGCGGGACGGCAACGCGGACCGGGCCAGCTAGTATATATAAAAATCAATTGTTGTTCGTTGGTAACGGAATCAATTGAGAACGGGTGGACCGATTTGAATATTTTTTTGTACAAATATTCGTCATACCTCGAGTTAGGCTTTTAAAGAAAAAATATTGACCACGACTACTTTTACGCCCTTATTTCGGTTTATCTAAAATCCTTATATTTGCCAAAATAATGAAGATATCGGTTTGAGAATTATTACACGAGATACTGTTGGTTTTCCATCCAACCCTAAGTATTTATTTAAGCGCTGAGGAACGCGCCTACATTTAAATCTGTCTCTCTATATGTAAAAGAAAGTTGTGTTAGTTACTACGCTTATAACATAAAGACCACCGGTCTGATTTTAACGATTCACACAAATTCGGAATTGCCTCTTGGCAGAAAAGAATAAAATCCAAAAAAAAATCGCATAAAAATGTGAAATTTTGAACATTTTCATTTTGACTTTTAAAATGTACAATAGTAATGTTTTATTTCGCATATTTTTTTCCATTTTGACTTACTATTTTAGAATGTACATTTGTAGTGTTTTTTTTTTTTTGTTATTTTATTGTGTATGTATGTATTTATTGGGTAATACGATTATAAATTCTTAAATCGGGAAAAATCGACAATTTTTCAATGCAATCGAATTTCAAAATAATATTACATTCTACCGAGGAACTTCATAAGGACCTTTAAAAATTTGCCAAGAAAAAAAAATCGGCGAACCAGTTGAAGATTATTTTTCTTTTTTCAATTCTTTCTTTTTTCTATTTGAAGTGTACATTTCTTATTGTTTTCAATTCTGAATGAATAATATTAAAAATTAAATGAGTGCGCAATACGATGTTGGATGGCGATCTTTCATGTATAAAATTGGCATCTAGCTTTCAACTCCAGGACCTTCAGCTGGAAGATGCGAACACATTTATACAAACAAAAATGACCCAAAAAGCGTTATGGAATTAATTTCAAAAAGTGGACCTGCTTCTTTCATATGACAATAATTCGTCCAATGAGAACTCAAAATGCAAAATACATTGGGACTGCAATCAGTGAAATACGGACTATAAAGGACGCAAAATAGTAGAGCGAATTCCTTCCAGAAAATTTTCCTAAACATTCAAGATACCTTTAACCGCTTTGGCAGGTCATATATGGGACATAACCCCCGATAACGGAACAACCCGATTTCAAGTATATTCTACATTTTAACCATATTTTTCGTACTAATTGTGCCTTATGTTGATAATTTGAAAAGAAACCATCGTGCCAGAAATGATCATATTTTGGTATCACCATCATATGATTTAAGGTATTTTCGGGGTTTTGGCAACTTTTTCCATTTTTTTGGCCCTTATTTGACATGTTTGTTTCTAAGGGAGAAGAAAACCTCTTCTCATAAAATTTTTATTTTTCGGAAAAGGACCCATCTTAGCCTTGAGGCTACATGGGGTAAAAAACCCTGGGGTAGAAAACCATCTTACAGATAATTATCCATATAGGCATTTATTTAAGTATAGTCTCCACATTAGTGTATACTAATATACATTAGTGTATACCAAGTCCACTTTCCCAACCAATGTGTGGTCAGAAAAGAAAATTTGGTATTCTATTGAATTTGTAACCCCAAAGAGAATATTGGTTGGGAACGCAGATTTGGGATGTAGGTCTATATAAAAAAAGGTCTATGAAAAAATATGAAATTAGAAAGTAACGCGAGACCGAACATTTGTTTAATAGTCATTTAATTATACTACGATGAAAAATGTGGACTTTATTGGATCTCCAACGCACAATTTAAATGAAAAAAAATGTATGCCCATCTTACGGTAATCGGAGCAAAAGTGTAATTTTTTGGCTATTCTGACAACATTCTGCCTTCAAGTATGAGGTGGACGAAACTAAATACCACGTAGTACGGGATTTTTAACGTTGGAAATACAAATTCCAAATTATAGATCATTTGAATGGAAATGCAATTCTACAATAATAAAAATTTAGCTGAATTTTGACATTGGGCTATTATAGATGTTCTTTATCATATAGGTATTGGAGTCTTATAATGGAGTCATTACTTATAATGAAAATTGTGCCGTTTACATAAGTCAGATCTGTGATTTATTATGCTTTAAAAAATACGCATTAAAGACTAAAAGCACGGACCGCAACGCGGTAATGAATTCAGTTGAGAACGGGTGGACTGATTTGAATAATTTTTTGTACAAATATTCGTCATAACCCGAGTTTGGTTTTTAAAGAAAAAAATATTGACCACGACTACTTTTACGCCCACTATTTCGATTTATCTAAAATCCTTATATTTGCCAAAATAATGAAGATATCGGGTTAAAAATTATTTCACGAGATGCTGTTGGCTTTCCATCCAACCCTAAGTACTTATTTAGGGGCTGAGGAACGCGCCTACTTTTAGATCTATCTAAAAAGACCGCCGGTCTAATTTTAACGATTTAGACAAATTCGGAATTGCCTCTTGGTAGAAAAGAATAAAATCCAAAAAATCGCGTAAAAATGTGGAATTTGAACCATTTTCATTTTGACTTTAAAAAAAGAACCATAGTAATGTTTTATATTGCATATTTTTTTCCATTTTGACTTACTATTTTCGAATGTACATTTGTAGTGTTTTTTTTTTTTTTTTTTTTTTGAATATGATTTGTAGGTTTTTTTGGGTAGTATAAAGCCACAACGGATAAAAATGTTATTTATAGATTTTATGTATTTGTTCGTATTACCCAATCAATACATAAAATCTATAAATAACATTTTTATCCGTTGTCGCTTTATATGAAAATTCTAAAATCGGGCAAAATCGGACATTTAGTAAGAAAAGGATTTATATCCTTCCAGAAATTCTTCTTAAATTTCCAAGTTCCATAAATCGGTTTTGCAGGTCATGACCCTACCCTAACCATACCAACCCTATTTCAACTATATTTTACATTTAGGATGTACGTCTATATGAAATAAACTCCGAAATGTCAAACTGGGACTCATTCAGTAGGAAATTGTGGCAGAAACACGAAAAAATAACAAATATTAGAAATTAGCATTGGACCGAACATTTGTTTAATCGTCATTAAATTATGCTATGATGAAAAATGTGGACTTTATGGGGTCTTCAACGCATAATTTAAATGACCAAAAAATTAATTCACATCGTACGGCAATAGCTGTCAAAGAATAATAGTCTATGATTCTGAAATCATTTTGCCCTCAAGTATGAGATGGACAAAACTAAATACCACGCAGTACGGGATTTTAAACGTTGGAAATACAAATTTCAAATTATACCTCATTTGAATTCTTTTTACAATACCAAAAATTGAGCTGAATTTTCACATGGTATTTAACACTCAAATTAAAGCCTATAGCTGAAAAATAAGATCAGGCTATTCAAAATATCTAAAACCGACGGTAATTATAATTTTTGCCATGATTATTAATTTATATTTAGTCATGGAGTCATTACTCATAATCAAGTCATTACTTATACTCAAAATTGGAGTAATTATAATGGTGTCATTACTTATAATCAAAATTGTGCCGCCTACATAAGTCAGATCTGTGATTTATTATGCTTTAAAGACGGGCCGGCAACGCGGACCGGGCCAGCTAGTTTTTTATATAAACCTTCTCCTAATGATATCATGCACTCTATACCAAACTATAACTTCTCTAAAGCTAAATGTTGGTATGATCTACTTTAAATAAATTTGTTACGGGAGGTCTACTATAACTTCTCTAAAGCTAAATGTTGGTATGATCTACTTTAAATAAATTTGTTACGGGAGGTCTACTAAATATGCATAGTAACCATATGCACAGTAGTCATATAGTCGCCCCGCCCGACGTTTGACTTACCGGTTTTATATAACGTTGTAAGATGGAAAAAATATAATTAGCTAAAAATATACACACATGTTCCTCTCTTGATTTTAATATGGAATTAACCAAGCTTTCTCATCCAACGTTAAAATAGTATAAAAATCCCGTTGTGTTACAAATTATTTTTTTATTTATTATCAAAAAACTTGTTTAAATATGCCTTGTTTTTAGTTATTTACAGCTAGAGAGCTAGACACTTCTTTAAATGTTCTATTTTATAAAAATTATTCCAAAGTCTTTTTTGGTGTAAAAATGCTGGCAACATATAAATGCTTCTTTTTACTGAATACGATATGAAAAAATATGTAAATACCTTTTAACGATTTCCCATCGCATTAATCCAATCATAATACTATTAAATCATTTCATCCCATGATGATGATTATCTACCTGCTGAAAATGTTCGTCCATCTAGAATCTCATCATTAGTTGAAGTGTCACGATCCATAGAAATTGCTTAGCATTTCAAGTAATATTTCGGTATTAAACAACCATTAAATGGTGGCAAAATAGCAAAACGTGTACTTCAAAAAATATTATCAAACATCAAATTGGAGGACAATATTACCTGCCGCTGAGCGTTTTCGATAATTATG
Source organism: Musca domestica (assembly GCF_030504385.1). Lineage (NCBI taxonomy): Eukaryota > Metazoa > Arthropoda > Insecta > Diptera > Muscidae > Musca > Musca domestica. Next base: position 15,247,886 of record NW_026712328.1, on the reverse strand, counting down.
TTAATGCGAAAATACATGCACTTGGAGTGGGGGTATTTAGCATCGAATTATCTTGGAAATACAAACAAATGTTGTATCAATATTATGAGGACTTAATTCCATATCGGATAAATAAGTACATTATTGTAATAAGTAATTCCTTTTCCTTTATAAAAATGTGCAATAGAAAGGCGTATTATATCTGAAGAGTGAATAAATTCATTATAAAAAGCCCAAAAGAACATTTTAGCCAAATACAAGATTCCATTGATGCTATCCTAATCAGATGGTCGATATGAGGATTTGTTAGGATGTACCATCAAATAAATGAAATAAAAAAATAAATTAATTTCTGTAGTTTAAGATGACAACCGATGACTTAAATGCATAAAATTTTCCATGAACTTACCTCTCCACATTCATTGTTGTCTTGTCTTGTTGAAACCACATGCCATACAATGCATTTTGGGCAAAAACCCAAACTGAAGATTTTGGACATTAAAAAAATAAAACAAAAACATGGATCAGCTGTTGCCAAAAAGAAAAATAGCTAAAAATAACCGTTTGTAAACTAAAAGAAAAACTGAATTTTTATCGGGCAGTCAAAACATATCGACTCTGAGATGCAACAAGTTAAAAACGATTCTCAGATGATAGACATTGGCAGTTCACAACTTTCGGCCAAGAGAAGCTACTCTTTACCTCTTTTAAGTCTATTTTCTTTCTGTAGCGGTGTAAGTTCTTGCACTTTTGAATGGCTTTACCCCGAGCTCATTTTTCAATATTTGCCGAATGGAATATTGCGATATGTTCAGCTCACGAGCCATTTTTGGCCACTGCGGAGCGGGTTTCGATCAAGTCGCTTCTTTACTTTTCGAAACGTAGAACTATATAGGCAATGTTCTGCCACAGGAGGTGGAACATAATATGAACTCTAAATACTGAATTTTAAATTAATCCGTTAGAAAGTATGGCTAAAATCGTCAAAATATCGAATATCGAGATATATATAGGCGCTATAGGAAAACGTGGACACATATAGACAATATTATGCTAGATCTCAATACAAACTCGGAATACCAAAGAAAAAGTGTATATATGAAGGCAATGTACTGCCACAGGATTTAGACCCCAATATAAAGTCTTAATACCGAATTTTAAACTATTACGTTAATAAATAAAAGAACAGTAAAGAAAGTCTTAAAGTCGGGCGGGGCCGACTTTATGATACCCTACACCACTTTACTAATTTAGTAGAGCTGCGCATAACAATTAAAAGATTTTATGATTATAATTATAATTTAAAGTCCAAAGCACTACACATGCGGAAGCATTTGTATCTTTTAAATTCGGACTTGTATTGCCCATTTGGTGAACAATTAATTTGAAATCGGATAAAAATATAAATGGGAGCTATATGCAAATCGGAACGGATCTCGATAAAATTTGTCAAATATATTTCTGAGCTGTATTTGATATCGTTGTTACGGAGTGCATATTACGGCTGTGGGTAACAAATATGTCAAAACGGATGAACAGTATATATGGGAGCTATAGCTGTATCTGAACCGATTTCGATCAAATTTGGCATACTTATTTTCAGGTGCAATCTAATCGTACGTGCAAAATTCCATACTATTCGGACTGATATTACGCGTTTAGTGCACAATAAAAGGCAAATCGGACGAAGATATATATGGGAGCTATATCTAAATTTGGACCGATTATCTCCAATTTCAATAGGGTTCGTCCTTGGGCCAAACAAATGATTTGTGCAAAATTTCTTCTGGATAGGGCAATAAATGCGAAATGTACTTTGTTTACAAAAATACATGGACAGACGGACAGACGGACGGACATGCATAAATCGACTCAGAATGTGATTCTATGCAGATCATCAAAAGGAACTATGGGTCTATCTCGTTTCCTTTTGCCTGTTACAAACAAATACACAAAGACATAATACCCTGACCACCTTGTGGTGTAGGGTATAATAATAAAATAACGGATACGGGCAGGTGCCGTTATATGGGGGTTATACGAAAACTTGATTTGACTGCAGACAAAAGACAAATCTATGCTAAATTTTAGCCTCCTATCACATTTGGGGTGGACTCAAGTGTGATTGGGATGGACTCTAGCGACTAAGAATTTTACGCTGATCCTGTATATATATATTGTTGGGTCCAGAATTTATTTCTATGAGTTGCAAACGGTATGACAAACTTAATGTACCCTACATACTATGTATGTGAAGAATATAAAAATATCTGGATTTAATATTGGAACAACCTTCATTTTAATCTGCAAATATAAGTGAAATGGGTTCGAGAATGCAGTAAAAATCGTTTAAGTTTCTTAAAGCGGGTGGTATCATTATTTGGGCGCTACACCAAGATGTGAGCCTATAAAGGAAATTATTCTGTTACAGGGGTTATTGCATGTTGTGAGTTTCAAATAAACCATTTGAAACAATTCCATTTGAAATTTGGTTAAGATCCACAAAAATCCAAACATCGGTTGCAAATACCGAATTTAGAAAATGCGCCCTAAATATCCAAAGGTACCATTTGGGGAAAGTGGACCAATATAGGCAATGTTATGCCGTATACTATTACAAACTCTAAATAGCAAGTTTGAAGCCATTTCGTGGAAAAATGTGGCTAAAATCATCAAAATACCCAGACACCGTTGCTAGATGCTCGCAATGGTTGTAGAGTGTGTAATGTATTTAACTTCAGCACAAAAAATCACATTTATAGACCCATAGTTACTTTTGAGAACCTTCATAGAATCACTTTCAGAGTCGATTTATGCATGTCAGTCCGTCTGTCCGTCCGTCCGTCTGTCCATGTATTCTTGTGAACAAAATGCAGGTCGCATTTAGTATCCGATTGAGATGAAATTTTCCAAACAATATTTTTTTGGCCCAAGGACGAACCCTATTGAAATTGGTGAGAATCGGATCAAATTTAGATATAGCTCCCATATATATCTTCATCCGATTTCGGGTTAAATGTGCACCAAATATCCACTATCAGTCCAAATTACCTGAATTTTGGCACACCCAACCGAGTTCGGCCTAGAAACAAGTATATCAAATTTGGAGAAAATCGGTTCAGATATAGCTATAGCTCCCATATATATCTTTCATCCGATTTGATCTTTAAGTCCCTCACATTCCTACTATGCACTCCACAACCGTGATATTTGGTACCAGGTATTAGATGGAGCACAGAAATAGCTGTTTTAAATTTTATCGAAATCGGTTCAGATTTGGATATAGCTCCCATATATATCTTCATCCGATTTCGGGTTAATTGACCACCAAATGACCAATATCAGCCCAAATGGCCCGAATTTTGGCACATGTGACCGAGATTAGCCTTAAAGCAAATACAACAAATTTGGAGAAAATCGGTTCAGAAACAGCTATAGCTCCCATATATATCTTCATCCGATTTCGGGTTAAATGTGCACCAAATGTCCACTATCAGTCCAAATTACCTGAATTTTGGCACACCCAACCGAGTTCGGCCTAGAAGCAAGTATATCAAATTTGGAGAAAATCGGTTCAGATATAGCTATAGCTCCCATATATATCTTTCATCCGATTTGGTGTTTAAGCCTCTCACATTCGTAATATGCACTCCACAAGAATGATATTTGGTACCAGATATAAGATACAGCCCAGAAATAGCTGTTTGTAATTTTATCGAAATCGGTTCAGATTTGGATATAGCTCCCATATATATCTTCATCCGATTTCGGGTTAACTGTGCACCAAATGGCCGATATAAGTCCAAATGGACTGAATTTTAGTACATCGGACCAAATTCAGCTTAGAAGCAAGTATATCAAATTTAGTGAAAATCGGTTCAGATATAGATATAGCAACCATATATATGTTTCATCCGATTTAGAGTTTTAGTCCCATACATTCGTAATATTCACTCCACAACCGTGATATTTGGTACCAGGTATTAGATGGAGCACAGGAATAGCTGTTTTAAATTTTATCGAAATCGGTTCAGATTTGGATATAGCTCTCATATATATCTTCATCCGATTTCGGGTTAAATGTGCACTAAATGGTCAATATCAGCCCAAATCACCAGTCTAGAAGCTAATACGTAAAATTTGGAGAAACCCGGTTCAGATATAGCTATAGTTCGTAAAATGCACGATAGAATTAGATAGATTTTGATTTTGTACCAAATATCTCATAGAGCTCTGAAATGCCTTGTATAAACCTTTTTACGAGAGCTCTACTAAATATGCATAGTGGTGTAGGGTATCATATAGTCGGCCCCGCCCGACTTTTGAGCTTTCCTTACTGGTTTTAAAAATGTTCTACTACTCTTCAATGAATAAAATAAAACCCAACTCTTTGTTCTAATTTAGATTTTGAATTAATATATTTCTCACAAACATAGCAGTCTGTTTTGCAAATGTTGTATTTTGTCAATCAAAAATTTTCCCATTCTCGTGAAAATATTTGTTAATTATTATTCTTAAAATATATTATTCTCAAAATGCGATTGATTCCTTGGATATAAAAATGAAAGATATGGATCAGAACACGGAGAGAAACTAAATGGTAACTTGAATGGCGAATTCTTGATAGCAGACATTGCTCATCAGGGTGAATATACGAAATGATTTAATGAGGATAAACAAGCGTTTTTGGAAAATATCTGCACATCAATACTAAACAAAATCATTTGGAACATCACTGGACCAAATAATGGAAATGTAAGCAAACTGTTTACGGCATGTAAAATCAGCGCTTCAAAATTTTAATTATAATAATGCCAAGGAGGTTGAAAATTTGTACGTATGTTTTTGTTGTGTTGATAGATTTAAAACACCAATTAGTTTTACATCAAAATCAGTTGCAAACTATCAAAATGAGTGATACCAATATTGAGCTCGAAATTTTAATTAGGGAAATGTTTTAAGTATAGAATTCATATTATATCAAAACTAGGGAAAATATCTCTATAATAGCAAAATAATATCTCTAACCTCAATGATAACCCATTCGAAGAAGTTTATGAAACATGAACATAAATAGGCGGATTGATCCATAATGTGGAAAAGGAAGCGAGATGGACCCACAGTTACTTTTGAAGATCTTCATAGAATTACTCTGAGTCAATTTTTGCATGTCAGTCCGTCCGTCCGTCCCTACGTCTCTACATCTTTCCATTTATTTTTGTGAACAAAATACAGGTCGCATTTTTTATCCGATTGAGATGAAATTTTGCAAACAACATTTGTTTGGCCCAACGACGAACCCTATTGAAACTGGTGAGAATCGGTTCAAAATTATATATAGCTCACATATATATCTTCAACCGATTTCGGGTTAATTGTGCACAAAATGGCCAATATTAGTCCAAATGACCTGAATCTTAGATAATCTGAGTTCGGTATAGAAGCAAGAATATCAATTTTAGTGAAAATCGGTTCAAATATAGCAATAGCTTCCATATATAAGTTTCATCCGATTTGGGGGTTATGTCCCTAGCATTTGTAATATGCACCCAGGAAATGCCTCTCCCTAATTTTACTTAGATCGGTTCAGATTTTGATATAGCTCCAATATATACCTTCAACCGACTTCGGGTTAATTGTGAACCAAACGGCCAATATCAGTCCAAATTGCCTGAGTTTTGGCATATTCGACCGCATTCAGTCTAGAGGCAAGTACATCAAATTTTGGTTCAGATATACCTGTAGCTCCCATATATAAGTTTCATGCGATACGAGGTTTTAAGTCCCTCACATGCGTAATGTGCACTCCACTACAATGATATTTGGTACCGGATATCTTGTAGAGCTCAGAAATATCTTTGCCAAATATTATCGAGGTCGGCTCAGTTTGCTACCATATATATCTTTATCCGATTTCAGGTTTATTGTGCACCAAATGGCTAATTTCAGCCCAAATGTTCTGAATTTTGTTACCTCGGATGGAATTCAGCCCAGATGCAAGTACTTCAAAATTGGGGGAAAATTGATTCATATATAGCTATAGCTCCCATATATGAGTTTCATGCGACTTGGTGTTAAAGTCTCTCACATGCGTAATATGCACTCCACAACAAGGATATTTGATACCGGACATCAGATATAGCTCTAAAACACCTCTACCAAATTTTTTTTTCGAGATTATGTATCGATTTAGATTTTTATACAGCTTCATCCAATTTTACGGTTATTGTCCACCATACACATATGCAATATAGCCGAATTTTTCCATTTTGTGAAACTCGATCCGGTATATGTGTTGCTCCAACAAATATTTTTATTAATATCGAAGTCATATCATGCACTATACAGCAATGCCATTAGGTTCAAAGTTGGCCTAAATATTGGGAAGTGCAAGTACGCTAACATCATACTTTATAAATATTATTATTAAATTAAGTTTGGAAATATCAGTCGGGTTTTGGACAGATGATTACCCTCGCCTACATTGGGATATGTGAAATTTGAAGGAAATCACTGGCTTATTTCGCATTTTGTAAGTGTTTTGTTATTCAATTTTGTCCCCTAGGAGGAGTGGTTAAAAACATTGGTATGTGCAGAATTTCTTGAAAATGTTGACCTCTTGTGTGGAAATCACTGGCTTATTTCGCATTTTGTAAATGTTTTGTTATTCAATTTTGTCCCCTAGGAGGAGTGGTTAAAAACATTGGTATGTGCAGAATTTCTTGAAAATGTTGACCTCTTGTGTGGGAGGTACCAAAAAGGTTGACAATAATATTACTATGTACCAAGTTTGGACCCTTGGAGAGTTATCGTGCCCAACAGGCCGCCAGCCAAGCAGACAGACGGCGGAAGGACTTCTCTATATCGACTCCAAATGTCTGAAACGGGTTTATATCCGTTATTTCGATAAGACTCGTTTTGGCCGCATTTTGCTAGAACTGTGATTATTTTGTGGGGAGCTGTGATCATGTTGTTCCCCGTTTGTGGGGGAGATACCGACAACAGTTTAATGATCATGTTCACTCCCATACCGTATTTCAGCCTGTCATATATATCTCGACCTTGGCCTTCTACATTGAATAATTGAACATTTCAACTTTTGTGGGAAATGCTAAAAGTTATTTACCTTCGTTATCCCTCTTTGAACTTGATCTAAGTTTAGTAAAAATGTAGCGATGCGCTAAGTTTAGTTTAAATAGGTTACTCCTTTCAGGAGTTTTCGTGCGAACCCACCGGCCGGACAGACATGGACATGGTTAGTACAAATATTTCGTCTAAAGAGGCCCAGGGTATAAAACTGTTATTCACATGGGGTGTGTTCAGTAGTTAAAACATCCGAAAATTAAAATCATTTGGTTTTTCTCACTCAATTCACAACATGCTGTTCTATTATTTGTCTGGTACATACTACATACATACATATTTCTCATTCAGTCTGACTGAGATTATATCTTGAGTGAGATCATTGACATACATTACAGGGCGATAATCGAAGCATAGTCAGCATTTTTCACAATTTTTCACAATAGTTATATCAATAAAATCTTGTTGGATAAGGTAATAGTTTTTGACGTAAAAAATCATTCGGTAAATATGGTGACTTTAGTGTTAATTTTGAATAATAGAATAATTTACTCTTTTTCGCATACCGACATCCACTTTTTTAATTTATCCTAACGAATAAAACAGATTTGTCCGAAAGTATAAGTCAAACATCTTATCTTGCTTAAAGAATGTCTGCACTTCGTGGTATTCTCATTGCAAATTTACATTTCAAAGGTTTCAATAAATATATCTACGTACATACATTTTTTTTTTGTACATAGATCAAATGTATCATCAAATATTCCCCTAACAAATTTCTTTTTACTATCTCTGGATGCACATCTTGAATAAATTCACCTAAAGTTGATGCAAATAGATGGCTATCCGGCAACGGCATTGAATTGGTGAAATGTCAATAGCTCACAATTATTTCTTGAAAAGTTTTCTTCTTTTCTTGTGATTTTTTGACTTGGTTGACATTTTATGGATGACAATATTGAACGCTTAAGTCATTTCCTCCGTCGTCAGGCAAAAGCAAAGGAAACATAAAAAAAGACGAAATCATGTTTGTGATTCCTAGTTCATGGCGTAACTTTGAAAATTATAGTCGTATCATCGTAGTCAAACACAATGGTACACAAATAATTTCGTGCTTATCTCGAAAAAAATATAAATTCCACAAAACGTACTGTTAATATTTCCCAAGGATAGTTTGTTTTACAAACTTCTTTGGATGGCTGTTAAACGGCAACTTCTTTCCATGTCTTAAAAAACTTTTTGCCGTTTGCGACTCCCCTCCTGACCCACCCCTTGTTTCACCTTTCGCTCAGCTGTACTGTTTTGTGTTAACACAACCAAAAGGGGGGAGTGCGCTAAGCATAAAATGGAAATATAAAATCGAAGCACTGGCAGAACCAGAAGGAAAATGAAAGAATTTAAACAAACTACTTGTTAAATTTCGACTGACAATAAATGAGGAAAGAAATGACAATGTCCAGAAGCTGAACATGATGGGCAGCCCGAATGGGAGGTATAAACAAACAGCCAAACATTGCAAAAAGGAATTGCGCTCAAATAGAAACAGAATGATTGCGGAGCCTTGCAATGATTCAATCATTGTTTGTTTGAAATACAGGGTGTGGAGTGAAAGAGTATTTTGTCCGGTTGTCTGTTGCTTGTATCGATGATTGGCTTTTTCCCAGTAAACTTTTTGGTTGTAGTTTATGCGGCATCTGAAAATATTAATAAATAATAAATGATATTGAACACTGGAAAGGTGTTAAAATATCAAATTATAGTCTATTTATTTAGAAATGAATTGTATAAAATATGAGAAAAGAGTTTGATTTGGGTTATACGTTTACTACTTTTAGTTATTAACATTTTTTACACTGGACATATTCCAAGATGGGTATAAGGTGGCCACAAAGTCGTATAGGTCGTGTATTCCATCAATTTATGTCGAACATAACCTTATACGAAGTTACCTGCCGATATTCGTTACTTTGACGATATATCCACATTTTCGAGCGAATTTGTTTAAAAATCGGTATTCATAGTTCGTAATAAGTTCTGCCTTCAATGGCAGAATATTGTCTATACAGGTCCATGTATTTCTATAGACACCTTATATCGGTACTTCCAGGTATTATAGGGTACATTAAACCAGCCAATCTCTCTAGCGGAGAATTCTAGGTATACAATCTCCATATAACGGATATCCGGTATTCGAGTACTTTCTTATATACGGTATTCTGAAGATTTAAGACACATTTTTAAACGGAAATAATATATTGTCCGTATAAATATATATTTTGATAAAGGTTCTAAAGGTCTAAAGGTTCTTTGACGATCTAAACACTCCATGAGCAGGTTTAATTCTTCTAAAGGGTGGTTTTTAAGAGCAGTAGGAAAACCAGTACGGTCCGGCTCGAAAGAATTTTGCAAAAAAAGTGGATGTTCATTGTGATTGGTAGCGGTCGCAATGCCTCTGGCTAATATTCGTTCTAAAATTCATTCAATTATAAAAAAGAGCAATTTTCGATAAAAATTGGATCTTCTCCCAACTTTCAACGAGCGCGTTCACCAAAAAATTCTGCGTTCTGGTATGTTGTTCGGCTTTAATTCTTTCACCAATTGTTAAAGTATACCACCGAACTCAAGGGTTTTGTACTTGTTATTTGTTGAAATTCATTTGAAATCCGAACTCACTTAGGACATTAATATAGAATATGTTTTATATTCCACCGACTGTACTATTGGACGTACAAAAATGTGGTGGAAAGGCGAGAGTTCTATTGTGTACCCACCATTGTTTCTAAATAGGGATTGAACGATCGACTATTAATACTACGAAATATTCTATTCCAGTGTTATTGTGAATATTAGTATATTTTTAGTCTGAGGGAAAATATAGATTTCAGTAGTATACTACAAAGTGATAATTTCCTCCAAAAAGGGTCTATATCCTTGGCATAATTATAGCAGTAGAGATAGCTACAAAATAGATACATTAAAAAGCCACTAGCAAAAATGGGTCAAGTAAATATAGATACATACTTTGTAACTTAGTTCGGAAACGTTTTTTCTGGTCATTATTCCGTTGCTTTGGAAGAATGAGAGAAATGTTCAATTTTGTTGTTGCAAAATGGTCAGGCTTATCCCTTTATTGTTGTTTTTATAAAAACAACGTTTGTTTATTAGTGGAGAACGATGGTAATGTTTACCAGGGGGTAAGGCAGGGAATACCTAGGTTTCGGAAAGAGCCACCAATCCTCATCAGTTCCCTTGTTTTTGTCTGGGATATTCTCCCCAGAAGTTATTTTAAAAATAACTTCTATGACAAAAAACATTTTTTACCCAAGTGACGAGATCGTAAGCTCAATAGAAGAGGAACCAAAGAATTATATAAAATATCCCAGACAAAAACAAGGGAACTGATGAGGATTGGTGGCTCTTTCCGAAACCTAGGTATTCCCTGCCTTACCCCCTGGAAAACATTACCATCGTTCTCCACTAATAAACAAACGTTGTTTTTATAAAAACAACAATAAAGGGATAAGCCTGACCATTTTGCAACAACAAAATACTACGGTATCCCGAACAAACAAGCCACATTGATCTATTTATAGACAAGGCACGGTCGACGAAGGGGTTTTTGTTGTAACAGACAAAACCAACTTGCATGGTTATGCTACTTCGTTCAGGTTGAACGAAAGCATAACAAGTGGAGAAAGATGAAAATGTTTATAAGTGCCGTTGTAAGATTTAGAAGACTTTCCAAAAGAATTTTAGTTTTATATAATTCTTTGGTTCCTCTTCTATTGAGCTTACGATCTCGTCACTTGGGTAAAAAATGTTTTTTGTCATAGAAGTTATTTTTAAAATAACTTCTGGGGAGAATATCCCAGACAAAAACAAGGGAACTGATGAGGATTGGTGGCTCTTTCCGAAACCTAGGTATTCCCTGCCTTACCCCCTGGTAAACATTACCATCGTTCTCCACTAATAAACAAACGTTGTTTTTATAAAAACAACAATAAAGGGATAAGCCTGACCATTTTGCAACAACAAAATACTACGGTATCCCGAACAAACAAGCCACACTGTTCGAAATGTTCAATGTTTATTTCATAAAAATATGTTAAGTTTTTGTTCTAAAATCCAGCCCCATTCTATTTTTTTCTTAAAGTTTTCTCAATCGCGTATTTTAAAGAAATGTTAAATAAATATAATAATTTCCTTTAGTTCAAAAAGTAACTCAGTTCTGAAGAATAATACATAAAAAAATAAATGGTGTTAAGCTTCACACCTCCCACATGCGGCAATAATTATGTAATTCCAGGAAGGAGTGTATTAAATGGGCATTTGTTTTTGAAATTCAACTGCATAATAACATATCAACATAATTAATCAAAGGTTATAGATTACATGTCTCAAACCACGAATGTCATTATTTTCTCAAGAAAAATGGGCAATTTATACACCATAAAAACATTTGAAGAGCTACATAATTACGATCATGAAACCATACGATAATAATTTTTTATTTTAATGAAGCTGCACTGACAAAGTTAGACTCAGAAGAGCTAGGCCTATTGTATTTAAAGATGTCCGCAATATATTTAGAGGTTGAAATGGATCAACAACTAAAAATGTTCCTGATTTTTCAGCCGTTATAAAGGTCGCAAATAGAAACCAAAGGACACGAAATCTCGCATGAAGTTTGAGTTGAAGACAGCGGTTAGAATAGACCACTTGTGTGAAAAAGATACCAACACTTCCATTCCACCGAAACGCTGAAAATAACTTACAGGAGATATCCAAAATTCGCCAAAGGCGAACTTCTGCCTTTTTTATGCTGATTTCGTTGACGAATATAACCAAATATCGTAGACAAGCAAATTACATAGATGAGTCTAAATTTGGAGATGATCGCGAAATATTTATAGGTTCAAATAAACAAAAAACAGAAAAATGTCCTGATCACACAATTGAAACCAATCAACACGAAATTTTGCATCTGGATGACCATTGGATTATATTTAGCTGTAAAATGGACCACAACAACTAATAGCACGACGGAATTTTGGAAAGCAAGGTTGGCACTAAAAAATATCAAAGTGTCGATCACCTCAAGCAAGCGCTTCGCCGGGCAGGGTGTTTGAAGACCATAATTCGTGTCAAAGGTGATCAATTCGAACAAATCTAAACTTATTCTAAAATTTGATGCTATTTTCGACATTTTTTGCTCTCATTCAATAAAATTTAAAAAAAAAAGAAATAAAAATTGACTTTGTTACATTTTTTTTTATCTCATCCTGTATATGTTTCTATATCTCAGATATCTGACTATATACTATGAACTATAAAATTTTTCCGTACATCGTGTCGATATTTTAGGTGTCAATGGAAAGCATATATAATTGCCTATCCAACAAGTTGTTCGTCGATTCGAGGGCATAATAAAAGCTTTGTTTTGGACCATTTCAAATTGATTGTATATGTATAAATATCTCTCTATGAAACGGAGATAGTGAACTAAAAATTACTTAATGAGAATTTCTTTTCCACATTTGAAACAACATAGCATTAAACTGAACAGAATCGAGTTTAACAGGATGTAACATTAATATCGTTGGTTTCAGGATAGGTTCTTTCATAAGATTCCCATGACAGTAACAGTACCCATATCAGTTCGTTTGAACCGTGTCTTGTTCTTTGGGTCAACTTTACGGGTAACCGGGTCGTTTCCAGAAGAATATGGTTTCCCTTAATCTCGGTAAAAACTTAACTCTGGAAATTTTGATAAAAGTAGGAGATTTGTTACTAAGCCTCTATTACTAAGTTAAGCTTAAGTTAATTGCTATTAATTTTGAGTCGCCTTGAAGGAGATCTCGCATTTCTCTGACATACTAGTTTTACTGTTTAAGCTGTAATCCAAACAGATTACATGACTGGAAAATAAAGAATACTGAACATTAGTTCTCGCTTTATTCTATGCAGTTGTTACGACTGCAATATTTTTTATCATCCTCACAACAGCTTTTGCTACCATTTCATTGCAGCTGAAACACGGTCGAATTCGAAACAGCGACCGATACATTCCGATTTAAATTTCATAGCAAAATCGAACAGCTTGTATTCATATAATTTCCATTCTATTTAATCTTATCGAAAACATTTTGCTGGACCTTACCACATTCATACGCCAACTGTTCGCAAAACTGTCTAAGAACTCTTAAAGTTGTGCTAATGAAAAAAGTTTTACTCAAAACGTTTACGAACGATACTCTCCGGCTTTCTCTTTCGCGCTCTCCCTCTGATTATATTTTTCCTTTTTATCTTTACTCTGTCTTAACTATAGTTATTGCTTTCTGAATACATATGTGCGTGTGGGTGTTTGTGCCTTTGGCTCAAAGCCTTGGTGTAGTTGTCGAACAGCTTCGCCTGTTGGTCCTGGTTGGCCCACGATGTAAGTCTGTTAATTGTTTTCCTAGTGTGTGTGTGTGTGTACGTCTTTCGCCTGCCTTTGCTTGATGTGATTCGTGGTGTCTTTGTTTTCAGTAAATGATGGAACGATGGGGAAAACGAAGCCAACCAACAATAACAAACAAAAAAGGAATTAAAGTCTTTTGCTGATTTGCCGGAAATAGCTGAGTGAATATATCCTTAAAGACACAGTGATGATGTGTATAAATAACACATACACACATACATGTACTTACATATATGATATAAAACATGCGAGTTAACTGGCATCAACGTTTTGAGCACCAGTACGTGTGAACGTATGAGCATCGTCTATCTATTCACGAACATCTACGAATATAGTATACACTAACTAACACATAAGCTAATGGAATGCGGGCTAGTGTACGCTAGTTAGGATCTGAACAATGTCTATTTGGCGCCAATGCTAAATTGAAAACGAACTTCCGTCTGGAGTTTTCAGATTCTATTTGAAATGAATAACGTGCTTAATCACCAAATGATGTGAACAAAACGCATAGCGGACGATGGCAAACCAAAAAAAAAAAAAAAAAAACAGAAAAAACAGAAAAAAATGTAAAGAAAAGACGAAATTTTAAATCATACGCACACAAACACACTGGTGGTGAACTACACAAATGGAAGCAGAGCAACTTCTTGAAGAACCTAAGAAGTCTTCCTTCCTTTCAGCGAAAACTGAAAGAACTCGGGGTAATTTACTTGAGCGAGCTCTAGTGAATATTTTTTTAAGTATGTAGTGGAATTTTTAATTTCGCTAAAAAGTCAATTTAGCAAATGGAAATTGCATTCATTCGTTCATTTCTTGAATCTCTGAACAGCCGCAGTTGCGAGTGAATTAAATATTTCAAATTTGTAGTTGGTTACATGCATACATACACACACATATATTTTTATATAGATGTGCTGATAAAAGTGTTTGATGAACAATTTTGTTTTTAGAGCGATCTCTTACTTTTTATAGGCATTTTAAAAATTTTCGGGAAATGTTTTTAAAAGTTGACATATGACATAAATAAAACTACAAAGTAATGCATATTTGTCGGTTGTCACATGGTTATATATATCATGCGGCTTTGAATTGATTCACATTTTAAAAAGGAAATGAAAACACCTTGATTTTGATTATGTTTTGAAAGTGTTACAGGATTTGTAGACAGATCCGAACAATTTCTGTCACATTACTAAAGCAACATAAATAATATCTTCTTTCTGGAATTTTCCACACCCCAGACCATGACCCCAAAATTGTAGCACAGTGTAGAAAGCGTTCGTCAAGTAACGTTAGTAATCCTTTTTGATAATAATGGGATACAAGGTTGTGGAAAATGTTAGAGTTTTTATCTCCATTATAGAGGGTGAGATGAAAAAACTGCAACCAACTTCAGACTGCTGTCATTTCTAAGCCACTTGTCCGACAGCTGTTAAAATTATTCCAGTGACAGCTCATAATATTATTAACAAGCGTACAAAAGCATCTTCGTGAGAATTTTTACAGAAAAAAAGTTATGCGTGATGAAATTCAAGCGTGATAGTTTGATTTCTTTATATTTGGCTGGAAAACCACAAGTGGCTATAGTTAGAGCACTCCAGCATTTAAATGTGAATAAATTTTTGTGTCTCGTATCATCGCTCGTAACCGTGATACTGGTACAGTAACCCGACGTCAAGGAAGTGGACGGAAGAAAACAGCAACATCAGCTGAAATGGTTCGAAAAGCGAAGAAGCGACTTGATCAAAACCCGCTTCGCAATGCCCGAAAAGTGGCTCATGAGTTGATATATTCCATTCACAAATATTGAAAAATTAGCTCGGGGTAAAACCATTAAAATTCCAAAAAGTGCAAGACCTAACACCGGTACAGAAAGAAACTAGACTCCGCTTGGTCGAAAGTTGTGAACTGCCGAATATGGTTTTCTCCGATGAGAAAACATACATTGTCCAGCAGTTTGT
Source organism: Musca domestica (assembly GCF_030504385.1). Classification (NCBI taxonomy): domain Eukaryota; kingdom Metazoa; phylum Arthropoda; class Insecta; order Diptera; family Muscidae; genus Musca; species Musca domestica. The sequence goes on along the minus strand of NW_026712328.1, from coordinate 15,232,400 downwards.
AAACATACAAAATGATCGTGTTAACTTGCCAAAGAGACAGCTGGAAATGTGCAGCATCGGTTGGCCACGAGAACTCAAACGCCGGCCATGGTGATGATGTGGGCGCCATAACAACCGATGGTCGCTCTCCGTTAGTATTAATCGACAGTGGCATCAGAATAAATGCCGAATATTATCGCAGCAACATTCTGGAGGGTATATTAAAGCCTTGGACACGCAAAGATTTTGGCCGCAGATGTTGGACATTCCAACAGGACTCAGTACCATCCTTCTCAGCACGCTCCACCCAAGAATGGTTAAAAAATGAGGTTCCTCGATCCGTTTTCTGCGCACAAGGACCACAAAAATCTCCGGATACCAATCCGTTGGACTATTGTGTCTGGAGTATTTTCGGAAACAAGGTTGGCACTAAAAAATACCAAAGTGTCGATCACCTCAAGCAAGCGCATCGCCGGAATGGGCCATTGGCCGTTTGAAGGCCATAATTCGTGGCAAGCGTGAGCAATTCGAACATATCTAAACTTATTTTAAAATTTGATGCTATATCCTGTTGGAAAGTCCAAGGTCTGCGGCCAAAATGTTTGCGTGCCCAAGGCTTTAGTAAACCAACCAGAATATTTTTGCGATGATATTCGGCATTTATTCTGATGCCACGGTTGATTAATACGAGCGGCCCACACCATCACCATGGCTGGCACTTGAGTTCTAGTGGCCAACCTAAGGTGCACATTTTCTTCTGACCTCTTTGGCAAGTAAACACAATCAAGGAATGTTTTCTCATCAGAGAAACCCAAATTCGGCAGTTCATCACTTTCGGCCATGCGAATCTACTTTTTAGCTCTTTTGAGTCTATTTTCTTTCTGTTGCGGTGTAAGTTCTTGCACTTTTTGGGTTTTCAATGGCTTAACCCAGAGCCAATTTTTCAATATTTGCCGAATGGAATATTGCGATATGTTCAGCTTACGAGCCATTTTTCGGCCACTGTGACGCGGGTTTCGATCAAGTCGCTTCTTTACTTTTTGAACCATTTCTGCTTATGTTGCTGTTCTTTTCTGTCCACTTCCTTGACGTCGGGCAACGCTACCAGTATGACGGTAATAAGCGATAGTACGAGACACAAAAGATTTATTCACATTTAAATGCTGGAGTGTTCTAATGATAGCCACCTGTGGTTTTCCAGCCAAATATATGGGAATCACACTATCAGCCTTGAATTCCATAACGAATAACTTTTTTTCTGGAAAATTCGCACCAAAATGCTTTAGTACGCTTGTAAACAATATAATGAGCTGTCACTGGAATAATTTTAACAGCTGTCGGACAAGTGGCTTAGAAATGATAGCAGTCTGAAGTTAGTCGCAGTTTTTTCATCTCATCCTTTATTCTGCATCCGCGTTTTATGCCCGTCTGTCTGTTGTAAATACGCTGTCTTTCGAACGAATTGAGATGGAAGACTACAATTTTGAATATGTGTAGTTCATAAATGAGTGATATCAATGTCCACATATAGCTCCCATATAACAGTACCGAGGATTTATTGAAAATGTGATATTTTCGCTTTGTAATGCAAAGTCGCAACATTTTTCTTTAGCACACATTAATTTTGAAGACTTTACCGATTCTATTTCAACCGATGTCACTTGCAAATATGCAACTCGGTCGAATATGAAATCTCTATATATTATTTTAAAGGGTTTCTTTACGAAATGGTGGGAGGTATTAAATGCTCTGCCCAGTCAGTTTTTCCTGTAATAATTTAAGACACATTTTTATTGAATTGTCTGGTATTTGATGAAGCCCTTAAATGGTTAAAATCCCTTTGTGTAAATGGGTTTTGTCGGCTGCCTTCCTGATTAAGCTTAAATCAGCTTCTTATATGGGAATAAAGCAGAATTTTTATTCCCGTCTAAAGGAGTATCCCCACCAGTCTAAATATTGCTGTTTAGGTGTCTAACTTCCCAAGTGCTGAGCATATGATCAGTAATAGGCCCAACATGGGTGTATCTAAGATTCGAGTATTTCCAAAAATTCTTATTCTAGAAATTAGAAAATGTCTAGACAAAAGTAAGTCTAGGGTTAATGTTCCTTTGACAATATCATACTGTCAACCACATGTAGGGTTAAAAACTTGTATCATAACTCTCATAAAAACAAAACCAGTAAGGAAAGCTCAAAAGTCGGGCGGGGCCGACTATATGATACCCTACACCACTATGCATATTTAGTAGAGCTCTCGTAAAAAGGTTTATACAGGGCATTTCAGAGCTCTATGAGATATTTGGTACAAAATCAAAATCTATCTAATTATATCGTGCATTTTACGAACTATAGCTATCTCTGAACCGGGTTTCTCCAAATTTGACGTATTAGCTTCTAGACTGAATTCGGTCTTGCCATTGGGCTGCCATTTGGGCTGATATTGGCCATTTGATGCACAATTAACACGAAATCAGATGAAGATATATATGGGAGCTATAGCTATATCTGAACCGATTTTTACTAAAATTGGTGTACTTGCTTCTAAGCTGGTTTCGGTCGGATTTGCCAAAATTGATGCTATTACGGCCATTTGGTAGTCAATCACCCGAAATCGGATGAAGATATATATGGGAGCTATATCCAAATCTGAGCCGATTTCGGTAAAATTTAAAACTGCTATTCCTGTGCTCCATCTAATACCTGGTACCAAATATCACGGTTGTGGAGTGAATATTACGAATGTAAGGGACTAAAACACTAAATCGGATGAAACATATATATGGTTGCTATATTTATATCTGAACCGGTTTTCACTAAATTTGATATACTTGCTTCTAGGCTGAATTTGGTCCGATGTACTAAAATTCAGTCCATTTTGACTTATATCGGCCATTTGGTGCACAATAAACCCGAAATCGGATGAAGATATATATGTGAGCTATATCCAATTCTGAATCGATTTCGATAAAATTACAAACAGCTATTTCTGGGCTGTATCTTTTTTCTGGTACCAAATATCATTCTTGTGGAGTGCATATTACGAATGTGAGAGGCTTAAACACCAAATCGGATAAAACATATATATGGGAGCTATAGCTGTTTCTGAACCGATTTTCTCCAAATTTGTTGTATTTGCTTTAAGGCTAATCTCGGTCACATGTGCCAAAATTCGGGCCATTTGGGCTGATATTGGCCATTTGGTGGCCAATTAACCCAAAATCGGATGAAGATATATACGGAAGCTATATCCAAATCTGAACCGATTTCGATCAAATTTAAAACGGCTATTCCTGTGCTCCATCTAATACCTGGTACCATATATCACGGTTGTGGAGTGCATAGTAGGAATGTGAGGGACTTAAAGATCAAATCGGATGAAAGATATATATGGGAGCTATAGCTATATCTGAACCGATTTTCTCCAAATTTGATATACTTGCTTCTAGGCCGAACTCGGTTGGGTGTGCCAAAATTCAGGTAATTTGGACTGATAGTGGACATTTGGTGCACATTTAACCCGAAATCGGATGAAGATATATATGGGAGCTATAGCTGTTTCTGAACCGATTTTCTCCAAATTTGTTGTATTTGCTTTAAGGCTAATCTCGGTCACATGTGCCAAAATTCGGGCCATTTGGGCTGATATTGGCCATTTGGTGGCCAATTAACCCAAAATCGGATGAAGATATATATGGAAGCTATATCCAAATCTGAACCGATTTCGATAAAATTTAAATCAGCTATTCCTGTGCTCCATCTAATACCTGGTACCAAATATCACGGTTGTGGAGTGCATAGTAGGAATGTGAGGGACTTAAAGATCAAATCGGATGAAAGATATATATGGGAGCTATAGCTATATCTGAACCGATTTTCTCCAAATTTGATATACTTGCTTCTAGGCCGAACTCGGTTGGGTGTGCCAAAATTCAGGTAATTTGGACTGATAGTGGACATTTGGTGCACATTTAACCCGAAATCGGATGAAGATATATATAGGAGCTATATCTAAATTTGATCCGATTCTCACCAATTTCAATAGGGTTCGTCCTGGGGCCAAAAAAATATTGTTTGGAAAATTTCATCTCAATCGGATAATAAATGCGACCTGCATTTTGTTCACAAGAATACATGGACAGACGGACGGACGGACGGACAGACGGACTGACATGCATAAATCGACTCAGAAAGTGATTCTATGAAGGTTCTCAAAAGTAACTATGGGTCTATCTCGTTTCCTTCTCCATGTTACAAACAAATGCACAAAGACATAATACCCTTACCACTATGTGGTGTAGGGTATAATGATAAAAGGTAAAAATGTTAAATCTCTTATAAAATTTAATAATTTCGAGGCAATGGCGATATTGAATGTAATTTAAGTCTGACTAGCTCCAAGACTACCGTACCAATTGTATAGTATGTTTATTTTTATAATTCCCAGAAAGTAATATTAAAGACAACTCAGAAAAGAATAAAAAGTCTAAAGAAAATGAACCAATTACTGCCTCCGGAACATAAATATAAACACTACTGCACAGATATTCTTTCAGCACTGGACAATTTTGTTGGAGAAACTTTTTGGTGCAAAATATTTGTCGTTGCATTTTTATTTTTTTTATGTTTTGCTGTAATTAGAAGTTAAATGAGACCAGAGGCTGCATTCAGTTTAATGCCATGGAAAGGGTGTTGAAATTGGAAAGAATCAAAATGTATTTAAGGAGTGAAGGTTTATTATCTATTACACCTAAAGAATTAAAAAATCTTTAGCACATATTAATTTGTTTAGCGATAACAATAGCCAAATTATATTCCTTGTGAGAACAATCTTTCCGAATATGAATTACCTGGAGTTAACAAGTAATGAGTTTATTATACTCTTTAAAGTTTTTATGGTCAAAATTTGCCTGATCGAAGTAAAGGATTTTTGACGAAATCCATTTAATAATACTGAGTACCAACTTAGCTTACTTTAAATGTCAAAGGAGTTATCCAATGTTGGATCATATGCATATAATAAAATCTGTAATGGTCAAAAGTCGAGCGAGGCCTGCTGTGCATATTTGATATCCGTTACAAATGTTTACATTGAGGATTAATGTGAAGTAGATCGAACGAATTATGAACCTTTTCTGAATGTGTATTTTAGTTTGGAGATGCTATACTTTGGAATCAAAGGAAAATATTATATGCGAGGTATATCCAACTCTGAATCGATTTCCACCACATTCGACGGAGGCATTTGTATCGCTCATTTCAAACAATATTGCTATGACTTCGAGAAGGACTATATTAAAAATATATATCAAAGCCCTAGATGTATGTGAACCGATATAATATGTATATGAAAGCTATAGGAAATTGAACCGATATTCACCAATGATATTCATATTCACATGCAGAAATCAAATCAGAATGTGATTCTATGAAGATCATCAAAAGGAACTCTGGGTCTATGTGGTTTCATTTTGCCAGTTACAAACAAATGCACAAATACATAATATCCTGTACCACAGTGTGGTACAATATGATACCCTACACCACTTTGCTAATTTAGTATAGCTCCGCATAACAATTAAAGGTTTTTATGGCAGAATTCAATAATACACGCTATGGTTATAATTCAAAGGACTAAGTCATATATTCAAAGGACTAAATATGCCGAAGCATTTGTATCTTTTATATTCGGACTTGTATTGCCCATTAGGTGCACAATTAATATGAAATCGGATAAAGATATATATGGGAGCTATATCGAAATCTAAACCGTTCTCGATAAAATTTGGCAAATATATTTCTGAGCTGTATTTGATATATTTCCCCAAATATTGTTGTTACAGAGTGCATTTTACCGCTGCGGAGGACAAAAATAACAAATCAGATGAACAGTAAATATGGGAGCTATAGTTATATCTGAACCGATTTCGATCAAATTTGGCATACTTATTTTCAGGCCTAATTTGGTTGTATGTGCAAAATTCCATACTATTCGGGCTGATATTACACGTTTGATGCACAATAAAAGGCAAATCGGATGAAGATATATATGGGAGCTATATCTAAATTTTGACCGGTTATCTCCAATTTCAATAGGGTTCGTCCTTGGGCCAAAAAAATAATTTGTGCGAAATTTCATCTGGATACGGCAATAAATGCGAACTGTACTTTGTTTACAAAAATACATAAACAGACGGACAGACAGACTGGCGGACGGACGGACATCCACAAGTCGACTCAGAATGTGATTCTATGCAGATCATCAAAAATAACTATGGAACAAAGATATAATACCCTGACCACCTTGTGGTGTAGGGTATAAACATGAGGAGTTCCTAATGTGAACCAATATTTCTATTGTTTTGCACAGTATCGTATGCGACGTATAAGAATCGTACCTTCAAATATAAATACCACAATTAATTCATAGCCCAAGTTCGAATAAATGAGTCTGTCGATCCAAGATCGTATTAAAACTTACTAGGGAAGTAGTGTGCTAAGAAGTGCTTCCAGGGGCACAATCCCTTAAATAAAAATACCCCACATCTGCAAACATAAAATCGATTCTTGTATCGATCTTATCACGTCATAGAATTAGATTTAGACCAGAATTTACACCCAAACCTTAATGCTACAGAGGTTATGTATCATTTATTACGACCATAATATACATTATCGAATTAATGCTTTTAGGCCCAAGGTCTCATCGGACTAAATTCGTTTAATGAGATTTGGAATCGATCTAGCGGCGTCTGTCTAGCTGGTGCACACGATAACTCACGAAGTATCAGATTTCGTTCAAATTTGGTATATCGTAATACATCTATTAAACTTACATCGAATTCAGAGATAGACAATATACACATACTCTTTCTGATACCTACCCCACAAGAGCTCAGCATTTTGAAAGAAATATAATTCCATCCTTTTGGTACGAAACTGATTCCCTTCTTTTGGTACACCTCAACAAATGGTTTAAATTTTTAAAGAATCACAACGATCATAAAATGCTGAAAGCAATTTTCTTCAATGTTTGTATATCTCAATATCTCCACCGTGGCACAATTAAGTGTATCCTTCTTTCAAATAATAATGTCTAACAATATAATATCTGAATTTCTGTAATTTACCTTGTCATGCCATCAGCCATATTGTTACAGGGGGTGTAAATAGTTTGATACGACCAAAAACGTGCTTTATCGAAATAACAATTTTAGGCCATAGATCTTCTTAGACCAAATTCTTATCAGAACATTTGGAGCCGATCTGGGTGTCGGTTTTTCTATCTGCATGTCTGGCTGCCTGAGAGCACGATAACTCTCGAAGGTGTGATTTGGTCCAAAATTGGTACATCCTAATAATATTATCAAACTTATATCGAGTTTGGGGATGGGCAATATCGGCCCACTCCTTCTGGTACAACAGGTCAACATTTTCATAGAAAATAAAGAAAATAAAATAATATTCATAGAATAAGAAAAAATAATACAACTTTGTGCAAATCCTATTATTTTTTTTTTTTCAGTGCTATATCAATTGCCTTCAAATTTCGCAATTCTCTATATATCTAACAACACAATATTTTTGTATGTAACATGATCTAGGCATGAAGACCTATTAGAATGGATCACTTCTTCTGGTACCTCCTCCTCTGTCTGGGTATGAAGAACGGGCCACTTCTTCTGGTACCTCCTCCACAACGCGTCAAAATTGTGAATAATCATGAAGCTCATAAAACTTCCATCCCACAACAACTGGAAATAAATATCCGATTTTTTTAGATTTTGCACATCCCAATATTTTGATAAGTGAAGTAAAATATTTCACTGCTTTCCAATATTTTAAATTAAACTTCATTTAAAATAGGTTCCCATATCTTATTTGTGTAAATACAATGAATTTGTGAACATAAATTTAGGCAATGAGATGTTGTCAAAGGTATAAATCTGAAATAATTGTAAAAATATGATTGCTCGAGGTTACCTTCATATTTTTACCATGATTTCTACCAATCATAGAACCATTGTGAATATGGAATTTATCGGTGCACTCCTTCTGGATCTTCCCCAGCAGAGGATCAAAATTGTCATAAAATGCAAAATAATTAATAGATATTTCTTTTAACTTCACACGAACTTCCACCAACATGGATATAGTTTGAAAACGCGATTAGGCGACTTAATTCTTCTGGTGACTCCATCACAAAGGGTTCCAATTTTTAATATATTTTTTTTAACGCAGATTACAGTAGATCTAGTATAAAGATGGTACATGTAGGTTCAAATAGCTCAAAATATTGGCATTCACCACCTAGTCACCAAATTACGTCTTCTTATCAAATAAATATGGCTAAAACTTAAAGAAATTTTAATGTCAAGTTATTGTAATGCCAAAAAGTATTATTCAACATTCACAAATCCACCACCCTTTCGGTGTAATTGTTATTGCAATTTCTTTCGCTTTTATTCATTCTATTCTCTTTCAGATTTCCAACCACATCAAAAATGAATTTACGACGTTCGCCACAATGTTTTCTTTTTGTTGTCGTTGACATTTTTGCTGCCATCGTACATGTGATAGGAAGAACTTTATGGCCACCCCCCATATTGAGAAAAGGCTCATTTACACTGCTCCAAAGTTGCAGGTTTCTAAATATTATTTAAACTGCATAACTGGCATATTTGTCAAGACAAAAATCATAGATGAATTCTTATATAAATCTGTTCAGACTAATAGGTACACACATATAATGTTTTCGAAAGATAATTATTACTCAAATTGTGGTACTCATTAGTACTCTTCGATATTTTCTTAATTTTCCGCCTTTCCAAAAAAACTACAGTGTAAACTAAACTTCAATCCACTCCAATGTTCTAAACGGAGACATCTAAGGAAGTGTAAGTAATAAAAAACAACAACAGCAGCACTACCATCATTGCCGTCACCACCACTAGTAACAAACATCCAAACGGATGCTAAATTATGATGTTGCTATATTATGTCGCATGTCGCCGTACTGAACGACATGCAACTGAACGACATAGACAAAGAGTAATTCGAAAGCAGAAATGTTTATTGTGATTACGCTCATTTCCATGATTAAAAGTTAATTGCCTTTAAAACTTGCAACTGGTCTTTGGTTTCCAGACAGTCAGAGAAGCAAGTCAACCTCTTTGGCACTGGTTCAAATTTGGTGGTTGTTATTAAAAAAAAACGAAATTACAACGCCGACGAAATTTTTGAGTAATTCAGAAACTCAAGATATTTTTTAAAAATGATGGAAGAATAACACTATTATTGTGGTGAGGCAGAAAATAAGTAAATAAATGTTAATCAATAACTGATTTAAAGCAAATTAACTGTTAAAAAGCATGTAAGTTCCCTTCAACATATGAAAAAACCAGTAAGGAAAGCTCAAAAGTCGGGCGGGGCCGACTATATGATACCCTACACCACTATGCATATTTAGTAGAGCTCTCGTAAAAAGGTTTATACAGGGCATTTCAGAGCTCTATGAGATATTTGGTACAAAATCAAAATCTATCTAATTATATCGTGCATTTTACGAACTATAGCTATCTCTGAACCGGGTTTCTCCAAATTTGACGTATTAGCTTCTAGACTGAATTCGGTCTTGCCATTGGGCTGCCATTTGGGCTGATATTGGCCATTTGATGCACAATTAACACGAAATCAGATGAAGATATATATGGGAGCTATAGCTATATCTGAACCGATTTTTACTAAAATTGGTGTACTTGCTTCTAAGCTGGTTTCGGTCGGATTTGCCAAAATTGATGCTATTACGGCCATTTGGTAGTCAATCACCCGAAATCGGATGAAGATATATATGGGAGCTATATCCAAATCTGAGCCGATTTCGGTAAAATTTAAAACTGCTATTCCTGTGCTCCATCTAATACCTGGTACCAAATATCACGGTTGTGGAGTGAATATTACGAATGTAAGGGACTAAAACACTAAATCGGATGAAACATATATATGGTTGCTATATTTATATCTGAACCGGTTTTCACTAAATTTGATATACTTGCTTCTAGGCTGAATTTGGTCCGATGTACTAAAATTCAGTCCATTTTGACTTATATCGGCCATTTGGTGCACAATAAACCCGAAATCGGATGAAGATATATATGTGAGCTATATCCAATTCTGAATCGATTTCGATAAAATTACAAACAGCTATTTCTGGGCTGTATCTTTTTTCTGGTACCAAATATCATTCTTGTGGAGTGCATATTACGAATGTGAGAGGCTTAAACACCAAATCGGATAAAACATATATATGGGAGCTATAGCTGTTTCTGAACCGATTTTCTCCAAATTTGTTGTATTTGCTTTAAGGCTAATCTCGGTCACATGTGCCAAAATTCGGGCCATTTGGGCTGATATTGGCCATTTGGTGGCCAATTAACCCAAAATCGGATGAAGATATATACGGAAGCTATATCCAAATCTGAACCGATTTCGATCAAATTTAAAACGGCTATTCCTGTGCTCCATCTAATACCTGGTACCATATATCACGGTTGTGGAGTGCATAGTAGGAATGTGAGGGACTTAAAGATCAAATCGGATGAAAGATATATATGGGAGCTATAGCTATATCTGAACCGATTTTCTCCAAATTTGATATACTTGCTTCTAGGCCGAACTCGGTTGGGTGTGCCAAAATTCAGGTAATTTGGACTGATAGTGGACATTTGGTGCACATTTAACCCGAAATCGGATGAAGATATATATGGGAGCTATAGCTGTTTCTGAACCGATTTTCTCCAAATTTGTTGTATTTGCTTTAAGGCTAATCTCGGTCACATGTGCCAAAATTCGGGCCATTTGGGCTGATATTGGCCATTTGGTGGCCAATTAACCCAAAATCGGATGAAGATATATATGGAAGCTATATCCAAATCTGAACCGATTTCGATAAAATTTAAATCAGCTATTCCTGTGCTCCATCTATACCTGGTACCAAATATCACGGTTGTGGAGTGCATAGTAGGAATGTGAGGGACTTAAAGATCAAATCGGATGAAAGATATATATGGGAGCTATAGCTATATCTGAACCGATTTTCTCCAAATTTGATATACTTGCTTCTAGGCCGAACTCGGTTGGGTGTGCCAAAATTCAGGTAATTTGGACTGATAGTGGACATTTGGTGCACATTTAACCCGAAATCGGATGAAGATATATATAGGAGCTATATCTAAATTTGATCCGATTCTCACCAATTTCAATAGGGTTCGTCCTGGGGCCAAAAAAATATTGTTTGGAAAATTTCATCTCAATCGGATAATAAATGCGACCTGCATTTTGTTCACAAGAATACATGGACAGACGGACGGACGGACGGACGGACGGACGGACGGACGGACGGACGGACGGACGGACAGACGGACTGACATGCATAAATCGACTCAGAAAGTGATTCTATGAAGGTTCTCAAAAGTAACTATGGGTCTATCTCGTTTCCTTCTCCATGTTACAAACAAATGCACAAAGACATAATACCCTTACCACTATGTGGTGTAGGGTATAAAGATGCAAAAAAATCCGTTGAAATATGTCGCTATAATTTTAAAAATTCATAATATCAGGTGTAACAGCTATATGAGGCTATGCGAAAACGTGGATCTTTACATCCCATTTTCTGACAGAGAAGAAGGTGCCTATAACTCCAAATTCCGAAGAATTCTAGTGAAGAGTGTGGTTAAAATCGTAAAAAATACCGAATATAGGAAAGTTTGGTTATATGGGGCCTATACGAAAGTGGATCTGTAAAGGACAATTTCCGTTATAGGAGGTAGTATCCATTGCGAGATCCAAATACCAAATGTATAACAATTCTGATGAAAAATGTGACACGCACCGTCAAAAAGCAGTACAGTTAAATAGGGACTATACAAAAACGTGATCCTATATAGTCAATTATCTGCCATAGAAGTTGGAACCTATTACGAACTCCAAATACCAAATATGAGATAATTCTATTTAGAAATATAGCTAAAATCCATAAAATACGAATTTCTGGAGGTACAGTTATATGAGGACTTTAACAAACCTTGAACCTTGGACTGCCGATGTACTGCAAATTCGAGTTATATTTGTGACTTTAACAACCACTACACTTTAAGTCCACAGACGGGCGGACATCGCTAAATTGAGAGAGAATTTCATGCTGGTAAAGAATACATAGAATCTTTATAGGGTCTAAAATTTATATTTCGAAGAATGACATACTTAATATACGCTCCACACTATGGTGGAGCGTTTAAAAAAGAATGTAATCTATGGGATAGCCTATTCACAATCTGCAAATACGCTTATAAAATGTCCTTTCAAACGAACTATGTGGGTTTTGTGAAAACGTGGACTTATGAACTTCTGAAATGAAATCTCAAACAAATCTGTTAGAAAATGTGGCTGGCGAATGCGGGGACAGCAAAACGTATTCCCATGATGAAATTATGACGTAACCTAATTGACTATTTTTATACCCTCCTCCATTCTATGGAGTGTAAATTAGCTTTGTCATTCCGTTTGTAACTCTTCGGATCTAGCGTTGTCCGTCTGATGTTGCATACATGCATAGTTTACCAGTATGCAGGTTAACTTTGTAAATGGGCCATGTCGGTCCACGTTTTCGTATGACCCCCATATCATTGTACCTCCCGATATTCGTCATTTTCATGATTTTAGCTACATTATTTACCGGAATAATTTCAAATTTCCTATTTGAAGTTCGTAATGGGTAGCCTATGACAAAAATGATATGCAGGTCCACGTCTTCGTATATTCCCTATATAACGGTTTTCATAACTATCACTTAGTTTACGGATTTTTTTTTTGTTTTTGAAATTTTTCAAGTTCGTTCCAAATGGTGGATGGTATTAAAAGTTCGGCCCGGCCGAAATTTACTGCTTTGTTTACTTGTTTGTAAGTTATATGTATTTTTTATTATGTCTTTGTGCATTTGTTTGTAACAGGCAAAAGGAAAAGAGATAGACCCATAGTTCCTTTTGATGATCTGCATAGAATCACATTCTGAGTCGATTAATGCATGTCCGTCCGTCCGTCTGTCCGTCCGTCCGTCTGTCCATGTATTTTTGTAAACAAAGTACAGGTCGCATTTATTGCCCGATCCAGATGAAATTTTTCACAGATCATTTGTTCGGCCCAAGGACGAACCCTATTGAAATTGTAGATAATCGGTCAAAATTTAGATATAGCTCTCATATATATATTCGTCCGATTTGCCTTTTATTGTGCACCAAACGTGTAATATCAGTCCAAATAGTATGGAATTTTGCACAAATCATTTGTTTGGCCCAAGGACGAACCCTATTGAAATTGGAGATAATCGGTCAAAATTTAGATATAGCTCCCATATATATCTTCGTCCGATTTGCTTTTATTGTGCACCAAACGTGTAATATCAGTCCGAATAGTATGGAATTTTGCACAAATCATTTGTTTGGCCCAAGGACGAACCCCATTGAAATTGGAGATAATCGGTAAAAATTTAGATATAGCTCCCATATATATCTTCGTCCGATTTGCCTTTTATTGTGCACCAAACGTGTAATATCAGACCGAATAGTATGGAATTTCGCGTGTACGATCAGACTGGACCTCAAAATAAGTATGCCAAATTTCATCGAAATCGGTTCAGATATAGCTATAGCTCCCATATATATTGTTTATCCGATTTGTTATTTTTGTCCTCCGCAGCCGTAATATGCACTCTGTAACAACAATATTTAGTGAAATTTATCAAATACTGCTCAGAAATACATTTGCTAAATTTTATCGAGATCGGTTCAGATTTGGATATAGCTCCCACATATAACTTCGTCCGATTTACATTGGATTGTGCACCAAATGTCTAATATTTGCCCAAATTGGATGAAATTTGGCACATACGACCGAATTGAGTCTAGAAGCTAGTATGTCAAATTTAGTGAAGATCGGTTCACATATAGCTATAGCTCCCATATATATTTTTCATCCGATATGTTCTATTTGTTACCCACAGCCGTAATATGCACTCCGTAACAACGATATTTAGTTAAATATATGAAATACAGCTCAGCAATATCTTTGCCAAATTTTATCGAGATCGGTTCCGATTTGGATATAGCTCCCATATATATTTTTATCCGATTTCAAATTAATTGTGCACCAAATGGGCAATACAACTCAGAGTTTAAAAGATACAAATGCTTCGGCATATTTAGTTCTTTGAACTTGAAATTATAATAATAATCATAGCCTGTATGATTGAATTCTCCCATAAAAACTTTTAATTTTTATGCGCAGCTCAACTAAATTAGCAAAGTGGTGTAGGGTATCATAAAGTCGGCCCCGCTCGTCTTTAAGACTTTCTTTACTGTTTTTTTCTAATGCGGGCGTAAGCACTTGAAAGCGTTTGGGTAATCATTCGAAGCTACAAATAGTTGATCAAAATTTTCAGAGGGGCACAACTAATCACTCCATAATAAAGAAAGGAATAAACTGATTTTACGCACCCTGTTATGATTTTCAGGCATCGGAATAAACACCAGAAGGGCTAAAATGGCACGAGAGTTCGAGCATGCATTGTACATTTGTAGAATCTTCTTTGTAGAATCTTTTTAAACAAAATGACGAAAATACGAGTGAGATGGAAGAAAAACATCTTTTAATCTCTTCAGCAGAACAATTTGTGTTGCGTTTAGGATGGTTGGTATTGAAAACAATTAAAAAAACATTAAGTTCGGCCGGGCCAAACTTTTAATACCCTCCACCTTAGCGTAAAAGAAACATTAGAAGAAATGTGGCAAAAACCATTAAAATGCCGAATAGCGGGAAATACCGTTATATGGGGGCTACACCAAAATGTGGACCTATAATTACAATGTTTCGCCACACGAACTAGGACCCATTATGACCCACAAATACCAATTTTCAGACAAATCCGTGAAAAAATGTCGCAAAAATCATCAAATTACCGAATATCGGGAGGTACCGTTATATGGGTGCTATACAAAAACGTGGACCTATAATTACAATGTTTCGCCACACGAACTAGGACCCATTATGACCAACAAATACCAATTTTCAGACAAATCCGTGAAAAAATGTTGCATAAATCATCAAAATACCGAATATCGGGAGGTACCGTTATATGGGGACTATACCAGAACGTGGACCGATATATCTCATTTTCAATACCAACTATCCTAGACACAATGCAAATTACTCTGCAAAATTTTGGCGCTCTACGTCAAATAATGTGGGCTGTATCGTGATTTCCACAGACAGACAGACGGACATACAGACGGACATCGTTATATCGACTTATAATTTTATTCTGATTATGAATATATGTACTTTATGGGGTCTAAGACGAATATTTAAGGATGTTACAAACGGAATGACAAAGTTAATATCCCTCCTTTCCAAGGTGGAGGGTATAATGAGATACATCGATCCACGTTTTTGTATAGTCCCCGTATAACGGTGCCTCCCGATATTCGGCATTATGATGATTTTTTACAATTTTTTTTCACGGATTTGTCTAAGAATTGGTATTTATTGGTCTTAATGGGTTCTAGCTCCGGTGGCGAAACATTATATAAATAGGTTGACGTTTCGATATAGCCTCCATATAACATTACCTCCCAATATTCGGTATTTTGATGATTTTGGCCATATTTTCCCACGAACTTGCCTAAAAATTGGTATATGTTGTGTGTGGAGGGCATTAAAAGTTCGGCCCAGCTGAACTTAATGTTTTTTCTACTTGTTTTAAGATAAAATGGGTTTTGCAATAGGTTTAGTTTGGTTGAATAGATAGACAAGGAAAATTTGAAAAAGTCCTAGCTATTTATTTTTTGATATAATAAATTAAGCTATTTATGTTTTATAAATATTCTTATACCTTCAGGATTACGTTTATTAAAGCTAAAAAGTTTTTGGATCTACAAACTATAGGCAATTTCATATCTTTCACTGTGCGGTAACGTAATGTGGTGGCAAACCTCAAAATAGCAGTTAGGATTATCTGAAATTCTACGCAAGGAGTTCCTTTTGAGTACTTTACCCATTGACAGAGAATTGTCTATATAGGTCCACGATATCGTATATCCCCCAAACAACGATACTCCCCAATATTCGGTATTTTGATGATTTTAACCACATTTTCCAACGGAATTTTCTGAAAATCCACACAAGGAGTTCTTTATGAATACTTTACCCCCTGACATAGAATAGTCTATATAGGTATACGATATCGTATAACCCCCGTATAACAGTACCCCGATATTCGGTATTTTGATGGACGTTATAAAAAGTTGGTCCCGGCCGAACTTTACTTGTTTTCTGAAATATAGACATATATTAACCTTAAGTCACCATAATTAGGCAAAAGTTTAATTATTGATGTGGCATTATCTTTTAATCGGATGGACATGCGATGTCTGGTACCAAAAATCGGGAACATTTGAGAGAAGCAAAATGTGATGAAACATAGACCTAATATGACTGAATTTCGACGTATGTTCTTCCATACGTTTTGTGAATAAATAATATGAACATAGAGAAATATACTTGTATTTGAATATTTTTTTCGTATTCGGTCAGAACAGACTACTTTTCATAGATGATGTCTTAATTTTAAAATAAAAGCATCGTACAAATTAATGCGAAAGACTTTAACACAAAAAGAACGACCATTCTTAGCTCTAAGTAATATATATTCGTGCCTAATTTCTTGAATTAGTTATTTTTTTCTGAAATCTCACATTCATGACTGATTTAATTAATTGTAAATGTTTAAACATATCAAAATCGGCTTGAATTCGACTTTTTTAATGGTCTAAATACGAATGTTTAGGACAAATAACTGTTAGGACATATTGTACGAACACCCTAAAATGTCACAATGTAAAACGGTATACTCAATCCAAATGCTACAAACTGCTCAATATACACTCAACTTTAAAATCTTGTTCATATTTAAGCAACCAGTTGGCCTAGACCATTGAATGACACATTCCATTTAATAGTTTCAACAATGAAATGGCCGATATGGAAACCCTAAACATGCTCATTAGGAAAACTTTGTTAAACATCGATGATGATGATGATAATGATTATGGTGATCATGATGACGATGTTGATACTGGCTATAATGATTACTGTTATGTTGATGATGGCCGGTTTGTTGGTTTAGTTCCGGACCATCATTATGCCATGTGTGGCAACGAAGTTTGCCTGGCGCTATGTGGCCGTAACATAATATTGTCTTTGGGTTCTGACATGTTAGGAATAATTTACCCCTTCCTGTTCATTAACAACAGCAACAACGTCACCCACGTTCACCTGTTCGGGCTGCAAATGAATGTGAAAATTGTAGAAGAAAAGGATGCCATACATTTATTGGGAATGTCGATGCTGACGACCGCAATGGCCATGATTGTGAACTTAAAGACTGAAGAGTGCACACAAACACCCAAACATATACTTTTGCTTTCTCCAATACCTATCTACCCTTCCTACCTATCTACCATTCCAAATCATTAGTTTTTCTGATCCCAGGATTGTTACTTGTGAACATGTATACATGACATACATGCATACATACATGGGTATGAAGCCATGTATATTTCAATGTATGAATGTATGAATTTGTGTCTACATGTAAATCTATTTGATTTCTTTTACTCCTGCTAAGCCGAGAAGCTTTCCAGCAAATTGTTTTCATCGACCGGCTGGCTGACTGGCTGTATGTCAAATAAACTCACGTACTTGTCATCGTTGTCGTTGTTCTCGGTGTGAATTAGCAAAAATATATCCGAGTATTTGCCGAGTTGCTACCTGCAACTTTTTTGTAATCACCACCTTTTGGTATTTACATTCGCTTTGCTTGTCCCTTTTGCTCCTTCTACAATGTAACGTCGTGCTAATTAAAATGGTTTTTCATTAAGACTTTTTTCTCCTATCGGCCGCATTAATTTCGATGGTGGTGGCGTTGGTGAACATGTACAGCTAGACAAGGCGAACATATCCTTGCATATAAATTTTACGGGCGTTATATGGTTCAATGAGCAAACTAACTAATAAAACTGTGGCAACAAAAACAAGTAAGAGATGTTATCCCAGCAAATATTTAAACGCTTAGCTGCGACTACACGTGGAAAATTAAATGGTTGAAAATTAAACAGAAACGTATTGGGAAGTGATACTTCCGATAACAAATTTTGATTGTTGGAAATGTTTGAAATTAAATTAAGCGTTCTTAATGGATATTTCACTTCTTTGCAGAAAATGTTTGTTTTGAGTTTCGCCACAGGTTTAAATATTTTTAGTTTAAATGAAAACTTAACCCTATAGAAAAAATGTTCGATACAAGCTCACTATTTGAAGTAGTTCCAACAAAAGAGTACCGTTAAGAACATTTTAAAATCGGGTGGGTTTTTAAAAATTGTCTATTTATTCTGACATTTTGCGGTAGCCCCTTACTTTAGCAAAGTTTCCTAGTACACTGGCATGTATTATTCTCAAGTATTGTTAATTCGTTTGTATCAATAAATATTTTCGTTTCATTACACAAAAGTTTAGCATAGACGATTAAACAAGACTGTTGCTTTTCTCAATAAAAAAATTCCTGAAGATGATTAAATATTGATGTTTTCAATTGACCTCATGCCAAATAAAGTTATTAAGAAACAGAAGTGTAATCTCAAATTTTGTGCGAATTAAGGAGTCTAATTCTTCCTATCTTTAATTCTGAACTAAATCGATTATACATATAGAAAAAACTGATGTAAATTATTACACTTATAGTTCGAGAAATACTGGAACGCTTTTTAAAATTCGGAATGGTCGCTTGGCAGAAAAAAGATAAAATTTGAAAAAAAAATCACACAAAAATATGACAATAAAAATAATTTTGTTACATTTTGTAATATATTATACCCTCCACCTTGGAAAGGAGGGTATATTAACTTTGTCGTTCCGTTTGTAACATGTCTAGTTATTCGTCGTAGACCCCATAATGTATATATATTCATAATCAGCATAAAATTCTAAGTCGATTTAACGATGTCCGTCTGTCTGTCTGTCTGTCTGTCTGTTGAAATCACGATACAGCTCACATTATTTGACGTAGAGCGCCAAATTTGTATGGTGTCTAGGATGTTTGGTATTGAAAATGAGATAAATCGGTCCACTTTTTGGTATAGTCCCCATATAACGGTATCTCCCTATATCCGGTATTTTGATGATTTATGCCACATTTTTTCTCGGATTTGTCTGAACATTGGTATTTGTAGTTCATAACGGGTCCTAGTTCGTGTGGCGAGACATTACATGTATGGGTCGACGCTTTTGTATGGCCCCCATATAAAGGTACCTCCCGATATCCGGTATTTTGATGGTTTTTGCCAAATTTTTTCTCTGATTTGTTAAAAAAATGGTATTTGTAGATCATAATGGGACCTAGTTCGCGTGGCGAAACATTGTATGTATAGGTCCACGTTTTTGGAATAGTCCCCATATAACGGTACCTCCCAATATTCGGTATTTTGATGATTTTTGACAAATTTGTTCACGGATTTCTCGAAAAATTGGTAGTTGTAGGTCATGATAAGTCCCAGTTCGTGTGGCGAATCATTGTAATTATAGGGCCACGTTTTGGTATAGTCCCCATATAACGGTACCTTCCGATGTTTGGTATTTTGATGATTTTTGTCACATTTTTCACGGATTTGTCTGAAAATTGGTATTTGTAGGTTATAAAACATTGCATTTATAGATCCACGCTTTGGTATAGCCCCCATAAAAGGTACCTCCCATTATTCGGTATTTTAATGGTTTTTGCCACATTTCTTCGCGGATTTCTCTAGAAATTGGTATTTGTTGGTCTTAATGGGTTCTAGCTTTTTTGGCGAAACACTGTATGTATAGGTCCACGTTTTTGTATAGCCCCATATAACGGTACCTCCTGATATTCGGTATTTTGATGATTTTTGGCACATTTCCCCCCATGAATATGTCTAAAAATTGGTATATAGGCTCTAATGTTTCCTTAACCCTAAGGTGGAGGGTATTAAAAGTTTGGCCCGGCCGAACTTAATGTTTTTTACTTGTTTTTATTTGCTGTCATTTTTATACCCTACACCACAAGGTGGTCAGGGTATTATGTCTTTGTGCATTTGTTTGTAACAGGCAGAAGGAAACGAGATAGACCCATAGTTCCTTTTGATGATCTGCATAGAATCACATTCTGAGTCGATTTATGCATGTCCGTCCGTCCGTCTGTCCGTCTGTCCATGTATTTTTGTAAACAAAGTACAGGTCACATTTATTGGCCGATCCAGATGAAATTTTGCAAAGATCTTTTGTTTGGCCCAAGGACGAAACCTATTGAAATTGGAGATAATCGGTCAAAATTTAGATATGGCTCCCATATATATCTTCGTCCGATTTGCCTTTTATTGTGCACCAAACGTGTAATATCGGCCCGAATTGTATGGAATTTTGCATATACACCCAAATTAGGCCCGAAAATATGTATGCCAAATTTTATCGAAATCGGTTCAGATATAGCTATAGCTCCCATATATATTGTTCATCCGATTTGTTATTTTTGTCCACCGCAGCCGTAATATGCACTATGCAACAATAATATTTGGGGAAATATATCAAATACAGCTCAGAAATACATTTGCTAAATTTTATCGAGATCGGTTCAGATTTGGATATAGCTCCCTTATATAACTTCGTCCGATTTACCTTTTATTGTGCACCAAACGTCTAATATTTGTCAAAATTGGATGAAATTTGGCACTTACGACCGAATTGAGTCTAGAAGCTAGTATGTCAAATTTGGTGAAGATCGGTTCAGATATAGCTATAGCTTCCATATATATTATTCATCCGATTTGTTGTATTTCTTACCCAAAACCGTAATATGCACTCCGTAACAACGATATTCAGGGAAATATATCAAATACAGCTCAGAAATATCTTTACCAAATTTTATCGAGATCGGTTCAGATTTGGATATAGCTCCCATATATATTTTCAACCGATTTCAAAATATTTGTGCTTGCTTCTGCATATTTAATCTTTTGAACTTTAAATTATAATTATAATCATAGCGTGTATGATTGAATTCTCCCATAAAAACTTTTAATTGTTATGTGGAGCTCTACTTAATTAGCAAAGTGGTGTAGGGTATCATAAAGTCGGCCCCGCCCGACTTTAGGACTTTCTTTACTGGTTTTTTGTTTAAAGATTTGTGTCACTACTTCCAACTTTTTCAAAAAAATGTTCGATATAGATCCCTAATTCCAACTAAATAAGTTTTAATTTCGCGTTGGATGTACTAAGATCATATAAGCCCTTAAACCGCCCCTCTTTATATATGAGTTTTAGTTGCAATATCTGTAATTTGACTACTTAGGATCTCATTGAATTAAAATTCAAGCGAAACATGTTTTATCTGTTTACATTATGGTTTCTTACTGTTTTGTTTTAAGGTTGTAGAAGGTACTGGACTCATTTTTTATTTAAAACACATTTTTAACTGAATTATTTAAAATTCAGATTTTATAGTTGGTAATGGATTTTTCCTACTGTGGCAGAATATTGTTTATATAGGCCCACGTTTTTTATAGCACCTATTTGTATACCCTCCACCATATACAGTATGGAGGGTATATTAAGTTCGTCATTCCGTTTGTAACTCATCGAAATAATTCTTGATCAGCGTAAAATTGTAAGACGATTTAGCCCTGTCCGTCCGTCCGTCTGTTGTAATATCGCTACAGTCAAAACGAATAAGGATAGAAATCTAAAATTATGCACAGATCTTTCTTTTGTCTGCATGCAGGTCAAGTTCGAAGATATCCCATATAACGATTTGGTCCACGATATCGTACAGCTCCCACACTGAAAGAAAAATTCTTCGTTGTATCAATTAACCGGTTTCATTGACGCAATGAAAAACTACATTAATATAATAAATATTTTGTCCATACAATGAAAACGTACGTTGCTTTAAAATTCAATGAATTTTGGTTTCATTGAAAATATGAAACGGATTTCATTAATGTTACGAAACTACTTATTTTTACAAAATTCAGTAAAAAATGTGAATATGGAAATGATACATAACAACGCTGTCTGATACAAACGAATACGCGACCAAAGTATTTATAATTAGAGGGAAAATTTTAATAGTTGTTATATTTAAATTTGTGCACCAATTTAATGAAGCAGATTAATGAAATGAATGAAATGTTACGATATTGGGTTCACAATAAAAGGCGACAATAAAGATTACCTGCATTTTGTTCATAAAAAAACGTGGGCAGACGGTCAGACTTACTGACATTCATAAACCGACTCAGAATATGATTATATAAAGATCATCCAAAAAGTAGGGTTTATCTCGCGTATTTCTACTTGTTACAAACAAATGCACAACGACAAGTTACCCTCTACCACAGTGTGGTGTAGGTATTAAGAAGTGAAAAACAGCAAAGTTCGGCCGGCCGAACTTTTAATACCCTCCATTATTTTGAAGGATATCGAAAATTTTAAAAAACCCTTCGAAATATACCACTTAAATGAAAACCCTTATATGGGCCTACGAAGATATCGACCTGCAAAAGTATTTTTTATGTCATATGCTGTAGTACGAATTTCGAATTTCAAATACGAAATTTGAAGCAACCCCTTTGAAAAATGTGGACATACGAAAACATGGACCTATATCAACAATGTTCCGCCACATGAGCTAGAACCCATTACGAACTACAAATACCAATTTTTGGACAAATCTGTGGAGAAAAAATCAAATGAAGAATATCATTATATTAATGAACAATTTCGTTAATTTTACGTTAATGAAACTCAATGAAACTTTTTTCATTCAATGACAAATTTCATTGACGGAACGTAGGCATTCATTTATGAAATTAAGCTATTTCTTTCAGTGCATATAACGGTACCACCAATATTCGGTATTTTGGGTATTTTAGTCACATTTTTCAATGCAATTGTCTGAAATTCCACACAAGGAGTTCCTCGTGAGTACTTTACCGCCTGAAAGAGAATTGTCTTAAATTTTACACAAGGAGATCTTTGTGATCTGAAATAGAATTGCCTATGTAGGTCCACGATATCGTATAGCCCTCATATAACAGTACCCACCGATATTCGGTATTTTGATGATTTTAGCCACATTTTTCAATAGAATTGTCTGATATGTGCATATAAAATCTTTAAAATCTGTTACTTTCAGGCGATGTTGCAGTATATATGGAAATTTTCAGGAAAATCTATTCAGCGGTTTTCGAGTCCATAAATTACAAACAAACATACAAACATTTTCCCCTTTTATTACATTATAGCTGAACCCGGTGCGCTTCGCTACCCCTTTTGATTTTATATGCATTCAAAATTTTATTTACGAATATATGTTGGATAAAGAAAAACAAATTTAAAAATTTAAAAAAAAAAAAAAAAAATTGCACTAATTTAATGCGTTAATAAACAAAATCATTACAAAAGCAGTAACATGACATGCATACACGAAGGGTTTGTCCTTTGGATTTATTTATTTCATAGCAAATACCAAGCGTGCAGGAAACTGCAATTTTTTTTAAGTAGAGTGGTTTCCTATCGCAATTAGTGAATTCGAGATAGCAACATACTTCGCCGTAATAAGCGTATTTCAAATAAATTGTTGTGTTGTTTTTCATTGTTAGCCTAAGGCGTTGTGGGTCAATGGTTCTTATTAAAATCATATCCCAATCTGATCCGAAATAAAAAATACTTTTACGCAAAACTCCGCCACATCTTTCATAATTCATTGAAATTGGTGCGTCAAATATGTGAAATCGGCCGAGAATATATATATGGGAGCTATATCCAAATCTTAACTAATTTCCAATTAATTTATCACATTTATTATTATAACCAAATTCCACCACACATTCTGAATTTCATTGGAATCGGTCATATATATCGTGTTTGGTGCATAATATGTATGAAATCGGCCGAAATATATATGTTAGCTATATCCAAACCTCAACTGATTTCAATATAATTTGGCAATTTTTGCTGGTGCAAGATTTTGTCTCTCTCGCTTTGGGTGCATCAAATATGTGAAATCGGCTGAATATATATTTGGGAGCTATAATCACATCTGAGCGTATTTGAATATAATTTGTCAAATTTATTTTTGTACCAAATTTAGCCACTCATGCCGAATTTCGTTAGAATCGGAAATACGTATCGTGTTTTGTGCATCAAATATGTGAAATCGGCGGAAAATATATATGGGAGCTATATCGAAATCTGAACCGATTTTAATATAATTTGACAAATTTATTTTCTAATCAAAATCCCGTTACATATTCCAAATTTCTTTGGAATCGAACATACATATCGTGTATGGTGCATAAAATACATGAAATCGGTCGAAAATATATATGAGAGCTATATCCAAATCTGAACCGATTTTAATATAATTTGACAAATGTATATTTGTTTTAATTTCCGCTACTCATTCCAAATTTCATTGAAATTAGAGATACATAGCGTGTTTGGTGCATCAAATACATGAAATCGGTCGAAAATATATATGGGAGCTATATCCAAATCTGAACCGATTTCAATTTAATTTGACAAATTCATTTTGGCTCCCAATTCCGTTACTTATTTTAAATTTCATTACAATTGGAAATACATGTCGTGTTTGGTCCACCAAATACATGAAATCGGCCGAAAATTTATATGGGAGCTATATCCAAATCTGAACCGATTTCAATATAATTTGACAAATTTATTTTCGGATTAAGTCCCGTCACACATTCCAAATTTCATTGGAATCGAACATTCATATTGTGTTTGAGGCATCAAATGAACGAAATCGGTCGAAAATATATATGGGAGCTATATCCAAATCTGAACCGATTACAATATAATTTGGCAAACTTATTTTTGTTCCAAATTCCGTTACGTATTCCAAATTTGGAGACTGTATCTTCAACCAATCAATAGATATGTGCATATAAAATCTAAATTTTTGGGAGGTACCTCCGATTCTGATGCTATATCTCCAGTTCCAAGTGGAAATTCAAAAATGTATATAGCCTATGTTACTTTCAGGCGATGTTGCAGTATATATGGAAATTTTCAGGAAAATCTATTCAGCGGTTTTCAAGTCCATAAATTACAAACAAACAAACATACACCACAAATGTATGTTACCGAAATACGTCAAGCTTACGTAAGATAAAACTTAACTTTCTTTTTTTAGGTTTAAACAATAACAAACTTTTTAATACTTGAATTTGGAAAAGGTATTTCGCTAAAATTGGAAAAATACCAAATAAAGAAAAATATCGTTATATGAGGGCTATCGGAAAACATGAACCAATGTGGACAATATTTTGCCACAGAAGGTTGAACCCTGTGTGTATAAGCTGTGACTACCGATCTTCATTTCAATTTATATACTAAATCATTAACTTATATGGACTATGTTCTGCCACAGTAGGTAGAACTCTTTAAGAACTCCAAAATTTCAAGTTTAAAACCATTCCGCTGGAAAATGAGGCTAAAATTATCAAAACATCGAATATGGGGAGGTACAATTATATGGGGGCTATAGGATAACTTGGATCTATATGGAGAGTGTCCTTCCATAAAGATATGTCTGTCCGGACGGTCATGGTTAAATCAACTTAGAATTTTACGCTGATAAAGAATAAATAAAATAAAAGGAATAACGAACTTAGTATACCCCTCATACTATATATGTGGAGGGTATAAAAAATATATAAGAAGTAGCAGGCGACGATTTACTAATTGTCGTAAAAGATTGATAGTAATACTTTACAATCATAATGCCGATTAATCAGAGGCTACAAATCAAACTGCTATTTTATCTCGACGCTATTAAACGAGAAGCATTTACACTACAGGTTTTCTCTCGGTGTTTTTATATCTCTTCAACTTTTATTTCACATCCTTGCTGATTTCATACCCAGCATACATATGGATAGTGTAGTAGTTGGTGGGTACCTTTTTTGAAACTTTGCCTCATTTTTTAGTATTCCTTACATGTGCAAACTCAATTGAAGCGAAAATGTAAGTTAATAAGTTTTTGTTTCCTTCATTTTTATGCCTAATGAGTGACAGTGGAAACCAACAGACAATGATATCTACTGTCATACCGCTAGATGTTGCTAGCATGTAAGATATCAGTCATGGCAGGCAGGTACGGCTCACATATCCACTCACCCATACATATGCGGTATATGTCACTGGGTTTGAATGTGCTGAAATTAGAGTTTGATAGTGGATTGGATTGCGGATTCAGTTGCTCACAGCATAATATAGTTTTAAATTAGTTTAACATCTTAATTATAGGTTTTGTGAAATAATACCGACCAAACTTTCTCGATATTATAACAATAGCAACAAAAACATGTTTCGCTAAATGAGTTTTGATATTGGCATAGAAATACTAAGATCCGATAAATAATAATGGTGCTTTAGAAATTAAAAAAGTAGATGTGAAAAATAATTCGTAATATTAGTATTATTATATCTTTGCTAATTTCCAAAACTAAATCTTCTATAGGGTTGTAATTTATGACTTCAATGCGTAGACTGATATATCTATATGGATACTTAAAATTTTGCTGATAAATTGTATAATATTGGTAGAATATCGTCCACGCTCGCCAACGGTTCCTACAGACATTTATATTTCTAGGCAGAGAAAGAAAGACACTTGTTTACTTTAATATACGTTTTATTTCTGAGGCATTTACAATTTACTTATTCTAAGTTTAACTTATCCTGTAGTTATCATAGGGATTAGCAATGGTTCTTCGATTCGGGACCTGGGTAAGCATTCGAGTCACGGGGCACGGAAGCAGGGGGTTGGTATTCTAGAGGCGTGGAAAAGTACTCCAGTCTTCCGGATTCCGGATGATACAGGGCTACCGGATGGTTTTTTTATGTTAGAGAACTTAATAAATACTTAAGAAGGACTTACGAGGAAGAGCAAGGCTGCGTCTACAGGAGAATCAATATGTATTACTATGGGAAAATTGGAAGCTACCTTAATATGTACTCCGGAAAGATCAAAAAGGATATGCGAAACTAGGATGAAATATACCTTAAAAAGTACTAAAACAATATCTAAAATAATAGCAAGTGACCTTACAGGGTAGGACAAAAAAACTGCAGCAAAGTCAAAAGCCATAATTTGTACATTTTTTTGATTTTATTGAATGAAAGCAAAAATGTCGGAAATAGCATCAAATTTTAGAATAAGTTTAGACATTTTAATATTGGTCACCTTTGGCACGAATTATGATCATCAAACGGACAATGAAGCCGTCAAACGCTGCCCAAATGTTACTCTGCGGTATTTTGGCCCACTCCCGGCGAAGCGCTTGATTGAGGTGTTCGACACTTTGGTATTTTTTATAAACAACCTTGCTTTCTAAAATACTCAAGACACAATAGTCCAACGGATTAGTATCCGGAGATTTTGGTGGCCATTGTGCGCTGGAAATGAAGCGAGGAACCTCATTTTGTAACCATTTTTGGGTGGCGCGTGCTGACGGTCGATTAATAAGAGCGGAAAGCAACCATCGGCTGTAATGGCGGCCCGCACCATCACCATGGCCGGCGCTTGAGTTCTGGTGGCCAACCGAAGGTGCACATTTTCAGCTGACCTCTTTGACAAGTCAACACGATCATTTTTTTTATACCGTCCACCAAAAAAGTATGGACGGTATATTAAGTTCGTCATTCCGTTTGTAACTCATCGAAATAATCATTTTAGACTCAACAAAGTATATATATTCTTGATCAGCGTAAAATTCTAAGACGATTTAGCCCTGTCCGTCCGTCTGTCCGTCTGTTGTAATCACGCTACAATCTAAACGAATTAAGATAGGAAGCTAAAATTTTCACAGATCTCTCTTTTGTCTGCAGGCAGGTCAAGTTCGAAGATGGGCTATATCGGTCCACGATATCGTATAGCCCCCATATTACGGTACCCCCGATATTTGGTATTTTGATGATTTCTTCCACATTTTTCATCGGAATTGTCTGGAATTCTACAAAGGGAGTCCCTTGTGGGCATTTTACCCCCTCAAAAAGAATTGTCTATATAGGTCCACGGTGTCGTATATCCGCCATATAACTGTACCCCCGATATTCGGTATTTTGATGATGTTAGCCACACTTTTCAATGGAATTGTCTTAAAATCCACACAAGTAGTTCCTTGTGAGTACTTCACCCCCTGAGAGAGAATTTTTAAACAGGTCCACGATATCGTATATCCCCCATATAACGGTACCCCCCGATATTCGGTATTTTTTTGATTTTACCCACATTTTTCATCGGAATTGTCTGAAAATCCACACAAGGAGTTCCTTGTGGGTATTTTATACCTCGGCAGAGAATTATCTATATAGGTCCACGATATCGTATAGCCCTCATATAACGGTACATTTTTCAACGGAATGGTCACAAGGGGTTCTTTGTACACAAGGGGTTCTTTGTGAGCACTTTGTCCCCCGACAGAGATTTCTCTACATAGGTTAACGATAACGTATAGCTCCCATATAACGGTACCCCGCGATATTCGGTATTTTGATGATTTGAGCCACATTTTCCAATCTGTTGTCTGAAAATCCACACACGGAGTTCTTTGTGAGCACCTTACCCCTGAAACGGAATTGTCTATATAGGTCCGCAATATAGTATATCCCCCATATAACGGTACTCCCCTATATTCGGTATTTTGATGATTTTAGCCACTTTTTCCAATGGAATTATCTGAAAATCCAAACAAGGAGTTCTTTGTGAGTACTTTACACCCAGACATAGATTTGTCTTTATAGGTCCACAATATCGTATATCCCCCCATATATCGGCACCTTCCTTCATTAGATATTTTAAAGATTTTAAAAGAATTTTTAATGGATTTAATTTGTTTTTTAATTTTTTTAATTCGTTCTAAATGGTGGAGGGTATTCAAAGTTCGGCCCGGCCGAACTTACTGCTTTTTTTACTTGTTTTGTTTACAAACTGCTGGTCACCGAATGTTTTCTGGTCAAAGAAAACCAAATTCGGCAGTTCGCCACCTTCGGCCTAGCGAAGCAACTCTTTATTTCTCTTTAGTCTATTTTCTTTCTGTTGCGGTGTAAGTTCATGCACTTTTTGGAATTTCAATGGCTTTACCCCGAGCTCATTATTCAATATTTGCCGAATGGAATCTTGCGATATGTTAAGCTCACAAGCCATTTTTCGGCCACTGCGACACGAGTTTCGATCAAGTCGTTTCTATACTTTTCGAACCATTTCTGCTGATGTTGCTGGTTTCTTCTGTCCATTTTCTTGACGTCGGGCTACGATACCAGTATCACGGTAACGAGCGATGGCACGAAAAACAAAAGATTTATACCAGACACAAAAGATTTATTCACTGTTAAATGGAGAAATCCTCTAACGATAGCCTCATGTGGTTTTTTAGTCAAATATAAAGAAATCACACTTTCACGCTTGTATTCCATCACGAATAACTTTTTTTCTGGAAAATTCTCACCAAAATGCTTTTGTACGCTTGTAAACAATATAATGAGCTGTCACTGGAATAATTGTAACAGCTGTGGGACGAGTGGCTTAGAAATGACAGCATTTTGAAGTTGGCTGCAGCCAGATCTACACGAATAATGCAGTAATTCAAGTGACTGGAAGGATTTTCGCGGCAACCTGTACGACCTTCGCCTCCTCGTGGAGATGATCGACAGGTAAAATGAGTAGGCATCCAGCAGCCGTTCAAAGATCATCATTCGGACAGAATTAAATATTTTTCCATTGGGACGGGACCATAAATTATGATGATGTACATGTCATGAAAGTATTGGAGATTTAAAAAAAAGTTGAGAGTGTCTTCTGCCGGCCACAATAATCAAGAATAGTTTGTTTCTATTCCTTGATAGCAGAATTTGAAAGAAATTCGAAAGTGTCTTCTGCCGGCCACAACGACCCGTATGTTTAACTTATTTGCCATTTCAATACACACATACAGGAAAAACCCGATAAGTACCTACTGCAAATAAATACTGCACTTTTACTTATCACCATCTGCAAACGTCCACTTTTTAGGGATTGTTTTTTTATGTGTTAATAATACTGTTAACAACATTATATATGAATATATGATGACGAAGCTCCCAACTCCCTTCAACAAATTAATTTAATTTTCACCAAATTTTCTAATCAACGTCACATTTTGTTTTAAATTTTGTGATTACCATGGCTATTGCAACTTTCGTGTTTGTATTATTTCATTTTTCCAATGAATTTGAATAAAACATTAAACATCTGCCAACGCTATTTTCATGAGCAAAATACCAATTAGGAAATTTTTCATAATTGTCTAAAACATTTTGCACATGGATGGAGTTAAGTCTTTAATGGCAGAACGTTCTCACTTGTCGCTGGGAATGCATGCATTAATTAGTCCATGTTAACATTGTCAGAAATTGTTGAGGCGAATTTACGCTTCTAAAAAGTTGAGATAATGCATAAATGTAAAATGGTTACCCCATCTACCAGGAGCTGCAGAGCTCCCCACTTAACTTTTCCTATCTGTGATTCGAAATAATTTATGACACATTTGATAAAACACGACTAAGATACTTACAGTAATAATGACAAATACATGACATGTTGCACAGGAGCTTAGTTTCATGCAAGTGTCTCGTAGAAATGCTCACATGACATAAGCATTGCCCATGATTTGCATGGCGGGAATGAGGAGTGTATAATGTATGAGTTGTTGAAAAAATAATCCGATTTAATATTTCCTAAAAGCAATGAAACATTGAGATGTTGATTTTTTTAAATGTTGCATACTACATTTTTAAATAATAAAGACAAGAATGGGAAAGAGATGTGATTTAAGAAATCGTTTAGAAATTTAACTATATTTATCACACGACTGATATCTGGAAATACTTCATAGTACCATAGTACGAAATTTTTTACTTTTAATCCCATAAAATTATATTTTTGTCAAATCTGTGCATTTGAATCGGGCGTAACTATACACCTTTTTATACCCTCCACCATAGCATGGAAGTTATATTAAGTTTATCATTCCGTTTGTAACACCTCAAAATATACATTTTAGACCCCACAAAGTATATATATTCTTAATCAGCATAATATTCTATGTCGATTTTGCGATGTCTGTCCGCATATCCGTCTCTCCGTCTGTGGAAATCACAATACAATATTCTTTGAAATTTGGAATATGATGTTCGTAATAGATCCTACAGCCACTAAAAAGAGATTGTCTGTGGAGGTCCACGTCCTCGTATAGCCCCCATATATCGGTACCTTCCGATATTTGGTATTTTGATGATTTTAGCGACATTATTCATCGGAATTGTTTCAAATTTGAATTTGAAGTTCGTAATGGATACTGCAGCCTCAGGCAGAAACTTGTCTGGGCAGGTCCATATTTTGGTATAGCCCCCATATAATAATACCTCCCAATATTCATGATTTTAGCTACATTATTCACCGATTTTTTTTTTAAGTTTGGAAAATATCAGCAGGAAGTGCATATATCCTCTGAAAACATGGATTGCAATATTAAAACTAATTTGGTTGGAAAATGCATATGAATATTTCAAGATATTTAAACTCAGAGATTCTGTTTTATGGGGGCTCCATCAAATAGTGGGATTACAAAATTTTGAAAATTTCTCATGAGAAAAGAAACTCCACCATTTAGAAAAAAACTTGAAAAATCTCAAAAATTTTTAAAATTTTAACCTTCTATCTCAATTTGTTCAGAATATAGCGTAATAACAACATACAGTCGGACATTGCTAAATCGGCTATCATAAGTGTTTCGAGGAGTTACAAACGGAATGACAAAGGTACTATACCCTCCATAGGTTACTATACCTTTCCATATTGAAATTGGCGAGAATCGGTTCAAATTTAGATATAGCTCTCATACATATCTTCAACCGATTAAATGACCTGAATTGTGGCCCATCCGACCGAATTCAGTGTAGGAGCAAGTATGACAAATTTAGTAAAAAATCAGTTGAGATATATATATATATATATATATATATATATATATATATATATATATATATATATATATCTGATTTGGTGTTTTAAGTCCCTCACATGTGTAATATGTCTTCGATACCGGGCATCAGATACTGCTCGAAAATACTTGTGCCAAATTTATCGAGATAGGATCAGAATATCTATTTCTTTTTTAAATAAAAAAAATATTTTAAAAAATCCACATTTTAAGGACCTGTCATATATTAACAAAAATATTTAAAAAATATATATATATCTATATATCTATATATATATATATATATATATATATATATATATATATATATATATATATATATATATATATATATATATATATATATATACATATATATATATATATATGGTGTTTTAAGTCCCTCACATTTGTAATATGTCTTCGATACCGGGCATCAGATACTGCTCGAAAATACTTGTGCCAAATTTATCGAGATAGGATCAGAATATCTATTTCTTTTTTAAATAATAATAAAATAAAAAATATTTTAAAAAATCCACATTTTAAGGACCTGTAATATATTAACAAAAATATTTAAAAAATGTTGTTTTGAATACCTTGAAATACTTTTTAAAATTAATGTTGATATATTCACGTTAAAAGACTTTGGTATACATTTAAAAATAAAATTTAAAAATCTATATTTAAAAGGCTTGAAATAATTTAAAAAAAAATCATGTTAAGGACTTGAAATAATTTTGAAACAATTTTAAAGAGCTATGTTTTTTCTTAAATTGTTTAAATCTATTTTTAAAGACCATTTAAAATTCCTAATCCATGTTGGGGGCCTTGGATATTTAAAATATATATATAAAAAACCTACGTTTTTAAAATCTACTTTTAATGGCCCAAAATTTCCATTAACACAAAACAGTCCGAACCTATCACGACGCAATATTTATATCATATTTAATTAGGTCCGATACGAAATGGCCAATTCCTTCGGAACCAACTGCATAAAGTGTTAAACATTTTAATAATTATAACAGAAGTCAAAATATTTTTAAATAATCGAACATTGGCTGAGGGTATACATCTGTCGGTAAAACCGACCGATACTTTTTACTTGTTTAATATAATCCTTATCAAAGTCATATCATGCACTATACAGCAATGTTATTTAGTTCAAAGTTGTTACGATCTATTTCACATAAATTCATACTGAGGCCCTGCCCCACTTTTGACCTTTCCTTACTGTTTTTTTTTTTTATAAATTACCCATTTTGGGAATAAAGTGATAAATATTGGATTTAATTGGATGCGGATTTAACTTTTAAAGAGTTAGTTGACTTATTAGAGATTATAATTGCTGTTAATACGTACGTTGTTTTTGACTTGCCTTATAACATTACATTATTTCTATCCAATTTAGGCTTGTCAGTGTATTCAAACAGTCAAATTAATAATAACTTACTTTAAGGCATAATACTGTCTACATACTTACATGCCTACATACATACATACATGCGAAATATGTGTGCACAAGTTAATGAAATTAAAATAATCCCAACGGCATACAAATATACGACAATGCAATCCAATGTGCCGAAGTAAATCCCTGCCAATAGTATTGTTAATGTTAATAATTGTGTCGATGACGCTCTCATTTGCGCCTATGGCCAGCCATCCAGCCAACCAACCAGCCATTCGCTTGTGCGGAAATAATGTTGTATTATCACATTCTTATCAAAACATAAACAACAGTCCATGTGATAATTGTATGTATAAGCATCACTACTGCTACAACATACACATGTGTGTATGTGCACACATGCATGTACACATTATGTATTTGCACAGATGCAGACGGCCAAACACTCATAAACATTTACATGCTCCAGGATACATAACAATAATAAAAAGGATCGAATTGGCAGGGCACAATGGACGGCCACAGCATTGTCATGTTCCATTAGCAAACATTAGCTGCCAATTAGTGGTACATTAAAAATTGCTTTAAAATAAATTACCAACATAAACAAACATGATGTTCAATTGGTCGGAACGATGAATCGGCGTGCAGCGATGGTCATTGCGGATAGCCATCCTAACTGATTTCGCGGAAAGGTGACAATAGAATAAAGGTGTAATATATATTAGTGTGACCTTTGTATTGCACACGATCGTGTACTAATATTTATGGATATATTTGAAAACACTTCGAGAGTTAATCTTACAGATTGGAACAAATTGTAAAATTAAACAGTGTCCTACGACAAAAGATGCATCTTAATGAATGTTTATACAATGCAACACTATGTGTTGGGGGTATTATTTGTTTATATGGTTTCCGACATAGGAAAATATATATGGATCTTACTATCTCGCCGAGCTGAATCGATTTAGCTATGTATGTCCGTCTGTTCATATTAACTTTTAATCACGCTACAGGTCGCAATTATGGCCTAATCCTCACGAAATTAAAAATGGAGGTGAAGTTAGGGTCAGAATAGAACCCTATTGTTTTTGGAGATGATCGCATAATATTTAGGGGTTGAAATGGACCAAAAACTGAAAAATTTCCTGATTTTGTAGTCGCTCTACTGGTCGCTACTATCGACCAATCAACGCGGAAGTCAGCATTGGGCCAGAGCTTAGGGCTGGGCAGAAGCCTTTCAATTTTAGTGGTCATCAGGTAATATTTAGTGGGTGAAATAGGCCACTAAACCGTGAATATTTTTAACACCGACCAAATTACATTAGAAGGTCCCGTCTGACCATTACAGTGATGTTAATTGCCAAGATATCGGATTTGTAACAATATATGAAAAAAAAAAAATATAGATCTTAGTTATTCTGCTTATAAGTTAAGTACCGCTGGACTAATTTTCACAATTCTCAGCAATTTTTTGTTACATTTTTTTAATTTTTCTCATATTTTTTTATCGCTTGCGATTTTTTAAATTTGACTAACAATTTTAAATTGTATATTTTGTAATTTGTTTACACCCTACAACACTATGTTTTGAGGGTATTATATAAAGGTCGAAATTATAGTGCGATGTTCACGAAATTTTGCATAGGGTTAGGATCAAAACTAAAGTCTTTTGTATTTGAGGATGTAGATGCAGAAAATGGACCAAAAATTAAAATTTTTGATTTTGCTGTCGCTCTACAGTAAAAACCAATCGACACAGAATTTTGCATGAGAAGAGAGTTAAGTACAGCGAAGAAGTCTAGCATTTTGAATTACCATTGGATTATATTTAGCTGTAAAATGGACCACAAGTTTCATGTGAAATTGTTTTGAATACCTAACAACACGACGAATTGCGTAAATATTGGACAAATGCCCCCGAGCTCTATGGCATCACATCAAAAACGAAATCTACCAAAATGAATTTGGACACAAGAAGCCTTTTAACTTATTGTAGTGTTGTAGGGTATCACATGGTCGGCCCGCACGACATATTGCTACTTGTTTTATTATTTGTTTTATGAGGTCTATTCGCCTAAGGCATTGGTTCGAATATATGTTTTATTACACCTTCCACCATATAGTATGGTGTAAAGGAAAATATAATGTCTTTCAGCTTATCGTTTGTAAAACTAGATTTTTACGATTGTTTTTAGTTACATATCTTTTAAAGAATAATTTAATCTTTGAAGAATAAAATG
Source organism: Musca domestica (assembly GCF_030504385.1). Lineage (NCBI taxonomy): Eukaryota > Metazoa > Arthropoda > Insecta > Diptera > Muscidae > Musca > Musca domestica. The sequence continues at coordinate 15,196,593 of NW_026712328.1, read as the reverse complement.
AAAATGGGTTCAGATGTAGCTATAGCTCCCATATATATTTTTTATCCGATTTGGGGTTTAAAATCCCTCACAAGCGCAATATGCATTCCACAACAATGATTTATGGTACCAGTTATGAGAAACAGCTCTAAAATAAGTGTATCAAATTTTATCAAGATCGATTCAGATTTGGATATAACTTCCATATATATCCTCAACCGATTTCGGGTTAATTGTGCACCGAATAGCCAATATCAGTCCAACTGACCTGAATTTTACCATATCAGATCGAGTTCAGTCTAGAAGCAAGTACATTAAATTTGAAAATCGATTCAGATATAGCTATAGATCCAATATATATGTTTCATCCGATTTGGTGTTGAAGTCCCTCAAATTCGTAGTATGCATTCGACAACAATGATATTTGGTACCAGATTTCTTATAAACCTCGGAAATACCTTTGGCAAATTTTATCGAGAACGGCTAAGATTTGGATATAGCTTTCATATATATCCTTAGTCCGATTTTTGGTATTTGGTAGCACTACTTCTGGCAGTTATGTGCTGAATCTGAGTATTGTGATATTGGTCAATTTTATAAATTGTTGTTTGAAGTTTTACTCTCAACAAAAAAGTCAAAATATTAAATTATATCCAGATGTCGCCTTAATCTGTAAAATACATCAAGAAGTAAACCAATTTTGCCAGTTTTATTTACGTACCTCTCGGAAATCAAATTGCAAATTTACAGAGAAATTGCTTAAAAAATCGATATACTTTATTTTTACTGTCTTACAACATGCGTCCTCACCATACATTTGTGCAAAATTATCGCTATAAAGAGGGCCATTTGAAAAAATGTTTTTAAAATAACTAAATATTTGGATATTTTTGATTATTTTCATAGGTTGGATAAATTGTAAAATAAACCAAAAACAAATAAAAAACATTAAGTTCGTCCGGGCTGAACTTTTAATACCCTCCACCTTAGGGTAAAGGAAACATTTGTAAATAAAAGTATCTGCATTCAAGCGTGTTTCACTTTAAACTTCATATACCAGTAAGACCTTTTGCATAATGCAGTTTAACATATCAAAAAACCTTATAGTGAGCGAACCCGTTATATGGGGCCATATCAAAACGGGAACCTCTATAGACAATTTTATTTTCCAAGGATTGTCATCTATCAAATCTTCTAATACCAAATTTGATACAATTATGTGGGTAAATGTGACTAGGATTATAAAAATACCGAATATCGGTGGGTATACTAACTTTTATCAAAATATCGCATGTCGGCATGTACCCTTATATGGGGGCTATACCAAAACGTGGTATACATACAATGTTTCGCTACACGAGCTAAAACCATTATGACCCACAAATACCAATTTTTAGACAAATTCGTGGGAAAATGTGGGAAAAATTATCAAAATACCGAATATCGAGAGGTACCATTATATGGGGGCTGTACCATAACGTGGACCTATATTTACAATGTTTCGCCACGCAAGCTAGAACCCATTATGACCTACAGTTACCAGTTTTAGGACAAGTATCGGATGCTTATTTTGCGTTTTATTACCTTTGTCGTCATTCCAAATGTTGACCCCTTTGTCGGAACGTACCTGAAGAATCGATATCTACCAGATCTTTTGTTAGTATAAATATTGGGATGTATGAAAGAGAATCGAACTTGAAAAAAAAATAAATTGGTACATGATGCAATGGGTCGATATTGTCCATTTTTGTACCTGATCTGAAATATTGGAACTAACAAAGCTTGCACAAAATTGGACAGTCCTCTCTTTTTCTATACAGGAAACTATTTTCTCTGAAAAGGTTGACCTTTTGGAAGTTTTGCACTTCATTCAATATCCACATTTTTTGTGCGTATTACATTAATCCGCAGTTGCCTTTTTTGCAGAAATATTTATAGATAATTAATTGGTTTTGAAGGTTATGAAGGAGTTCTTCTTCAATGAGAACAAATTAATCTATTTTCCATAGTTTTAAAACGTCTTCTTGGTAGTGCGAAACACGTTTGTTAAAAAATAAACTATTTAATTAAATCCAGTTAACTTAAACCCGAGGGCACACATCCGCCCGCCGGTGCAATACAATTATCGTATATCACACAATTCCAGATCTGAATGTTCAATGGGCCATACGGGAAATTGTAAAGCGTCAATATGAACAAATAACTACAAATTAATATAAATAACTGCAAAATAAATAATCGTTAACAAAACAACAGCAGCAACAACAACAACTCGGGCAGCACATTAAACATATCATGGATATGTAAACAAAGGCCAAATGCATGGCGTTTATGTGTGCTTTTTGTTTTTGTTGTTTGTTTAAAACACATGAAAATGTCACGCTCATTGGAAATGATGCCAGCGAGTATTCATTCCAAGGTGGCTGCCACCAGAACTTTTTCCTTGTTTTATTTTTTCTTTTTGTCTGTTTTATGTCATTATCCATTGATGTTGTTCCATTGTAATGGTCGTGTATTTCATTCCATACAAATGCGGTAATAAATTTTAACGAAAATGTGACTAAATGAAATTAATTACAAATAATTACATTGCTGTTAAATTGTCAGGCCGGCGCTAATGCTCTTTTCACTTGATGTCATTGTAGGTGTAATTAATATCACAGCACTTCGTGGTAGCTGCGGGTGGAACCATATGTGTTGAGGTTCGAATAACTTGAAAAGTCATCATCGAAAGTCAGCAACATAATATTGTGGTGGCACAAAAACCTGGTCTTATCTGACGTAAAATGATGATGGTTTGACAAATATATAAAAAAATTTATCAATCTGGAAAACATATGGTCATGGAATCATTATGAGTTTACATTGACCCAATAATTTTGAAAATCCCCTTTATTAGGGGACAACGATTCGTTTTTTTTTTCAACAGCACCTGAAGAGTGTATAATAAGTTGGTGTATGTTCGAAGTTTGTAAATGAACGAAATAATGGGTTTTGAGCTATATTTTGGTGCTTAATTCGGATTTAGCTCTGTCCGTCCGGTGCCCATGGAATTCTTGAATAGGAGGATATTTTTTGTGTACATTCTAAAACAAATACAGCACTGTAGTACATGGTATAATGTCATTGCATTATACATTGCTGGTGGGATAATATCCTTTCAAATTTTGGTGAAATATGAATCTGAATGATACATACTTATTAACTACAGGTCTCATTGAATGGAAGTTATATGAAGTAGTGAACTTATATTTGCAACATTTCAAAAAAAAATACATTTAAAAACCAGAAAAAAATACGGTTCCCAGAAGCATATAGAACACCTAAATTTGGCCGATGTAGCCCACTTTCAATACCAATTATCAGGGGATATAAATTGGTACAGTAAGATGAAAAAACTGCAACAAACTTCAAACTGCTGTCATTTCTAAGCCTCTCATTTGACAGGAGTTAAAATTTTTCCAGCGACAGCTTATTATATTGCTTACAAGCGTACAAAAGCATTTTTGTGAGAGTTTTCCAGAAAAAAAGTTATTCGTGATGGAATGCAAGCGTGATAGTGGAATTTCTTAATATTTGGCTGGATAACCACAAGTGGCTAATCATTAGAGCATAAACAATTTTCTGCCATAGGCTGTAGCATCCATTACGAACTTTAAATACGCATCTCAAACAATTTCGGTGGGTATTGTACCTAAACTCGTCAAAAAAAAAAAAAAAATATCGAATATAGGGAGGTACTGGAATGTGGGGCCTATACGAATACCTGGACCTGCGTAGACAATTTTCTGCCACAGACTGGAATTCCCATTACGAGCTCTTAATACGTAATTTGAAACGATTCCGGTGAATAATGACGCTAAAACTATCAAAATACCGAATATAGGGAGGTACCGTTATAACGTGTGTACAAAATTTTAGTCTTCTATCTCAATTCGTTCAAAAGATAGCGTGATTACAACAGACAGACAGACGGACATGGCTAAATCGACTTAGAATTTTACGCTGATCAAGAATACATATACTTTGTTGGGTCTGACATAAGTATTTCGAGGAGTTACAAACGGAATGACAAAGTTTATACACCCTCCATAGTATGACGGAGGGTATAAAAATGATCGTGTTTACTTGCCAAAGAGACAGCTGGAAATGTGCAGCATCGGTTGGCCACGAGAACTCAAGCGCCGGCCATGGTGATGATGTGGGCGCCATAACAGCCGATGGTCGCGCTCTGCTTGTATTAATCGAACGTGGCATTAGAATAAATGCCGAATATTATGGGGAAAATATTCTGGAGGGTGTATTAAAGTCTTGGGCACGCAAACATTTTGGCCGCAGACCTTGGACATACCAACAGGACTCAGCACCATCGCACTCAGCACGCGCCACCCAAAAATGGTCTTCATAGAATCACTTCCTGAGTCGACTTATGCATGCCTGTCCGTCTTTCCATGTATTTTTGTAAAAAAAATGCAGATCGCAGTTATTGTCCTTTTGAGATGAAATGTTCCACAAATCATTTGATTGTTTGCCCAAGGACGAACTCTGTTGCAATTGGTGATAATCGGTCTAAATTTTAATATAGCCCCCATATATATCTTCGTCCAATTTCAGTTTTTGTGTGCGCCCAATGTGTGATATTCATCCAAATATGATGTGTTTAAGCACATACGATTGAATTCAGCCGTGGAACAAGTAATTCAAATATGGTGAAAATCGATTCAGATATAGCATCCGATTTGGTGCTACAGTCCCTCACATGCGTAAAACACAGGAATGGTATTTGGTACTAAATATCAGATACAGCTCAGAAATACCTATGCCAAATTCTATCGATATCAGTTCGGATTTGGATATAGCTCACCATACATATACTATCATCCACAATTTGATAGATTTTTTCTCATTCAACTAAATTTTCCCTTTTGTGGAACTCGGTTCCGATATATTTTAATATAATCCTTCTCGAATTGATATTATGCAATCTATAGCAATATTATTAGGTAATATTAGAGGTAAAAATGCATTAGCCAAAACTGATGAAAATTGATTCAGAATTGGGAGAGATATATTAGTTCCTTCTTATTTGCAATAGGGTTATTTGGTCGCAATTTGTTCAAGTGGCAACCGTTTTTATCTTTAATAAACAATTATTACTTTAGGCTTGTAGTCCTTACTCCAAATAACGTCAATTTTTATGTGAAACCAATAAGCAATAAAACATTATGAAAATTAATTTTAAACTGAATGACAGTCCCACTCAATTGTCCTTATAACACTCACGAAAGTTGCTATCAATAGCTATTCTACACATAACTGGAGCTGTCTATAGCGATACGAAAGTGCATAGATATAGCTGGAAAATTGCAAACAAAAGTGCAAAAGTTTACTAATTAAAAATTGTATCCAACTGCGACGAAGTACTACACTCACATCTAAAAGTTTGCGCTATTTTATCATTCGCTCAACATCAGCAGCAAAAACAGTACCAACAGCAGCAGCGGCAATCGCACAAAAAAAAAAAAAAAAACACAACAGCAAAATGTACACAACCGTTTGAAACAAAGAAATTTATTTAGTCTTGTTCACTTTTTTTTTTTTTTTTGACAACATGAAAAATGTGCTTTTTCACGAACTTAAAATTATACAACTTTAGAGTGTGATGAACAAAATAAAAACAAAAGCGACCGACACAGTCACACGCACACGTTGATGAGCAGCATACATAGACATCCATACACATGTACGAACATAAATGCTAGTTATATGCATAACTTGTTTAAAGCTTTGGCATAAATATAGTCAATTAAAAGTTTTAACAGTAAGTTGATGTTGTTAGCAAGAGCATCCACAACAGAACAGTAACTTTGTACTTTTTCCTAGACAACTGTATTAATGTTATTCGAACAAAAAGATTAAAAAAAAAAACAAAAACTTCATTTTATGTGGGTGCAGAAAGAAGCGGGGCGAAATGTTAATAAAATAATGAAAATGTATTAGCATTTATATTTGGGGACATTATTAGCATGTATGTACATTGCAGGGATTCATACACGTGGTAGAATTTTCTGGGAATATTCTGGGTTAAAATAGAGTAAAGTGAAAACAGGACCATTTCATACTTGGACACATCTGCCCACAGTGTTTAATTTGAATGTTATGATTGTTGTAAAATTCGGCATACCTTTCCCGATATAATGATACTGTGAACCAACAATTTTGATTGCGGAACTTCCTTTCGGATTTAAAAAGTCTTGGTGAGTATATTATACAATATGAGAGGTCTTGGTGAGTATATTATACAAGGGGACATTGGGAAAGTTTTGTGGGTTAAAAGCGACTACCGAAATATCGCGTTCTTGTTTGTAAGAACCGTACTTACAATTTTCTGAGCAAAATTTTTAAAACCAGTCACCTGGCTACGGAGGATATATATAATATGGTATAGCCAAAATTTGTCTCATCAAAATAACGGTTTTGGACTTTAAGTCTCTTTGCACGAAATCTGCGTCTATTCCGACAATAAGTTTCGGATGAAATATCCGATTTCATTAAAATGTGCATATCGTAATTTTTCTACCAAATTTAGATCAAGTTCGGATATGTACAAAAAGATCAACATTTTGAATAAATTATACTGTTATATCATGCGGAAATAGTTCTCAGACTTCGTATATCTCAATATTTCTACAACAAAAGTTCAATATTTTCCAATAAAACACTAAACATTGTCCATATTAGTCCACGGTTTCTATATAAAGGTACAGACCGATATTCGGTGTTTTGATGATGCAAGTCATATTTGCTACGGAATTCTCGAAATAATGTCACATAGTCTTCCAAAAGTTTTAACTTGGCTCTTGACCGAAACCATGAGGTCATGCAAATCTTCGTAGCATTTGCTCTATTTGTACGCCCTATGTCGTGTTAACAAGTGTTCAAAACAATATTTAAAAATTAAGATTCCTCTATGATTGCCTGATTCTCCCATATTTGGTTATATTCGTCAACGCAATCAGCATCAATGTAACGGTCATATTGGTTTCCCACATAGGAATGTATATATGGATATTTTTATCTCGCCGAGTTGGGGCAATCTAGCTATGTATGTCCGTCCGTCCGTCTGTCCATGTTAATTTGTAATCACTCTACAGGTCGCAATTATGAACCAATCCTCACGAAATTTAAAATGGAGGTGTGGTTAGGGTCAGAATAGAACCCTATTGTTTTTGGAGATGATCGCACGAAATTTTCCTGATTTTGCAGTTCCTCTATAGGCCACAATTATGAACCAATCGCCGAAACATGGAGTTAAGAGTCTGGGACTGGGACTGAGCAGAAACCTACCAATTTGGGCGGTTATCGGACAATAATTAGCGGGTAAAATAGACCCTAACTTTTATGTTAGGAAATAGGAAAATTTCCACTAAACCGCGAATATTTTTAATCCCAGCCAAATCACAAATACATTAAAAGATCACTTCAGATCTGATATATAGCAAAATAGGTACAATATACATATATGTAAAAAATAGATCTTATTTATTCTGCTTATAAATCAAGAACCGCTGGGCCGATTATCACAATTCCTATCAATCCTCTTGCCAGATAAGGATAAAATCTGAGTAAATCGCGGGATAATATACCAATTAAAAAGTTATATCTTTTGTTTCATTTTTTCAATTTTTGTCATTTTTTTTTAACATTTTGAATTGAAAATTTTCTAAATTTTTATACCCCCAACACTACGTTTTGAGGGTATTTTATGCATGTCGCAATTATCGTCCGACGCTCACGAAATTTTGCATGGGGGTAGGGTTAGGGTCGGAATTTCGCACCGGAAGAGATTTGAGGACAGGGAAGAACTCTAGCATTTTGGATGCCCATTGGATTATATTTAGCTGTAAAATGAACCACAACTTTCGTGTGCAATTGTTTTGAATACTTAACAATACTACGGAGTGCGTAAATATTGGTCAAATTCTCTGGATCAAAAACCTAGGGGTAACCTCTGGGCAGGTCGCTTTGACATTATTTCAAGAAACGTAATCTTCCAGAATGGATTTGGATATAAGGGGACTTTGATCATATTGTAGTGTTGTAGGGTATCACATAGTCGGCCCCGCACGACCATAGCCATTGCTTTCTTGTTTTAGTTCATTTCAATCCCTAGAAATCCTACGTTTAAACATATGGTGAGTGTGTCTAGGCAAATCGGCAGATACTTTTAGAAGGTTTATCTAGAAATTCACAATCGGTTAGCAACTCCAAGAGAGCCAAAATTTATAGATTAATTGATTCTACTTTTAACTAGTAAAGCACACATATTATTAATCTTGACAAATTTAAAAAGTTTGCAAAAAACAGTAAGGAAAAGTCAAACGTCGGGCAGGGTCATATATATGATACCCTACATCACTATGCATATTTAGTAGAACTCCCGTAACAAAATAATTTATTTGAAGTAGATCATACCACCTATCAACATTAAGAGCAGTTATAGTTTGATTTCAGAGACATATTCAATTCTGAACTGATTCTTATTAAAACTGACGAAGACATTTTTATCTTTTATACCAAATAATTTTGCTATAGAGTGCATGATATCATATTAATATATTAAAAAAATATTTGAGCTGATATTAGTCATTATTTGCACAATAAACCTTAAATCGGATTAAGGATATATGTGGGAGCTATATGCAAATCTTAGCCGTTCTCGACAAAATTTGACAAAGGCATTTTCGAGCTCTATTAGATATCTAGTATCAAATATCATTGTTGTCATAGTCATATTACGAATGTAAGGGACTTAAAGACAAAATCGGATGAAACATATATATGGGTACTATAGTTATATCTGAACCTGTTTTCTTCAAATTAAATGTACTTGATTCTAGAGTGAGTTTGGTCGGATGTACCAAAATTCAGCTCATTTAGACTGATATTGGCCATTTGGTGAACAATTAGGATCTACATTCAAATCTGAACCGATCTTGACAAAATTTGGCAAAGGCATTTCCGAGCTCTGTAAGATATCTGGTACCAAATATCATTGTTGTCGAATGCATATTACTAATGTGAGGGACTTCGAGACTAAATCGGGTGAAACTTCTGCATGGAAGCTATAGCTATATCTGAACCGATTTTCTCCAAATAAACTGTACTTGATTCTAGACTGAATTCGGTCGGATATTAAAAAAATTCAGGCCATTTCGACTGATATTGACTATTTGGTGTTCAATTAACCCGACATTGGTGAAGGATATATATATATATATATATATATATATATATATATATATATATATATATATATATATATATATATATATATATATATATATATATATATATATATATATATATATATATATATATATATATATATATATATCTGGACCGAAATTTTATTTACCAAATTTGACATACTTACATGTGGACAGAGTTCGGATGTACCAAAATTCAGGACTTTTGGACTGATATTGGTCAATCGGTTAAAGATATATATGGGAGCTATAGCCAAATCTGAACCGATTATCACCAATTTCAATAGGGTTCGTCCTTGGGTCAAACGAATAATGATTGGAATATTTCATCTCAATTGGATAATAAACGCGACCCACATTTTGCTCACAAGAATACATTGACAGACGGACGGACGGACTGACATAAAGAGACTAAGAGAGTGATTCTATGAAAATCCTCAAAAGTAACTATGGGTCTATCTCGCTTCCTTTTCCATGTTACAAATAAAATGTGGTGAAGGGTATAAAAATCAAAACGTTAATTAAGAAAAACAAAGCTTGCGTTTGTGTAATACATAATTATGACAGGAAGCGGGCATTGCCTCAGGATTGCATTTTAGTTGCTTGAACAAATCTGTTTTCCTACTCCTCCATTTTATACTGAGCATATTAAAAGTAGATTTTAAAATTATACTTTTAAGGTACTTAAAAATTAATAAGAACTCAATGAATCAATCCTCAAAATTTATATTTTTGTCGAAATGTATTTTCATTATCCCGATCAAACGAAAAACAAAAAGAATAAGTAAAAATCAGTAAAGGTGCAAGTACATAAAAAGCCTGAAGTCATGGCTAGGCATATTAATGTCAAATTATAATAGAAAACGACCGCAGGATTTTAGTGCTGCTCTGTAATCCCTTTATGAAATGTCACAAAATATGCCTAACCAAGACTTCAAGCTTCAAATGTACTTACACCCTAAGTTTGGCCGAGTCGAACTTTGAATACCCTCCACCAAACGAATACAGAAATTTTCAAGAAAATGTTATTAATTTTGTTGAATGCAGAATATAGGTAGTTGCCTGAGGTCTGTACGAAAATATGGATATGCATAGGCAATTTTTGTTAGAGTCAGTATTCAAATACGAAACATGAAACAATTCCGGTGAATAATGTCGCAAAAACATCAAAATACCGAATATACACGGTGAGATAAAAAATGCAACAAACTTAAACGCCATAATTAATTTTTTTTTTAATTTTATTTAATGAAAGCACAATAGCAACAACTTTTAAAATTAGTTTCGATTTGTTGGAATTGGTCACCTTTGGCACGAATTGTGGCCTTCAAACGGCCGATGAAAACGTCACACGCTGCCCGAATGTTGCTCTGCGGTTTTTTGGCCCAATCCCGGCGAAGCGCTTTCTTGAGGTGATATTTTTTAGTGCCAACCTTGCTTTCCAAAATACTCCAGATGCAATAGTCCAACGAATTGGTATCCGGAGATTTAGGTGGCCATTGTGCGTTGCAAATGAAGCGAGGAACCTTATTTTGTAACCATTTTTGGGTGGCGAGTGCGATGGTGCTGAGTCCTGTTGGAATGTCCAAGGTCTGCGGCCAAAATGTTTGCGTGCCCAAGGCTTTAATACACCCTCCAGAATTTTTTCGCGTTTATATTCAGCATTTATTCTGATGCCACGGTCGTACGAGCAGAGGGCGACCATCGGCTGTTATGGCGGTCCTCACCATCACCAGGGCAGGCGCTTGAGTTATGGCGACCAACTGAAGGTGCACATTTTCAGCTCACCTCTTTCGCAAGTAAACACGATCATTTTGTTTGTTTTCAAACTACTAAAAAATCACACTATCACTCTTGAATTCCATCACGAATAAATTTTGTTCTGGAAAATTTTCATCAAAATGCTTTGTACATTTGTAAACAATATAATGAGCTGTCACTGGAATAATTTTAACAGCTTTCGGACGAGTGCCTTAGAAATGACAGCAGTCTGAATTTGGTTGTAGTTGTTTCATCTCCCTGTATTGAGGTACCGTTATCTGGGGGCTATACGAAGACCTGTACCTGTCTAGACAATTTACTGTTATAGACTATAGTACTAGTTACGAAGTGTATATTCCAAATTTGATTTCGTATTGAATTCCGATGAATAATGTCGCTAAAATCATGAAAATACCGAATATAGGGAGGTACCGGTATAGGGGTCTATACAAAGACGTGTACCTTTATTAACAATTCTATGTTACAGGCTGTAGTACCTGTTAGGAACTTCAATTACGAATTTCAATCAATACCGGTGAATAGTGTTGCTAAAATCATAAAATTACCGAATATAGGGAGATACCGATACATGGGGGTTATACGAAGACGTGGACCCGCATAGACAATTTCATGTCACTGGCTGTAATGCCCATTAATTAGTGCAAATTCGAAACTTGAAACAATTCCGGTGAATAATGTCTCTAAAATCACCAAAATACCGAATATAACTGTACCTCCCTATATGGACATTTATAGTCCATTTTCAATACCAAAATTCCAAAATGAAGAACAAACACACATTTGAGTAAAATTTTATCAAGAATATATATACTTTGTGGGGTCTAAAATGTATATTTCGAGGTATTACACACGGAATGACAAACTTAATATACCCTCCATACTATGGTGGAGGGTATAAAACGATAGAAAATAAATATGTTATTAGGTAATTATAATAAAAAGATTTTATTTGGAAATACAATAAAGCATACGACATACATATTTAGACAATTATTTTAGTAAATAAATATTTCACTTTCAATTTTAATGTGTCAAAAGTATTGGAGACAATACTTTATTTAGGTACTTTCAGGAGTGTTCTTACAATGCAAAGGCTCGCCTCATCATCAAATCAAAGTACATGTTGTTGTCGGTGGATGCACTGATTGTGGCATAGTAGTTGATAAACTCCTCCTTCGTTATCTATTTAAGGATAGAGTGGTTAAGATTGTTTTATTTCCTGTACATTACATAGATAAATTGTACTTTGAACAGTGGAATTATTTTCGAGTCCACAGATGCAATTAAGAGACACTACGGAATAGTGAACATTCAATTAAAATAACATATCCTCCCGAGCTTATATTTGCAGAAATTATTTTTATTTTTTATTTTAATATTTTGCTGCTATTCTCTTTGTATAGCTTAAATTCCTTAAAGGAAAAATCGTTATCAAATTCTCTACATTGTACCTTCCACTGTCCACAGCATATTTAATTTAACTAAAAACAATGCTACTCACCACGCCATCATTATTGCCACGTCCCCCTTCGAAGTTGTTCAAGAACTCGGTAAGTAATTCATCTTCAGACATTTCGCCCGTTTGGTATTTGGGATGCTCTTTCACAGAGTAAACATTTTTCAAGTCATTCACTGTAATGACACCATCTTTATCTACATCCATTTTTTCAAAGGCTTGATCAATGATGTCTAGACGACTCTGCGGCATGGGTGGCTATTTAAAAAGGCAAATATTTAGTAAAAACTTCAAGGAAATAAATAAGAAATATGATCAAACAAATCATTTGCTGAGTAGGAGGTAATGTATGTATGTGTGTATGTCAGACGAGAGGGAACAGCTGCATGACGAAAGTCATCACTGCAATTATATACTCACCCGTAACTTCAATAGGAACTCTGTCATATTAATGGAGCCACTGCCATCTTCGTCGAACCTGTAATATCATAGTTACCAAATTAACATTATTCATGGGAATGGGTGCCATTACTTGGTGTTGGCTGACTTACTGGTGGAACAGGTCCTGCAATTCTTCCGCACTCAAGTTGAGGCCAAAATCACGTATACCTTTGACGAATTCTTCCTCATTTAATGCCTTGCTGCCGTCATCGTCCATGTTACGAAAGGCTCTGCCATCGTTGAATAATTATTCAGGAACGAGGCACACGTAATGACATGAAAAAGTATTAAAATATTTATCTCAATTTTATGTTGGGCACAGGACAAATACCTGCCAAGGCCTGAGATGCCGGTTGCTCCACGACTAAAGCATAATAAACGCAATTTAGTTAATGTGTCCTTTTCAGTTCCATCGGTCAATTCCCGTTGCGATTTGTTAATGAGTTTCGCTTCATGTGAATAGAGATTTCTGGTTTTACTCTAAAAGAACAAAAAACGAAATGTTTTAATTAGTATCCCTAGTACCCGAAATCGTTAAGGCATTTCGACTGTGGAGTGGGGTAACAACTGACAAATAATACACATTTGATATCCCCTCTGAACAGGCAATTTAATTTTTTGTTTTAAAATTCCACAGGATTCTAATGGATATTTTTCATCACACTGTTGATGGAATTATTTGGACAAGGTTGTATAGGACTCAAGGTACAGAATTTGCGCGTATCAACAAACAAAAAATCTTGAAGACAGCTTCTGTTTTATTTACTAATTTGTAACTGTCGGCCAGGGCGGTCAGACCATGTAATATCCTACCTAAAACCTTCGCAGAACATACATTAAGGTGGAGCAATTACAGCTGTTTATCATAACACATTGAATACAATTTACAAGTTAAAAGCAGTAGGGGAAAGTCAAAAGTCGGGCGGGGCTGACAATATGATACCCTATACCATTATGGATATTTAGTAGAGCTCCCGTAACAAAATAATTTATTTGAAGTAGGTCATACCACCTATCAACATTTGGCTTTAGAGCAGTTAGAGTTTGGTTTCAGAGATAACTAATATATAGGAGGCATATCCAATTATGAATCGATTTTCACTAAAATTGACGGAGACATTTTAATCTTTTATATCAAATAACATTGATATAAATCACTTCGAGAAGGATTAGATTAAAAAATATATATCGGAGCCGAGTTGCACAAAATAGAAGCCTACATCTCGAAATTCACTCCATTTGGGCTAATATCAGCCATTATTTGCACAATAAACCTGAAATCGGATTCAGGATATATATGCGAGTCATATTCACATCTTAGTTGTTATCAATAAAATTTGGCAAAAGTATTTCCGAGCTCTATAAGTTATCTTGTACCTAATATCATTGTTGTCGACTTAAACTTAAACACTAAAATTGACGGAGACATTTTAATCTTTTATATCAAATAACATTGATATAAATCACTTCGAGAAGGATTAGATTAAAAAATATATATCGGAGCCGAGTTGCACAAAATAGAAGCCTACATCTCGAAATTCACTCCATTTGGGCTAATATCAGCCATTATTTGCACAATAAACCTGAAATCGGATTCAGGATATATATGCGAGTCATATTCACATCTTAGTTGTTCTCAATAAAATTTGGCAAAAGTATTTCCGAGCTCTATAAGTTATCTTGTACCTAATATCATTGTTGTCGACTTAAACTTAAACACCAAATCGGATGAAACATATATATGGGATTTATAGATATATCTGAACCGATTTTCTCCAAATTTGATATATTGCTTCTAGACTGAATTCGGTCGGATATACTAAAATTCAGGTCATTAGGACTGATATTGGCCATGAACTTTCTTCAAATAAACGTTTGTGTTACATGAGCTCTACTAAATATGCATAGTTGTGTAGGCTATCATATAGTCGGCCCCGACCGACTTTTGACGTCTCCTTACTTGTTTTTTATTTTGCAGTGTACACTAAAATTAAAGATCTATTCTCAAACTTTCTTCCTAAGTACCGAAATAGGTGTGTAGATCACAAATCTAAATATCACTTAAACCTTTAAAATTTGACAAAAAAGAACCCAAAATGCCAAATAGCATAAGATTTTGAAAAATATTGTCCAAATATTGAAAATTCCTTAAATCGAAGGGTATGGTTATATAGGGACTATATAAAAAATATAACCAATGTTGACAATTTTGGCACATTCATTTGTTGCTCAATCCACAACATGAATATCAAATTTCAGCAAATTTAATTGAATACGGTAAATAAAATGTTCAATGATTTAAATCGGACGTAAAGTTCTATTGGAGCTATATTGGAAAATAAATTTACCTTAAATCAAATATTTATAAATTGGAGGGTACAGTTATAAAGGACCAATGCCTAAACGTGGACCAATCGTCACAATTTTTTTATTATCTTATTATATCCTCCGCATTGAAAAGAGGGTATATTAAATTTGTCATTCCCTTCATGATCGGTACAGATTTATGTCTGTCTGTTAAAATAACGATACAGTCCTCGTTATTTTTAAACTTTCCATCTTGAAAAGGAGTGTATGTTAACTCTGTCATTCCGCTTTTAACATGTTATATTTGTCGTATATTCTTTATTCTATATCTATAAAAGAGGAAAATGTTTGTATGTTTGTTTGTTTGTAATTTATGGACTCGAAAACCGCTGAATAGATTTTCCTGAAAATTTCCATATATACTGCAACATCGCCTGAAAGTAACATAGGCTATAAACATTTTTGAATTTCCACTTGGAACTGGAGATATAGCATCAGAATCGGAGGTACCTCCCAAAAATTTAGATTTTATATGCACATATCTATTGATTGGTTAAAGACATAGTCTCCAAATTTGGAATACGTAACGGAATTTGGACAAAAATAAGTTTGCCAAATTATATTGTAATCGGTTCAGATTTTCGACCGATTTCGTTCATTTGATGCCTCAAACTCAATATGAATGTTCGATTCCAATGAAATTTGGAATATGTGACGGGATTTAATCCGAAAATAAATTTGTCAAATTATATTGAAATCGGTTCAGATTTGGATATAGCTCCCATATATATTTTCGGCCGATTTCAAGCATTTGATGCACCAAACACGCTATGTATCCCCAATTTCAATGAAATTTGAAACGGGTGATAGATTTTATCTAAAAAATTGATTTTCCAAATTATATTGAAATCGGTTCAGATTTGAATATAGCTCTTATATACATTTTCGGCCGATTTCATGTAATTGGTGGACCAAACACGATATGTATTTCCAATTGTAATGAAATTTAAAATAAGTAACGGAATTGGGAGCCAAAATGAATTTGACAAATTAAATTGAAATCGGTTCAGATTTGGATATAGCTCCCATATATATTTTCGGCCGATTTCATGTATTTGGTGGACCAAACACGATATGTATTTCCAATTGTAATGAAATTTAAAATAAGTAACGGAATTGGGAGCCAAAATGAATTTGACAAATTAAATTGAAATCGGTTCAGATTTGGATATAGCTCCCATATATATTTTCGACCGATTTCATGTATTTTATGCACCATACACGACATGTATGTTCGATTCCAAAGAAATTTGGAATATGAAACGGGATTTTGATTAGAAAATAAATTAGTCAAATAATATTAAAATCGGTTCAGATTTGGATATAGCTCCCATATATATTTTCCGCCGATTTCACATATTTGATGCACAAAACACGATACGTATTTCCGATTCCAATGAAATTCGGCATGAGTGGCTAAATTTGGTACAAAAATAAATTTGACAAATTATATTCAAATACGCTCAGATTTGATTATAGCTCCCATATATATACTCAGCCGATTTCACATATTTGATGCACCCAAAGCGAGAGAGACAAAATCTGGCACCAGAAAAAATTGCCAAAATATATTGAAATCAGTTGAGGTTTGGATATAGCTAACATATATATTTCGGCCGATTTCATATATGTTATGCACCAACTATGATATATATGACCGATACCAATGAAATTCAGAATGTGTGGCGGAATTTGGTTACAATAATAAATGTGACAAATTAATTGGAAATTAGTTAAGATTTGGATATAGCTCCAATATATATATTATTGGCCGATTTCACATATTTGACGCACCAATTTCAATGAAATATGAATAGTGTGGCGGAGTTTGGTGTAAAAGTATTTTTTTTTTAAATTATATTTAAATCGGATCAGATAGGGATATGATTTTAATAAGAACCATTGACCCACAACGCCTTAGGCTAGCACTAAAAAACAACACAACAATTGATTTGAAATACGCTTATTACGGCGAAGTATGTTGCTATCTCGAATTCACTCATTGCAATAGAAATGCCACTCAACTCCAAAAGACTCCAGTTTACTGCACGCTTGGTATTTGCTATAAAATAAATAAATCCGAAGGACAAACCCTTCGTTTATGTATGTCATGTTACTGCTTTTCTAATGGTTTTGGTTTTTTACGCATTAAAGTAGTGCAATAATTTTTTATTTAATATTTAAATTTGTTTTTTTTTAACCAAACATTCGATAATAAAATATATATATATGTATATATATATATATATATACATATATATATATATACATATATATATATATATATATATATATATATATATATATATATATATATATATATATATATATATGTATATATATATATATATATATATATATATATATATATATTTTATATATATATATATATATATATATATATATATATATATATATATATATATATAATATGTATATATATATATATATATATATATATATATATATATATATATATATATATATATATATATATATATATATATATATATATATATATATATATATATTGATGATCAGCATAAAATTCTAAGTCTTAGCGACGTTATTTCATGTAGAGCGTATAGCCCCCACGTTCTCTTATAGCCCCCAAATAACGGTACTCCCCGATATTCTCTATTTTGATGATTTTAGCTACATTTTCTAATAGCATATTCTCTATTTTGATGATTTAAGCCACATTTTCTAAAATCCACACGAGGAGTTTCTCGTAGGCACTTTACCCTCTGAAAGAGAATTGTCTATATAGGTCTACGATATCGTATATCCCCCATATAACGGTACACCCCGATATTCGGTATTGCGATGATTTTAGCCGCATTTTCCAATGGAATTGTCTGAAAATCCGCACAACGTGTTCCTTGCGAGTACTTTAATTATTGAAAGAGAATTATCTGTATAGGCCCTCGATATCATATAGTCCACATATAACAGTACCCCCCGATATTCGATATTTTGATGATTTTAGCCACACTTTTAAATTGTCTGAAATTCTACATTGGTTCATTGGGTTCATTGTGAATACTTTACCCCCTGACAGGGAGTTCTCTATGTAGGTCCATCGTATCGTATATCCCCCATATAACGGTACCCCCCGATATTCGGTATTTAGATGATTTTAGCCACATTTTCTAATGGAATGGTCTGAAATTCCACACAAGAAGTTCCTTATGAGTACTTTATCCCTTGAAAGAGAATTGTGTATATAGGTCCACGATAGCGTATAGGCCCCATATAACGGTACCCTCCGATATTCGGCATTTTGATGATTTTAGCCACATTTTTCAAGAAAGAAAGAGAATTGTCTATATAGGTCGACGATATCGTATAGCCCCCATATAACGGTACCCCCCGATATTCGGTATTTTGATGATTTAACCACATTTTCAACGGAATTGTCTGATAATCCACACAAGTAGTTCCTTGTGGGTACTTTATCCCTTGAAAGAGAATTGTGTATATAGGTCCACGATAGCGTATTGGCCCCATATAACGGTACCCTCCGATATTCGGCATTTTGATGATTTTAGACACATTTTTCAAGAAAGAAAGAGACTTGTCTATATATGTCGACGATATCGTATAGCCCCATATAACGGCACCCCCCGATATTCGGTATATTGATGATTTCAGCCACATTTTCCAACGGAATTGTCTGAAAATCCACACAAGGAGTACCTTGTGGGTACTTTATACCTATATGGGTATTCAAAATATAAACACTTTGTGGGAAGGTACCAAAAAGTGTCTGATCTGTTATACTCCATCTTCCTACAAGATCCTATGTTAATTTTGTCTGTACCAAAAGGTGTAACGATATTGTCTATTTTCTTAACTGACCTATTTTGTTTGAAGTTTGAATAAAATGGGATATTGCTTTCTTGTTCTCTGGTGTAAATTATTTTCTGTGAAAATTTGGACTTTCTGTGGGTGAGGCACCAGAAGGAGTGAACCGATATTGACCATCTCCAAACTCGACCATGCTTGGTAACAATATTACGATGTATCAAGTTTGGACCAAATCGGACGGACAGCCCTAAATCTACTCCAAATGTCCCGAAACGGATTTTGTCCAAAGAGACCTAGGCTTAAGACTCGTTTGGCTTAATCATATCATATATAACCTTTCTAGCCATAGGGCTGTGGGCATAAATATTGAAATGAAGGAACATGAATAAATAGAAATAACTAATTGAGGATTATAACAAAATTCAGAAATAAAACTCCTCACCGTAAAATCCAAAACTCTGCCAGAAATTGTTTCGCACTTTGTCTCAAAACAAACCAAAGTTTGAAGCCTTATGTCCATAAAAATTAGATATCGGAGGGCCACACGTTCGGAGCATTATTCATATAATGTTTATTAATTTAAGGTATCATGTGGCCAGATCCTTCACAGTAAATTACTTAACTACTGCTACTTTTAGACAAACATTTTCATTGAATTTTTGTTGTAATCACGCTATCTTTCAAACTAATTAAAAATTTTGCACATGTGTGGTTTTTGTCAAATTCGTAAATGGGTCATGACATACCAATTGCACTGGTATGTCCAAATTAAAAAGGGACTTGTTCAAATATTAGATGTCGATCTTGTTTTGATAGTTCAGCACGGTCGTTACTTACAAGCTAATAAGGCAAACAAATGGGAAGTAAACATGTAGAAAAGGTGTTGTGTTGGGTACCTTTTCTACTTGTTTACTTCCCATTTTTTTGCCTTATTAGCTTGTAAATAACGACCTTGCGTATATCGTATTATATATCCATAATCACGGTAAAGAAGTCCAATATTTTCAAGTTGTGTAGAAATATTTGTAACTCTTTTAGCTTCCGCAATAATGTTAAAGAAATATCAAACATTTGTTTATATTTCCACGTTTTCCTACGAATATATCACTGTTTACTCGCCACCATCATTGCAAAGCAATTCAAACGCTTGCCACTGGTATGGACAAATGATGACACATTTTTTTCTCCTTTCGTTTTGGGGTCATTTTGGAAAAAAAGGTTTGCGTGATAAAAGTAATTAGTCTATGTTGGCATCTGGTAAATGGATAATCACATTCTTTGTTAGTTTGTGGACTCTTTTAATTACAATTTATGTTGGTTGATTGCCACATTGGTTGGGTTATCACGCCACAACACTTACACTTTCTTCGTCGGACATTTCAGTTTTTGTGCTATTTGCTCCGGCGACAACTTAAACTTGATTCCTGCTACCTTTCAACTTTCTTCACCGACTGACAACAACAGACTGTAAACAATTCTACTTTTAAATTGAATAGAACGCCATGGGGACTTCCATGAAGTGATATGCATGTGTGTGTGTATGTGTACTTATGGGAACAACAAAAACACCCCTCAGGCAGGACACTTCCATATGGTTAATTTACCATGACCTGGACGGAAGGAAAATGACTCTTCAATAACAAAATATACAGTTTAAACTGTAGGTGGCCTGCAGTGGGGTATCGACACAATAGCAATTTATATTGATGTGGAGCTATGCATTAGAGTCCATTTTTTGTTGGTTGTTTTGGTTGGCTTTGGTCATTTCAAAGTTCATTAAATCCCAACAAATAGAATAGAATATCTTTGTTTCAGATCAAAGCCACTGTTTAATAAATAATGCAAAAATGAGGATATTTGGGGAGAGTTGTTAGTCATTTGTTGCACTCCATTATTCTAATGTATTAAAGTCTTTGTCAGGGTTATGAAAGCATTGATAATTTTTTTCAAGAAATTAAATTTAACATTGACTGAATAATTGTAGCAACGAATTGAAGGTTACACCAACACTATGTATACAGACATTATACACACAGTTAGGGATCTATTTGATGTATTTGATTATTAAAGTTAGAATGGTTAGTAGGGAAATAGTATGTAAAGCGTGTCCGCTCATTTGCATGATGAAATGCAACGCTTAATCAACGTTTTTATACCCTCCTCCATGCTTGATATTTACAGCATCGCCAAATCAACGTAGAACTTTGCGCTGATCAAGATAATAAAGATTGATTTAAACATCTCACTCAATTTTCGTGTTTTGTTTCACTATTAAACATCTTTTTGGTCTGGTATCGTCATACAAAGAAACAACTCTTGCAAATCAATAAATTTTATTGGTCTGTTAACATTATTCAAAAACTGTGTTTAATTTCACTTTTTTAGCTTAATAAGCCGTATTTTTTAATTTTTGTGTAAAGATCAGCTAGAAGCATTGCATTGTCCTATAACTCTTAAAAAAATCACCCTTTATATTATGATTATTTCAAAGACTTCCAAACGAACTGGCAAATTTTATATACAAATTTCTTATTTCGTTTCTCGTTTGTTACTCCGTCTGCCTGTTGTAATCACGCTGTCTTTCGAACGAATTGAGATCGAAAACTAGAAGTTTGCGCACATGTGTATTTTGTCATTAAGCTGAACTACTTCGAAAAGTGCCCTATATAACTGTGTTCTCCACTCGATATCGTTTGCGTTCATTATGGAGGGTATTAAAAGATCAGTCGTTGTTATACCCTTAGCCATATGGCTAGATGATTTGATATGGTCGAATTGTGCCTAGTCAAAATAACGGTTTTAGGTCTCTTTGGACCAAATCCGTTTCAGGAGATTTGGAGTCGATCTAGCGATGTCCGTCCGTATGTCTGTCTGTCTGGCTGGTGCGCAAGCCAACTCTCGGAGGGAGTATCCAATTTGGTCCAAACTTGGTACATAAAAATATATTTTTTTTAATATCGAGTTCGGAGATGGGTAATATCAGTCCACTCTTTCTGATACCTCTCCCATAAAAGGTCGAAATTTTCAAAAAATATATTTTCTGCACAGAAAGACAAACGATAATCCGATTTTGTTCTAACTTTGCAAATCCTAATATCAGTGCTAGATCTGGTGCGAAAATCGACAATATCGGTTTACTCCATCAAGTACGTACCCCACAAAGGGTCAACATTTTGAAAAATTACAACTCTTATAAAATGTGATGCAAGAGTCCGTTTGTCTTCAAATTTCACAGATCCCAATATTTATATTGACCCAAGTTCTGGTGTTAAGATGGAATATATCGGTCCAATGCTTCTGGTACCTCCCCCACAAATGGTCGAAATTTTCAAAAAATATATATTTTGCACAGAAAGAGAAACGATAATCCGATTTTGCTCCAACTTTGCAAATCCTTGTATTTGCGTCAGTGCGAAGTTAGGTGTGATAATTGACAATATCGGTCCACTCCATTAAGTGCCTCCCCAACAAAGGGTCAAAATTTTGAATAATTACAACTCTTATAAAATGTGATGTAAGAGTTCGATTGTCTTCAAATTTAACACGTCCTTATATATTTATAAATCCAAGATCTGATGTTAAGATGAAATATATCGGTGAAATCCTACAAGTACCTCCCCCACAAAAGGTCGAAATTTTGAATATTCATTAAGCTCATACATCACGAAATTAACATCCGATTCCAGTTAAACTTGGCACATCTGAATATTTCCATCAACACAAAAGATGGTAGAGATCGGACCATTTATATTGCTACTTGCCCCACATAGGGATTTCGAAAAACAAAACGCTCAAAGAAAGCGAAATAAGAATCCATCGTTTTTCAAATTTCACACATCCAATCATTTTGCAATACTTTTATCTGTCATAACTTGTAAAACAAGTCAGCGATTCTTTACAACTTGATATATCTAAAAATATCTCTCTTTGCCAGAAACCTGAGATGAATATGGAAATTATGATTTCGCATAAAATTATCTTTATCAGATAACATGTTTATTGTGCACCAAATGACTAATACCTGCCCAAATGGACTGAACTTTAACAATTCTGACTGAATTTACCCTAGAAACAAGTATTTCGAACTGAATTCATGCTACAAACAAGTATTTCAAATTTGGAGAAAATTGGTTCAGATATAGCTGTAGCTCTTATATATTTGTTTCATCCGATTTTGAGTTTTAACATGCGTAATATGGACTCAACAACAATGATATTTGATACCGGATATCAGATACAGCTGTAATATAAGTGTATCAAATTTTGTCAAGATCGGCTCAGATGGGGATATAGCTCCCTTATATATTCTCTACCGATTTCGGGTATCCGATCGAATTAAGTATACAACAAGTTAAAAAGCATGAACTTCGGCCGGGCCGAACTTTGAATACACTCCACCATTTGGAATGAATTTGAAAATTTTCAAAAAATACCAAATATACCCATTATATTGGGGTCTATACGCCATGGACCTACATAGGCATTATTTGCCATTAGCCATTAGCATATTCAAATTCGAAACTTGAAATAAACGGTGAATAATGTAGCTAAAGTCATCAAAATATCGTATATAGGAAGGTACCGTTATATCGGAGCTGTGCGAAGACCTGGACCAGACAATTTTCTGCTATAGCATCCATTACTAACGTCAACTACGATATCTCAAACAATTTCGGTGGGTATTGTACCTAAACTTGTAAAAATACAGAATATAGGAGGTACTGATATATGTGGCCTATACAAAGACCTGGACCTGCATGGGCAATTTTCTGTACTGACTGTAGACTGTAGTTCCCATTACGAACTCTAAATAGGTAATTTGAAACAATTCCGGTGAATAATGACGCTAAAATCATCAAAGTACCGAATTTTGGGAGGTATGGTTATATGGGGGCAAAACGAAGACGTGGACGTGCACCGACAAATTTCTGCCTTATGCTGTAGTATTTATTACGAACTTCAAATACCAAATTTAAAACAATTCCGGTGAGTAAGGTCGCTAAAATCATAACAATACCGAATATCAGGAGGTACCGTTATATGGGGGCTATACGAAGACGTGGTCCTGCCCAGATAATTTTCTGTCGTAGGCTGTAGTATCCATTACGAACTTCAAATGCCAAATTTGAAACAATTCCGGTGAATAATGTAGCTAAGATCATCCAAATACCGAATATCGGGAGGTACCTTTATATGGGGGGCTATATGAAAACGTCGACCTACATGGCCCATTTACGAACTTAACCTGCCTACTGGAAAAATAAACACGTGTGCAAAATTTTAGCCTTCTATCTCAATTCGTTCGAAAGATAGCGTGATTACGACAGAGGGACAGACAGACAGTCAGATAGACAGACAAACAGACGGCTGATCAAAATATATATACTTTGTTGGGTCTGACATGAGTATTTCGAGGAGTTACAAACGGAATGACAAACTTAATATACCCCCCATAGTATGGTGGAGGGTATAAAAAAGTACATTAAATTCGGTGAAAATCTGTTCAGATATAGCTATAGCTCACATATATATGTTTCATGCGATTTAGTGTTTAAGTCCCTCAAATTCGTGGTATGCATTCGACAACAATGATTTTTGGTACCAGATATATTATTAAGCTCAGAAATTGGAGATCGGCACATTGCTCCCATATATATGCTAAATCCGATTTATGGTTTACTGTGTAAATAATGCCTAATATCAGCCCAATATATATATATTTTAATATAATCCTTCTCGAAGTGATATCATGCAATCTATGGCAATTTCATTTTGTATAATAGGTTAAAATGTCTCCGTCAAATTTAGTAAAAATCGATTCAGAATTAGATATGCCTCCCCTATATTAGTTCCCTTTAAAACCAAATAATAATTGCTCTAAAACCAAATGTTGATAGGTGATATGATCTACTTCAAATAAATATTTTTGTTACGGGAGCTTTACTAAATATTTAAACTTGTTTACTGAAGCTCGGTATATGTTTGGTAAGTAAGAGAGTAATTGGTATTAATATAATAAAAAGGTACTTTAAATCCTCATTATTTGTAATGACATTTTTAAAAATTAATACTACTAATTTTCTCTCACCACATTTGTGATGACCCTCTTAATCGACGTCATATACATGTTCACATTTTACAGCCTGGGGCTCTTTAGTTTCTCAAAATGATTTTGGTTCATAGAAGACACTCTTCTACGAATATAGTAAACAAACTATAACATTTTCCCTTGCCGGTATCCCAATTGGATGTTCGTGACTATTACGCTTTATTTACTGCATATAGCGTGTTTATGGAAATGCTACATGAAAATGTATATATTGAGCTCTTACCTCTGTTTTAAATTAGGCAATTGTAATTGCTTAAAACGACAGTTTATTTGGTGAGAGAGTTGAGAAATAGTGTGACAGTTCACCTCTCAGCAATCTCCCTAACCAACATATAATTGAGTCAATTACAGTGCTAATCCTCAACACACACAATTGGTAACTTTTTGTGGTGGGAATCTCTCATTCTTTCCTTATGCAATTCCACAAGAAATTCACCAATAACTGATCTTTAACTGCATAAAATTTTTACTTATGACAAACCTCCAAATTAATTGATAGAGAGCGAACATTCAATTAAAGTAAGATGAGCCATATTCAGATTTAATAAATATATTTTCAAGCAAATTATTCGATATTTTCTTCGCTGAGTTCCTAGTAGGTGATTGTTTGAGGACTTACAGACAGAATGACAATATTTGATGGAGGGAACACTAACAGAACACAACTAGCAATGAGCGCAGTAACGATTGTCGTAGTGCCAACTATTTTTGGTTTTATACCAAAGTGTAAGTCATGTTTGTAAAGTTTCCACACTCCATGTCCTTGTTGGAGGTGTGTGTGTGTGAGAGAGAGAGAGCCATAACCATCACAAAATAAATTACTCTTGGATGTTTACATGCTCACAAATACAGTTCTCATATGTTTCCTCGTACAAAATTTGTCCAGTTATGACAGCTTACTGCATTAAGACATCCCGTCATAAAGCAATAATTTTAATAACTTTTTATTGTTTCAGGTTCGTTTTAAAATCATTTGTAGTGTATGTGTATGTCATTATCTGTCATACACGCCACCTTACCTTATCGCGTTTTATTCTTACCAGAACACTTTCACATTTATATACTTGTCTACATGGATGTATACATGTATAAGTATTTGTATGTACACACATTTTCACTTTACTTATTACATACATTTGCTCACACACTTAAAAGCAACGTCCATTTATGGGAAACTATAAACGTCATCAACATGACTTCGAACTTATTTCGAAAGGATTGCCATTTTGAGGCGATAATATTGAAACTCTGAAGCCAGTGCGAGAACATTGCAATTAAATGCAACATGACTTTAATTACAACTTTTTATCGGAGATATTAAAATTTAAATAAAGTGAAGCAAACAGACACATTCACACGACCACAACAACCCACATATGGGCATAATAAACACATTTGCAGTTGGCTTGTAGTTCGAACTGCGGATTCTTTTGTAATATCGATATTCCTGGTTCTTATCAGACAATTAAAGTTATGAAATGTTGTTGAGCTCCTCCTTCGACGAAATGCGAACGTTTCTCGTAATTTGCCAAGAACTTATTAATGTTGAAAGATTTTTAATTATATTTTCTTAAATCTGTACCTCTTTTCTTTTTGTCAATTTACGGTAGCGCGACATTTCTTAACAATTTCAAACCTATGTCTTGACGACGTTCCCAACCAAAACTAACTGAGACGCAAAACAACAACAATAATAAATGTGAATGGAAAGAAGTGAAAATAAACTGTCTGTCATGTTTTTTTGGTATTTTATTCACATTTATGTACATACATATGTATGTATGTTAAATGTAACTTAATTTTTTTTATTGTAAAAAGAATTAATTCTTTCAAATGCTTGTAATAATATACTCAAAAACAAAAGTCTGTTGAAGACAATTGCCGTAGACGTCCAGACAATTCCAAATACAATAGTACTCATGGAAATAAGACACGACTGAATAGCTTGTATTATAAATACAAATGCAACAAGTTCTATGTTTATTTGACTTAATGGCAAAATATTAAAAAAAGCGAAAAAATCAATGAAAGATCTAGGTCTTTTCTTTTTAAAATCAAATTTGATTTGTTTCTAGGCTCAATTTGATCGCATATGTCAAATTCCATCCTATTTGGGCTAATATTACATATTTGGTGTACAATGAAGCACAAATCGTACGAAGATATATAGGGGCTAGGTGCGACCTATACTTTATTCACAAAAATACATGGACAGACGGACGGACGGATATTCATATGGGTCTATCTCGTTACATTCTCCTTGTTACAAACAAATGCACAAAGGCTGGGCCGAACTTTGAATACTCTCCACCATTTGGAAAGTATTAAGAAATTTTCAAAAAATAAAATCCATTAAAAATTTTGTTAAAATCTTAAAAATAGCGAATATTGTGGACCTATAAAGACAAATCTATATCTAGGGTAACGTACTAACAAATTCCGACAATTCCGTTGAAAATCATCAAAATATCGAATATTTTTTTTTTTTGGGGGGGGGGGAGGTTACAGTTATATGGGGCTATACGATATCGTGGACCTATATGGATAATAATTTTCTAGGAGGTAAAGTACACACAAGGAACTCCTTGTGTGGATTTTCAGACAATGCAATGGGAAAATGTGGCTATAATCATCAAAATATCGAATATAGGGGGGTACCGATATATTGGGGATATACGATATTATGCACCCATATATAGACAATTTTCTTTCAGGGGTAAAGTACTCACAATGAACTTCTTGTGCGGAATTTCAGACAATTCCATTGAGAAATGTGGCTAGAATCAGCAAAATACCGAATATTGGGCGTACCGTTATATGGGGGCTATACGATATTATGAACCTATATAAACAATTATCTTTCAGGGGGTAAAGTATTCACAAAAATCTCCTTGTGTAGAATTTCAGAAAATTCCGTTGAAAAGTGGGGCTAAAATCATCATCGTAGGCTGTAATATCCAATACGAGCTTGAATATAGTCATTTCTGGCAATACTTTTTGGTGTTTTTATACCTATATCTATGGTATAAATGGATGGTATAAAAATATTAATAATGTGAATCAAACAATTCGATATGGACTGCAGACGCTTAAAAGAAAAATATTCAAAAGCGAATCAAACGGCCATATTTAGCTCAATTTCAGTCTTTGATCTTACACATTATTATTAAACATGACTTAAAAAATCAGTCAGTTTTCCATCAAAAAATGGCAGAAATTATGGTTCAGAACCCTTTATAGAGATTTTATTCGAAGGCAATATTGGATATAGTAATTTCTGGCAATACCTTTTGGGGCTTTTATACCTTACCCCCACTGTTGTACATGTTATTATGTCCATCAAAAAATGGCAGAAATTATGGTTCAGAACCCTTTATAGAGATTTTATTCGAAGACAATATTGGATATAGTAATTTCTGGCAATACCTTTTGGGGCTTTTATACCTTACCCCCACTGTTGTACATGTTATTATGTTTGTAAAAGGCAAAAGGAAGTGAGGCAAAATCATAGTTACTTTAGATGATCAACATCGAATCACATTCTGAGCCGATTTATGAATGTCCGTCCATCCGTATGTCTATGTATTTTTGTAAGCAAAGGTTACATTTATAGTTCGATTGAGTTGAAATTTGGCACATATCGTTTGTTTAGTCCAAGGACGAACGCTATTGAAATTGGTGATAATCGGTCAGATATAGCTCTATATACCTTCGCCCGACTTCAAGTTTATTGTGCAATAAAAGCGTAATATATGCCCAAATTAAACGAATTTAAGCATATAAAACTATACTATAAGTAATATGTTAATTTTGGTGAAAATCAGATCCGATATACCTATAGCTCCCTTATATAGCGTCCGAATTAATATTGAAGTCCCCCAAAAACGTAATTTGCATTTTATATATCGATATACAATATCACATGCAGTCTATTTTGTAAAAATCGGTTCAGATCTAGCAATAGCTCATATATATATGTTTCATTCGATTTGATATTTAAGTCCCTCAGAGCCGTTATATAACTCCATAGTAATGATATTCGGTATAATATATCTGTTGAAGCTCAGAAACACTTCTGCCAAATTTTGAAGCAATCGTTGCCGATTTGGATACATCCCATATATATGCTCGCTCGGTTTGATGTTTGTTGTGCATTAAAAGTTTAATTTGAACACAAAATAGATGCATTTGTGTGCATACGACCCTATTGAACATAGAAGAAAATACATCAAATTTGGTTCGAATAATTCCCATATACATGCCACACCCGATTTTAATTAAGGTCCTCACAAAGTTATGATACCTCGTACGAGAAGTCACGTACATCATAAAAATGACTGCGCCAAATTTGGATGGAAATTGATTAAGATTAGGACATAGCTTCCATATATTTCTTCTACTACTCTACTAAATGTGCATAGTGTGACATGTGAACATGCAAGAAGCAAATTTAAAAGAGAATGATAAAAATTGAGGCCAGTAAACTCGCCTAGTCTAAATTAGGACTAATGTATATATGTATGTCATTCTAGTAACTTTTAGAGACAAAGGCATGGGGATCATACTTGGTGAGAATCTAAAAATCTTGTAAGTCTCTGTCAATTACTTTTTAATAAAAAATAAACAGATTCGGGAGCAATTTAAAGAACCAAAAATTGACCTTAACTGGAAATGTTGCCTGCTTGTTGTACATTCCTTTTGCACTTAGTATGCATCGAATATAATCGAAAACGATAAATATGATTATATATATGTTCCTATTTTAAATCTATTCCCCAAAACCTTATTTTGAACCATTAGGAAAGTATAATTTTTTGAGTGTGTTTCGAAATGCGTATTGGCGACCAAATTAATAATATATATAAAAAAAGCCCATGAACATAAACATAGACCTTGACATAGACCAATGGTCATTGGCCAGCGAATTGCTAGGGTGTTCGCCTCATTCCAAAACGTATAGTGGTTGCTTGGAATCAAAGGTAAATGACATGTTTGGTCACTTTAACAATGAAGAAGGGCACGGCGAGGGGTAAAACGACGCCATGTCTTAGCAACGGAGAGTTAAATAAATGTAGCACTCAATAAAATGCATGACTGCCTGCTTGCTCGACTGAGAAATAAATGTTAGGTAAAATATGTTCATTTATTTTTCGGCCAATATGTACCTCCTCAGACCTAGGGATGAATTATGGACTATGGAAGCAACAGTACAATACATTTGAAAGCATTTGTGATTGTGCCCCACTTAGGTGACTGGCTGAATAAGGCCCGAATGGTATATTTTTGAACAAACCGGTATTGATGAGGGTATTGGTTTGAATGTGCATATATTATTGTTGTTTACTTTCTCCAAAAGAGTTTGGAAGTTTATGTCATATTTTATGAGCCAAAGGTGGGGGGTTTGTTTGTCTAATAAGTAATGTGCAGTCAACGACATGGAAGATAAAAATAGTTAAGGAATTCAAGTTAAGAACACATATAAATATATTATAGCTTCACACAAGTAAGCGATTTGTTAAAGAATTACATAAAATAGGATTAAGTGATTTAAATGAAATACTGTACAATATTTAACGGAATGAAGTCATTTATTTCGACTATAAGAAAAAATTATTTTAGATCAAAAAAAAAATTATTTTGACCTCATTGGCAAGTAAACACGATATTTGTTTGTTTACAAACTGCTGGACAACGAATGTTTTCTCATCGGAGAAAACCAAATTCGGCAGTTCGCTCAAGTTTCGGCCAAGCGAGTCAACTCTTTACCTCTTTTGAGTCTATTTTCTTTATGAATTCCATCACGAATAACTTTTTTTCTGGAAAATTCTCACCAAAATGCTTTTGTACGTTTGTAAACAATATAATGAGCTGTCACTGGAAAAATTTTAACAGCTATTGGACGAGTAGATTTGAAATAACAGCAGTCTGAAATGCAGTTTTGTTTCAACTCACCCTATATATAGGAACAAATATGTCTACGAATTAGTATACTTCCATATAAGGGCTACCCCCAATATTTGATATTGCAAGTTGTTTTTGCGTGCTGTAATATGTGTTGCAAAACATCGGATTGCTTATTTACTTGTTTTTCACATTTTTAATGATTTATTTTTTTTTTTTTGTTTTTTTTTTTTTTTTCAAACACAATACCTGTTGATATTAATGAAAAAAGCCTCAGATGTGGATATAGCTTCCAGTGAATATAACATTCATATAAAATTTTCTGTATGCAAATTCAATAAGGTTACAAACGTTTACTATTTTATATTATAAACTTATTTAAAATGCTGTACTAGGATTTATTTGCTTCTCTTCTAATTTTACCTATATAATGTAAAACAACACGATTTTAATTAGCAATTACATTCAGTTATGTTATTATATTTCTGTTTTCAGGTGACAAGAATTTTAGACAAATTTTGTTTTATTTGCCTAAAACATATCATAGTCATACTCAGTCATAACACCCACGCGAAGCTAATTCTCTGAGTTGTTTTAAAAGTTTGTATTTTGATGTTTCGTTGTTTTAATTTTTTCTTAGCAGCAGACCCTAAGAAACACTTTACAATGAGAATCGAACATGCCAAAATCAATAATTGCCAATAATTTAACAAAATTTTGCTAATTTAGTTGTACCAAGAATATAACAAATGCCAAACTTATCATGAACTTCTGTAAGCTCCCTAAAATAAACATTTTCATTAGCAAAGTTTAAATGCCAGATCACTTTCATGGCAACAATAACGATTACTGTATATTTTTACAATTATTAGAAAAGTTCCACTAAAACGTTATTAATGTGGAAACCTCAACTGGAAACCAATAAACACAACGAATTATTAAGAAAACAAAATTCTACGTAGCACCGGAGAAAACTTTATCTGCCACCACATCGCACACAGTTAGTACATGACCCCCTATCCTCTGCACACCCAGGATACGGGTTATGTGTTCGATAACATAATGATCACGTAATTCATTAAGGCTTAAAAGCTAATCAACATTAGAACAAAGTAAGACAAGTAAAATGGGAAAGGGGGGAAGGAGAGGTGGAGAAAACGGGCAAAGAAAAACTAAATTCAATATTAAAAGACTTGGAAAAACAAGGGAAACTGTTTACATTACTCATACTTGCATGCCTGAATTTCTGACAACATGTATAAACGAAAGAACGCCGGGATTAACTGCCCCATATGAGACAGTACAAGTACACGCGAGGCGAGCGAGTGAGCTACCAACCTTAACCTAAAGCGTAAAAGTGCGCAGGATATTCTCCTTAGATTACAGTTCACGTACGCGTACAGTTTACAAATAGCATCAATATCCTTGTGCCCTTTAACGTCAACGGTGGGAGTTTTTCGTTAAAAGTTCTACATCGATTATAGATATACATGGACAATCTTATACACAACTCTACATATACACTTAAAAAATATATTTGTTTGCATTAAAATTCATCGAGTAGGTTGAGGAGAACTTCTCTTGAGAATGAAATCAATAACTTTTAGAAGATAAAATAAGTAATTTGCACCATGTGCTTATGCATTTTGGTATATGTGGTTATTATAAATGGATCTCAGTATCCCGCAAAAATCAGAATAACTTTTCTTGGAATTTTTGTGTCTGATATTTGTACATAAGGCCCGAGCTGTAAACTCGCTTTAAGTAACCGTAACTTTAAATCGGAGAATCGTTTTCAAAATAAATGTGCACGAATGTTTGGGATCAAAACCTAAATTGTGTGTAATATTGGGAGTACAGTTACATGAGGGCTATGTAAAATGCTGGGACTACATTATGGGATGGTTTTCAATTCGAACTTCAAATACCGCACTTCAAATTGTTCTATTGAAAATGTGGCTATAATTATCAAAATGCTGAGATTCGGGACATTCTGTTATATAAAGTATACACAAAAACGTGAACTTGTTCACCAAATACCAAACTTCAAACAATTCTATAGCAAAATGTGTCAAAAAGCATCAAAATACAGAAAGTCATGGGTTACCGTTATATGGGGATGTACGGAACCGTGGACCAGGACAAATAACTCTCTGCTACCAACCATGAGAAAACTCCGTTCAAAAAGATGTCCAAAATTATCCAAAAACCAAATGTAGGTGAACCACAGAAGGCTTGACCTATTAGAGACTTCAATTACTAACTTTAGATAAATTCCGTTAAAAATGTATCTAAACAAGCTAAAAACTATCAGCCGGTTTTGCCAACAGATGTATACCCCCAAAAAATATCTGCTTGTTTTTGCCAATAGTGTCCATTTCGTATCCTACCTGAGTCTGATATAATTATAACATGATACCAGATTTGGCCTATATCGACTACTTCCTGTACTTTATATAAGGCATGTAATGATTTTTGGAAAGTGTTCAAATGTGCACTATGTACAAGATATATTGGACCGAAGTATTCTACCTCATTTAATAGTGATAAAAATATTGGGGTGTGCAAAATTTCAATTCAGTTCTATAGGAATAACTTTACTCCAAAGTTTAACCAGAAGAGGTGGACCGCAATATTTATTAGATCTATGGCTAATAGAAATATTGGGATTCACCAAGGTAAACAATCGCTGACCTGTTTCGCATGTTTGGAGAAACATAGTTATTCAAAAAAATTACCCTTTTGGGGAGAAGGTGTCAGAAGAAGTGAACCAATATATTTCATCTTCACAACAGATCTTGTATTAGTGTAAATATTGGAATACGTGAAGTTTAGAATAGATCAGATACGTTTTTTTTTGAGAGTTTGGGTTATTCCAAATTTTGACCCGTTGTGGGGGAGGTACGAAAATGAATGGTCATATGTATTTCATCTTCACACCAGATATAGTTTTAGTGTTAATATTGGAATGTGTGAAATTTTAAGAGATTTGCATGCTCAATTTGCACTTTATGATCGTTTTAGTTATTCAAAATTTTGATTCGTTGTGGGGACCGGTATATTCCATCTTTAAACCAGATCTTGTGTTAAAAATTATAAAATTTGTGCGAATTTTTTTACATTTTATAAGAATTATAATTATTTCAAATGTTGACTCTTTGTGGGGGAGCTACCTGATGGATTGGATCAATATAGTCCATTTTTCCACCAACACTGACAAAATTATTGGGATGATCCTTACTAGTTCTATAAGATAAATTATTTTGTGTGAAAATTTTTACCTTTTGTGGGAAAGGTACCATAAGGAGTAGACCGATATTTTGTCCATTTCCGAACTCGATAGATTGAAAATATTATTACAATGTACCAAATTTGGACAAATTGGACACTCCCTTCGAGAGTTATCGTGCCCACCAACCAGACAGATTAGATCGACTCCAAATGTCCTGAAGCGGAGTTGGTCCAAAAACTTGGGCCTAAACCGTTATTACGGTGAGGCACATCTTAGCCGCATCAAATTATAAGTACCCTCTGCAGCTATATAGCGGATGGTATAAAGATTCTAAGGTCCTAAAATTCATTTTAGTAAACGAAATCTTAAAAAAAATATTTTAATGTAAGCTAATTTTGTTTTTTATGCCCCCACCCTAGTATCAAGCGTGTATGGAATTTAACATTGGCGATCTTTGCAAAATTTATCATCGGAATTGATTACAATTTGGGTTTTACAAACATGAAAATTGTCTATATTGGTCCACGCTTTGCTATGCCGCTCAAATGAAGAGCGTTTTTGGGGCTATACGAACACGTGGTCCTGCATAAGTAATTTGTGTCATGGGCTACAGCAACGGTTCCGAACTTTACATACGGAATTTGAAACATTTCCGGTAAATAATGTCGCAAAAATCATGAAAATACCAAATATCTTGAGATACCGTTATATGGGCGCTGTACTAAAATATAATCCTATTTAGACAATGCTCTTCTACGGGGTTAAGTACTCAGAAGGATCCCCTTGTGTGAATTTTTAGACAATTGCGTTGAAAAATATGGCTAAAATCATCAAAATATCGAATATCGGGGGGTACCGTTGGACCCATATAGATTATTCTCTTCAAAGATAAAGTACTCACAAGGAACTCCTTGTGTGGATTTTCAGACAACTCCATAGAAATATGTGGCTAAAAGCATAAAAATACCGAGTATCGGAAGGTGCCGTTATATGGGGGATATACGATATCGTACACCGATATAGCTTATCTTTGAAGTTGACCTGCCTGCAGATAAAAGACATATCTGTGCAAAATTTTTGCATCCTATCTTAATTCGTTTTGACTGTAGCGTGATTACAACAGACGGACGAATGGACAGTGCTAAATCGTCTTAAAATTTTACGCAGATCAAGAATATATATACTTTGTTGGGTCTAAAATTATTATTTCGATGAATTGCAAACGGAATGACGACATCGTCCATACTATGTATGGTGAAGGGTATAAAATGGAAATGGTGTTTTCCTTTTGCATTGGAGTTTCTTTTGAGCGCAAAGAAATCCTCTTAATTTGGTATTCATTTTTCTAAGTGTAAATAGAGATTGCACACACGCACACACACATCCAACGAAAATAGAAAATGTATGTGTGGTCAAGTAATGTTAAAAGTTTTGTGCCTTGTATACGTGTCAAAATCGTTACTAATGAGCATTTCAAGTATATCAAAAACTTGTTGAAGAACAGTTTATTTCAAAAGTATTTCTTTATTAGGGTTAACACCCCGTTGAGCAGGACAAAAAAATTCGCATTAATGTTTGTTAACAACAAGATTTTTTCATTATTTCCAAAAAAAAAAAATATGGAACGAAAATTTTCTGCGTGGATAAACCTGGCGCCAGAATACATATTTCATTGTGTTTTTAGCTCTGTCTCTATTAAGGTTGTATTCGAATTAAAAGTGTTTAAAATTTTAAGAATTTTGTAGCAACAAAACGGATAAATTCATAATTTGAAAAGCTTATATAATTCACAAAACATGATTGAAATCAGAACATTCGCATTAGGAAAAATATATTGAATATAACAAGATATTATCTAAGATCAAAAAATTCAGTCAGTTTTTTCTTTAAATGTATTCCTAATTCTTTTGAATTTGCCTATTTCCGTATTTTGTTTCTTGGAAAACTAAAACATAAAATGAGCTTCCCTTCGTTATTATTTCGGAGATCTGACAGATACTTGTTCTCAATTAGTCTCAACATAGGATTTTATTTTTGTGGAGGCATATGTTTAAAATGAAATTTTAACACACACTTCAAATTACTTCTGTAAATCGTGTGGAAATGTAATCACTTCTGTGACTCTTACAACTGACATTCAGATAACTGAGAATAAACGCTAATTTAATTCCATTCCGTGTCATTTGTACATTGCATTACAACAAAAACGACAACAACATTAATTTGACAAATACATTAAATGTAAGGGAATACAGTGTGCTACACCAAAACTCAATTACTGCGGGCAGATACATATTTTTAATGTCAGGATACCGAGCATTTGATCTCTGGGCATTGTAAAAAAACGACGAACAAAAAATACATTTAATGAGTTTTAATGTCGACAAATCCGCCGAGAATTTAGATAATAGCCAACAACCACGTTCACGCATTCGCTCATACTTCCCGCACGGCAGTTCCACCACATGACCAGACGACACATTTCCACACGAAAGAACAAGTTGGAACTTCGTCAGAGCGGTGGAAGGCACAATGCAAGGAGATGGCAGAAACACACATAATTACCGCTTATGTGTTAACTCTTTTTTAATGGTGTCACATCCGTACATTTGTAGGATACCACCACATTTACGAATACATTAGATACACACAATGGGATGATATTGATTAGAATCGAAACGAGTAAGTAAGCTGAAAATTCGGCCGGGGCGAACTTTTAATACCCTCCACCATTTGGAACGAATTTGACAATTAAAAAAAAAAATAAAATCCGTTAAAAATTCTGGTAAAATCTTAAAAATGCCGAATGTAGCCATTATATTAGAGTCTATACGACGACGTGGACCTACATAGGCAACCAACTTCAAATACCAAATTTTAAACAATACTGGTGAACAATGTCGGCTAAATCACCAAAATACCGACAATAGAACGGTACCATTATATGGGGGCTATACCAAAACGTGGACATACATGGCCCATTTTCAATACCAAAAGTCCTGCAGACTAATATACATTTGAGTAAAATTTTATCAACCTACTTCATTTCGTTCGGAAGCTAGAGTAATTTCCACAGACGGATAGACGGACAGACGGTCGGACATCGCTAAATCGACATAGAATTTTATGCTGATTAAGAATATATATACTTTGTGGGGTCTAAAATGTTTATTTCGAGGTGTTACAAACGGAAGGAACGGAAGAATGGAAGGTATACAAATATAGTGGCAATAGTACACAATGGCTGTAATGCGAAGAATCCGTTGTTAATTTCTTTCCTGTCTGTAAATCGGAATAGAACAGTTCGGACTGTCACAATTGGTAAGTGGACTTGTGTTAGGGCCAACTTTAAAAATTCGAGAAATTGGAAGCCAAACATAATTACTTGTCACCGGTTTTGCCGCCTCCTTTCAAGTACCAAAACCGGCAATATCGTTTGCAAGCACATATCGTTGTGCATACAAGGGCATATTGTTGCCTAAGATAATATCGTTAATAACCAAACTAGGAATAAATAGTTGCATATATATTAGAAGAACTCTTGTGTTTTTATTTATTTTTATTTGCGTATACCCTACGGTCCATTGCTCAACGCATTCGGCGTATTACACCCATTGGCGGAGCCCTCTGCGCTAAACAAATACTATTTACAAAATCAGTCATTTTTTGGTAACTACAAGAAAATAACTATAATAGTCATATGTAAAGTGGCATTTTTTATAGTTATCCTTACCATTATTATAATTATAATCGGCTCAAAATACAAAACAATACAAAGCATAAATATAAGATCTGAAAAATTATCTCTTAAGTCCGTTTAGACTATACCCTTATACTATGATTAGGGTTATTATCTATTTATGTGCTTAATCCTCCCAAATTTGCGATGTTTTTCCATACAAAATTAAATTAATTTAAAACTTGAATCTATTTTAAATCCACTGATAAATCGAAATATTTTGCAATACAAAAATACATCCATTGCCGAAATTAGTAACTGTGAACTCATGGTCGCAATGACAAAATATTTTTGGAATTCAAAATTATAAATGAAATTTTATTTTAATTAAACGGTTGTTGAAAATCACATATCATATACAACGGCCTCAAAGCGACAATGTATAAAAAAAGATTAACAAATCTATAAATTTTTGAAGACATTTTTAATCTTTTTCACATAAAAAAGTAAAAAACATTAAGTTCGGCCTGGCCCAACTTTTAATGCCTTCCACCTTAGGGTAAAGGAAATATTAGAGCCCATTATGACCCACAAATACCAATTTTTAGACATATTCATGGGAAATTGTGCCAAAAATCATCAAAATACCGAGTATCGAGAAATACGGATATATGGGCTATACAAAAACGTGGACCTATACAAAGAAGCTAGAACTCCAAAGGAGCTAGAACACCAAAGGAGCAAGAACCCATTAGGAACCACAAATACCAATTTTTAGACAAATCCGCGAAGAAATGATGCAAAAACTATCAAAATGCCGACTATCGGGAGGTACCGTTATATGGAGGCTATACCAAATCGTGGACCTATACATACAATGCTCCCGCACCACAGCTAGAACCCATTATGTTTTACAAATACCAATTTTTAGAATGATCAAATTTTTAGAATGTGGCAAAAATCATCAAAATACCGAATATCGGGAGGTACCGTTACATGGGGGGTATACGAAAACATGCACATACAGATACAATGCTAGGACCCATTATGACCAACAGATACGAATTTTTAAACACTTTCGTTGAAAAATGTGGCAAAAATCTTCAAAATACCGAATAACGGGAGGTATCGTTATATGGGGGCTATATGAAAACGTAGACCTATACATACATTGTTTCGCCACACGATTTGGAATCCTTTATGTTTTACAAATAACAATTTTAAGAAAGATTCGTAAAAAAATATGCCAAAAATTTTCAAAAATACCGAGTGTCGGAAGCTACCGTTATATGGAGGCTATACGAAAACGTGGACCGATATATCTCATTATCAATAACAACCATCCTAGACACAATGCAAATTATTATGTCAAATTTTGAAGCTCTACGTCAAATAATATGGGCTGTAACGTGATTTCAACAGACAGACAGGCAGAGAGACGGATATCGTTAAATCGACTTAGAATTTTATGCTGATCATGAATATATACTTTATGGAATCTATGACGAATATTTGGGATGTTACAAACAGAATGACAAAGTTAGGGGGGGGGGGGGGTATAACAAATAAAAAGCAGATAAGTTCGGCCCGGCCAAACTTTAAATACTCTCCACCATTTTGAAGGAACTTGAAATGAAAGGAAAGGAAGGAAACCGTTTTTGTTATAGGCTGTAGTACCCATTACAAAAAAAATTTCGCTAATGCGGGTGCTTTTCGATATCATGGACCTATATAGACAGTTCTCTTCCAGGTAGTAAAGTACTCAGAAGGAACTCTTTGTGTAGAATTTCATACAATTCCATTGAAAATTTTCACTAAAATCATCAAAATGCCGTATATCGGGGGGATACCGTTGTATGGGGGCTATACAATATTGTGGACCGATATAGCCCATTTTCGAACTTGTCCTGCCTGTAGGCAAAAGACTGATCTGAGCAAAATTTAGCCTCCTATCTTAATTCGTTTTGACCCTAAACTGATAACAACAGACGGACGGACAGGGCTAAATCGATTAGTTACAATCGGAATGACGAACTTAATATCCCCCCATAGAGTTTATGATTACATGTGCTGATGCACCTACTTTCGCAGGCAACAAAAACAATCTCGTATGGGCTGCTCACTTGAGCTTTGGGAAAAGAATATGGGTATGATTCGAGAAGCCAGACATTCAAAGACCCCGAGGTAAAAATTCTAAGTTGATTTAACGATGTCCGTCTGTTGCAATCACGATGCAGCCCACAGTATATGACGCAGAGCTTCAAAATTTGGCAGAACAATTTGCATTGTGTCTAGGATGGTTGGTATTGAACATGAGATATACCGGTCCATGTTTTTGTATAGGCGCCATATAATGGTACCTTCCGATACTCGGTATTTTAATGATTTCTGGCACATTTTTTTTCGCGAATTTGTATAAAAATTGGTATTTGTGGGTCATAATAGGTTCTAGCTCCGGTGGTGAAACATTGTATGTATAACGTTGTTGTGTAGCCCCATATATCAATACCTAGCGATATTCTGTATTCTGATGGTTTTTGCCACATTTTCCAACAAATTTGTCTAAAAATTAGTATTTGTGGGTCACAATGGGTTTTAGCTCGTATGGCGAAACATTGTATGTATAGGTCTACGTTTTGGTATAGCCCCCATGTAAGGTTACCTCCATTTATTCGATATTATAATAAAAATTGGTATTTGCAGTTTATAATCGGTTTAAATCCGGTGGCAGAACATTGATTATTTAGTTTCACGTTTTCCTTAAATGCAGATAAAACGATACCCACCAATATTCGGTATTTTGATAGTCACGTCACATTTACCCACATAATTGTTTAATATTTCCTTGAAGTATAAACTTGTCTATAGAGGTTCCCATTTTGGTATGGTCCCATACAACGGACCCCAGCGGTTTTTTGAAAAGTTTAATAGCATTATCCAAACAGCCTTACTGCTATTTGTAGTTTAAAGTGGAACCCGTTTGAATCCGAATACTTTAATATAAAAATGTCTTCTTTACTCAATGGTCGGCCCGGCCGAATTTAAGGTTTTTTTACTTGTTTATGATATAAACAAGCTGAGCCCGGTGAGTTTTGCTACCCCGTATGATTTTATATGAATTCAAAATTTTATATACGAATATTTGTTGGTTACAAAAAAAAATAATAAATAAATAAAATTCAAAAATTAAAAAATATATATTGTAATATGTGTAAATAAACAAATGCGTAAATAAACAAATAGCTCGGTCTACCAACGCGTGTACATGACAGGAAAAGCTGACTATGAACATGCAAAATGTAGTCCGCATACACGAAGGGTTTGTCCTTCGGATTTATTAATTTCATAGCAAATGCCAAGCGTGCAGGAAAC
This sequence comes from Musca domestica, assembly GCF_030504385.1. Lineage (NCBI taxonomy): Eukaryota > Metazoa > Arthropoda > Insecta > Diptera > Muscidae > Musca > Musca domestica. The sequence goes on along the minus strand of NW_026712328.1, from coordinate 15,155,196 downwards.
TGCTATCTTTTGAAGTTGGGTGGCATTTCTGTTGCAATGAAAGAACTCGAGGTAGCAAAAGCTATACACAAACCTCAACCGATTTCAATAGAAATCTGCAATTTTTCTTTGTGGCTCTGTCCGAATTTCATTGGAATCGGACATACATATATCGCGCTGGGTGCATCAAATATGTAAAATCGGCCGAAAATATATATGGGGGCTATATCCAAATCTGAACCGATCTCAATATAATTTGGCAAAATTATTTTCAAATCAAATCCCGTCACACATTTCAAATCTCATTGGAATCGAACATATGTATCGTGTTTGGGTCTTCAAATATACGAAATCGGCCGAAAATGCTTTATTCAAATCTGAATCGATTTCCTTATAAAGAAGCAAATTTGTAAGACATTCCATCATACATTACAAATTTCATTGAAATGTGGCGTTCATGAAATCGGCTGAAAATATATATGAGAGATATATCCAACTCTTAACCGATTTCAATATAATTTGGCAATTTTTTTTTTTTTTTTTTGCAAATTCCGTTACGCATTCCAAATATGGCATCAAGATAGGATTACAGATACAGGCTCCATTCCAAATTTGGAGCATATAAAATCTATGCACATATCTATTGATCGATTACAGATACTGGCTCCAAATTTGGAATGGAGCCTGTATCTGTAATCCTATTCTGATGCCATATCTCCAGTTCCATGTGGAATTTCAAAAATGTATATAGCCTATGCTGCTTTCAGGCAATGTTGCAGTATACTTGGAAATTTTCAGGAAAATCCCATCAGCGGGTTTCGAGTTTATAAATTACAAACATACAAATATCTTTCTCTTTAAGAGATATAGATAAAATAGCGCATATGTATGCGTAAACACAGATCATCTGGCTAACATTTTATATAATTTTAAACTAGCCTTAACAAGTAAGTTTTTTAGTTGGATTTAGAAATCGAGGCAATTTTAAATGAGTTGTCTGAATGTAATATTAGATATGACTTTAATATGATGTCTTTTCTATCGAACGATAAAACCTTGTTTAAAGTAATATTTTATGCTGGGTTACAAATAAAATAGTTTTTTCCTAATTTTTAGGTGCAAAGACATAGAAGTATAAAGATTGGACGAGACAGAGTTAATACATTATAAACTCTGTCGTTATTGTATCATAACTATAAATACAAAAAAATTAAGACGAATTGTCTCGAATCCAATACAATTGTCATTATTTTTAGCATTTTTTAAAAACACATCCGATATCACCATGATCGCGTAGTCGAATTTACGACACTAGCTATTCCATTGTGCAAGCAATGACATGACTATTTTGTGTTTTGCACTGAATTCACACAGCAGCTCCGAGTGGCCATTACTCTTTTAATTGGCGCATACACATTATTCTACTAGTTTCTGATCGGCAAGCTAGCTAACTTACTAGCCTGTCCACCAGGCGTAAACGACCTCACTCCGTTTGCTTGCTTTTGGAAGCAGCAGCACAGCACAACACATTAGAATTACGCTGTGTGGTTGGTTGCCTTCGCTGCCGTTGCTGCCTTTGTTGCTGATGACATTGTTTCTGATGCTGTAGCCGGTGATATTTTTCGGGCAATGCATCCATGTTTGTTTGTTGGAACACAATGTTTTCCACTGCACTCCCTCTGGGTATGTACCAAGTGTTCTGAAAACTACACTTTGTTCACTCCGCCAGCCGCACCGTAAAAACACATTATTGGAGTTGTGCTTGCTGTTGTTGGCGTTGCTTTACCATTCCGAGTTTCCTCCTAGGTCCCTCCGGTTGTGTGCACTCGTTGCTAGTAAAACACATTGCCAACGTGATGAATGCTTGGTCCCAAGCCAATTGCTTTTGTCAAGTATAAAATGGCCACAGCAAACAGTTAATGCCGTTACAGTTGCAGCCATCGAATCCTTTCGTATCAAATGCCGTGCAATTGCGGCAATAACGAGTACAATGGTCATTTTCTGTTATCGTTTTCAAATGCATCCAACAATGCCCAGATAGTAAACGGTGAAATCAGCAGAAAAGAAAGGTGGCCCACCAACAATGTATGCATCTGAGAGATAAACTAAAGCAAGAAATGATACTTGCAAGAGCAATTTAAGAGAACGATGACTTTTAAGAAACCGGCTGGAGACATTGGGCATTTAGAATGAATTTAAAAGTGTAAAATATGCTGTTTGGACGAGACTTTGTGGTTTTTTGTTTCTTTTTTAACAATAAGGAAAAGATAAAGTCGGGCGTGGCCAACAATTTGAATACTTGTTCTACTATAGCTAATTAACAGAGCTATGGCAGCTTATAAACCATGTGGGAGTCACATATAAAATATATTGAATTCATATTTAGCGGTTTTATAGCCTCTGCCACAGACTAACTGAATCCGGTCCGCTTCGTACACCTTTTGATTTTATATGCTTTCAAAATTTTATATACGAATATTTTGTGGTTTTTAATAGAAATAAAACAACTTTAAGAATTTTGTTTTTCCTTCAGGGGAGTAATCAAACAAAAAAAGGATCATGCCAAATTTAGTCTGGCATTTGTGTTGCCATTATAGGGATTCTAGGTAGAAATGCATCTTAACATACATATTTCCCAAAATAATAATCGTAGCCTCAATAAAATTGTTGTGTGGTTTTTTGCTGTTATCCTGTTACGATGTTGCTATATAAGTGTGGTTGATCTATGTTCCTTAATAAAATTATAGGAACACAAACTTTGATTACTAAATAATGCGATTGAAAAAAAGCCTGGCAGATCTAAGGAATTTAGGAATTCAGTTGCCACAGTGTCGACAGATTTATATATTCTTGCATTTCCTGTAATTCTATTTAGAATGCAACGTCAATGTTTTTGGGAGCAATCAATATTGAGAAATACGCAATATACTAATTATTCGATATACTTGGTTAATCTACAGAAGTCAGATGGAAATGTTATACATTTTGTACCTGGACCAACTGTATTTTTGTCACTTCCTAGATTCAGCAATTGTTTAGAATGATTCGTTTTGATGAATCGATTCGTTAGATTGAATTCGTATAAAGAAAATATAATTTAACGCATGCATCTAATTTATCTGCTGATGTTGATCTATGTAGCACCGGTTAGTTAACATTTTACTTCCTTCCTCAAAGAGTCCCGTGTTGTTTCTCAAATATTTCAAAGTATGATCCAGAGCTTCCAACGATTATAGCTCATTGTCACTTACACCAATTAATGATTTTGCATTATTGGAGTACTTAAGCCATTGACGATTTTTTCTTAGTGCTGTGCGTAAATGTATGAAATCGGCCGTAAATTCATATTTCCAGAGCGATATCAATATAATATGACAAATTTATTTGTTGACTGAACTCCATCACAAATTTCATTGAAATTGCAGATACATAGCGGGTGCATCAAATTATGGAATCGGACGAAAATATATATATCAGCTATATCCAAACAAGCAAAAAAGTCAAAAGCCATAATTTTTACTTTTTTTGTGGCCCACACCATCACCATGGCCGTCGCTTGGGTTCTGGTGGCCAACCAGAGGTGCACACTTTCAGCTAACTTCTTTGGAAAGTAAACACGATTGTTTACAATCTGCTGGACAACGAATGTTTTCTCATCGGAGAAAACCAAATTCGCCAATTAACCACTTTCGGCCAAGCGAAGGAGCTCTTTAACTCTTTTGAGTCTATGTTCTTTCCAATGCGGTGTAAGTTTTATATAGCTATAGATCCCATATATATATTTCATCCGATTTGGAGTGTTTAAGTCCCTCACATGATCAATATGCATTCGAAAACACTGATATTTGGTACCAGATATCTTATGGAGCTCAGAAATACATTTCCCAAATTTTGTCGAGGACGGCTAAGATTTGGAATCCGATTTCAAGTTTATTGTGCAAATAATCACTTATATCAGCCCAAATTTCGGGACGTACCTTCCCATTTTGTGGAACTTGGCTCCGATATATATTTTTTAGATTAATAATTCTCGAGATGATATCATGCACTCTCTAGCAATGTTATTTGGTACAAAAGATTATAATGTCTATCTCAAATTTAGTGAATATCGATTTAGAATTTGATATGCCACCTATATATTAGTTCCTTCTGAAACCAAACTATAACTGCAATAAAGCCAAATGTTTATAGGTGGTATGATCTACTTCAAATAAGTTATTTTGTTACGGGAGCTCTACTAAATATGCATAGTAGTGTAGGGTATCATGTAGTCGGCCCCGCCCGACTTTTAACTTTTCTTTACTGGTTTTGTTTTTAAAATTTTTGTGTATATAAATATTAAGCACTGGTATTACTTATGGAATTCGTAGGAATTATAGGTTTGTGCATGGGAGCGTATGCTTAATATTGTATATTCAGTGAATAAGTTAAGCATACGCACCGTGTGCCGCAGAAAGCTGATTGCACTCATGTAGAGCCAGGGTGACCAAAGAGAGAATAAATTAAAGAAAAATGTCATTTGATTGAGAAAAATGTCATATGTGAAAGATGATTGCACTCATGTAGAGCCAGGGTTACCAAAGAGAGAATAAATTAAAAAAAAATGTAATTTGATTGAGAAAAATGTCGTATGTGAAAATTGGCGAAAAACGTTTCCCAAGTACATAAACATTGGAAAACCTTATGTTATTCCAAGAAGCCACAAATGTACATAAATACGTGCATGATTACAACAACAATAAATGCAATTATTTGTTAATGCAATGATAATAATTAAAATTGCTTAGTGAAGGATTTGGTTTTGTATATTCCGGTTATTGTTGGTTTTGATATTAAATGACCCAATTATTGGCAGGAAAATTGCGAATATCTTTGCGCAGTTGCATGTGTCAATGAAATGAAAAGCTTGTCTATCATTTAGATTCAATTTAGAGTTATTAGAATAGTTTATGTATGAGCGTGTCAACGTTCAACTTTTTGCCAACATTTTACAATTACAATTGACAAAGTTTCATCCGAGCCCAGTTGCTGCCACTGGACATTTGGCATGGCACATGACGAGTTCTCATTTCAAAATGAGTACGTGTCTGGATACACTTCTACGCCGTGGTGTCAATCGATTTTCATTTGGATGTGATCACTTATACGTACCGAATGCTCCGACTTTGTTTTGTTTTGCATTTGACATTTATCACACTGTTCCAAGTATTAACTTTGTTCTTCGCTCCCTGTTATTACAGCACAAACGGCTCGGCACACGTTCCACCAGCATTTGCGACACGAGCACGAGTGAAGTTTATTGGTCGCAGTGTGTGAATTTGATTGAGTGGTGTGTAGGAAAAAAGATTGATTGTATATTTTGATTGGAACTTTCAATATTTTATTTGGTTGCTGTGAAAGTGCACACCATCGATGTTATCAATGCTGTCCAATGGATGTTTTTCATTTGATGGAGACGATGAAATGACAGGAAGTGTTGCTTTATCGATGACAACGACAACACTGTAGTGCTCACTGAAAAATAAAGGCCTAAGACCAAAAAAGTCCAGTTGTGATTAAACAGAAATTTTAAATGAATCAGAGAAATTGCTGTTCTAACAACGGGTTTTTTAGTTCACAATATAAATGAAATTTGGTATTCTAAAAAAAGAACCACCATTTCCGAGTATCGGTTTTGCCTGGCAATAAAATAAAACTAAAAATTGACCAATGATGTTTTTAATTTAGAAACTTGGTAGTAACATGATTTCGATCAGGGGGATTTGTTATATGACCGCTTAATGTTTAGACATGCTTTATTAAACATTTATCCATAAAAAAACTAAAACAAAATCAACAATAGCTAAGTATTGAAGTCCAACTCTTTTCAATTTGTACTCGATAAATTTGTTGAGAAATAATTAAGGCAGGCTGACACCCAGAAAATAAAGAATGATTTGCAACTTCAAAATTATTGTATAGTTTTTGGAAAATAGGCTCTTGGAACTATTGTAGAAAGAAATTAAAGCCACGTTAATGAAATGCATTGTATAGTACCTGCAAGTCGATTAATTCAAAATTCCGTTGCGCATAAGTTTTATACGCTACAACACTATGTGTTGGGGGTATTATAAGTTTGATTGGGCGATGTAAATATTGGTTACCCACATAGGAAAGTATATATGGATCTTCCTATTTCGCCGAACTGAGTCGATCTAGCTGTGTACATCCGTCCCTCCGTATGTCAGTCCATGTTAATTTGTAATCAAGCTACAGGTCGTAATTATGGCCCCATACTCACGAAATTAAAAATGTGGGTGGGGTTAAGATCAGAATAGAAGACTATTGCTTTTGGACATGATCGCATAATATTAAGAGATTGAAATGGACCAAAACCTGAAAAAATTCCTGATTTTGCAGTTGCTCTACAGGTCGCAATTATTGACCATGTTAATATAGAATTTGTAGTATTATGTGATATTTTTCTATTTTTTTTTTTCATACTTTTTATTGAATGCGATTTTTTCAATTTGACTTTTAATATTGCAGTGTTCATTTTCTAGTATTTTTTTAGAGTTGAAATGGACCGACAACTAAAAGGTCACAAATAGAAATCAAAGGACACGAAATAGAGGTAGAATGGACCACTATTTTGTGCAAAAAAGCCTACATTTCCATTCTACCGAAACGCTGAAAATAACTCTCAGGCGAAATCCAAAATACACAAAGCGCGAACTTCTGGCTTGTTTATGCTGATTTCGTTGACGAATATATCCAAATACCGTAGACTAGACTAGCATGAGCCTGAATTTGGAGATACAGAGCTGCCTCTTGCTTTTGGAGATGATCGCAAAATATTTACGTTGCAGTTTAAAGACTTTTCATTATCGTGGAGTTTTTGTCATTTTTGACATCTTGGAGATATACTGTCTACCAGAAGACCAAATCATTCGTGAGAAAAGACAATCATCTTCTTGTTTGACCGTCTTGCTGGTTTAATCCGTATAATTCCTGATTTGAAAAATTGAAGACAATATAAGTCCCACAATAAATATAAAAAATACGTTGCAAGTTATAAACTGAAATGATTTTGGCCGTCTAAACCAATTCTAGTGTTTATATTAAAACTTTTTTCCGAAAATTCATAAAAAATATTATTCACAATATTTTGTATACGAATGAAGCTTTTATATTAGTAAACAATCTTTAAAATACGTTTCATATAGATATAGATACACCAGACACTCCATTGCCAGAAACGACAAACCGAATTTACTGCCATTGCGCACAATTCGCAACAGTTGTAAACTGCTATCACCAAGATATCCTGAAGCTGTTTGGAAGGTGCAGCAATGGTGTTCCCATATCGCACTCTAACTAAGGCAACAATTACAATACCATCGACAACAAACAAGGCAAGTTCATGTTGCGATGCGAATGTGTCGTAAACGTTCTGTGTGCCCGTTAAGTTTTCCAAATGTTTAAATAGAATCCTGCCAAGATAGCAGACACCAAGCCATATCCAATGATATGCCAAGTTGAAGGTTTGTCTGGATGTTGTTCTGACCCATTGTATTGGCAGTTAAGGAACGACATTCTGTTGCAACGCGGTACAGTTGCGATGACTGCAAAACATAATTGCGTAAATCCTGTAAGGCTTAAGGCTATGTTAAAAGAAAAAGTGTGATACCGATTTTTTAAATTGTGATTTCGTTTGAACTTTCTTAGGGGCCTATGATTTTATTTGCCAAAAAAGATTAATTCGTGACTTGGTTTTTCGGGTTTTACATTTACAAGACTTTTTTTTGTTGCTTGATGGAAGTGGCAAAATTTGGAAAATGTTGACTAAACTTACATTGCACCATATTAGATATTAAAGATATTTGTTTCTGAAGGATGAATATTCCATCCGATTCCAAACAATAAAAAAATCAGGAACTAATTATATTTTCGTATTAATTTCCATAAGTCCTGTAGGACATTTTCTTGTTTGGTAATGTACAAGTTACAAGTATGAAGAGAACTGCAATAATTTTTCATTTTATAAAAGTGAGTGATTTTTAAACATTTAAATGCTTTGCTCAAAATTATCTTACATCATGATGCTAGACCTAGTGCTGTATGATTACGATATTTTAAGTTTTAACAAAAAAAAATTGGAAACTAATTTTACATTTCACTAGATTTATTATTCAAAATTGGTATCTTTGGGGGAAGTACGAGGAGCAGTGTGCCAATATTTTCCATAACCCCTACTGGTCTGCTTTTAATGTAAATATTATCAGGGACGAGGTGTGTACTATACGGAACAATATATTATTTAAATGAGAGATATACATGTTGTTCTTGTGGGGGAGATACTCAAGACAGTGTGTCAAGCAGTTGTTATTGTCCAATATTTGGACTTTTATGAATGGGCCAATATTTTGCTCTTGACAGAAACTTTTCTAAGGCCAAGTTTGAAATTTGATGAAGTTGCATAGTTTAAAACAGACGGGCGGAATAATATGGCTTATATGGCTAAGAATAATATGTTCGAATTGAGTCCAAAAAAGGTCTAGCTTCCAAAATCGCTACTTCCATAATGTAAATTTTGTCAATAAAAAATTATACGCCTAAGGTAAATAATGTAAAATATTCTTTTGGGCTTTAACCGACACGACATTAAATGGTCAGATGTTATAACGATTTTTTACAAAATATCGTGTAGGAACTATAGGGTAAGGTAAAAAATTGCAACAAAACGCAATAATTTTTATTTTTTCTTGTTTTTTAAATATATATATATATATATATATATATAGTGTAAGCAAAAAAATGTCGGAAATTTCATCAAATTTTAGAATAGTTTTAGATTTGTTCGAATTGGTCACCTTTGGCACGAATTATGGCCTTCAAACGGCCAATGAAAACGTCACACGCTGCCCGAATATTGCTCAGCGGTATTTAGGCCCATTCCCGACGAAGCGCTTGCTTGAGGTGATCGGCACTTTGGTATTTCTTAATCCCAACCTTGCTTTCCATAATACTTCAGACACAATAGTCCAACGAATTGGTATCCGGAGATTTTAGTGGCCATTGTGCGTTGTTTCGTTCAAGTCGCTTCATTACTTCTCGTACCATTTCTGCTGATGTTGCTGTTTTATTCCGTCCACTTCCTTGACGTCGGGCTACGCTACCACTATCACGCTAGCGAGCAATGGCACGAGACACAAAAAAGTTATACATATTTAAATGCTGGAGTGCTCTAACGATAGTCACTAATGGTTTTCCAGCCAAATGTAAGGAAATCACATTATCACGCTTGAATAATTTTAACAGCTGTAGGACGAGTGACTTAGAAATGACAGCAGTCTGAAGTTGGTTGCAGTTTTTTTATCTCACCCTGTATATATATGTGCATAATATGTGCATAATAACCTTCAAATCAGATAAAGATATATCCAAATCTAAACCGATATCAATAACTTTGGCAGAGATATTTCTAAGCTGTAACTGATGTATGGTACCAAATATCCTTGTTGTGTAGTGCATATTACGAATGTGAGGAACTTAGAATCCAAATCGGCATATATCAACATATATGTATATGGGAACTGTAGCTATATCTGAACCGATTTTCACCAAATTTTAAGTACTTGATGAATTCAATCGGGTGTGTCATAATCCATTCCATTTGGACGAATAATACACACATCGGATGACAACATATATGGGAGCTATATCCACATCTTATCCGAAATGCATAAATCAATTTAGAATGAGATTCTATGAAGATCATCAGAAGGAACAATCTTGCTTCCTTCTCCATGTTACAAACAAATGCAAAAAAAAAAAACATTAATACTCTGTACCACAGTGTGGGGTCGGGTATAAAAAGGACCAAAAATTATCCTTTGTTGACTAATTTAAGGGTTATAATTTTCAATCAATGTATTCCCTTTATTTTTATTTGCAATATTGCCGACGACGCTATATACCTAAAATGCACGGATTCCGAGGAATCTAAATCTGAAAACTTCCGAAATTGTGAGAGAGGGGGGAAATTGCCTCCTTAATTTTGGTTACTTTCGACGTTAAGTTTCAAAGCACCGATACACGTGTCTTCTTTTTAGCTCTACTTTCAGAATCTGCTAGATTTCCCCCGTATTTATTTTTTGTGTTGCACAGCGTTATAGACCAAACTGATGATTTTTGAAAATTTATTTAGATTAATATATAGCTCCAATTTATGATTTCAATCCGGTTTCATATTTAAGCCGTTCCAAATCCCTGATACAATAACTATCATAGTTGATGTGATTTACTTCACGCTAATTCCTAATACAAATATTGTGTTGTAGGGTATAATTTAGTCGGTCTCGCCCAATTGTTGTTTTTTCATTAATGGTTTATAATTGCGCATGTTTGCTCATGTTTATGAACATTTAAATAATATAGATTTTAAACGCCTCTTTTTGTTGTTTTTTTCTTAAAATAAATTGAATAGATCATTGTGTAAATTCGTTGATTCATGTAACAACATGCTTACTTATGTTCAAATATCTTTTAATTTCAGCACTTTACAAGATTTTCGTTGCTCGCTGTCCGGAATTGCGACAATTAGTGTAAGTCCGCGGAGAGCAAACACTATTAATATCTTTATTTAATTGAAGCATAACATGCACGAGCATGTCTCTCGTTCTCTTCGGATGAATTTCAATTACACAAATCCATAAAGCACAGGCTATTAAAAACTTTTCAATGGATTTACGACAATAAAAATGGTAGCCGTTCCCATTATACAATACACACTCCATTACAATTTTATTGTTTAACTTAGATTTATCAAATAGCAGAGTGTAATAAAACAATCAAAAGATAACAGTTAAAATTGATAGAAAAACAGTAATCAAAGTGTAATGTAGGCGTTCCGGTCGTGTCGGCCTACTTGGTAGCAAAGTGTCTGGTAAGCTTTTAAATATGGACATACAGCAATAAATAGATAATTTAAATGAGTCTGATGTGTTCGAATTGTGGGGATGAAAAAAAATCAAACGTAATTTCTATGTGAATAATATGGATTTTAAATATTTTCTGTTAAATATTAGCGTGGTATTTTTTATTTTCTCAGCCATGTGGCTAGAGAGGGTATATATAATTTGATATGGTCAAAACGTGCTTAGTCAAAATAACTGCTTTAGAGCCTAGGTCTCTTTGAGCCAAATCCGTTTCAGGACATTTGGAGTCGATCTAGCGATGTACGTCCATCTGTCTATCTGGCTGGTGCGCGCGATAACTCTCTTTTGAAATAAATCGGTCCACTTCTTCTGGTACCTTCCCCACAAAAGTTCGAAATTTAAAAAAAAAGAAAAATATATATTTCCTGCATTTATTTATATTTATATCATTTTTATTTATGTCCGATACGAAATGGACAATATTGTCCTAATCCTTCAGAACCTGCTTCATAGAAAGACAACAATTTGAATAATCATAACAGATATTTAAATAATCGAACATTGGCTGAGGGTATACATCTATCGGCAAAACCGACCGATACTTGTTATACCCTACACCTCATAGTGGTAAGGATATTATGTCCTTGTGCCTTTGTTTGTAACATGGAAAAGGAAGCGAGATAGACCCATAGTTACTTTTGAGGATCTCCATAGAATCACTTTCTGAGTTGATTTATGCATGTCAGTCCGTCCGTCCGTCTGTCCATGTATTCTTGTGAACAAAATGCAGGTCGCATTTACTATCCGATTGAGATGAAATTTTCCAAACAACATTTGTTTGGCCCAAGAACGAACCCTATGGAAATTGGAGATAATCGGTAAAAATTAGATATAGCTTCGATTTATATCTTCGTCCGATTTGCTTTTTATTGTGCACCAAACGTCATTTGCCCAAATGGGATGGAATTTGACACATACGACCAAATTGAGTCTATAAGGTAGTATGCCAAATCTGGTGAAGATCGGTTCAGATATATTGCTCATCCGATTTGTTATTTTTGTCCTCCGCAGCCGTAAAATGCACTCTGTAACAACAATATTTGGGGAAATACATCAAATACAGCTCAGAAATTCCTTTGCTAAATTTTATCGAAATCGGTTCAGATTTGGATATAGCTCACATATATAACTTCATCCGATTTACCTTTTATTGTGTACCAAACGTCTAATATTTGTCCAAATGGGATGGAATTTGGCACATACGACCGAATTGAAATTGTCTAGAAGGTAGTGTGCCAAATTTGGTGAAGATCGGTTCAGATATAGCTATAGCTCCCACATACATATTGTTCATCCGATTTGTTGTATTTGTTACCCACAGCCGTAATATGCACTCCGTAACAACGATATTCATGGAAATATATCATATACAGCTCAGAAATATCTTTGCCAAATTTTATCGAGATCGGTTCAGATTTGGATATAGCTCCCATGTATATCTTTATCTGATTTCAAATTAATTTTACATCAAATGGGCAATACAAGTCTCATTTAAAAGATACAAATGCTTCGGAATATTTAGTTATTTGAACTTTAAATTATAATTATAATCATAGCGTGTTTGATTGAATTCTCCCATAAAAACTTTTAATTGTTATATGAAGCTCTACTAAATTAGCAAAGTGGTGTAGGGTATCACAAAGTCGGTCCCGCCCGACTTTAAGACTTTCTTTACTGGTTTACTTGTTAGGTTCTATTCCAATAGTAAAGTTATTGTCGTTATCCCGATGTTATTGCTAAAATCTAAAAGCACCGTTATATGGAGGAGTGCACTTGTAACGAATATTTTTATGAGGATTTAATCTCCACTGCGGACTGGAAATATTAAACTACAGTTTATTGGTTTCGAAATCCCTTTGAAAATATCAGCAATTATATAGGGCCAAACTTAAATGTGGATCTATCTATAGAATTCTGAACAATATCATAAATTTGATTTGAATGTTTCTGGTGCTTATTTTATCCCATAGCCCAAAAATGCCTCTTATGTATTTGAAATACTGAAAATAATGTGATATTATGATCCTTATAACAAATTGTATTTTTTTATATTAATATTTTTCTGGCTGTGAAGAAAGTTCTTGGCCACAACAAACTAGTGATAATCTCTTCCCCTCGTAGCAAAATGTAAAATAAATTTCTCCACAAAATATTTTTTTCGCTTTATCTTTGTTTAAACCCGTTTCCATTTACTGCAACACTTCATGGAATTGTGGTCTGATTAAAACATTTGACTTCCATTTATTTTGGTATTTACATGTTGGAAAATACCAAAAAAGAAAAGAATTAAAGACAAACAAGCGAAAAAACGTAAATTGTCCTAATAAAATTGTAACCGAATATTTAATTTTGACTTAATTTGCACGAGTACGAGAAAAACTGCCGCAGTGCAAATTGTTATCCCATGCATTTTCACCGCCACTTTTAAAGTCAAAAGTATTTCTGTTCTGGTAGCAGAAAGTTTGGTTACAATGGCTGGCTGGCTGAATGAATGGGTGGATGGCGAGAGGGTGACAGACGCCAAAGCGACTGCCTGCCTGCCAAAAAAGCTGCATTTATTTATTTCAGTCTATTTAAAATTCAAGAGTGAGTGTTGTGGTCGCTGCCACCGCAGAAGTGCGTTCCATCTTTTCGACGAATTTACATAATCTGAATACCTCATAGTTTGCATTTGATGATGAAGATGACGATGACGAGCATGATCATCACCCCGACGACGATACTGATGAGAATGACGACGATGGCATGCGCTATATGTGTTTGAATGTATATGGCAAACCAACCTGGGGAAAACTACTTGTAATATTGTAAAAGAGTGCGGACACAATCTCCTTTTGGATGACAGGAAGACTTCAATGGAATAAATAGGGTTGTGCAACACCGTTCTCAATTTCATGGCTTTATGTGGAGGACAACACAATACTTGTAAACGAAGTTTATGTTAGGAAACAATAACTAGTTATGTACTGGAGAATCTTCGCACCGTCGTCTAAAGTGTCGACCAATACCATAAGGAGGCGCGTTGTTGCAGTTCGCAGATCAGCATTCAAGCAGACCAGATTTATTTTCCACGCTGAGGGAGCATAAGTAATGCCAGACGGACCAATTAAATTATAGGAAATCAACTAATGAGAGATGTTGAAACACAAAGCTTTGCATTGCTTTGAAGACCTTCTTTCTACATTTCAATTTATTGAACATTATTTCGAATGTGAACCTTGAAAACTTGTAACTTGTGGCATTTCTAAACATCTTGCTTGGAAGAAGGCTGGTTATAAGGTGGCGTGACATCTTGGGGAGCTATCTGTTTCACTCCACAGGGTTAGGTGTCTTGTTTCGGATTTTCAGGTGCGACTTGCATCCACACATATAACATAAACATCACATGCCCGGAGTTTACTGCTATCCACGTTTTCGAAGAGCGTGCCGTAATTGAAAGTACCAAATTCCTATCACAAGCTAAGAGATATTAATTCTGTTATTTTGTACGGTATAATCTTATTAATTCATCTACTAATACTTGTAAATATGCGTTGCTGATGGTCGGAAGCTGGAAGTCATCCTCTGATGACTGGAGAGGACATAAGCGACTTTTCATACTCTCCACCATGGAAAGGAGGATAAATTAAATTTGTCATTCTACCTTTGGTGGCAGTATATTATCGGTATAGGTCTTCATTTTCCTATAGCGCCCGTTTAATGGAAATTCGGAAATTCTGCATTTTAATGTATGAAGTCGTATTTTCTATAGGATTTGTGTAAAATGTGGAATTTGTACTTCATAATGGGTTCTACAAACGGTGTCAGATTTAATACTTGTAGTAGAAATTTGTTTTCAAGAACTTTAACTGCATTTCCAACTGATCTCACTACCATTTGTCGTTTAAAGGTGAACACATTTGAATCCAGATACATTTATTTAAAAAATGTTTTCTTTGCTTGATGGTGGAGGGCATTTAAATTTATTTATCTTCCAGCGTAACCAGTTGTTTCAACATTATTACAGAGATTATATCCGGTCCCAACTGTGTACCACCATGGTGGAAAGGTATTTAATACGACGTAGTGTTTTTTCAGCGACGATTACAAAATTAAACGTGACTGAGGTTCTGTCGTCCTTTTTTTCAGGATTGGAGAGCGATGTAACCGTTACCCACATTATGTGTACAATTATATGGGCTATCCACATTTCTATACCCTCCGCTATAGTATGGAGGATTAACTACGTCATTTTGTTTCTAAATTCCGATAATTTATTTTTAAGGTTTTTTATTAGTATTGAAAGTTCGAGCCGACCATGTGTTCTCTTAGAACGCTCATCACGTTCATTGGCTCCTCCAGTAGCCTCTGCTAGGAAATAGGGTTTTATTTCGAGTATTTGACGTTTATTTCATAGTCGAACACACCTTATCGTTGAAAATACCGGTAATAAGGAAAATAAGTTATTTGGATGTATATTTTTAAGAAATTATTCATTATTTTCAAACTGGATTATTCGACTGCAATATTATCCAGTTAAATAGCAACAGTCGGCTTTGTCGACAGATATATACCCCCAGACTTACGTTATGATTATTCAAACTGTTGACCCTTTATGGGGAAAGTTCCGAAGAAGTGAGCCAACATTGTCCATTTCATATCTGACCTAAGTCTGATATAAATGTTACAATGTGCCATATTTGGGCTATATCGACTAATGTTCAACTTTTCTGGAGTGAGAGTATTCCATGTTTGACAAGAATCTCTAACTTGTTTCGCAAGTCATGAGATATATAAATACTGACAATTGTAACCCTTTGTAGAGGAAGTACCAGAAGGGGTTAGCTGATATCTATCATCTTCACACCAGATCTTCTTTTTGTCAAAATATTTGAATGTGCGAAGTTTAGAAAGACTCAGATGCAAATTTCGTATTTTGAGATATTTATATTATTTTGACCCGTTTTGGGAGAGGTACCAGAAGGAGTGAACCGACATATCCCATCCTCACACCAGATATTTTGTATTATTGTATTAATATTAGGATGTGTGCAATTTGAAGACAATTGGATGTTTATTTCGCATATAATTATTAAAGATTTTGAGGGAGAGGGATTAGTTCGATATATTTTATATTTAAACCATATCTTGTGGTGGTAAAAAAATATTAAGATGTACAAAACTTGAAGAAAATCGCTTTTTATGGGAGTTATAATTCTTAATAAATTGACCCATTGTGGTGGAGGTTCCAAAAGGAGGGGGCGGATGCATCCTATCTCCATACTAGATCTTGTGCTGGTGGAAATATTAGGATGTGCCACGTTTGGAAAGGATCGGATGTTTACATATTTCGCATTTAATGAGCGTCTTGCTTATTCAAAATGTTGATATGTTGTGGGGGAGATAACGGAAGAAGTGGTCCGTTCTATCCGTTCCTGATACCAGATCTTATGTTGGTAAAAAAATTGGGACCATGGTGCTCTTATTTCACACTTTATAAGAGAGAGGTTTATTCAAAACGTTAACCCTTTGTGAAGGAGGTACCTAAGAGTGTGGGCCAATATATCCAATCTCCACAATACATCTTTTGTTGATAAAAATAGAAGACAATCGGAATCTTATTTCACATTTTATGAGAGTTATGATTATTGAAGATGTTGACTTTTTCTATGGTAGGCACTTGATGGAGTGGGCCGATATATTCCATTTTTGTACTAGACCTAACATGGATAAAAATGTTAAATGAGATTTTTAAATTTTGTGCGGGAGGTCCCAGAAGAAGTGGAGCGAACTTTTCTATGTTTTATAATAAAATTACGATGTACCAAGTTTTGACCAAATTGGAAAATCCGTTGTAAATACCGCTATAACTTCCATTAAAGTTATATGGGCTAATCGAAAGAGTAGACCTAAATTTAAACAATAGGTTTGAAATATTTTTTTTGAAAAATTGAGTTAAAACCAAAATGTGGTTTTGTGTAGGCAATTTTCTGTCATAGGAGGTGGTTCTCATTAGGAACTCCAAATACCTCGTTAATTTTAAAAAGTTTCGGTGAAAAATGTAACGAATGTCATCAAATTACCTAAACTTAGATCTATATGGACAATTCTTTGCAAGGATGTTTACTACATATAGGGAAATCGACCTGCCCAGCAAATTCTGTTCAAAAATATGAATAAAACAGTAAAAATACTCTAAACCTGGCGGAACCGATATACGGGACTATATCAAACTTTAAACCTACATAACCGATGTTTAATAGCAAAAATTTTACGGATCTCAAATGCATCTCAACAAAATCGGCATTGGACAAAACCTTCAACAAGTTATGCCTTTTCAGATGTAAATTTCCCACCAAACACACAATTAGCTCGATATGTCTACACAAATTACAACTAGTCTCGTTAAAATTTAAGAATGTTGTAATGACAAAAAATCGGTAAAAAATGCATGAAACACGTGATCACACTACTTTGAACTAGCAGAGGAATATAAACGAGGATGCATCCAGTATGAGAAAATTACTTCCATATGAAAAAGGGTTGCAAATTGTTTATGTTAATCGATAGGTGTAGATGCAAAAATCATCTTTCGAAATATAAAATAAAAAATGTCTATGATCGACATCCCTATGTACAACACAATCAGCTCTCTGCTCGTACATCATCAACTTTTAAGCAACCACAAATATTTCTTGTTACGTGCTCCGCTGGTATCATCCACATAGTCAGCCTCCTTCATTGCACCCTGGATCGGGCACACTCGTAGGTGGCGGTCGTGGATGTGGTATTGCAACTCCGAAATG
The DNA here is from genome assembly GCF_030504385.1 of Musca domestica. Classification (NCBI taxonomy): domain Eukaryota; kingdom Metazoa; phylum Arthropoda; class Insecta; order Diptera; family Muscidae; genus Musca; species Musca domestica. The sequence goes on along the minus strand of NW_026712328.1, from coordinate 15,137,453 downwards.
GAAATGGGTGTGGGAATAGTGTTGTTGCAACCACTGCTGCTTATACATAGTTGGTTTGTTGTGTAAATCTCATTAGGTAGCATGCAAATCCAATTGCAACATTTTTGTTTCCTTCACTCGTTTTATACAACTTTTCTCTACATTTACTTTTGTTGTTGTATAACACTATTAAATGCTACGAAAAGCGTAACTTTTGTGTTCGACTGCACAAATGTATGGAGGGCGAGGGGACCTCTAGCCCCCCACCATCAACTGGCAGATGCAAGATCTGTGCTTTCCACAAGATATCTGGCATAAATACTGGATGCCAGGAAAATGGCTCCAAGCTGTGGAACGACCATGGCCATGTATGGCTGCAAAAGAATTCAAGTTGAAGTGTTAAATCTTTTAAATTCGTGTGAAAACAAGAAAATGTTTCTGAAACTTATTGTACAAACTTTGAAAATTTGAATAAGTCTTTGCTCGTTTTGATATCATAACGAACAGTATTTTCCGGAAATATGTGAAACATGTAACATGACAATATGTGTCTAAGTAGAAAGTGCTTGGCAGCATATGACTGACTGCTTATAATCGCAAAGCGATGTAAGTGAATAACAAAATGGAATTGTCAGCATGTTAGAAGTAACTAGTTACAAGGATTAACTTACGAAATAAATTAATTCGCCTCTTCGAAGCAAAAACCTGCATACAGCATGAAATACCGCGATGAGCGAAAATAAAGACTACAACTATATGCGTCACCTGAAAACATATTTTTAAACTAGTGTCTTTTAAAAAATCCTATCGAAAGCCTTAAAAATATAGGATGGACCGATCATGTGATAACCTACATTCAACGTATATAGTCACATTCATTTTCATGGAAAACAAGTTTCCATATCTGCTTTGTATATATACAATGGATTTATGAATGCATATTTTGACAATGAAATAATAATTACAAAAAAAAAATAAATAAATAAATAAAACAAATTATTGCACAAGGCTATCTTCCTAATTCAACAATGATATAATAGCGTTACCTAAATTTCGACGCACTCGGTCAACGTTTTTCACCACACAAGTTAAACACATGTATTTACATGAATGTTAGAAAAATATATAAACGTAAGTATTTCGTCTAGGACGGTTGATATTGAAAATGATATTCACCAGTCCACGTTTAGCTATAGCCGACATATAACGGTACCTCCCGATATTAGGTATTTTGACACATTTTTTAACGGAATTGTTTCAAGGTTGATATTAAGAGTCCTTAATGACTTCTACAATGGCTGCATGGACCCATGTTTTACCATAGCACCCCTATAAAAGTACTCTGTTATTTTTTAGTAGCCATATATCAATGACAATTACTTATAATGGTGGAATTTGTTTTATTTCATTTATTTATTTATTTATTTAATTTGCTACTTTCGATTATTCGGAAAATATATTCCAAAGTATTTCAAACAAGCATTTCTTTTAATCTTGTCCGCAAATAGTGACAGAGAAATCAGTATTTACGACTGCGTGAGGTCGGAACAGAATCACCCTACTGAGTTTAGAACATTTCGAACATTGCTAACGCATCACGTTCAATTTCGGCTTTCAAAGTAATTTCATGTGATATGGGTAAAATAGACACATTTCGTCAACATACATTGTTAACTTGCCAAATTTGCTATATCATTAAGGTAAATAGTGAACAATAACGGACCTAAGAGGCTGTCTTGGGGCACTCAATATTCAACATCCACCATTCCACTACTCCACGTAATTTCCTATCTGAACATAATGATCCCTATTGCGTATATAACTTTCAATTAATTTTTTCGAGGTACCAAACACTCCATAAGAGGGAACTTTCTTCAGAAGGATTTCGTGGTCAATTAAGTCAAAGACTTAAGATAAATTATAGAAGACTCCTTCAACTCCCCCATACCTATTATAGGAACCATCGCACGAACCACGACTTTATGTGTGCCACTACATTTTTTGAATCTAAACTAAAGCTTGCATAGTAAATTATACGTATTATTCCACTTATTTTGTCAAATGTCTATATATTTTTTTCAAAACCTTGTCAAATTACGATATTAAAACAATGATATAACTTTCGACGTCACATAAACATTTATTCTTAGGAATCGGAACTATCCTAATTTTTTTTTTAAATATTTAGATGTACAGACGTAGGAATAATTGTGTCTCTCTTTTTCATGTTTGGTATAACGTCGTCCTGGCATACTTGTAACATTTTAATGCAAATGTTATCGTAACCGAGGAACTTATTCTTTCCAGTTTAGAAATTATGTCATTTTCGTCAGAATTAGCATTAATTAAAACTCCGATAAGTGTTGAATATGCCCCTTTAAACTTCTTGAGACGCTTTATTGACTTTTAATGAAATGAAAAAAGTTACACATTTCGTGCAATAAAATGAATTGCAATGCAATGAATTGAAATATATCGAGAAAAAATCTCAAATTAAAAGTATACGGCACAATAAAGTCCATGTGACACATAAACTAAAAACCTCTGCACTACCAACATCCCAATGACAACAATATGCCCTCTGAAAGCAGACCTCAATTTTTGTGGAATTATTCTCTAAAATGTACCAGCCAAATTAATTTTCCTTTAACTTACCAAGAAATGATTGTTGTCGACAGGCATTGAGCACGCCCGACAACTAAACTTGAAAAAAAGAATACACTTAAAAACTACACGTCGTAACAGTGTGTGCCCAACTACCAATTAGAATATAGCCAGTTCAACCTCATCAACAGGTAAACAAAATTAACCAGTAAGGAAAGTTCAAAAATCGGGCGGGACCGACTATATGACACCCTACACCACTATTCGTATTCAGTAGAGCTCCCATAACATAGCTTTAGATTAGTCACAGTTTGGGAAATATATCCAACTCTGAATCGATTTTCAAAAAATTTGACGGAGGCTTTTGTACCATGATATACCGCACCGAGTTTCACCAAATGGAAAAAATCGGTTGAATATAAAAAAATCTATCCAATTTGCGCTGATGTTACATATATGGTGGGCAATAAAAGTAAAATCGGATGAAGATATATCGAAGGTATGTAAAAATGTGATCCGATCTCAATAAATTTTTTTAGAGGTATTTTCAAGCTGTATATGATGTCCGATATCAAATATGATTTGTTGTGAAGTGTGTACCACGCATGTGAGGGACTTTAACACCAAATCGGATGAAACATATATATGGGAGCAATAGCTATATCTGAACAGATTCTCACCAAAATTTGAAGTACTTGCTTTTGGGCTAAATTTCGCAGAAAGTGCCAAAATTCAGTCCAAATCTGAACAGATCTTTAGAATCTGATTTAGGCACTTTTTTCTGAGCTATATCTGATATCTGGAACCAAAAATCATTGTTGCGAAATAAAACATACATATGGGAGATATAGCTATATCTGAACCGATTTTAACCAAATTTTATGCACTTGCTTCTATAATGATATCGGCCGGATGTACCAAAATTCAGTCCGGGCGGATAGACGGACTGACATGCATAAATCGACTCATAAAGTGATTATATGAAGATCCTCAAGTGTATCTGCTTCGCTTCCTTCTCCAAGTTACAAACAAATGCACAAAGACATAATACCCTTACCACTATACGGTGTAGGGTATAAAAAGCAATGCAGGGTGAAAAAAATGCAACAAAGTCAAACGCCATAATATTTACATTTTTTTTAATTTTATTGAACAAAAGCAAAAAATTTCGGAAATAACATCAGATTTTAAAAGAAATTTAGTAGATTTGGCACGAATTATGGCCTTCAAACAGCCAATGAAACCGGCACACGCTGTCCGAATGTTGGTCTGCGGTATTTTGGCCCAATCCCGTCGAAGCGCTTGATGGAGGTGATCGACATTTTAGTGCCAACCTTGCTTTCCAAAATACTTTATACACAATAGTCCAACGGATTGGTATACGGAGATTTTGGTGGCCATTGTACGCTGGAAATGAAGCGAGGAACCTCATTTTGTAACCATTCTTGGGTGGCTCGTGCTGAGTGCGATGGTGCTGAGTCCTATTGGAATGTCCAAGGTCTGCGGCCAAAATGTTTGCGTGCCCAAGGCTTTAATCCACCCTCCCGAATATTTTCGCGATAATATTCGTCACTTATTCTGGAATATTCAGCCGAATGGAATATTGCGATATATTCAGCTCACGAGCCATCTTTCGGCCACTGCGACGAGGGTTTCGATCAGGTCGCTTCTTTACTTTTCGAATCATTTCTGCTGATGTTGCTGTTTTCTTCCGTCCACTTCCTTGATGTCGGGCTATGCTATGAGCGATGGTACGAAACACAAAAGATTTATACACGTTTAAATGCTGGAGAGCTCTGTCGATAGCCACTTGTGGTTTTCCAGCCAAGTATAAAGATATCACACTTGAATTCAATCACGAATAACATTTTTTCTGGAAAATTCTCACCAAAATGCTTTTGTACACTTGTAAACAATATAATGAGCTGTCACTGGAATAATTTTAGCAGCTGTCGGACGAGTGGCTTAGAAATGACAGCAGTCTGAAGTTGGTTGCAGTGATTTCATCTCACGCTGTATGCCAAATGGCTGAGCGCATAAAAATCCTACCAACTTAGTTTCTAAATCTAATGCTTTAATAAACATTAACACAAGTCGCGATTATAAATTTTTATTTGCCACGGGTAGTGTAACGTGACTTTCTCTTCGATTTATGTAACCTCAGCTATAGCCAGGGCCTCAATAAGAACCCATTAAACCTTATGAAATGTTGGGTGTATCAGATGTTTTATTATTTTAAATACTAAATTCAGATGCAATTATATGAAAATAATATATTTGATGTCGAATTGACTTCGGGGATGCTCGGGAATCGATGGATCGGGAATTCATTGTAATTGATGATCTGGAATTTGTTTACGACGACTTGTAGGCAATTGTGGGTTCCAGTATTGATATTTAGAGGTTGGACGATTTGTGGATAATCGGGAATTATGATTTAGTGATGTCGGGTTATTCACGATTGATACTCGGGACGTTGACTAAATTCAAGTAATAGGAATAATGCTCTGGTTATTGAACATTTGGAAGAAGTCTGGAACACTGATGAATGGTCGTCGGATGCCGAAAAGTAAGGGTAACCAGGAATTCTGACGTTGGTGTTCGGGATGTTGACTATTTAAAGATAATAGAGAACTTTGATGGATTGTCTTCGACGGGTTGAAGGTAATCAGGAACTTCTTGTATAACCGTTCGTGTTCAGCAGCTCACAATGGGGATGTTCGATAATAGATATTCAGTGGCCCAATTCTGTAATGTTTAACTACTCTTGTTATTGTTTATTTAATAAACAATTTTGATTGTTGCAGTAACGATAATGTAAAAATGTAGATAAATAGTTGATAAACTTTCAAAAGCTTTAAAAACTTTTTTAATATTGAAAAATGTTGTCAATAAATTAACAAGTGCAATTTTTGTATTATTTTTATAATGACGAAACTGTTATTAATTAACAAAAAAAAAAAAAAAAAAAAAAACGGGTCCATTATTAAGAATTACTTCCTGAACTTTAATTTTATTCAAAAATACTTTTATTTGCTTATGAATAATTTGTTTGCCGACCTTAACATAAAAGCAGTACACATTCCCAACGGCACATCATTCCCTTTATCCATTATCGAATTATGTTGCTTTGTTGCAAATACAATTAAAATTTCTCAATAAAACGAATACTGGCGTTTTCATTTCGTCGCTTTAATTTAATACTCACCTATAATTTCCAATTAATTCCGCCAGTAAAAATACACACACATACTCGCACTCGCCATGCAAGTGAAAAAAAAAATAGATAATTCCCACCAATTGTTTACGGCTTATCCCAAATAGATTGCAATTTTAGTGAGATTTCATTAAAAGCAATCAATGGCATAGAATGAATTAAAGAAAATATCCAAAATCCCTGAAGTCCATACAGCCATGTCGACGACGTCGTTGGTGGTCGGCATTCGACGTGAAGGTGGCAGTATTGCGGCACTTCCGCTAATATACTAATACGCCAACAATACACACAATTACACCGCCATTTATCAAATCCGGCCGGCTTACGGAAAGTGTGTTGGTTTGTGTGGTTTCTTTCGGAGAACGAGAGAGAGATGGCGAAAAAATGAGTATAAATTTATTGTTGTTTCTTGGTCAATATAATACATTTTTATCTTTAATATCCTTACAAGACAGCAAGGGCAAACTCGAAAATAGAAGAATAAATAGGACAGAACCATTTCCACAATCAGCCAGCAAACTGAACGTTAAACAGGTCAAAAGTAAGGATAGCAAAAGGAGCTTTATCTTGTGATATGGCCAGAGTAAGCTAGCCATTGGTATAGCCACATGTACACTCACGCACACACACACATGCAATTCGACGCTGTAGTCTCATCCTTTTATCCATGATTGCCTATAGGATAGATAATAGTAGGATTTAGGCGTTTGTTTGTGGCACTAAAATTGATGGCCATTAATCCTTCAGATCCTGCAGACACTCTCATGAGAATGGTAAAAACATTAAATCCGATTGTTAACTGATGGTGTTGTTGTTATTGTTGCTTTTGCTTTAGAAAGAATGGGACAAAACTCAAAATGAATTATAAAACTTAAAAAAAAAAAGAAATCAGGAAATAATATACTGCAGATAAAGCAATTAAAACACACATTTCAACAATTCCAAAAAGGTTTCGAATTGCGAAAAAGGGCAATAGGATGTTAGGTCGATTAATTTGTAATTTACGTGGTTTGATTTGATGAAAAGAATAGAAAAAGTGTCGGTCGAAATGACGATATAGACTGGGATATGGCCATTTAGATATAGGAACTATGTGTCTTCCAAAAGTTATGGGGGTATTTCTTATACATATTTCGAAAAAAAAATTTAAAACACATACTTAAGGGGACCAGAAGTAATCAGCTCTTTAAAAATATTACCCAGGTAAAACAATGTTAATTTCAGCTGGAGAGTACTTTTTATACCATCCAACATAAAAACAAGTCAAAAAGTATCAGTCATTTTTGCTGACAAATCCATGCTTTTAGCCTAAGTCGGTTTACAAGTCAGATAAAAATATCGTGACGTGCAAGGTTTGGACCACTGCAAATGAAATATGTGTAAATTTTTGGGAAATTGTTTTACTTTTGATGGAGACGTACCGGAAAGGGTGGACCCTCTGTGGGGGTCCTTGTGTGAAGTTAAAAGAAACAGAATAATTATTTTGCATTCTATGACTAACTAGTCAAAATTTTTACCCCTTCTGGGAGAGATTAGTTTAAAGGGTTGTGAACATTAAAGATGGTGACTCCAGATTAAAACAGTCGGGTGCTTATTTTCCATTTTATGTGCGTTATGGTTATTCTAAAATGTTAATCCATAGTAGTAGAGGTACCAGGTGTAGTCCGTTCTATTCTATCTTCACATCAGATCTAAAGTTGGCAGAAATATAAGGATGTGCGAAGTTGGAAGACGTTCGAACATTTATTTCACGTTTTTTAAAATGCTGACCCTATGTGGATGGAAACAGTGATCCGATATTTCCCATTTTCACATCATTTCTTGTGTTAATAGAAATATTAGAAATATTGTTGTGCCGAGTTTGAAAATAATCGGATACTCATTTCACATTTTAAGAGTGTTATAAGTATACACAATTTACCAAAAGGAGTGGTCTAATATATGCGAACTTCACATAAGATCTTGTGTTTGTAGATGTATTTGAATATTCGAAGTTTGAAAAGAACAGGTTTCGGATCGATTTGATATTAATATTTTGAAGTTCCATGTTTGGACTAAATCGGATACTCCCTTCACGAGTTGTCGTGCGCACCAGGCAGCCTGATGAACGGACACCCCAAAATCTACTAAAAATGTACTGAAACTGATTTGGTTCAATCAGACCTAAGGTCTAAAACCGTTATTTAGATGAGCCACGTTTTGGCAGTATCAAATGATGTATACCCTCTGTTAACCATATCGCATATTTTTGGGAAAATCAATCTATTCACAATTAAGGCCGAAACCTTGAAAATGCAGAAACTCAAGAGAAATCGTTATGTAGGGACTATACCAAAAATGGATTTCCTTTTATACCCTACAACACTATGTGTTGGGGGTATTATAAGTTTGATTGGGCCAAAAATTATGTAACACCGCGAAATATTGGTTTCCCACATAGAAATCTTCCTATTTTGTCGAGTTGAGTCGTTCTAGCTTTGTATGTCCGTCCGTCTGTCCATATTAATTTGTAATCAAACTACAGGTCGCAGTTAAGACCCGATCATCACGAAATTGAAAATGGAGGTGGGGTTAGGGTCAGAATAGACCCCTCATGTTTTTGGAGATGATCGCAAAATGTTTAGGGGTTGAAATGGACCAAAAACATAAAAAATTCTTGATATCGCTGTTGCTCTATAGGCCATATTTTTTAATTTTTGTCATATTTTTTTTATCGTATGCTATATTTTTAATTTGACTTCAAATTTTGAATTGTACATTTTCCAAAGTTTTTCTACACCCCCAAAACTATGTGTTGAAGGTATTATATACAGGTCCCAATTATCGTCCGATCCTCACGAAATCTCACGAAAGCGTTAGTGTCAGAATTACAGCCAACTGTTATGGAGATGTAAATTAAGGGGTTGAAATGGACCAAAAAAAAAAAAGACTTTCCAGATATTATTTTTTTCTATATGAGGAGAAAGTTAGGGACAGGGAAAAGTCTAGTATTTTGAATGAACATTAGATTATATTTAGCTGTAAAATGGGCCACGACTTTTGTTAATTTATTTCGAATTCATAACAGCATAGGGGTAACATCTAAGCAGGGCTCTGTCATTATTTCAAAATCGAAATCTTCCAAAATGAATTTGGACATAAGGGGGCTTCCAACATATTGTAGTGTTGTAGGGTATCACATGGTCGGCCCCGCACGACTGTAGCCTTTGCTTACTTATTTTATTTTTATTTTCTTACTATTATTTATTTATTTATTTATTTATTTATTTTTATTTTTTTAGTAGAGTTTAAAGCCGCCTGTGAAACCGTGGTTTCAAATTACAGCTGATAATAGAAGGACCGACATCTCTAAATCGTATTATAATTTTGTGCCAATCACGAGTATTTATACTTTATGGAATCTCCTACGAATATTTTCAGATGCTCCAAGCGGAATGCAAAAGTTTTAATACCCTCCATTTTATGGCAAAAGGTATACGAATCTAGACGAGTAGATCAATTAATGACCTAACGAAAGTATTTTTATTTTTTGGATATGCGATGTTTGGGAAAATCGAGAAATCTAAGAGGGAAACGTGACGGTTTTCCACGAAGAGCGGACCGATATTTTCAAGTTTTCTACTCATCCGGCCAAAGTCTGATGTAAATTCTATGATGTTTTTGAAATAATATTGCAATATGTAAAATTTTAATGTGAACTTAGGGACAATTGTTTCGAAAACAACCACCAATCTTCATCAATTTCCTTGTTTTCAATGCCCTATATGTCTTTGTGCATTTGTTTGTGGCATTTGGTGATTTCCATTGATTCATATTTTGAGTCGATTTATGCATGACCGTTCATCCGCCTGACCACGTATTTTCGTAAGCAAAGTAAGGATGCATATATTGTCCGATTGAGATAAAAGTTTGTACAGTTTATTTGTTGCACATAATCGATAAATATTACTGTAGTACTGGTATACTTTTTATAAAGGGTGTTTTTCTAAGCGCTTTGCTGATTTGAAATTTAAATATAACAAAGGCCAAATTAATAAGATACATATCTCCCAAATTTTACCATTTATTAATTTGACATTTATTTCATTTAAATTTCAAATCAGCAAAGCGCTTAGAAAAACACCCTTTATAAAAAATATACCAGAACTGCAATTCGAGAAAATCGAAAGATAAAAAATTTTTTCTTTATCTTCAAACTAATCGTTATCTGCGAAAGTATTCCAGAATTGCACATTTTGAATTTCAGAAGAACCAATGTTAGCCTAGTTGCCATCTCACATGCTCTACTTGAATTGCATTCTTTAATTTAGCAACAAACAAAATGTAACACTTATTCAGACAGTTTCGATTTATTTTTTTTTTTTTTTTGGTTTTCATTAATCATTTTTGGATAAGTATAAGTATATTTTCGTCTAGCCTGCATTCCTATTCCTATTCCTATTCTCTTTGTACCAAAATAAATTATTTTAATCTTTTTCAATATATCAGCCGCATGTCGGTTTGCTTCAACCATTATTACTTTCCCAATCCTCATTAGGATTTCTTTTCTTTTTTTTTTGGCGTATCTTTGGGATAACTATTTACTAATTTGTTTAGCATCATCGCAAACATATTGACTTGTGTGATGGGCACTTTGGAAAAATCCTTTATTATCCTATCGCCTTCGCAATCGTTGCCGATTGCTGTCAAAACTGTTGATTTGCTGTTAATGGCTTAACACATCAACGCTTCGTGAGGAATGTTTGAGCTTCTTATCATCACACGATGGGATGTACAAACAAATAAATGAGATTCTGGATAACAAATAGCAAAAAATTGAAGAGAACAAACCGTAAGTCAAGGAAAAGTGCCACATTCTGACGCACAACCCACACAATATAAAATTGATTGTATCCTTAGACATGGTAGCTGGTCGGTCATTCCTTTTCTAAATAAACATTGGCCTTCGCTTTTCCAGCAGACTGGTTTGGGTGCGTCAGGTTGTTTGTTTAATGGTTTAGACGAAAACTATACCTTCGATTAAGGATAAATGGGCAACTTATCAGTAATTTGCCCAAGGGCTGTTGTGGGTTAGACTAAATGCTACAAATAAGTGTTTAATATAAATGAACTTATAAGAATGTACATGGTGCTAAATTCGCCAATTGGAAAATGTCGAAATTCCTATTATTATAAGTTTAGAAAGGCAAATATCTAAATTAAAAAATTTTTGAGCAGTCGAATATATGTGGACAAAGTTTTAAAATTCCAATTCTTTATTGCAATCATTCAGTGTTTTAAAAATGAGAAACACCGATTCGGAGTTGTAGAAAGATAAAATGTGCGACAGTCTGCCTGGTGGTAGCCAATGGTTGTCCCGATGATATCCGAGCTGGTGGAGTCGTTTTGATTGTCTTTTGTTGTTCTTTTTAAATAGCTCTCTCTTGCCTTATTATTCTATTATTAGTGGGGAGTCTAAACAATACAACAAATGATTAAGTTTCTTTGAAAGTCACTGGCAAGGTTACTTTCCACACTTTCAATTTTACTGCTGACCCAATTTCAGACAATGAGAGAGATTTAAGGTTTTTTAAGGTTTTAGTCAATTTTACATATGAGTGCTAAATTGCCAGACAATTTTTATACCCTACACCATTCTATGGAGGGTATATTAAGTTTGTCATTCCGTTTGTAACACCTCGAAATATACATTTCAGACCCCACAAAGTATATATATTCTTGATCAGCATACAATTCTATGTCGATTTAGCTATGTCCGCCCCTCTTTCCGTCTGTGGAAATCACTCTAGCTTCCGAACGAATTGAAGTAGATTGATAAAATGTATGTTATGTTTGCAAGAATTTTGGTATTGAAAATGGGCCATCTAGGTCCACGTTTTGGTATAGCCCTCATATAACTGTACCTCCCGATATTCGGTATTTTGATGATTTTACTGACTTTTTTCGCCGGAATAATTTCAAATTTAGTATTCGAAGTTCTTAATGGATGCTACAGACAGAAAATAGACAGAAAATAGTCTGTGCAGGTCCACCTCTTCGTAAAGCCCCCATACAACGGTACCTCCCGATATTCGGTATTTTGATTTTATCGACAATATAACCGATTTTTTTAAGTTTCGCATTTGAATATTGTAATAGCTTATGACAAATGTTACCTACGCAGGTTCATGTCGTCGTATAAACCCTAATATAATAGCTACATTCGGTACTTTTAAGATTTCAACAGAAGTTTTAACGGATTTTATTGTTTTTGAGAATTGCCAAATTCGTTCCAAATGGTGGAGGGTGTTCAAAGTTCAGCCCAGCCGAACTTACAGCTTTTTTACTTGTTTGATATACAGGGAGAGGCTAAATTGCCAGTCAATTTTTTATGTACAGGGTGAGATGAAAATGCTGCAACCAACTTCAGACTGATGGCATTTCTAATCCACTTGTCCGACAGCTGTTAAAATTATTCCAGTGACAAAAGCATTTTGGTGAAAATTTTCCAGTTATTCGTGATGGAATTCAAGCGCGATAGTCTGATTTCCTTATATATGGCTGGAAAACAACAAGTGGCTATCGTTAGAGCACTCCAGCATTTAAATGTGAATAAATCTTTTATGTCTCGTACCATTACTTGTTACCCTGGACGGAGGAAAACAGCAACATAAGTCGAAATGGTCCGAAAAGTAAAGCAGCGACTTCATCGAAACCCGCGTCGCAGTGGCTGAAAAATGGCTCGTGAGGTGAACAAATCGCAACATTCCATTCGGCAAATATTAAAAAATGAGCTCGGAGTAAAGCCATTAAAATTCCAAAAACTGCAAGAACTTCCACCGCAACAGAAAGAAAATAGTGAATAGAAAATAGCCGAAAGTGGTGAACTGCCGAATTTGGTTTTATCCGATGAGAAAACATTCGTTGTCCAGCAGTTTGCAAACAAACAAAATGATCGTGTTTACTTGCCAAAGCGGTCAGCTGAAAATGTGGACCTCGTATTAATCGACCGTGGGTGTATTAAAGCCTTGGGCACGCAAGCATTTTGGCCGCAGACCTTGGACATTCCAACAGGACTCAGCACCATCGCATTCAGCACGCCACCCAAGAATGGTTACAAAATGAGGTTACTTGCTTCATTTGCAGCGCACAATGGCCACCAAAATCTCCGGATACCAATCCGTTGGACTATTGTGTCTGGAGTATTTTGGAAAGCAAGGTTGGCACTAAAAAATAACAAAGTGTCGATCCCCTCAAGCAAGCGATTCGCCGGGAATGGGCCAAAATACCGCAGAGCAACATTCGGGCGTGTGACGGTTTCTTTGGCCGTTTGAAGGTCATAATTTGTGCCAAATGTGACCAATTTCCCAAAGTCCTAATATGCACTCCATAATAATGATAGTCAGTACACGATATCTAGGCTTTGCCGGATATGTTTTCCAAATAATGTCGAGATCGGGTGATGTAAATTACGCACCCACCATTCCACGTTTGTCTAATTAGGTTAAATTTTGAATCATAGGATCACGATTCCATCTGGAATGTCTGACTAGTTTGGAAAATTTCAAATACAGCGATATATCGAATTACGATGAATATCTTGTGTTTTCAGTGTTTCACTTCCAAAACTATTTTTTTTTTCGTTCCATAATTTAAGCTCCATTGTGATCTGTAATTTTTTAAAATAGTGATGAATGACGATATTTGATTTTTCAGCAACTTGGTCCATTTTGAATTTGAAAATTCAAGATTTTTTTTAAAATAAAACTGAAGGTTTTCCGTTAGCTTTCATTTAAGCTTCCCAAAATTGTGAAAATTCAAGATTTTCTTTTTCAACAAAGCAGAAGGTTTTCCGTTAACAATGAGAAGAAATGTTTTGATTTTTATATTGAATCGCTTTGAATGAAAAAATTCACTAATATATTTCGGCTTATCTTCCTTGATCTCCTCTGTTCTAGAGTGATCGACTCAGAAAGTGTAGCAATTTCGATCAAGATTGCGCAAGGAATCAATATACCGTACAAAATCGACCCCACGTAGTGTTGTTGTGCATAATCAGTCTTCACTTCGAGTAAAATTTTGCAGTAATTTCTGAATAATCTTTCTCTACAATCCTAAATATTTACAGTAAGTGTTGAGTCATACATATGTTGTTATGTTTTGGGTAGAGATCAATATTAGGTCAATTACTTAAGATGTCGATATTTTTTCAACGCATAGGATTATTTTTCTTGAAATTTGTTTTCTAGACCCATACCAGGATAGCGCACAATAAATACAAACTTCGGATAAAACAAATAAAAATTTTGTTTCACCTTTGACCAACGGTAACAAAATAGTAAATGTAGAATTGTTATATTTCTCATATATATACAATATACAATGTATATAAAACTTCCCCAACGATTTTCGTTTAAAACATTTTCCTGGCAGCCCCCATTGAAAACAACGAACTAAACAAAGCTATTTATTTTTATTACACATACGCACCATGTAGTCCATTAGCTGGGGGTCGAGTGAGTGTGTGTGGGAGTGTTCCGTATGTGTCTTCTCCTACTCTCGTACCACAAGGATGATGGTTATGAATGAGCAGTCATACATCATGGATAACACGACTACAGGTACATAAATACTCTGACATTAGCAAGAAATTCATATGGGCTGAAGTACCATTATTTCGGTGTCAGTTTGTGTATTTAAATTCCCGCCAGTCTTAAGCCAGTTTTGGCATGAATTAATGTTAATGCGAATAAATTGCGACGGTAGGTAGGAGCAAACGAATGGCCGACCCCTGTTCATATGCATAAATACACGTGAAACCACTTTGGCTAACATCCGCGGACTCACAACGAGGAAATGGTGAGTGGGGGGTGGTGTTGGCAAACAAGAGAAAGCCACATCCACAAAAACTAAGGTTTCGGTTTCGCTGGCAAGGAACTATGAGTTGTTGGTTTGCAAACTAAAGGTCAAAGTCAAATGGAAGTTTTCTGGTATTATTATATTTCTTAGTTTATTTTATAAAAGGAATGGTGTATTTGAATAGTATGCATATGTGGTGGGTCAAAGCGGAATTCGTAGAGTTCAAGAGTTTTATTTTGTTAACCCAAATCACAGAGTAGGAAAGGGGAGAAACAACATTTGTTAATAAAATTTAATTTTAAATAAGCTTCTGATAAATTTAATTTTGTTATCAAGGATTTTTTAGTGATAGGTATGGTAAGGTGGCAAATTGATATTTAAAGACAATTATTAAAAACACAATTACTGGGCTTCATGACAACTTACATTTTTCAATTAAAAAAATTGGGCTCAAAAATGTATTCTTATGACGTTTTCGTTTAATTGAATGTCGTATAAGCGGTTGGAAATAACTTAACATTTTTAACTTTTAACGATTTTTCTGCGGGAGATAAGATCAGTTGTAGCCAGGGTCTTTATAAGGACGCATTGAATTTTTTGAAATGAGAAAAGTATGTTCCTCTAGAAGGATTAAAATCAAATAAGATGAATGGGTTATACGTTAGATCAACGCTCAAATTCAGATCGACAAGTCAATGTGATGTTCAGGTGCAAATGTCCCGGTTTGTTCGTAGAGATGTAGTCTAAGGCTATTTATTCATCGTCGACTTTCTGCCTTATAAACTTCGCCTTTATGACGACATGTTTGATCATCTTTGAAAACTTATTACTTAGCCCTATTTGTATTGATACTTTTACTTTTCTAATCTATTTTTTTCAGACTGATTCTTGTATTGACATGAATTCTGCTTCGGTAGACGAGAGCGCTACTGTCTTTTGTTTCTTAGTTGACCACTATATTGCTGCGGATTGATATAACAACAGGTAAAAGAGCTGTAAGTTCGGCCGGGCCGAACTTTGAATACACTACATCAATTGGAAAACAATTGGCAATTAAAAAAAAAATAAAATCCTTAAAAAATTCTGTTATAATACCGAATGTAGCCGTTATATTAGCGTCTATATGAAGACGTGAACCTGCATAGGCAACACTTGTCATAAGCCGAAACTTGAAAAAATCGGTGAATAATGAAGCTAAAATTATCAAAATACCGAATAAAGGGAGGTACTATTATATGGGGGCTATACCAAAGCGGGGACCTGCACAGACAATTTTCTGTCTTAGGCTGTAGCATAAATTACGAACTTCAAATAACAAGTTTGAAACAACAGTGAATAATGTCGTTAAAATCGTCAAAATGCCGAATATCGAGAGGTACCGTTATATGGGGGCTATATGAAGACGTAGAACTTCACAGACGATTTTCTGTCTTAGACTTTAGTGTCCATAACGAACTTCAAATACCCAATTTGAAAAAATTCTGGTAAATAAAATACCGAAAACAGGGAGGTACCATTATAAGCGGGCTATACCAAAACGTGGACCTATATGCCCAATTTCAATCATTTCATTCGGATGGTAGAGTGATTTCCACAGATGGGCGGACATCGCTAAATCGACGCGGAGTTTAATGATGATCAAGAATACACAAGGTGAGATGGACCAACTTCAGACTGCTGTCATTTCTAAGACACTCGTCCGACAGCTGTTTAAATTATTCCAGTGACAGCTCATTATATTCTTTACAAGTGTACAAAAGCATTTTAGTGAGAATTTTCCAGAAAAAAGTTATTCGGGATGGAATTCAAACGTGATAGTGTGATTTCTTTATAACTGGTTGGAAAACCACAAGTGGCTTAGAACACTCCAGCATTTAAATGTGAATAAATCTTTTGTGTCTAGTGCCATCGCTCGTTACTGTGATACTGGTAGCGTAGCCCGACGTCAAGGAAGTGAACGGAAGAGAACAGCAGCATCTGCTTGATAGAAACCCGCGTTGCAGTGGCCAAAAAATGGCTCTTGAGCTGAACATATCGCAATATTCCATTCGGCAAATATTGAAAAATTAGCTCGGGGTAAAGCCATTGAAGTTCCAAAAAGTGCAAGAACGCAAACATTTTGGCTGAAGACCTTGGACAACAGGACTCAGCACCATCGCACTCAGCACACGCTACTCAAAAGTGGTTACAAAATGAGGTTCATCGCTTCATTTTTAGCCCACAATGGCCACCAAAATCTCCGGATACCAATCCTTTGGACTATTGTGTCTGGGGTATTTTGGAAAGCAAGGTTGGCATTAAAAAATACCAAAGTGTCGATCACCTCAAGCAAGCGCTTTGCCGGGAATGGGCCAAAATACCGCAGAGCAGCATTCGGGCAGCGTGTGACGGTTTCATTGGCCGTTTGAAGTCCATAATTCGTGCCAAAGGTGACCAATTCGAACAAATCTAAACCTATTCTAAAATGTGGTGCCATTTCCGACATTTTTTGTTTTCATTCAATAAAATTAAAAAAAAAAAAATTGAAAAATTATGGCGTTTGACTTTGTTGCAGTTTTTTATCTCACCCTGAATTCTCCCCCATTTCCGGATCGCTGTGTAATGATATCAGTGTAGGGCATATTACACTACATTTTAATGCACTAAGAATTAAATAATTAGTGGTAGTGCAATTTTTTATTCCACTACAACTAAAGCAAAAATTAAATTGCACTACCACTAACCATTTAGTGGTATTTACAAAAATTGCACTAAATTAGTGGTATTTCAAAAAAATAGCACTGAATTTGTGCTATTGAAAAAATAATAATAATTTAAGAATATGTAGTGTATTTTCTGGATTTTTGTTCGATATTTACTTCAGTAAACTTCATGATAGCTGGTATAATACTTATATACATAGTGTTATTTTTTGGCTTAGCTAAAATATAGTGGCAGTTCAATTTTTTTCAAATATTACTAAATTTAGTGGTAGTGCTATTAAAATTTCACTGCCTCTAAAATTTAGTGGTAGCGCAATTTTTTTTTAAATATCACTAAATGGTTAGTAGTAGTGCAATTTAATTTTTCACTACCACTAACCCTTTAGTTGTAGTGGAATAAAACATTGCACTACCACTAATTATTTAATTCTTAGTGCATTAAAATGTAGTGTAATATGCCCTACACTGATATCATTACACAGCCTTGCCGACGCTACAACTTATTCTTGATTATATTTGATTTTGCAAAAATTCCTTCAAATATCACCGATTTGTTACCTCCAGTTATTTTCCGTACGGACCACAAATTCGTGAACAGGCTTGGAACATATTCAACGCCTTTGAATGTTACATTTTTCACACATAGCCGATGCATTCAACTTGAAGTTCTTCATTGTTTGCAACGATAACTTTCTTATTTTTCACAACTCGTTTGTTATACCTCTTATCATCATCGTTTGTCATATGGTTACTTTCGCCACTATCGATGTACCACGATTTTGAATTGAAACGATTATCACATGTTGTTTTTGCATACGAAATATCGTTAATTGTCGCAAAAAGGACTCCAGATTTCTTCAAGTGCTTGCCTTGTCCACTGTTATTTACAATGTTCCTGTTTGAACAGTTCTTTACAGTTGTAGCATGTAATTTACTTCTTGTTATTTTTGAAACTTTGGCTTAAATTGCTGATTCATTTCCATTGACTTTATCAAATTTAGCATCTTGTAGCAAAAGGTTTTTCACAATACCCACAGTCAGCTTGGTTATGGGTTACTTAATCCAGCTGAGGTCAATGAAGCGGTCAATTCGTCACCAATATTTGATACCGCATTCTTTAACTTCAGTACTATGATGACCAAATCGTTCGCACGCTCCTGTATTGTTTTATAATTCCGCAATTGTTTCAATATTTCGACTTTCCTTGTAAGTCATGTATCTTTATAAGCATTAATCAATGCAGACCATGCATCTTACGCCGTTGTAGTTGAAGCAATGTGACCATAATGTAATTTCAATAATGTGATTTCTGTCAGGGCTTTTTCATTTAATTCGTCATCCGGCATAGCTTCACACACAGCTTTCCAGCTACCTTTTATCACCAAAACGATTTTGCCTGTCTCGGTCTTTTAATTTTTCCAATAATTGGCTGCTTGTCATAGTTTTTAACTCTTTTTTTTTCAATATTTGAAATGTTTCGGTTCTTTTTATTCCTTTTTAAATAAACTTTTTAGACCCCACAAAGTATTTATATTCTTGATCAGCATAAAATTCTATGTCGATTTAGAGATGTTCGTCCGTCTATCCGTCTGTGCATATCACTCTAGCTTCCGAACGAAAAGAAGTAGGTTTATAAAATTTTACTCAAATGTGTATTATGTCTGCAAGACCATATAACGGTACCTCCCTATATTCGGTATTTTGATGATTTTAGCGACATTATTCACCGAAATTGTTTCAAATTTGGTATTTGAATTTCGTAATGGATACTACAGCCAAAGACAGAAAATTGTCTAGTCCACGTCTTCGTATAGCTCTCATACAACGGTACCTCCCGATATTCGGTAATTTGATGATTTTACGTACATTATTACATATTTTTTTAAGATTCGCATTTGAATATAGTAATGTCTTATGACAAATGTTACCTATGCAGGTCCATGTCGTCGTATAGACCCTAATATAAAAAGCTAAATTCGGTATTTTTAAGATTTTAACAGAATTTTGACGGATTTTTTTTTTTTTTTTGAATTGCCAAATTCGTTCCAAATGGTGGAGGATACTCAAAGTTCGGCCCGGCTCTTTTACTTGTCTATTTTTGGAATGTGACTAGAGACTCATAACCTATTGTGTTTAAGGCTTTATTCAAAAGTGACAATTCAAATTTATAAAACATACATATACAAATTCCAATGCATACTACCCCTGCAAACTAACAATATCCCCTATGTCACTTCCAAGTCTTAATAAAGCGATATAAATCATCGCGGATGATACGCTTTCTCACCGCGAGAAGAAATGAACCGCGCCCGCGATAGTTTTAAGCGTAACTAAATGGTGCACACAGCGATACTTCTAATAATCACTGAAGTTAATTTCTCGACAGTTATTGGAAGTAAAAAAATAATTTTATTTTTTATATACTATATATTAAATTTGTCATTCCGTTTGTAACACATCTAAATATACATTTTAGACCCCACAAAGTAAATATATTCTTTATCGGCGTAAAATTCTATGTCGATTTAGCGATGTCCGCCCGTCCGTGGAAATCACTCTAGCTTACGAACGAAATGAAGTAAGTTGATAAAAATTTATTCAAATGTGTATCATGTCTGCAGGACTTTTGGTATTGAAAATGGGGCCATGTAGGTCCACGTCTTCGTATAGTCCCATATAACGGTACATCCCGATATTCGGTACTTTGATAATTTTAGCGACTTTATTTCCCGGAATTGTTTAAAATTTGGTATTTGAAGTTCCTAATGGATGCTACAGTCTATGACAGCAGATTGTCTGTGCAGGTGCACGCCTCCATATAACGGTACCTCCCGATATTCGGTTTTTGATGATTTTAGCGACATTATTCACCGGAATTGTTTCAAATTTGGTATTTGATTTTCGTAATAGATACTACACCTACAACTGAAAATGGGCCATGCAGGTCCATGTCTTTGTATAGCCCCCATATAACGGTACATCCCGATATTCGGTATTTTGATGATTTTAGAACCATTATTTACCGGAATTGTTTCAAATTTTGTATTTGAAGTTCGTAATGGTTACTACAGCCTATGAGAGAAAATTGTCTGTGCAGGTCCACGTCTTCATATAGCCCCCATAGAGGAAAGCTTTTCCTATAACACAACGAACTGAATACTAAATATATAACAAGCACTACCAAGTGAATGAGAATTTGTTCTCCAATGCAGTAGATCGCATCTTATATATTAGTTGTTGTTATTGTTGATGAACGTGGAAGAAGTTGCTGTTTCCGGATGCTCAATTGATGTTGTTGCTGTTTTTGTTTCGATGGACACATTTGTGTGTTGCGCATAATAGAAATAGGTCCTACTGATGTCACGATCTTGACTTTGTAATGTCTTATCTTTAAACTCCTTTTTCTTTGATTTTAATTCGAAACAATTTGTTGTAGAATTCTATCGGAAAAAAATAAGAACAATGTCGAGAGCTTCCTTTAAAAAATTACAACAATTGGTACGGACAATTGTTCGAATAGTACTACTTGTGGATGAATAAATCGAGAATTTTAATTTGTTACGAATATCATCGTAGTCATGCCTACGTAAAAATTGAGGAATTCAATGCTAAAGTGCCGTAGAACTATAACTCTGAAAATCTTAACTCATACAGTACGCGTCGATTGTACTATAATTGTGAGCAGTAGAGTGACTGCAAAATCTACAATAACAAAATGTCGTCAAATTATTTTTACAATATTAGCCTTCCAGATCCTGCAATAATTTAATATTTTTGCAATTTTTCTCGATACTATAAAGGGAAAATCTGTTATCGTAGTTTATTTGTACATTCTTGCAGTTCTGAAACAGGTCAATTATTCTCAAGATGTATTGTCGTCTAATAAATTTTTGGTATGTTGGGTATACATTCAATAACTTTAAGGTATTGGTATTTCAATGTCATATCTAATTCGAAGTATTTATATTCACCATACAGTTATTTATGGTGGACAAGATTTTGTTAAATAAATACAAGTACTGGTGGAAAATATGTATCGTATATCTTTGGACTACTTATTATATGTTCTACAGATTTTAGGTTAATTCTTGAAGGCAAAAATTGCAGAATCTTTTGATATAATTAATGTTGAAATGTTGATATTTTCAGCAATTACAGCCTATTACCCGTAAGTTTTGTACATATGTAAAAGCATGACACTATAAAACTCAGCAAATTGAACGTGGATTGGTTCTGACTCTTATTGAAATACAAACATTGTTCAATAAGCCTTGCATGTGACACTGCAAACTGTGCACACATTTTACCACAAAACCTAGCCATTATACATACACATAAACTAAATATTTGTGCATGTATGTATGTGGCAGCATTCATCAGGACTATAGTCAGCCAAGGAAACATGGTGAAATGACATTAATAATTACCGTGTGCTTGTTTCACAACAGCACATCGCGGACAGCAGCAGTAGCACACCGTAGTGGGCCACCGATGGGAACTTTTCCACGAGCACGATTCAGAGCAAAATAAATGACGCCAGTGACAAGTTGGAAAAGTAGAAAACATGTTGAAAGTGGGGTAAAATAAACTCTATAATTGAATAAAACATACGAGTCGAGTTAGCCATGATGCCGATCCCCCTTCTTCGACCCAATTAACATGAAGCAAATTCACGGAGACACAGAAGCGACGAATGAAATAAAGCGAAATAAGTTTATCCTTTCATCGACCGCGTTATTTGTGGACTATAAAAAGTGCACCGTTTTTGTTTTGTTTCCTGCAAAGCGGGCAAAAAAATCGCAGCAGAAACCAACAGTTAGAGTACCACCGGTCGAATTTATAAGCAGTTAATAGTTATTAAAGATGCAATCGATGAAAATTGTTTTATCATTGTGTGTGTTTGTCGCATTATTTTTTTATTTTAGTCGTTAACGTTTAAATTCAATAAATCACAAAAAATGAGTGTAAAGGGTGAATTAGAAAACTGTTTACTTATCAGTTTTTCATTGCCCGAGCCTTAGAGCCAAAAATGTTCTGTGACTTGAAAATTTCTTACCATCGTAAGGAAGCAACATATAGTAGGACTACTAAGTAGGCTTCACTGGTAAGAAAATATGGGTTCTTCGGGAGATTTTTTTCGTATTGCTTCCGATTTAATAAAAGTTACAGGATTTTACTTTACTTTATACTTTTTCCTACCCATTTCCTGGAATTTATGGCCGACCACCTATTTTGAGTTCATTTTTTTGTTCTACTTTAAACTATAAATACGAGTTTCGACAATGCTGCTTAACTTTTCAAAAAACAAAAAAAAAAAAAAAAAAAAACATAAAGTGGATGAGGCGAAATTTGAAACAATTTCGTGACTTAATGTGACTAGGGTTATCAAAATACCGAATATCGGTAGGCATCGTTGTTTTCGCAGTATGAGCTAGAAACCATGCCACCGGAGCTAGAAATCATTATGAACCACAAATACCAATTTTTAGACAAATCCGTGCAAAAATGTGGCAAAAATCATCAAAATACTTAATACCCGGAGGTACCATTATGTTGGGGATATACGAAAACGTAGCCCTATATATACTAGGTCCCGTGACGGGAGCTAGAACCTATTGCGAACTACAAATACCAATTTTTGGACAAATCTGTGGAAAATTGTGTCAAAAATCATAAAATTCTAGAATATGTTTAGAATTGTTCGAATTGGTCACCTTTGACACGAAGTATGACCTTTAAAAGGCCAATGAAACCGTCACACGCTGCCCGAATGTTGCTCTGCGGTATTTTGGCCCATTCCCGGCGAAGCGCTTGCTTGAGGTGATCGACACTTGGGTGCTAACCGTGCTTTCCAAAATATTCCAGACACAATAGTCCAACGGATTGGTATTCAGAGATTTTGGTCGTCATTGTGTGCTGGAAATGAAGCGAGGAACCTCAATTTGTAACAATTCTTGGGCGACCCATGCTGAGTGCGATCGTATTTATTAGTTCCAGCCTTGTTTTCCAAAATACTCCAGACACAATAGTCCAACGGATTGGTATCCGGAGATTTTGGTGGCTATTGTGCGCTAGAAATAAAGCGAAGAACCTCATATTGTAACCATTCTTGGGTACGCGTAGCCTGAAGAATCACATTTTGATGCGAGATATTAAGCTGCATAATTTTGACATGTAACGTTTGAAGAAGACTAGAGACGGGTTTCAGATTTTATTAGGATTATTATTATTATAAAAATATATCAGTGGGCCAATATTTATCATTGTCGTCCTTAACCAAAATTTAATATAATAATTGACACTATCTTCTTTTCAAATATATATTTATATATTTATTACTAGCTGGCCCGATCCGCGTTGCCGGTCAGTACTTTTAGTCTTTAGTGCATATTTTCTAAAGCATAATAGAGCATTGACTTATGTGAGCGGGACAATTTTTATTATAAGTAAAACAACTCCATAGTAATTTCTAAATAGAAATAAACATTCATGGCAAAAATTATAAAAGATAATCACCCACCGTCGGTTTTAGATAGTTTGAATAGCTTGATCTTATTATTCAGACGTAGGCTTTAATTGAGTGTTAAAAACATATATAGTACTAGCTGGCCCGGTCCGCGTTGCCGGCCCGTAGTTTTTGTCTATTATGCATATTTTCCCAAGCATAATTATTCACTGATATGACTGATATAAGTGTTCACGTACTGGTCGATTAAAAGTGTTTTGAAATACCTGTGCCTATATTTAAGCCGTGGGCTTTCATATTTAAACCGAGGGCTTCAAATGTGTGGATGTACAAATCTATTAAAAAGTATATATTAATCGTATCCCCATGTAAGGGATTAAATTAATTTTTAGTATGGTAAAAATCGTAGCAAAATTTTCCAGTCAAATGATAATTTGACAATAATTTGGAATTTACTGTATTTTCTACACCTCATAACTGAGGGCCGAATGATTTAAGAATAGCCAAAGTTAATTACTTTTTTTAAACCCAGTAACACCTTACATTGTGCATTAGAGTCCTCATAAGTCCCACTAACCATGTCTGTCTGTTTGTCCACCAAAAGGTGAACTTGAGGGGGTATTATTACATGGAGAAAATTCTAAAATTTTGTAGATATCTTGAAATGTTTGTGTAAGATTTTCACCCCGCAAATACACATTTTTAGCCAAATCCTTAGAAATATGGTAAAATCAGGAGGTACCTTTATATGGGCACTACTCCGACCTACATTGAAAACTTTCTTCTACCTCTTATAATCCAAGATGACAAATAGAGGCCAAATTAAAAATATAGCGGAACAGCATAGCATGTCAAACTGAAAAATTCGAGTGATTTAAATAAGTAAAAATAGTTTTATCCACCTCATAAATGAGGACAGAATGATTTCAGAATAGTCAAATATAATTACTATTTTACACCCATTACCGTAAGATGGGAATTAATTTTATTTGCCATTTAAATTGTAAGTTGGAGACCCCATAAAGACCATATTTTTCATCATAGTATAATTCAGTGACGACTCAACAAATATTTGGTCCCGTGCTACTTTCTTATATTTGTAATTTGTTCATGTTTTCACAAATTATTTCATATAGATCTACATCCCAAATATACGTTCCTAACCAATATTCTCCTGGGGGTCACAAATTCAATAGAATACAATATTTTCTTTTCTGACCACACATTAGATGTGAAAGTGGACTTGGGGATACTCCAATATGGGGACTTTACTTAAATAAATTCCTAAACAAACAAAGAAAAAAGTGGCCAAGACCGCAAAAATATCTTAAATCATACGGAGGTTATATAAATATGGGTTAAATAGGGTTGTACCCTTATCCGAGAATTATGATCGATATCATGACCTGCAAAAGCGATTTAAGGTATCTTGAATGTTTGGAAAGGATAGAAATCCTTTTCTTACTAAAAGTCCCATTCGCTCTACTATTTTGCACCCTTTATATTTGGTATTTTACTGATTGCACTCCCAAAGAATTTTGCATTTTGAGCTCTCATTGGACGGATTATTGTCACATGAAAGAAGTAGGTCCAGGCTTTGAAATGAGCCCCATTAGGTTTTTTTCGGTCATTTTTGTTTGTTTAAATGTGTTCGCATCTTCCAGCTGAAAAACGGTGTAGGCCCTGGAGTTGAAAGGTAGATGTCAGTTTACATAGTATTTCGCACTTATTTAATTTTTTGGTAAAAATTATATAGATTGAAAAATTATTCTTTATTTTGTTCACAAAAAATTCCATTGAATTCAATAAGATAATACAAATTGAAAAAATCTTCAACTTGTTCGCTGATTTTTTACAGCAAATGTTTAAAGATCCTTGTAAAGATTGTCAATAGAATGTACTATTATTTTTAAATTCGATTCCAGTGATTTTTTTTTTTAGATTTTTTTCCGATTTGAGAATTTTTGCAATGAGATCTCTTTTTTGTGATTTTTTAGCGATTCTGAAAATGTAATTATCTTTAACTTTGGTGTGACCGCGTTCAATTATTTCGATATTCCATTTCGCCACCACATAATTCGGCACTACACTTCCATGTAACCCGCCATCAATATCAGTTCTCAAGAAATCAAGTCAATTAATTCAAAATAAAAATTCAAAAATAAAATATAAAAAACACTACAAATGTACATTAGAAAAAAGTAAGTCAAAATGGAAAAAAATCATGCAAAATAAAACATTACTATTGTACATTTCAAAAGTCAAAATGAAAATGTTAATATATCACATTTTTACGTGATTTTTTTGGATATTATCCTTTTCGGAGAGGAGACAATTCCGAATTTGTGTGAATCGTTAAAATCAGTCCAGCGATTCTTAAGTTATAAGCGTAGTAACTAACACAACTTTCTTTTATATATATAGATAGAACATCTATAATAATACCATGTTGAAACTCAATTTTTGGTATTGTAAAGAGCTTAGCGAAATTTTCCCTTCAAATGAGTTGTAATTTGTGATTTGTATTTACAACGTTTAGAATACCGTGCTGTGTGGAATTAGTCCACCTCCACCTTAGTCCACCTCATAATTAGGGGCAGAATGATTTTAGAATGGTCAAAGATAATTACTCATCCACACCCATTACCGTAAGAATGGAATTTATTTATTTTTGTCATTCAAATTGTGCATTAGAGACCCCATAAAGTTCATATTTTTCATGATAGTATAATTCAATGACTTTGATAATTAATATTCGTAATTTTTTTCATGTTTCTGCCACCATTTCCGACTGAATGAGTCCCAGTTTGACATTTCGGAGTGTATTTCATATAGACGTACATCCCAAATCTACTTCCCAATCAATATTCTCTTGGGGGTTACAAATTCAATAGAATACAAAATTTTCGTTTCTGACAACACATTGATTGGGGAAGTGGAGTTGGAGGTACACTAATGTAGGAATTATACTGAAATAAATGCCTATAGGGACAATTATCTGTAAGATGATTCTCTACCCCAGAGTAGCCTAAATACAATTTTTTAGCCAAATCAATTGATGAATGTGGTCAAGACCAAGATGGACCCTACTCCGAAAATTGAAAATTTCATGAGAAGAGGTTTTCCTTAGAAACAAAGATGCCAAATGAAGGCCTACAAATGAAAAAAAAATCCAAGACACCGAAAATTGCTTAAATCATTGATGGTTATACCAAAAGTATAACCAAACGTAATCATCTTTTTGCGAGGATTGTTCCTTCTCAAATTACCAACCTTTGCTGAAATGAGTATTCAAAATATGGTTAAAATGTAAACTATACTCGAAATCGGGCTATACCCTTAACCGAAGGTCATATATCATGACCTGCAAAAGCGATTTAAGATATTATGAAAGTTAAGGAAGAATTTCTGGAAGGATATAAATCTTTTTTTTACTAAATGTTCAATACGCTCTACCATATGCACAGATTGCATATCCAATGAATTGCATTTTTTGAGTTCTCTTTCTCACATCAAAGAGATTGTTTTTCATTCACATTTTTATTGGCATATTTTACCGCGATTTTTGGCAAGATACCATTCCAAAGTTGTATGAATTATCAAAATCCGTCAAGCCGTTCTTTAGTTGTAAGCATAGTACCTAACAGAACTTTCTTTTCTATTGTGAAAATAATTCTTATTTTGTTAACAATCGATTGAATTCAATATGATCAGCTTAATTAAAAAAATCGTAAATTATACAAAATTGATAAAAAAAAGCAAATTGAAAAAAGAAAAAAATCTTCACCGATGATTTTTTACAGTAGAAGTTTAAAGGCCCTTGCAAAGTTTGTCGATAGAATGTACTATTATTATAAAATTCGATTCCAGTGAAACTTTTATTGATTGTTCCCTATTTGAGAATTTTTGCAATGAGATCTCTTTTTTCGTGATTTTTTAACGATTTTGAAAAAGTAATTATATTTTTTTCCTTTGGTGTGACCGCGTAAAATTATTTCGATATCATCTATTCCGTTTCGCCACCACACAACTCGGTACTACAATTCCATGTAACCCGCCTTCAAGTTCAGTAATCAAGAAATCAAGTCAATTAAATAAATTGGTATTAATATTCGAATTCAAAAATAAAATATAAAAAACACTACAAATGAACATTAGAAAAATTAAGTCAAAATGAAAAAAAAATCATACAAAAAACATTACTATTGTACATTTCAAAAGTCAAAATGAAAATGTTAATATATCACATTTTTACGCGTTTTTTTTTTTTTTTGGATTTTCTCCTTTTCGGCCACGAGACAAGTCCGAATTTGTATGAACTGTTAAAATCAGTCCAACGGATCTTAAGTTATAAGCGTAGTAACTAACACAAATTTCTTTCTTTATAGATGATATATTTAGATTAAAAAGTAGGCGTGGTTAGTT
Source organism: Musca domestica (assembly GCF_030504385.1). NCBI lineage: Eukaryota > Metazoa > Arthropoda > Insecta > Diptera > Muscidae > Musca > Musca domestica. Next base: position 15,109,222 of record NW_026712328.1, on the reverse strand, counting down.
CCTCAGCCCTCAAATAAATATTTAAGGGTTGGATAGGAAGTCAACAATATCTCATGTAATAATTTTTAACCCGATATCTTCATTATTTTGGCAAATATAAGGATTTTAGATAAATCGAAATAGTGGGCGTAAAAGTAGGCGTGGCCAATATTTTTTTCTTTAAAAACCTAACTCGGAGTATCACGAACGTTTGTACAAAAAATTATGCAAATCGGTCCAGCCGTTCTCAACTGATTCCATTACCAACGAACAACAATTGATTTTTATATATATAGACTAGCTGGCCCGGTCCGCGTTGCCGGCCCGTACTTTTAGTCTTTAAAGCATAATAAATCACAGATCTGACTTCTGTAGGCGGCACAATTTTGATTATATGTAATGACTTGATTATGAGTAATGACTCCATGACTAAATATAAATTAATATTAATGGCAAAAATTATAATTACCGTCGCTTTTAGATATTTTGAATAGCCTGATCTTATTTTTCAGCTATAGGCTTTAATTTGAGTGTTAAATACCTATATGATAAAGAACATCTATAATAGCCCCATGTGAAAATTCAGCTCAATTTTTGGTATGGTAAAAATCATTCAAATGAGCTATAATTTCAAATATGTATTTCCGTTTAAAATCCCGTACTGCGTGGTATTTAGTTTGTCCACCTCATACTTGAAGGCAGAATGTTTTCAGAATAGCCAAAAAAAAATACTCTTTTGCTCTGATTACCGTAAGATGGGCATTAATTGTTTGTCATTTAAATTGTGCGGTGGAGATCCAATAAAGTTACTTTATAATTTCGTATTTTTTTTCATGTTTCTGCCACAATTTCCGACTGAATGAGTTCCAGATTGACATTTCGGAGTTTATTTCATATAGACGTACATCCCAAATCTACGTTCCCAACCAATATTCTCGTGGGGGTTACAAATTCAATAGAATACCAAATTTTCTTTTCAGACCACACATTGGTTGGGAAAGTGGACTTGGGGTATACTAATGTGGGGACTATACTAAAATAAATGCCTATATGGATAATTATCTGTAAGATGATTTTCTACCCCAGGGTTTTTTTACCCCAGGTAGCCTCAAGACCATATTTTCCGAAAAATAAAAATTTTATAAGAAGAGGTTTTCTTCCCCCTTAGAAACAAAGATGTCAAATAAGGGCCAAAAAAATGAAAAAAGTTGCCAAGACCCTCGAAAATACCTTAAATCATATGATGATGATACCAAAACGTGATCATTTTTTGCAAAGATGGTTTCTTTTTAAATTATCAACATAAGCTAAAATTAGTACGAAAAATATGGTTAAAATGTAGAATATACTTGAAATCGGGTTGTTCCGTTATCGGGGGTTATGACCCATATCATGACCTGCCAAAGTGATTAAAGGTATCTAGAATGTTTAGGAAAAATTTCTATTTTGCGTCCTTTATAGTCGGTATTTGACTGATTGCAGTCCCAATGTATTTTGCATTTTGTGTTTCATTTGACAATTTATTGTCATATGAAAGAAGCAGGTCCAATTTTTGAAATGAACCCCATAACGCTTTTTCGGTCATATTTGTTTATTTAAATGTGTTCGCATCTTCCAGCTTATTTTGAAATTCGATGCCATTGAAAAATTGTCGATTTTTCCCGATTTTAGAATTTTCATATAATACGAATAAATACATAAAATCTATAAATAACAGTTTTATCCATTGTGGCTTTATACTACCCAAAAAAAACTACACATCATATTAGAATTCCAAGAAAAAAAAAAACTACAAATGTATATTCGAAAATAGTAAGTCAAAATGGGAAAAAATATGCAATATAAAACATTACTATTGTACATTTAAAAGTCAAAATGAAAATGTTCAAATTTCACATTTTACGCGATTTTTTTGGATTTTATTCTTTTCTGCCAAGAGGCAATTCCGAATTTGTCTGAATCGTTAAAATCAGACCGGCGGTCTTTATGTTAGTAAGAGTAGTAACTAACACAACTTTCTTTTACATATAGAGAAATAGATTTAATAGTAGGCGCGTTCCTCAACCCTTAAATAAGTACTTAGGGTTGGATGGAAAGCCAACAGCATCTCGTGTAATAATTCTCAAACCGATATCTTCATTATTTTGACAAATATAAGGATTTTAGATAAATCGAAATAGTGGGAGTAAAAGTAGTCGTGGTCAATATTTTTTTCCTTAAAAACCTAACTTGGGGTATGACGAATGTTTGTACAAAAAATTATTCAAATCGGTCCACCCGTTCTCAACTGATTCCATTAGAATAGATATAGATAGATAATTGATTATATATATTTAATATATTTTGATGTACAAAGTTTAAGGAAAATCAGAAATCGATTCTATACATATATTTCCAGAGCAATTTTTATTTCAAAGTTTACCATCTGTCAATTTTCGCAGATGTGCCAAGTTTGAGCTATATCGTTTACCCCATCACATAATGTGACATATGTATTTTCTATTGCAAAATGTTGAACTTGTGTAAGGCAGGTATCGAAAGGAGTGGACCGATATTGCCCCTCAGCGAACTCTATCTAAGTCTGGTGAAAATATTGCGAAGTAAATGTATAACGTATTTTACTATGTCTTTTTTCAAATACACGCACAAGCATAAATATGGTTCTGTGGAATAGCGTCCATTAATTTAAAATATTAACAAACATTTTCTAAAATAGTTTCATATTATTTGTTATTTCTTGAAATAAAATAAGTATAAATATAGGTAAGAGTTTGGCATTATCAAATATAATTGTGGCATCGCTTTATGTATAATAAGTAATTACCTTCAATACTTACAATGTAGGTTTGTAAGAGAAAGCACTACAAGGCGAGTAATCTTTTTTTTTTCGTTTAAAAAAAAGACCTTCGATTACGTCAGTGTCCCGCAAAGAAAAATTACCGTTATTTGTTAAAATTAATAAATTGCTAGCATTATGAATTTATTGCTTAAATCTGAAACGTACAATAAAGGGTCTATCACTCATTTACAGGCCTAAGAAAAAAAAACTCACAAAAGGCATCGCTGGCAGCATTTTAAATTGCTCTTATCAGAAGCGGGGTTTCAACAACAAATTTAACACGCCGAAGACATTCACTCACAATCAAATTAATTTACTCCTTTCTGAACAAGTGTGTGTGCATGTGTTTGTGGTTGTTTGTGTATATTACGGCGTTGAATTTTCCCAACAATGGTACCACCGTTTTCCTCCATGATAATTGGTTGACAGAGCTCTGGTGGTGAGATGAGGGTGCTGTTTACATGTCGATCCCTTAACAACTGACACCAATATATTTTATCGCTTTTATTAATTAACCGAAAAACGTTGCAGAATACTTCCTTCGGTTCACTTTCAACACGAACGACAGACAACAAATAGCTACTGTTTCTCATTTAGAATTTGAAAATGTTTTGCTCTTTTCATGGGAAGGAAATCACGTAGTTAAGCAATTAACATGGAATGCTTCATTCCTACAATCCTATAAAAGTCGATATAAATCTTTGTGTGTGTGGTCACATAAAAACGTGTATGTGTGTGTATGCACATCTTCGACTGTTATACAAATAGTCAACACGAATAAAATTAAATATGGTTTTATGCTTAAAATATGCTGACATTTGAACATTGCATAGACATTCACACCGACATAGTATGTACACATATTACATAGGGATAAACAAATGATAGACAGAAAAACCCTGTGTCCCAATCTGGGATGTGTATTTATAGGTTTTGCGATAGCAGATATATAATGGCGTAAATCAATTAAGCTTCTCAATAAACATGCGTATGTATGCAGGCATTAGTTTAATCTTAAAGTGTTTGGACAAAAATTCATTAATTGCCAAAGATCGCTCGTTTTAGAATCAATGTTGATAATCGTTGGGACAAACTGAATCATTGGGACAAAGTTATTCAAAATTTATGTTAGATTCACAACTTGAAGCAATAACACTTGGATATTTGTAACAAAGTACGAGAACACACATATTTCAAAACTGTATAGCTAATTAGTGCAGTGTCTAAAACTTTTTCATAAAAATAAATATAAAATTCTATAATCTACAATCTCGATTTCCCCAGGATCGGACCCGACAGATCTCATAATGATTTCCTGGAGAGATAAATGCTGAAACAAAAGATTACATAATTTTACAAAACACACAACGTTAATTTATTCAAAGGAAGAAAATCGTTATATTGAAAAGTACTGTTATGTGACAATAACATAACTACTGCAAAACTTTGGTAATTCTTATACCCTTCACCATACATAGTATGTTTGTATTATATTTGTCATTCCGTTTGTAACTCATAGAAAAACAATTTTAGACCTAAGAAAGTATATATATTTTTGATCAGCGTAAAATTATAAGACGATTTAGCACTGTCCGTCCGTCTGTCGTAATCACGCTAGAGTCAAAACGAAAGTTCGAAGATGGGCTACATCGGTTCACGATATCATATAGCCCACATATAACGGTACCTCCGATATAAAGTATTCTGATTTTAGCCTTACTTTTCAAAGCAATTGTCTGAAATTCTACACAAAGAGTTCTTTGTGAATACTTTGTAACCTGGAAGAGCACGTTACCTACCGATACTGTGTAATTTCATGAGCGAGTTGCTTCTCGAAATGAGTACTACCTGTACCTGTGCAGGTCCACATCTTCGTATAGTCCACATATAACGGCAACTCCCTTTATTCGGTATTTTGTTGATATTAGCAACATTATTCACCGGAATCGTCTTAACTTTGATCATATTAGCGACATTATTCAACGTAATTGTTTCAAATTTCATATTTGAAGTTCGAAAGGTCCATGTCTTCGTACCCTCCATGCAACGATTTTCTATTAAGTGGATTTTCGTCATTTTTTCAATATCCTTCGAAATGTCTACCATTTTTATTAAAATTTCGCCCGGGCCTTCGAAAATAATTTTAATTTCGGTAAATTTTCGTAACGTAACGTAACTCCACGTTGTGGCATAGCCCTAATAGATTGATACTGATTACATTTATGTTATTTTAGATTTTTGGGAATATAATTTTGCATAGGGGTCCGCATTTTCGCATATAACCTTTACATATAGTACGATTATCAACTAAATTGACATCATTTTAATTTTTGTGGTTCTTTCAAAAGATTTATGTCTTTGTTTTTTTTTTTTTCGTTTGAAGGATTTTCTAACTTATTGGAGGTATGTTCACATCTATATCTATAAAAGGGGAAAATGTTTGTATGTTTGTTTGTTTGTTTGTTTGTAATTTATGGACTTGAAAACCGCTGAATAGATTTTCCTGAAAATGTCCATATATACTGCAACATCCCCTGAAAGTAACATAGGCTTTATACATTTTTGAATTTCCACTTGGAACTGGAAGTATAGCATCAGAATCGGAGGTACCTTCCAAAAATTTAGATTTTATATGCACATATCTATTGATTGGTTAAAGATACAGTCTCCAAATTTGGAATACGTAACGGAATTTGGAACAAAAATAAGTTTGCCAAATTATATTGTAATCGGTTCAGATTTGGATATAGCTCCCATATATATTTTCGACCGATTTCGTTCATTTGATGCCTCAAACACAATATGAATGTTCGATTCCAATGAAATTTGGAATGTGTGATGGGATTTAATTCGAAAATAAATTTGTCAAATTATATTGAAATCGGTTCAGATTTGGATATAGCTCCCATATATATTTTCGGCCGATTTCAAGCTTTTGATGCACCAAACACGCTATGTATCCCCAATTTCAATGAAATTTTAAACGTGTAATAGATTTTATCTAAAAAATTGATTTCCCAAATTATATTGAAATCGGTTCAGATTTGGATATAGCTCACATATACATTTTCGGCCGATTTCATGTATTTGGTGGACCAAACACGACATGTATTTCCAATTGTAATGAAATTTAAAATAAGTAACGGAATTGGGAGCCAAAATGAATTTGTCAAATTAAATTGAAATCGGTTCAGATTTGGATATAGCTCCCATATATATTTTCGACCGATTTCATGTATTCGATGCACCAAACGCGCTATGTATCTCTAATTTCAATGAAATTTGGAATGTGTAGCGGAAATTAAAACAAATATACATTTGTCAAATTATATTAAATCGGTTCAGATTTGGATATAGCTCTCATATATATTTTCGACCGATTTCATGTATTTTATGCACCATACACGATATGTATGTTCGATTCCAAAGAAATTTGGAATATGTAACGGGATTTTGATTAGAAAATAAATTAGTCAAATTATATTAAAATCGGTTCAGATTTGGATATAGCTCCCACATATATTTTCCGCCGATTTCACATATTTGATGCACAAAACACGATACGTATTTCCGAATCCAACGAAATTCGGCATGAGTGGCTAAATTTGGTACAAAAATAAATTTGACAAATTATATTCAAATTCGCTCAGATGTGATTATAGCTCCCATATATATACTCAGCCGATTTCACATATTTGATGCACCCAAAGCGAGAGAGACAAAATCTGGCACCAGCAAAAATTGCCAAATTATATTGGAATCAGTTGAGGTTTGGATATAGCTAACATATATATTTCGGCCGATTTCATACATATTATGAACCAAACACGATATATATGACCGATTCCAATGAAATTCAGAATGTGTGGTGAAATTTGGTTATAATAATAAATGTGATAAATTAATTGGAAATTAGTTAAGATTTGGATATAGCTCCCATATATATATTCTCGGCCGATTTCACATATTTGACGCACCAATTTCAATGAATTATGAAAGGTGTGGCGGAGTTTTGTGTAAAAGTAATTTTTTAAAATTATATTTAAATCGGATCAGATTGGGATATGATTTTAATAAGAACCATTGACCCACAACGCCTTAGGCTAACACTAAAAAACAACACAACAATTTATTTGAAATACGCTTATTACGGCGAAGTATGTTGCTATCTCGAATTCACTAATTGCGATAGAAAAACCACTCTACTTAAAAAAATTGCACTTTCCTGCACGCTTGGTATTTGCTATGAAATAAATAAATCCAAAGGACAAACCCTTCGTGTATGTATGTCATTTTGGTTATTTACGCATTAAAGTAATGCAATAATTTTTTTTTAATTTTTATTTTTTTTTTTTTAACCAACATATATTCGTAAATAAAATTTTGAATGCATATAAAATCAAAAACCGGGTTCAGCTAGTTCAATATATAATACAAATGGAGGTGAATGTTTTTGTAACTGTTACATAACTTACACTTGCTCTGTTCCAGTTCCTGCAAAATATGTGCGTTTTAGTTATTTAGTGTCTTCGGCAGCATTACATATAAAAACAATGAATATTTTACTAGAACAGTGTGGCTTGTTTGTTCGGGATACCGTAGTATTTTGTTGTTGCAAAATGGTCTGGCTTTATCCCTTTATTGTTGTTTTTATAAAAACAACATTTGTTTATTAGTGGAGAACGATGGTAATGTTTACCAGGGGGTAAGGCAGGGAATACCTAGGTTTCGGAAAGAGCCACCAATCCTCATCAGTTCCCTTGTTTTTGTCTGGGATATTCTCCCCAGAAGTTATTTTAAAAATAACTTCTATGACAAAAAACATTTTTTTACCCAAGTGACGAGATCGTAAGCTCAATAGAAGAGGAACCAAAGAATTAAATAAAACTAAAATTCTCTTGGAAAGTCTTCTAAATCTTACAACCGCACTTATAAACATTTACATCTTTCTCCACTTGTTATGCTTTCGTTCAGCCTGAACGAAGTAGCATAACCATGTAAGTTGGTTTTGTCTGTTACAACAAAAACCCCTTCGTCGACCGTGCCTTGTCTATTAATAGAACAGTGTGGCTTGTTTGTTCGGGATACCGTAGTATTTTGTTGTTGCAAAATGGTCTGGCTTTATCCCTTTATTGTTGTTTTTATAAAAACAACGTTTGTTTATTAGTGGAGAACGATGGTAATGTTTACCAGGGGGTAAGGCACTACTCCACTAATAAACAAACGTTGTTTTTATAAAAACAACAATAAAGGGATAAAGCCAGACCATTTTGCAACAACAAAATACTACGGTATCCCGAACAAACAAGCCACACTGTTCTATTAATAGACAAGGCACGGTCGACGAAGGGGTTTTTGTTGTAACAGACAAAACCAACTTACATGGTTATGCTACTTCGTTCAGGCTGAACGAAAGCATAACAAGTGGAGAAAGATGTAAATGTTTATAAGTGCGGTTGTAAGATTTAGAAGACTTTCCAAGAGAATTTTAGTTTTATTTAATTCTTTGGTTCCTCTTCTATTGAGCTTACGATCTCGTCACTTGGGTAAAAAAATGTTTTTTGTCATAGAAGTTATTTTTAAAATAACTTCTGGGGAGAATATCCCAGACAAAAACAAGGGAACTGATGAGGATTGGTGGCTCTTTCCGAAACCTAGGTATTCCCTGCCTTACCCCCTGGTAAACATTACCATCGTTCTCCACTAATAAACAAACGTTGTTTTTATAAAAACAACAATAAAGGGATAAAGCCAGACCATTTTGCAACAACATGAATATTTTACTCGAAAATTTCAATCCTCGAGCGAATTAACAAAAGACATTCTTTATCCATTTTTAATAATATGGTTAAAACCTTTCAACGGGATCGTTCCAAGCTAAAATATTCCACAAAGTTATTGGTCATAAAATTCTACTATGGGTGCTAGAAAACGTCAAGAGTCTAAATCTTACTTAAACTCCTGGAATTCATATACATTAACCAGTAAGGAAAGGTCAAAATTCGGGCGAGGCCGACTATATGATACCCCTTACCATTATGCTTATTTAGTAGGGCTCCCATAAAAAAAGTCTATTTAGGGAATTATGGGAAGTAGATAATACGAATTATAAACCTTATTTGAATGCGTATCATGGCTTTAGAGTAGTCACAAGTTGGGAACTATATCAAACTCTGAATCGACTTTCAACAAATTTGACGGAGGCTTTTGTACCTCTAGTACCAAATAAAATTGTTGTATAAATATATGATATGACTTCGATAAGAATTATATTCAAAAATATTCATTGGAGCAATATATATATCGGACCTAGTTTCACCAAATGGAAAAATTCGGTTGAATGTGAAACAAATCTATCCAATTTTTTCTGATATAACATAACATAATGGTCAAATCTAATTAAGATATATATCGATGGTATATAAAAATCTAAACCGATCTCGATAAAATTTGGCAGAGGTTTTTTCGAGCTGAAAAATGTAGTATATGTTCCTGGGCTGCTTTTCGTCGGAAATGCCAAAATTCCATTTGGTCCATTTTGGCTGATATTAGCCATTTAGTGCACTATAAACCTGAAATCGGATAAAGATATATATGGGAGCTATATCCAAATCCGAACCGAACTTGACAAAAATTAAGGCATTTCTGAGCTGTATCTGATGTCTGGTATCCAATATTATTTTTGTGGAGTGCATATTACGAATGTGATGGACTTCAAATCGGATGAAACGTAAAGGGTGTTGTTTTAAGTTAGATAGAACTTCAAATTGTAAAAAGTACACAAAAAAATTAAATGTTGATGAAACTTTTTTTATTTGTTTCAGAATACTCTGACAAATCATCATGAATAGACTCACGCTTGAACAACGCTACGAAATTATTCAAATTTACTTTGAAAATCAGGCTCTAGAGCAGTTGGCAAATGACCCGTTGTTTTATCGCAAAATTGTGTTCAGCGATGAGGCGCATTTTTAATAAGCAAAATTGCCGCATATGAGGTGAGACCAATCCACAAGAGACCCTACAGACTCCATTACATCCAGAAAAATGCACCGTATGGTGCGTTTTTTACGCTGGTGGCATCATCGGACCTTATTTCTTCGAAAATGAGGCCGGAGCTCGCGTTACGGTCAATGGAGATCCTTACCGCACCATGATCAATGATTTCTTGTCTACAAATATGGATGACATTGATCCGGAGGAGATGTGGTTTCAACAGGATGGTACTACGTGCCATACGGCGAACGCCACCATCGACTTATTGAAATCAAAATTTGGCGATAAGTTGATTTCGAGAAGTGAACCTGTCAATTGGCCTCCAAGGTCGTGCGATTTGACACCTCTCGATTATTTCCTGTGGGGCTACGTAAAGTCCCTGGTTTATGCTGATAAACCAGCAACAATTGACGCCTTGGAGGCCAGCATTATTCGTGTTATTCGTGACACATGGCAAGCAGTACTCGAAAAGTGGCCAAAAATTGGACGTCCAGAATGCACTTCGTCAAGAACAGCCGTGATGCCCATATGCCCGAAATCATTTTCAAATGTTACTGTCACAAATTGATCTTTCGAATAAAAAAAAATGATTAAAATTTAACTTTTTGTGTTATTTTTTACAATTTCAAGTTCTATCGAGCTTAAAAAAACACTCTGTACACCGATTTTCACCAAATTTGATGCACTTGCTTCTAGACTGAATTTGGTCGGATACAGGCCGTTTGGACTAAAATTGGACATTTGATGCACAATTAACTCGAAATCGGTTGAAGATATATATGGGAGATATATATAAATTTGTACCGATTCTCACCAATTTCAATAAACTTCGTCCTTGGGCCAAACAAATATTATATGGAAAATTTCATCTCAATCGGATAATAAATACGACCTGCATTTTGCTCACAAAAATACATGGACTGAAATCCTCAAAAGTAATTATGGATCTATTTCGCTTCCCTCTCCATGTTACAAACAAAGGCACAAAAACATAATACCTTTACCACTATTTGGTGTAGGGTATAAAACACATTTTAGGGCTAAAGTCGTACTTTGTGGGAATTTGTCAAAAACTAAAACAAATACCATTTTAGAAGGATGACATCAAAGACAAAAATATTCTCAGCGTCAATGAAAAGAAATCTCAATTTCCATTGTATGCCAAATATATTTGAATCAATGTCCCGAAAAAAAACCGAAAATATTTCTTAACTTTTTTAATCAATTTTCCACGGAGTTTTTTTTCGATTTAGCTCCTGAAAGATTCATATAATTTTGTTTTAGGTGGAAAGTGCCAGAAGACTACCATTATAGGGAAACATAGATCATGACTTTTGTGTGAACAATTTTTTAACTTCCTTTCAACCTTTCATATTTTTGATGTTGTCATTCACTTCCCACCAGACTTTTACATTGGTGCTTATTTTGTTGCATTTATAGCATAATTTTGGGGAAATCTATTCTGAATATTGTTTGAAAATCCATTAGCCTGACAGAGATACAAGGCAAATGCATCGGAAATTTATACTGCATCCTGACTACGGTCTAAAAACAAGATAACTCTGTTGCATCACTATGCAACATTCCATTTAAATGGAACAAAAGGATATAAAAAGTGCTTTTCAAACAGGCCAATGCCGTATAGAACAGTTATACATGACACCGCAGATTCTGTGGTTCTAAATTTAAAGACTAAATATATATTAACAGGGTTGTCCATATTCGACGGACCCATAACTTTTGACAGAGATGTCACATCGCTTAATGACATACCGCGTTTGAAGCGTCAGTCCAAGCTGATTTTTACCATGAACCAATACACGCCACGCGAGCGCTCTGAAATAGTTGAAATTTACATTCAACAGAAGAAGTCAATTGTGAAAACTCAACGTGCTTTTAAAACATTAAAAAATGTGAGAAGTATTAGACTTTGTGATCTTCTATACTACTTCAAATGGTTGTCAAACCGAATTAAAAGTTATATAATTTTTAGGTTTCAAGCAATCGTGATCTCAATAAAACCATTTTAATACCCTCCACCATAGTATGGAGGGTATATTAAGTTTGTCATTCCGTTCGTAACACCTCCAAACATACATTTTAGACCCCACAAAATATATATATTTTTGATCAGAAAAAAATTCTATGTCGATTTAGCGATGACCGTCCGCCTCTCCGTCTGTGAAAATAATTCTAGCTTCAAAACGAAATGAAGTAGGTTGATAAAAATTTACTCGAATGTGTATTATTTCTGCCGGACTTTTGGTATTGAAAATGGGTGATGTAGGTCCACGTTTTCTCTTTTTCGCTTTTTGGTGATTTAAGCAAGATTATTCACCGGAAATGTTTCAAATTTGGTATTTCAAGTTCGTAATGAATAGTCTATGACAGAAAATTGTCTGTGCAGGTCCACATTTTCGTGTAGCCCCCATATAACGGCACCTCCCGGTGTTTTGAAGATTATAGCGACACTATTCACCAAAATTATTTCGAATTTGTTATTTGAAGTTTGTAATGGATACAGCCTATGACAGAAAATTGTCTGTGCTGCTTCACGTCTTCGTATAACTCAATATAACGGTTCCTCCATATATTCGGTAATTTTGATGATTTTAGCTACATTATTCACCGGAATTGTTTCAAATTTAGTATTTGAAGTTCGTGATGGATACTACAGCCTATGACAAAAAGTTGTCTGTGCAGGTTCACGTTTTGGTATAGCTCCCATATTTTTTTTTTTTTTTTTTTTTTTTTTGATGATTTTAGCGTTATTATTCACCGAATTGTTTTTTCGAGTTTAGCATATGATGATTGTAGTGGCTTATGACAAAACTTGGCTATGCAGGTTCACGTCTTCGTATAAACCCTAATATAACGGCTACATTCGGTATTTTTAAGATTTTCAGGAATTTTTATTGGATATTTTTGGTTTTGAAAATTTCCAAATTCGTTTCACATGGTGGAGGGTATTCAAAATTCGGCCCGGCCGAACTTACAGCTTTTATACTTATTTTTCTTACATCCAACAAATACGAATAACTACACTGCTTAGGTTTAACTATTTTTTTGGATCCGCTAGAATATTTTTCATGGTAGGTAGACGAGTCAAATTCTGCCGGGCCAAATCGAACGCCTTTTTAACTTATTCATTTTAGATATAAGTAATTATAGGGTAAGAGTACCAGTAGTCGGCACTTTTAGGGTTTTCGCGTTTTAATTATTACAAAGTTAATTTATTTAGATTCGAAATTTTGTATAGTTTTTGCAATAATAAATAAAGTTTTAATAACTTTTTATTAAATGTCGGTATGGCATGTTACAACAGTCGGCATACCAATTTTTTGTAAGAGTAATTAATAATAATAATAAATTAATTCATTAAAATATTATATATTTGTTTAGTTAAACTGATTCGACGTCTTTATTGTACTTTTCTTAAGAATATGGATTGTTGAGGACCTTCACAGACAAAAATTTAATTTTTATTAGAATAAATCATCTTTTCTTAGCGATATGTACACAAAGATAGCTGACAATATATTTGAAGTAAACAAAATACATTTAGTTATAATAGTTTCATTTATTTGGGCTTAAAAATAAAAAGTGCCGACTACTGGGACATGCCGAACTTAGGCACACTTATCCTATTAACCAAATTTAATTTTAATAAAGATTTGTTAAAAAGCTTTCACGACTTGTTTAATTAAGTTGGATTGAAATTGACTTCGATTTATCTTTCAAACTGATTGTAAATACACATTAGGTCTAATCTTAAGGCTAATAATTTATGCACTGAAATCGTTATCTAATATGTCCTCAAAAACAAAGGGTGTTACGCAAATATGATCTGATGCAAATTGTTCTCTTGTTGAGTGTTTTCTTTGTATGTGTAGAAGAAGGTGCTCAGCAATTTATTTGTTTTTTTTTTTTTACTTTGGTTTGTAACATCTTTGTCTAAAACTTGATATGTTCTGAAAGTAAAAGAAAGGGATGATTTTGATACTATTCTATGGAGGATATATTAGCTTTGTCATTCCGTTTGTTACTCCTCAAAATATTCATGATAGACCTTACAAAGTATATATATTCTGGATTAGCGTAAAATTCTGATTCGTCTAAACGTCTGTCGGTCTGTCTGATGTAATCACGAACGAATTGAGATAGAAGATTAAAATTTTGTACACATGTATATTTAAGTTCGTAAGTGGGCCATGCCGGTCCACATTTTCGTATAGCCCCCACCCGAATTGTTTCAAATTTCGTATTCTAAGTTTGCAATGGGTACTACAACTAATGCCTAAAAAGTTCGAACGCAGGTCCACGTCTTCGTATGGTCCCAAAATAACGGTAGCTCACTATATTCGGTGTTTTAATAATTTCAGAAACATTACTCACCGGAATTGTTCCAAATTTCGTATTCAAAGTTCGTAACAGGTAGTACAGCCGATGACAAACAATTTCGAATGATGTTCGACGCATTCGTATAGCCCCCATATGACGGTTCCTCCTTTAATTCGGTATTTTGATGATTTTAGCTTCATTGTTCGCCGGAATTATTTGAAGATTATAATAGCCTATTACAAAAAAATGCTTATGGAGATCCACGTCTTCGTATAATCCCCGTATTAAGGTCATTATTTAAAGGGTAAATTTAAAAATTTTTAAGTTTCTTCCAAATGGTGGAGATTATTAAAAGTTCGGATCCGTCGAACTTAGCTGCTTTTTTTACTTGTTCAAACTTAAATTGTATTGATTTTTTCGCTTTCTACGATCTTCTTCAGAAGATATCATTGAAAAATTTTCTTAAGAGATTTAGTTGATGCATTAGTTCATGTTTTTATTAACCAAGTGAGCTTAAATGTGGCATTTCGTGTTCTCAATGGATATAGCCCCCTTAATAGGGTACATATTGTTTTATGCATTTTTTTCTTAAATTTATAGCGGGATCAGCTATACATTTAATTTTCTCCTCGCAAAAATCTCTGTGTTTGTCCAGTATTTACTGTAATTCTTGATTTTCGTTATTTTTAAGGGTTTTGCCATAAAAGCGGCACCAGTCATTTTTAGACATTTCAAATATCCTGGTTACATTTTCCAATCGAATTGGATGTGGTTTGCAATATTAAAATCTTAACGAGTAGTCTCCAATTATATTATTATTGAATACCCTTATCACATTTTTAAACTGGATGATCACAACTCTGGATTTTTAAAGGTATTAATGCCCAAGCCCAAGTTTTTTCAAAAATGTTAGTCCGCTAATTTCACCATAATTTAAGCTTTTACATGGTAAAGCGTATTCTCAGTTCAGACCAGCTGAACGTGACGTAATTTTTACTTGTTTTAATGAATTACTGAAAACGTAAAAAATTTGAAATATGTACTCTATTGCTCACAAATATGTAATTATTATTTATGTTTCCCTACACCCTAATATACCAAAATAAATGAATTTTACACAGATGAAGATATACGAGTCGGTACGTTTCGGAAACATATCAATATTTTCGCAAGAAAGCAAATTCTTTGCCAAATGCGCCAAAATCACATCATAAAAGTTAAAAAGGGATTCATTTTCTCCATCCTTTCTATTTGCCCTTCCATTCATTCTCCATTCAATGATGATTTTTGCAAAAGTCAGCAAAAGTCGACGCTTTTTCTTCGTACTGCCATTATTATTACTATTTTCCTAGCCAAGTACGTACAGATGCATTTGAGCAAATTTTATGAAAATTTTTGGCTTAATACCAAGTAATAAAGACATACATGCATGGAATTTGATGAACTCAAAAGATAAACTGGAAGACTCTTTTCAAATGCCATCAGACGTACAAATACAATGAAATGGACGAACTGTGTGTGTGAGTCTTGCACGGAATGAAGCGAAGACGGCAATAAGAACGTTACAATTGGCAAAAAAGTACTCTTTTAATACTCTATAATATGAAGAGCTCTATTATTATCTGATATGTTGTCATATGAGCGTAGAATATTCAAAAGCTGCAGTTACACGTCCACGCTGACATGTTTACAAATTTAGATAAGAAAAAAAAAAGATAACGTTCTTCATTTCTGAAGTTGGACTGTTTCTCCTTTTACTAATTTGTTATTGCTTTAACAGCTAAATGCGGTTAAATGAACGGTAGTTATAATTAAAGAAAACTATAATATTTTATTTAGAAAATAACTTAGTTGCAAATATATTTACACACAATATATAGATATATGCAATCTCGTGCAGAATTTGATATTTCTACTACGGTAATATGAAAAACAGAACCAGAGTTAAAATCGATTTACAAATATTTGGAGAAATAGGAACTCGAAATGAGAAACAGACTCGAGCGTTTAAAAAGCACAAAATATTGATTGCAGTTTGCAGAGTATGTTCTCCTGGCTTGCATTCAAAATAATGTTTTATATTATTATTTAAAGTTGACATCGAAAAGTAACCTAAACTGAGAGTACACGTCCCCTCACCTAAACACATTTGGAAATTTGCGGATTAAGATTCCTCGGAATCCTTTCAATTAAGGTATATAGTGTCTCTGGCAATAGAGCAGATAAAAATACAAGGAGTATTCCGTCGAAAATGTTAACCCCAAAGCGAGTCAACAAAGGGGAATTTTTCGTCCTTGTTATTAAATGTATTTAAAAACTCCCAAGTCACATTAATACCAAAAATGATTTGTCATAAAATTTTACTGTAAGTATTAAAATATTTCAGCAGTCAAAATTTTACCTATAGCCAGGAATTCATAACGACCAAAAAGACCTCTTCGTTGACTGGCTTGGAGGGGTTAACATTTTACAATTCCCAAAAGCTTGGAAGGGGGGGGGGGGGGGGAACTTGCTCCATCCATTCGGGTGACATTACAATATTAAAATTTCAAAACGCCGATACACGTGTCTTCTTTTTATATCCTTCTTCATAGTATAGAGGGTACATTAGGTTCGTCATTCCGTTTCTAAGTCCGCGAAATATACATTTTAAACTCCACAAAGTATATAAAATTCCATGTCGATTTAACTATGTCCGTCCGTTTGTGGAAATTATTCCAGCTTGCGATGGAATTGAAGTAGGTTGATAAAATTTTACTGAAAGTGTTTGGTTTGCAGGACTTTTGGTATTGAAAATGGGTTAAATAGGTCCACGTTTAGGCATAGACCCGATATAACTGTATCTTCTCTATATTCGGTATTTTGATGATTTTAGCGACACTGTTCGCCGGAATTGTTTTAAATTTCGTAATGGGCACTACAGCCTGTGACAGAAAATTGACTATGCGATCCACGTCTTCGTATAGCCCCCACATAACAGTGATTCCTAAATTCGGTATTTTGATGATTTTAGCGACATGGTTCACCGGAATGGTTTCAAATTTCGTAATGAAAGTTCATAATTCATACTTTATTCTATGCCAGAAAATTGTCTACGCAGGTCCACGTCTTTGTATACCCCACAAAAGCAGTACCTTCCAATATTCGATATATTGATATTTATAGCCATTTTAATTACTGGATTTGTTTCAAGTTTCATATTTGAATGTTGCAATGGCCAATGACAAAAATTACCCATGTAGGTCCACGTCTTCCTATGGACCCAAATATAACGTTAACTCCCTATATTCATTAATTTTGAGATTTCAAGGGATTTGTTTTTTTTTAGTTTAGAAATTCGTTCCAAATAGTGGAGGGTATTCAAATCCGAGCCCTGCCGAACTTACTTCTTTTTTACTTGTTTTAGCTCTACTTTACATTTTGTCGCCAAGTGTTATTCAAAATTATGACCGTTTTGTGGGTATATACCAGAAGGAGAGGACCGATATAACTCATCCCCACACTAATTTTTGTGTTAGTAGAAAGATTTCGATGTTCCAAGTTTGAACAGAATCGGATGTTAATTTCGTATTTTATGAGCGTCATGGTTATTAAAAATTTTGTCCGTTAAGGAGGAGGTACCAGAGCGTTTGACCCCCATAAGAAAGTGGGCATTATGTTCGCTTCCATAACGAACATAATCCCAATGGGGAGTATGGCCGGTTGATGTGGGGCTACTTACAAAAAAAAAAAATTAATGGACATAATCTTAATCCCATCCCAAGAAGAATGGCTGCTTACCAAAAGTTTTAAAATTTGAAAATTTGGACCTGGGTTAGCCAGTGCAAGACATATTTAGAGGAGAAAATTTCAATCCCAGGCCGGGTACATACACAATGTGTTAAATTTAGAAAACGTTGAAACGCGTTGGACATACTCAGAGGAGAAAATCTCAATCCCCGGCCCAAGGCCGGATACTTACCAAAAGTTTAAATTTCAATATAAAGAGTTCCACTTTCGTTATCTAGTGGTTCTAAACACTTGCATCATAACATTTTCTATAAGGCATTTTTTTGTATTAATATTTCACAAAAAGCATTTTTCAATGTTTTCGATCTGACACATCGATGTGTATAATGGAGCGAATTACTTTGCCCTCTTTGAATTAAAACCCCATGTTGAACCTATTTCCTTTCAAAAACTTTATCAACTTCATCTATAAGCTTTATTTTCCATTATGGATTTATTCTGTGAATATGCATGTTCCTCTATATACTGGTTTCTCGTTATCAGTAGTATTCTATATTTTTTTTTCTTTTAGGGCAATTTTCTGCCTAAATCGGGACAAACCTTTTCATTCAAATTTACATATAAGGCAAGAAGTTACAACATCCTCTAAAGGAAACATCCGTCCAATATCTGTACACTTTTACATTTTCTTTTGGTATTGTGCCTGACATTCTCACAAAAATTCGTACACACATACACATAAACATACATACATCACAAATTCATAAATTTTGTTTTCATTTTTGAGCTGAACTGTTGTGATCCCAAGTTACAACATTGGCATGAAAACGAAAAATAACAAAAAGACAGTTTATTAATTAACAAATTTATCATTTAATTTAGACGCATCCAGAAAACGACAAACTTTTTGTTCTTCAAAGCTACGCAGTTACCAGAGTTTAAATGCCTTTTGCTAGAACTGGAGATGCAGCAGCCTCAACTACAAAAAAAAAAACTTTCTAATGACCCTAACTTTGTTAATTAATGGTAATGTTGGATGAATGGAGACAAGAAAAGCGAGAACTGCTATCATACCAACACGAACTCTAGCAATATTGATTCAGTTTTTCCACTGGCCACAACCAAAGTGCAGCACCGACACATGTTGGCGATTGCGGCGGCGGCAGTGTTGGTCATGTCCGTAACAAGTAACTAAAAGTGTTGCTAATGATATTATCAGTAGTTTAAGTTCGAAAGCGTGACGGTGACAGTGTTAGAACTCTTCTAATTCATGCCGTTTTTTTGTTTTTGGACCAGCAGTGACGTTTAGAATGCCGCTGCATTTGGGTCGCCAGACACATTAAGGTTAAACTCCATGGTAATTAACATGAATTTATTTCATCATTTCCTGAAGGATTCCATTGTTTTTTGTGTGAATTATATCATGGCCATGTAGTTAACTTATTCTGTGCGGTCTCTAATGCAAATAGAAATATGTATATAAATATGGCGAAGTATACTTTGTCTTACATGACTAAGTATGTTGGTACAACAAAGTGATTATGGACGGCAAAAATGGGTAAATATCTTAGCAGTCCGTTTTTTACACCGGTTTCGTGTATCTTCTCTATATCTATAAAAGAGGAAAATGTTTGTAGGTTTGATTTTTGTAATTTATGGACTCGAAAACAGCTGAACAGATTTTCCTGAAAATTTCCAAGTATACTAACACATTGCCTGAAAGTAACGTAGGCTATATATATTTTTGAAATTCCACTCGGAACTGAAGGTACCTTCCAAAAATTTGGATTTTATATACAGATACAATGTCCAAATTTGTGAATGCGTAGCGGAATTTGAAACAAAAATAAATTTGCCAAATTATATTGAAATCGGTTCAGATTTGGATTTAGCTTCCACATATTTTTTCGGCCGATTTGATGCACCCAACGCGATGGGTTCGTCCGATTCCAAAGAAATTCGGACAGAGGGACGAAATCTGGTACCAAAAAAATACCATATATATTTCGGCCGATTTCATATATGTTTTTCACCAAACACGATATATATGACCGATTCCAATGAAACTCAGAATGTGTGGCGGAATTTGGATACAATAATTAATTTGACAAATTAATTGGAAATTGGTTAATATTTGGATATATATATATATATATATATATATATATATATATATATATATATATATATATATATATATATATATATATATATATATATATATATATATATATATATATATATATATATATATATATTCAAATATATATTTTCACGTAATTGACACACTAATTTCAATGAAATATGGAAGGTGTGACGGAATTTGCTGTAAAAGTAAATTCTGTCAAATTATATTGAAATCGGTTCAGATTGGGAAACGATTTTATTAAGAAGCATTGACACATTCTCTAATTGCAACAGAAATGCCACTTAACTTCTAAAGATTTCAGTTTTCTGCATGCTTGGCATTTGCTATCAAATTAATAGATCCGAAGGACAAACTCTTCGTATATGCGGACAAAATTTGGCATGTTCCTGCTTTTCTCATGGTCAGCTGTTCCTGTCATGTTCACGCGTTGGTAGACCGAGCTGTTTGTTTATTTGCGCATTACAGTATTACGATTTTTTTTAATTTTTTAATTTGTTTATTTTTTTTTTAAGCCAACATATATTTGTTTATAAAATTTTGAAGGTATATAAAATCGAAAGGGGTAGCGAAGCGCACCGGGTTCAGCTAGTTTAATCATATTTTCAAAACAAATTGGCTGAAATTTACCAATTCCGGGAACCATACATTAGTATAGTATTAATATAATAGTACATACCGACTTTAACTTTGCCCAGTGTTGCCAAAGTTCAATTTTCGCGGAAAAAATACCTTTTTTTAATAATTCTTGAAGTGAAGATATTAAAGCTAAGAAAAATGTTTTCTCGATAGAAAAAAAGTTACATTGGTATAATTACCAACGTAATCTCATGATATCTTACGATTAAATGTTTATACCCTTCACCGTCTATCCGTCTGTGGAAATCGCTCTAGCTTCCGAACAAAATGTAGTAGGTTGATAAAATTTTACTCAAATATATATTATGCCTGCAGGATTTTTGGTATCCACGTTTTGGTATAGCCCCCATATAACGGTACCTCCCGATATTCGGTATTTTGATGATTTTAGCGACATTATTCACGGGAATTGTTTCACATTTGGTATTTGAAGTTCGTAGTGGATACTACGGCCTAAGAAAAAAATTGTCTCTTCATGTCCACGTCTTCGTATAGCCCCCATATAACGGTATATCCCGATATTTGGTATTTTAATGATTTTAGCTACATTATTCACTATTATTCAAGTTTCGCATTTGAATATTGTAATAGCTTATGACAAAAGTTGGCGTGCAGGTCCACGTCGTCGTATAGACCCTAAGATAATAGCTACATTCGCTATTTTTGGATTTAAGCAGAGTTTTTTAACGGATTTAATTTTTTTGAAAATTGCCAAATTCGTTCCAAATGGTGGAATGAATTTGATGATTTTAGCGACATTATTCACGGGAATTGTTTCACATTTGGTATTTGAAGTTCGTAATGGATACTACGGCCTAAGAAAAAAATTGTCTCTTTATGTCCACGTCTTCGTATAGCCCCCATATAACGGTATATTCCGATATTTGGTATTTTAATGATTTTAGCTGCATTATTCACTATTATTCAAGTTTCGCATTTGAATATTGTAATAGCTTATGACAAAAGTTGGCGTGCAAGTCCACGTCGTCGTATAGACCCTAAGATGATAGCTACATTCGGTATTTTTTGGATTTAAGCAGAATTTTTAACGGATTTAATTTTTTTGAAAATTGCCAAATTCGTTCCAAATGGTGGAATGAATTAAAAGCTCGGCCCGGGCGAGCTTACAGCCTTTTTACTTGTTTTATATTATGTCCCTTTATTGTTAAATTTATATTTTGTAGTTCTGGCAAGAATTTTGCATTTATTTTAGACTTAATATTTTGTTATTTTCACGCCTTCTGGAGGGTATAAAAGTTAAGTAAAAATATAATCTAGAACAGAAAAATAAAATTTTAGTCTGATAAGTCATGCAAAACTTAATTATGGCAGAATGGCTGAATTTGGTTTCGCTTAGTATAAGTGTGATGACAATATCACGCCGGTAAAAGATTGCTATTCTTCATTTTTAGTCGAATTGACATTAAACTAGTTACAGGAAATTGTCAGCGTAATTTTACGGTTAAGTACGGAATCCATATACCTGATATATGTCAAGATTTTGGCAAAATTTTTCAGCTAGTAATTGTGGGGAATCTGGGACGGACCTAAAGTAAATCCTATACGAGGCCTTCATTCTTGAGATGAAGCTTTTATAACTCTATTTTTATATGTGTAAGTCCAGGAACTTATAAATAAATATGGTAAATTTTATTTGAAAAAAGTCGGGCATGGCCGACTATATGATATCCTACACCACTGTGCATATTTAGTAAAGCTCCCGTAACAAAAAGAATTTATTTCAAGTAGATCATACCACATGTGGCTTTATAGCAGTTATAGTTTGCTATAGAGTGCATGATATCACTTGGAGAAGAATTGTATTAAAAAATTTATATAGGTGCCGAGTGGCACAAAATTGAAACGTACGTCCCGAAATTCACTCCATTTGGGCCATTATTTACACAAAAACCTGAAATCGGATTAAGGATATATATGGGAGCTATAACCAAACCTTAACTTTTCTCGATAAAATTTGACAAAGGTGTTATAGAGTGCATGATATCACTTGGAGAAGGATTGTATTAAAAAATTTATATCGGTGCCGAGTGGCACAAAATTGAATCGTACGTCCCAAAATTCACTCCATTTGGGCCGTTATTTGCACAAAAACCTCAAATCGGATTAAGCATATATGGGAGCTATAACAAAACCTTAACTTTTCTCGATAAAATTTGACAAAGGTATTTCCGAGCTTTATGATATATCTGGTGCCAAATATCATTGTTGTCGAATGCATATTACGAATGTGAGGGACTTAAACACCAAATCGGATGAAACATACCGATTTTGTCTAAATTTGATGTATTTGCTTCTAGACTGAATTGGCTTGGGCGTACCAAAACTCAAGACTTTTTTACAGATATTGGTCATTCCGTGCACAACTAACCTGAAATCGGTTGAGGATATATATGGAACCTATATCCAAATCTGAAACGATCTTGATAAAAATTTTCAGAGATATTTCCGAGCTCTATACGATATCTTGTACCAAATATCATTGTTGTCGAATATATATTACGAATTTGAGAGACTTAAACGCCAAATCTGATGAAACATGTATATGTGAGCTATAGCTATATCTGAACCTATTTTCTCCAAGTTTGATTTGCTTGCTTCTACACTGAATTCAGTCGGATGTACCAAAATACAGGTCATTTGGACTTAGATTAGCCGTTTGGTGTTTGGAGCTATATCTAAATCTTATCCGATTATTACCAATTTCAATAGGGTTCGTCCTTGGGCCAAACAAATATTGTTTGCAAATTTTCATCTCAATCGGATAATAAATGCGGCCCGAATTTTGATCCCAAAAATACATGGACGGACACTTCCTTTTCCATATTACAAAAAAATGCGGTGTAGGGTATAAAGATCGAGTTCGTCAGAAAAGGGTTGCCATATAGTTTTATAATGGAAGGTACTTAAAATATGATTTTCGTTGAAAATATATTATTTAATATAACAGTCAAAGATCTATATGGGTTTTTAAACAAAATAAAATGAAATGTACGCCACTTTACCAATGAGAAATCTACTTATTTTCAAAGGGAGAATGTACACTGCAAAAAGCTTTTTGAACACTTTTTTAGCCATTAGATCACATTTGCGATTCGTTAACTAAATTTTATAGAATACTAGCTGAACCCCGTCTGGATTCCTTACTAAAATAATATGCAAACCCAACAAGTTTCAATAAAAATTGACAAAACTTATTGTCACTTTTTCCAAACTTCATGGAAATTTGACATACATAGCATTTTGGTGCATCAAATACACGAAATCAGAAAAAAAATTTATATAGGAACTATATCCAAATCTGTACCGATTTCGATAAAATTTTAAAATTTATTTACAGATTTCAGTGAAATTGGAGAAATATAACATATTCTGTATTCCAAATATCAACCGATTACAAATATTTATGGGGGCTATATCCAAATTTGAACCGATTTCTATATAATTTGGCAAATAAATTTTTAGACCAAATTCGATCAAACATTCCAAATTTCATTGAAATTAGGGATATACAGCTTGTTTGGTGCATCAAGTAGTATTTTTGGAAATTTGTAGGAAAATCTGATAAGCGGTTGTCGAGCCCTCAAATTACAATCAAACTTACAAACATTTTCTTCTTTTATAGATGTAGATAGCTGAGCTCGGTGCGCTTCGCTCCCCCAATGTAGAGTTGTTTCAATCTAGTTCATAGTTCAGTACGCTTGTTCCTTAAAATATGAGTTATTTCATAAATTTTATATATGCCTGGGGTGTACTAGTTTTTGTTGTACAGTTGTGTATTTCTATTCATGTGTATTTCCTAAACCGCAGAAGTACTCAAAATCCACCGGTACCTTGCTTCGACTGTTTTCTCTTCTTTGATTTGGTACACGATCACCCTCATCTACCACAGTTCACACCAACTTAAAAACCACGGTTGCTGTTACACAGACACACAAATCAACATACAAAATATGTTTTCCTCTCGATTTCAGAGCTCACTCTCACTCTATTTCGATCGATTCGGCTCCCACATCAATTTTTCGAACAGAGTAATTCGCGAATAGTCCCACACAAAAACAAACAAGTGAAGAGTAAACACAGTTAAATGTTGCAACCTAAAAATCTAAATACAAATCTGCTATTGTTTTAGTAGTTGAAGTGTGTTTCTTAAAAATCTTTTTGTTTTCAACTTTAATAGTAAATAACATGTATATTTATTATTTCATATTTGTGCGATATTTTTGTTTTGGTATTCTATGAATTACGTTTAATGCAGTTGGTGTTGTTTTTGTTGTGCCCTCACATTGTGGCTTTCATTTCACTTTCCTTGAATGCTTGAGGCTAACTTGGGGTACATAATTTGGTTGTGTCGACAATGCAGTAGCAGTAGGAA
Source organism: Musca domestica (assembly GCF_030504385.1). NCBI lineage: Eukaryota > Metazoa > Arthropoda > Insecta > Diptera > Muscidae > Musca > Musca domestica. Next base: position 15,084,160 of record NW_026712328.1, on the reverse strand, counting down.
CAACAACCGCAATAGACAACAAACAGAATGACAGTAGAATCACACTGACAATGCCACTTGATGTTCTAACAAGACTGCAGTTATGACTGCATTCCCCAGCATAGGTACGTGTCGCTATTTAACCCCGACTGGTTTCCAAGTCGTTTTTGCTGCGTAATACAAATGTTAGTTACTGAGTGAGGGATTATGTGATGGAATTCGTTGGGGGATATCACAAACACACAGATGTCTAAAACAGGTGTCGCAACATTTAAATAAAACCAAACCTCTTTATATTCCAAATGCAAATAGTTGTGGGATGATAAAAAAATTATCACCCTTTCATGTAATTCGATTATAAATGGATAATTTATTTTAAAATGTAGGTCGTTAGAGTAAATAAAGAATGAAAAACGTATAATTTAAATAATAATTAAGGAATAATTGATTCCAAATTTCGCTTCGTAATCACTGACCAGATTTCTTCAAATAGATGTTTCAATATAAATGAATAAAATTTATCTACTATTAATTGAGATATTTTTATTACTATCTCTATTTAGATTTTTTATGAAATTGATATGAAATAATAATCATAGATTCAGCACAAAATACCAACATTTTGTAAAGTTTTCCATACAGGCCTCGTATGGCCTCTCATTTAACGGTACCTCCCGATATTCGGTATTTCAGTGTGGCTTATTTGAATTACACCACATTTTTCAATAAAAATTAGTTTTTGTAGTTTGGGAGGAAACCATAATTCTCTCCCAATACCTATAAAGGTCAAAATTTTTAGCATAGCTCCTATATACAGGGCGAGATAAAAAAACTGCAACAAAATCAAGCACCATAATTTTGTCATTTTTTTAATTTTATTGAATGAAAGCAAACAATGTCGGAAATAGCATCAAATTTTAGAAAAAGTTTGGATTTATTCGAATTGGTCACCTTTGGCACGAATTATGGCCTTCAAACGGCCAATGAAATCATCACACGCTGCCCGAATGTTGCTCTGCTGTATTTTGGACCATTCCCGGCGAAGCGCTTGCTTGAGGGCACAATAGTCCAACGGATTGGTATGCGGAGATTTTGGTGGCCATTGTGCGCTGGAAAGTGAAGCGAGGAACCTCATTTTGTAACCATTCTTGGCTGGCGCGTGCTGAGTGCGATGGTGCTGAGTCCTGTGGGAATGTCCAAGGTCTGCAGCCAAAATGTTTGCGTGCCCAAGGCTTTTATACAACCTCCAGAATATTTTCGCGATAATATTCGGCATTTATTCTGATGCCACGGTCGATTAATACGAGCGAAGAGCGACCATCGGCTGTTATGGCGCCCCACACCATGACCGGCGCTTGAGTTCTGGTGTCCAACCGAAAGTGTACATTTTCAGCTGACTTCTTTGGTAAGTAAACATGATCATTTTGTTTGTTTACAAACTGCTGGACAACGAATGTTTTCTCATCGGTGAAGAGCAAATTCGGCATTTCAGCACTTTCGGCCAAGCGAAGCAACTCTTTAGCTCTTTTGAGTCTATTTTCGTTCTGTTGCGGTGTAAGTTCTGTAGGTTATTGCGATACGTTCAGCTCACGAGCCATATTTCGGCCACTGCGACACGGGTTTCGATCAAGTCGCTTCTTTACTTTTCGAACCATTTCTGCAAATCGCTACCAGTATCACGGTAACGAGTGATGTTACGAGACACAAAAAATTTATTAACATTTAAATGCTGCAGTGCTCTAACGATAGCCACTTTTGGTTTTCCAGCCAAATATAAAGAAATCACATTATATCGCTTGAATCACGAATAACTTTTTTCAGGAAAATTATAACTAAAACGCTCTTGTACGCTTGTAAACAATATAATGAGCTGTCGCTGGAATGATTTTAACAGCTATCGGACGAGTGGCTTAGAAATGACAGCAGTCTGAAGTTGGTTGCAGTATTTTCATCTCACCCTGTACTACTACAAAGAGGTAGTGTTTCAAAAGTTGTAGTCATATTTTTAATTTTTTTTGTGAAAAGTTCGTACCCCTTTTTACGCTGAAACACTGAGTCTCGTCATTATACATTGAATCAAAAGTGTTACTTTCCACATGCTATAGGGGCTAAAAAATGAATTTTTTGGTCAAAAGTAAATTTTTAACTTCATCGAATTAAGGTTTTTCAATAAATTATGTAAGTATGAACAAATTTTAGAAAACCAAAAAAAAAAAAACCAGTAAAGAAAGTCTTCAAGTCGGGCGGGGCCGACTTTATGATACCCTACACCACTTTGCTAATTAAGTAGAGCTCCACATAACAATTAACAGTTTTTATGGGAGAATTCAATCATATACGCTATGATTATAATTATAATTTGAAGTTCAAACTAAATATGCCGAAGCATTTGTATCTTTTAAATTCGGAATTGTATTGCCCAATCGGTGCACAATTAATTTGAAATCGGATAAAGATATATATGGGAGCTATATCCAAATCTGAACCGATCTCGATAAATTTTGGCAAAGATATTTCTGAGCTGTATTTGATATATTTCCCTGAATATCGTTGTTACGGAGTGCATATTACGGTTGTGGGTAACAAATATAACAAATCGGATGAATAATATATATGGAAGCTATAGCTATATCTGAACCGATCTTCACCAAATTTAACATACTAGCTTCTAGACTTAATTCGGTCGTAAGTGCCAAATTCCATCCCATTTGGACAAATATTAGACGTTTGGTGCACAATAAAAAGTAAATCGGACGAAGTTATATATGGGAGCTAAATCCAAATCTGAACCGATCTCGATAAAATTTAGCAAATGTATTTCTGAGCTGTATTTGATATATTTCCCCAAATATTGTTGTTGCATAGTGCATATTACGGCGGCGGTGGACAAAAATAACAAATCGGATGAACAATATATATGGGAGCTATAGCTATATCTGAACCGATTTCGATCAAATTTGGCATACATATTTTCAGGCCTAATTTGAGTGTATATACAAAATTCCATACAATTCGGGCTGATATTGCACGTTTGGTGCACAATAAAAAGCAAATCGGACGAATATATATATGGGAGCTATATCTAAATTTTGACCGATTATCTCCAATTTCAATAGGGTTCGTCCTTGGGCCAAACAAAAGATGTTTGCAAAATTTCATCTGGATCGGGCAATAAATGCGACCTGTACTTTGTTTACAAAAATACATGGACAGACGGACAGACGGACGGACGGACATGCATAAATCGACTCAGAATGTGATTCTGTGCAGATCATCAAAAGGAACTATGGGTCTATCTCGTTTCCTTCTGCCTGTTACAAACAAATGCACAAAGACATAATACCCTGACCACCTTGTGGTGTAGGGTATAATTATACCAGTTGAGTTTGTAACATAGTTAATTGTGCTAATTAAGCAAGAGAATTTGAAATTGTAAATTTAAAAAAATACTCTCAGTCATTTCAATATAAACTTTCTGTGACGAAGTGTGACTTTATATCTAAATGTATAGTCCTAATTTACAGAATCTATAGTATAACGAATATTATTTGGATATCCCGAATCCCATGGCTTTCTTCTTTCTGTAAATACACAAGGATGCAGTATTCTGCAAAAACATGTTTTAGCTTAGCTTTTCTGATTAACTATTCCAGGCATTTCAATTATATTCGGTTTCGAGAAAAGAAACTTTGGTTTTGAATGCGGTTTTGTGATAGTGTCAATGTAAAACTTAACATTACAATTTTACTGGCATACTGACATTTATACACTCACATACATACATACGTTGTAAATTTTGTTGTTTGTTTTTGTATTCCCGTACATCTGCATGGTGTATTTTTTTTTGTGTTGTTTATGAAGTAATTGACTTGGGACCTCGTATTCATCACGTATCCACAATATCCCGACAAAAACAGCCTGAACTATACACTAACACAAACATGCATGCACCCATACATAGACGAGTTGTGAAACGTGTACAACTTAAATACACTCACACAGTGACATGATAGAGTACATATTTTATATTGTCTCACTGGTCTTTTGTTCTGAGAACATTTTATAAATTCCCTCAGGGAGTGCAGTGAGTTTGGAGTAGGTTTTCTTTCCCTCTGCTTGTTCGCTTTTGAACTAATGACACAACAGATGTAGCAAAAGCTGGGGCAACCCTTTTCCTTTATTTGCCAAGTGAAATATTGCTACAAACTAGCAGCAAAACTATCACACAAAACATACACTAACATTATAGCGCAAAATATACTAGCGTGTGAATGCGGGTTGCCCGTCGGGTAGCGGTAATCTAGAGTCTCCTTATAATATGGGGCCTATTGTTTATTGTTGTATAATAATTTTGGTTAAAATATCGAAAACTACTATTTAAAATGAAAACCGTTATATGAGGACTATACGAAGACGTGGGCCTGCATACTCTCATAGGCTGTAGTACCCATTACGAACCTCAACTACAAAATTTGAAACAATTCCGATGCAATGTTATATTGGGGCTGTTCGAAAACGTGGACCGACATGGCCCATTCAACCAGCCTACTTGGAAAGTACACATGTATTCAAAATTTTCGTCTGCTATCTCAATTTGTACGAAAGATAGCGTGATTACAACAGACAAACAGACGGACAAACAGACAGACGGATATCGCTAAATCGCTGATCCAGAATATATATACTTCGTAGGGTCTATCATGAATATTTCGAGGAGTTACAAACGGAATGGCAAAGCTAATATACCGTCCATAGAATGGTGTAGGATATAAAAATGAAAAATCAATAGCTGTTCGCTTGCCATGGACAATCAAGCTTATAATTTCCTCAACAGAAAGACGGACGGACGGAAAGTTGAGATAAATTAATAGCAAATGTTAACAAATTTGAGTTCTTGCAGAAAAGTTGTTGAAAAGTGACGAAATTCTTCATAATTTTAATACTTCAAAGTTCGTCGAATCTAGAGTTGTCTTCAGTGCACGGCTTTGCAAAACGTGAATGTTTATAGCAATTATGATTTTTTTATGAATTTTTATGACAATGACGACAAATAAGATTTTTACAATTGCAGGTTAGAGAAAATTTGTTGAATTTATAAGCACACTACAAGTGCTACATCGACCCACGTTTATCAATGGCCGCAATATTTGCATTTTAATATTCCTACTACAATTTCTAATGAGCTGTATATATTTCGGACTTTTTTGGTATGTTTTTCCACACATATGCCTACTGATTTTAAGTGTCCCAAATGATTCAAAAGCATTTCCATTTACATTAACTATGATTTAGCGATTCAGATTCAATACTGGTTGACTGTTTGAAATATTTATAAAAAATTGAGTGATATGTGAGCGACTGATTGATTCATCAACTCCCAATCGGATATATGAGGGTCAATGTTGGTGTGTTGTGTGAAATAAGATTATTTTAGGAAATTCAACATTTAGCTTAGGAAAAGAGCAAGAAATATTTTTTTGGTATTGGGATCACTGTGAGAGTATGGCGTTTAGATAAAAGATATATTTGGAATTTATAGGATATTTTCAGAGCCGAATTCGAGGATTAAACATACTGAGTAAATTATGCAGTAAAAAGTGCACTAATGCCACACCAAATGCAAAGTAATTTATACATACTAGACTTTTCAAATAATACAACCGCAGTCTTTTGCAGGAGATTTCGCGGTTATACTAAGATTTTTCAGATTTTTTTAGAATCCCTTTTCATTCCAATTGTCTAGCTCAAAGCATTTGAAGTTTGTAAATACAATCAATAAACACATATTTTCCTTCGTTCTATAAAGAGGCCACCATGAGGCTCTTATCGTCCCGTGTACACCCTCATTTGGAATGATATTTAAATACACAGATTGGAACACACTCACACGAAAAATTACAAGGATTCATTCTGCAGGAATACTCGTACATGACTTAGTAGGATTTTGGCGTTTACAGTCTGTTGTAGTATGTGTCAATTAAACGAGTAATGTTGGCTGCAGCGTTCCTGGAGTACTCCAACTAGAAAGACATGATTTAAAATTAGCCTTGTGAGAGAAGACTTAACCCTTCATTTAGAAGAATTGGTTTGCAAAATTCATTCAAGTACGAGGTTTAGAAGTATTTTAACGAAAAACTATGCAGCAGACTTTGGAAATTCTGTGGTTGTTCACGTCATTAGTTTGTACGAGCTTGCACTTAGGAAACGAAGCAATGGTCAGCAATGCAAATTGAGAAATGGAAGTCAAAGTTCCCTCGAGCAAAAACAGTCTTAGACTTCTTCAAGCAACTTGTCATTTCTTATACTCCAAATATTCACAATGGTATAATTTAAGACAATTACATTGGTTTACGTGATACGCTTAGTTGCAAATTAAAATCACGGTCTGAATCACTCCTGTTTATACCATGTAACAAGTCGAAAGAGAAATAGAGGTTGAATGTGATCTTCCAACTACAAAATGAATAAATATTTGTGTGAGTCTCTTAATATTTTTATGCATTGACGAATAGTTGATATCAAAAAGTCGACCTCGCTTTATGTTGAACACAATATCGAACAGCCATTTCTTGGACTCCATCGTGGTTTCATATATACTCTATTATTGCAACGGCTTAGAAAACAGCTGGTTGTCAATCAGCTCATGTTACTAGATAAGCAATTCCGTTCAGTAAAATCAGTAACTCAACTGTCAAAATTGCTCTCTTTATTCTCTCCCATTTACTCGACATTTGGGTTATCGGACAATATTTTGTACAAAATATTTATAAATATTGGATTATCGTAGACGTTTAGTGTTTCTATACCCTATACCATATAGTGGTAAGGGTATTAGTCTTTGTGCATTTGTCTGTAACGTGGTGAAGAAGCGAAATTACTCTTATGGATCTTCATAGGATCACTTTTCGAGTCGATTTATGCATGTCAGTCCGTCTGTCCGCCCAAACTGAATTTTGCCACCGACCGAATTCAGTATAGCAGCTAGTGCATCAAATTTTGGAGAAAATCGATTCAGATATCGCTATAGCTCCCATATAGATGTTTCATCCGATTTGGAGTTTTAATTCCCTCATTGGTTCAGATTAGGATATAGCCCCATATACATTTTCAACCGATTTCGGGTTAATTGTGCACCAAATGGTCTATGTCAATGAAATGACCGGAATTTCGGCACATCCGACCGTATTCAGTTCAGAAGCAAATGCATCAAATATGGTGAATATCAGTTCAGATATAACAAAAGTTCCCATATTTATGTATCATCCGATTTGATGTTTAAATCCCTCGCATTCGTAATATGCACTCTACACCAATGATATGCGTTGCCAGATATCTAATAGAGATCAGAAACATCTTTACCAAATTATATCGAGATCGTTTCAGGTTTGGATATAGATATAGCTCCCATAATTATCTTCGACCGATATCAGGTTTATTGTGCATCAAGTGGTTAACATAATCCCATATTGACCGAATTCAGTCTAAAAGCAAGTAAATCACATGTGGTGAAAATCGGTTGAGATATACCTATAGCTCGTATATATATGTTTCATCCGATTTGGTCATTAAGTCCCTCACATTCGTAAGATGAACTTATCACCAATGATATTGGGTACCAGATATTTTATTGTGATCAGAATTACCTGTGCCAAATTTTATCGAGATCGGTTAAGATTGGGATATAGCTCTCAAATATATCTTCGTTCGATTTCAGTTTTATTGTGCGCCGAATATTTTGGCACATCCGCAAATGTATCAAATTTGGTGAAAATCGGTTCAAACATAGCTTTAGCTCTCATATATGTTTCATCAGATTTGGTGTTTAAGACCCTCTCATTCGTAATATGCTCTCTACAACAATGACTTTTCCGTACCGGATATCAGATACAGGTTGTTAACAAACCTTCTTGAAGTCATATGAAGGTAAAAATGGCTCCGTCAATTTTAGTGAACATAGATTCAGAATTGGATACACCTCCAATATATAAGTTTCCTCTGAAACCAAATTATAACTGTTCTAAAGCCATGATATGAATTCTAATATTCATATAAATTCCCAATATAGCCTTATTTTGTTATGGAAGCTCTACTAAATATGCATAGTGGTGTAGGGTACACCACAATGCATTCTTCTCGTAGCAAATACAAGTTGATATTGGAAATGTGAGTGAAATAAATCCTTCCAATTATGATCGATATTGAATGTGTATAACAGCTTTGGAGTAGTTAAAATTTGAAATCAGTTTAGCTAATACAACTAATACCGGAAAAAAATCCCACAAAGGTTGAAGGAGGTACAGTCTTCTGCTTTAAAAAGTATTATCATTACATGTTATGAACTAGAGAAGGACTTCTTAGAAAATCGCTTAAAAAATATATATCTAAAACGATTTATTCCATATTTTAAATTTATTTCTAGTAGTAACTAGAAAAACTCAATTTATTTCACAATATTAACATATTTAATGCACCATGTACATTATATGGGAATGAAAATATATATGGGAGCTATGTCTAAATCTGAACATATCTCGAAAACATTTGGCAAAGTTATTTTCAGTCAGTGTCTGATACCATGTACCGAATATAGCTGTTATAAAGTGATTTGAAGTATAATCATAGGTCACATTTTTATGAGAGCTGTTTCTAAATCTGAAACGATTTTAACCAAATTTGATAAAAAATACTTCCAGTCTGAATTTGGTCATAAGTGCCAAAACCTAATTTATTTTTTTTATTGAGCATTTGGTATACAATAAAAGAGAAATCGAGCGAAAAAAATTATGAGGGCTCTACCTACATATCTGAACCGATTTCAATACAATACCAAACAAATCATATATGTAATGTTTTATCTCAATCGCATAATAAATGCAGCTAACAGAGGGTTATTTACTTTATTTATGGCATTCTTTGTTTTTATATGTTTACAGTTCAATTCTATAATGAAATCAGTAACAACAAAATGTTAGGTTTTGACCTGAAAAAGGGAATTCTGAAGTTTGAAGGATAAATTTTAACTAAAAATTTTCAATAAATGTCCATAGTTTGAAATAGCCCTCATATGAGCTAAGGTGGATTGTAATATTAATTACATCCAATCGATTGGTCTATAAAGACATTCCTAGATTAAAATATGGTTTGACACGTTTGGAGTTTAACACCTCCTTCATATATAAGAAGTAAGCGAAGGCTATAGAAGTGCGGGGCCGACCATGTGATACCCTACAACACTACAATATGTTAAAAGCCTCCTTTTGTCCAAATACAATTTGGAAGTTTTCGCTTTTGAAGCTCTGTCCTAAATTATAATTTCATGCGAGATTTCGTGTCCTTTGGTTTCTATTTGTGACCTTTATGACGGCTGTAAAATCAGGAGCATTTTTTGTTGATCACTTTCAAACCCTAAATATATTGCGGACATTTTTGAAAACAATAGGCCTAGCCCTTCTGAGCCCAACCCTACGCTTGTGAAAAATTTCGTGAGGATCGGACGATAATTACAATCTGTATATAATAACCCCAACCTGTGTTGTAAGGTGAAAAAATATTACAAAATATACTCTTCAATATTATAAGTCAAATTGAAAAAATCGCATGCGATAAAAAATGTGAAAAATAAAAAATGTCACAAAATACTACAAAATGCGATTTTTTAATGATTATATTCTTTTATGCCAGGAGGGCATTCTGAATTGACAAAATTTGTCAAAATCGGTCCCGTCATTTTTGAGATATAAATATTCTAAATAACATCCCCTTCCATTGTATATACACATTGTATATATTTCGCTATATATCCGATAAATTTACTACCGGCATCTACGTAACTGTCAGGATTGGCCTGTTCGTCTATTTGTGATTACGCCGGGATTAAAAATATGGAAAATTTGACTTTTATTTAACACAAATGCTATGGTCTATTTCAACCACTAAATATTACCCGATGACCATCAAAATTGGAAAGTTTCTGCCCAGCCCTAAATTATAGCCCCATGCTTGGTCTATAATTGCGACCTGTAGAGCAACTGCAAAATCAGGACATTTTTCAGTTTTTGGTCCATTTCAACTCCAAAATATTATGCGATCATCTTCAAAAACAATAGGCTTCTATTCTGGCACCAACCCCACCTCCATTTTCAATTTTGTGAATCGGGCCATACTTACGACCTGTAGGGTGATTACAAATTAACATGGACAGACGGACGGACGGAAATACATAGCTAGATCGACTCTGCTCGGCGAGATAGGAAGATCCATATATACTTTCCTATGCGGGAAACCAATATTTCGAGGTGTTATATAAATTTTGGCCCAATCAAACTTATAATACCCCCAACACATAGTGTTGTAGGGTATAAACACTCAAAGAAATTTTAAAACTAAAAAGAAGTATAAATATTAAGAGAATAAAATGTTCCCACAAATTGGAAGTATTTGATTACATAAGTCATATAAATGTACTTGTCGGTTTTTTATAGAACAATATTTGAAAATACCTTCTTTCCAGTTCTGGTGGTCTAAAAACTTGATTTCGATGAGACATATTTTGGTCATATCAAATGATAATTATATACCATCTGTACTCATTATATTTGGGTTGCAGAGGACCTGCTCATAGAGATACTTAATAGATCAATTGACAAAACAAGTTTTTATCATTCAGCCACTGATAATCCCTTGCCATCTCTTTTCGGGACCGGTATAAAACCAAAATTATATTCTAAACTCTATGGCACTAAACCATAATTGGATTTAAATTTTACCCAATTCAATATATTAATTTTAATATTCCATTCATAATTTCAAATCATAAATAATGAAATTAAATACTGACATTTATGGATTAAGTTCCAATTTTTCAGCATTGCCATAATCGTTGGACAAATTACAATTAAATTTAATTGTTTAACTATTAAAATAAATTTAGTAATACCTTTGTAATAATACTCCATAATGTTATTTGCTGCTTTTGTTGGTAAGACTATTTGCCTGTTGTTGTGACCCGCACTCCAACTGGTACTGGTCCGTGGAAGGCAATCGAAATTGCTGCTCTGTTTTTGGTCGTTACCATTTGGAACTGCTGTAATTCTTGTGTAGAATGATGATGCTCTTCGAGTAATGATAGTTGTGATTGTTATTACTGTACCATTTCTACTGCCGGTCAGTCGTTCGTTTGGTTGGTGATACGCGCTACGGTTCCTTTTCCGGCTGCAGCAAGGAGGGCGGTTCCAGTGAAGTTTTATTTGCTGTTCTGTAACAAAGCAATAATAATTGTTTTACAGCACTTGGAGTCTTGAGTGGAAGTAATGAAGAAAAATTGCAAGTTGTATACGAAACTGGTATAGAAAACGGAAGCGAGGGAAACGGAGACATTGATAATTATACCTTCATGTTGGCAAATAATAATTATAAATTAATTTTTTGTTAGCATTCTCTGGCCAATCTATAGGAGTTTAGCTGATTCCTAGCTAAATTGCACTCTAGCAATTTGTTTTTACTCCTCGTCTAAAATATTCTTTATGGTAAATGTTAAGGAATAACACAAAATTCAGTGTGTCATAAGGGTGCAAAGTGAAGGTATCTCAGTCACAAAATATTGTAATTTGAAAAATGTTAATCATCACATAAAATTAAAAAAAAAACAGTAAAGAAAGTCTTAAAGTCGCCTTTATGATGGACTAAACCACTTTGCTAATTTGACAATTAAAAGTTGTTATGGGAGAATTCAATCATACACGCTATGACTATAATTAAAATTAAAAGTTCAAAAGACTAAATATGCCGAAGCATTTGTATCTTTTAAATTCGGACTTGTACTGCCCATTTGATATATAGCATTTTCAGATTAAATGAAACCTTTTGCAATTAAAATGAAACTTTTTGCAGCGGAAATGAAACCTTTTGCAGTCGAAATGAACCATTTTGCAGTGGAAATGAAACCTTTTGCAGCGGAAATCAAACCTTCTGCAACAGAAATGAAACTTTTTGCAAATCAAATGAAACTTTTACATCTATAGAAGGAAAAATAACAAAACATTTTTGTTTTTAGTAGGTTTAAAATTAAATCAACTAATTATAACTAATGTATAGTTATAGAGGCATTTTTATCGATTATTAATATCTACTTTTTTATATTATTACTTAAACTTTCAATTATTGTAATAACAAATGGTTCTTTATTGATTTGATATAAAATGTTCCATATTATTAAATTCCAAATGCTTAACGCTAAAAAGAGAAATTTAAACAAATTTTGGCTTTTATAGGTATGGACAGGACTGAAATGCGAAATTAAGCTTTACTGCAATGTTTTATGGTTATAGCATACTATTAATCTTACCTAATAAAGGATTCCCGCTTCGCAGCGGTTCGCTCTATGGCGTACACAATGTAATGCCTTATTGAAACATCCCGGTATCATTTCAATTTTCAAAGCTCTTCATCAAATTTCATCTCAATATCGTGATTTCAATAGACAGACAGGTGGACATCATTAAATCAACTTTGATCATGATAGTATGTACTTTATGGGGTCTACGACGAATATTTAGAGGTGTTACAAATGGAATGACAAATTCAATATACCCTCCTTTCCATGGAGAAGGTTTTTAAAAGGTATCCAATTCGGGTCTTTTGGAGGAAAGACCTTGAAAAACTTTTTTTAATCTTTCTGCATATATAGCATTTTCAGATTAAATAAAACCTTTTGCAATTGAAATGAAACTTTTTGAAGCGGAAATATAACCTTTTTGCAGTGGAAATGAAACCTTTTGCAGCGGAATTGAAACCCTTTGCTTCCGAAATGGAACCTTTGCAAAAACTCCTCTTTAACTATATAATAGTAACTAGCTGAACCCGGTGCGCTTCGCTACCCCTTTTGATTTTATATGCATTCAAAATTTTATTTACGAATATATGTTGGATAAAGAAAAACAAATTTAAAAATTTAAGAAAAAAATACTGCACTAATTTAATGCGTTAATAAACAAAACCATTACAAAAGCAGTAACATGACATGCATACACGAAGGGGTTGACCTTTGGATTTATTTATTTCATAGCAAATACCAAGCGTGCAGGAAACTGCAATTTTTTTAAGTAGAGTGGTTTTTCTATCGCAATTAGTGAATTCGAGATAGCAACATACTTCGCCGTAATAAGCGTATCTCAAATTAATTGTTGTGTTGTTTTTTAGTGTTAGCCTAAGGCGTTGTGGGTCAATGGTTCTTATTAAAATCATATCCCAATCATATCAATTTAAATATAATTTAAAAAAAATACTTTTACACCAAACTCCGCCACACCTATCATAATTCATTGAAATTGGTGCGTCAAATATGTGAAATCGGCCGAGAATATATATATGGGAGCTATATCCAAATCTTAACTTATTTCCAATTAATTTATCACATTTATTATTATAACCAAATTCCGCCACACATTCTGAATTTCATTGGAATCGGTCATATATATCGTGTTTGGTGCATAATATGTATGAAATCGGCCGAAATATATATGTTAGCTATATCCAAACCTAAACTGATTTCAATATAATTTGGCAATTTTTGCTGGTGCAAGATTTTGTCTCTCTCGCTTTGGGTGCATCAAATATGTGAAATCGGCTGAGTATATATTTGGGAGCTATAATCACATCTGAGCGTATTTGAATATAATTTGTCAAATTTATTTTTGTACCAAATTTAGCCACTCATGCCGAATTTCGTTGGAATCGGAAATACGTATCGTGTTTTGTGCATCAAATATGTGAAATCGGCGGAAAATATATATGGGAGCTATATCCAAATCTGAACCGATTTTAATATAATTTGACTAATTTATTTTCTAATCAAAATCCCGTTACATATTCCAAATTTCTTTGGAATCGAACATACATATCGTGTATGATACATAAAATACATGAAATCGGTCGAAAATATATATGAGAGCTATATCCAAATCTGAACCGATTTTAATATAATTTGACAAATGTATATTTGTTTTAATTTCCGCTACACATTCCAAATTTCATTGAAATTAGAGATACATAGCGTGCTTGGTGCATCAAATACATGAAATCGGTCAAAAATATATATGGGAGCTATATCCAAATCTGAACCGATTTCAATTTAATTTGACAAATTCATTTTGGCTCCCAATTCCGTTACTTATTTTAAATTTCATTACAATTGGAAATACATGTCGTGTTTGGTCCACCAAATATATGAAATTGGCCGAAAATGTATATGGGAGCTATATCCAAATCTGAACCGATTTCAATATAATTCGACAAATTTATTTTCGGATTAAGTCCCGTCACACATTCCAAATTTCATTGGAATAGAACATTCATATTGTGTTTGAGGCATCAAATGAACGAAATCGGTCGAAAATATATATGGGAGCTATATCCAAATCTGAACCGATTACAATATAATTTGGCAAACTTATATTTGTTCCAAATTCCGTTACGTATTCCAAATTTGGAGCCTGTATCTTCAACCAATCAATAGATATGAGCATATAAAATCTAAATTTTTGGGAGGTACCTCCGATTCTGATGCTATATCTCCAGTTTCAAGTGGAAATTCAAAAATGTATATAGCCTATGTTACTTTCAGGCGATGTTGCAGTATATATGGAAATTTTCAGGAAAATCTATTCAGCGGTTTTCAAGTCCATAAATTACAAACAAACAAACATACAAACATTTTCCTCTTTTATAGATATAGATAATAAGTTGATTTAATCTTAAACCTATTAAAATTAAAAATGTTTTGTTATGTTTGTTTCTATAAATCTAAAAGTTTCATTTGATTTGCAAAAAGTTTCATTTCGGTTACAAAAGGTTTCAATTCGGTTGCAGAAGGTTTCATTTCCGCTGCAAAAGGTTTCATTTCCACTGCGAAAGGGTTCATTTCCCCGGCAAAAGGTTTCATTTTCGCTGCAAAAGGTTTCATTTCAATTGCAAAAGGTTTCATTTAATCTGAAAATGCTATATATGGGAGCTATATCCAAATTTAAACCGATCTTTATACAATTTGGCAAAGATATTTCTGAGCTATATTTCATATATTTCCCTGAATATCGTTGTTATGGAGTGCATATTGCGGCTGTGGGTGACAAATATAACAAATCGGATGAACAATATATATGGGAGCTATAGCTATATTTGAACATATCTTCACCAAATTTGACATACTAGCTTCTAGACCATTTGGGCAAATATTAGACGTTTGATGAACAATAAAAGGTAAATCAGGAGATATATTCAAATTCGAACCGATCTCGATAAAATTTAGCAAAATTTAGAGGACTAAAATAACAAAACCGGATGAACAATATATATTGGAGCTATAGCTGTATCTGAACAGATTTCGATCAAATTTGGCATACTTATTTTCAGGCCTAATTTGTGTTGAAGGGGGAAAAACTGAACTTTTTTAGAAAACGTCGAAAAAGTCTAGTTCATTTTTTTTTATTGTTGCCTTTTAGTTCGAAGATCATGTATTTCATTTCTTTTGGTTATTGCTCTTTCGAATAGATGTTTTATTTTTTCTTTTTGCCAAATAAAATTTTTCAATATTTCAATATATTTCAACTGCAACTCAGTTTCCAAATAAAAGATAATTTTTTTATACTCTACACCATAAGGTGGTCAGGGTATTATGTCTTTCTGCATTTGTTTGTAACAGGCATAGTTCCTTTTGATTATCTGCATAGAATCACATTCTGAGTCGATTTATGCATGTCCGTCCGTCCATCCGTCTTCTCCATGTATTTTTTGAACATAGTACAGTTCGCATTTATTACCCGATCCAGATGAAATTTTGCACAAATCATTTGTTTGGCCCAAGGACGAAACCTTTTGAAATTGGAGATAATCGGTAAAAATTTAGATATAGCTCCCATATATATCTTCGTCCGATTTGTCTTTTATTGTGCACCAAACGTGTAATGTCAGTCCGAATAGTATGGCTCTTTCCGAAACCTAGGTATTCCATCGTTCTATTTCGAGGAATTACAAACGGAATGACAAAGTTAATATACCCTCCATAGAATGGTCGATGGTATAAAAATGCTAGAAATATTTTTGTGGAAGATTTTAACCGTCAACCGGGTCATTAAACGGATCTATTTGGTTCTTTTTTTAAATATGTTTAAAACTTCATTTAAATGCTCTCGTATCAAGTCAAAGTATTCTACAAAATTTTTGTCATAAAAATCCTGGAAGATCGAAGTGTCTAAACCTTACCTAGACGCAATGAATTTTACATATTAAGACCAGAATTGAAAGATAAAAGTCGGGCGGCCTTGACTTTATGATACCAAACACCACAATGAATATTTATTAGAGTCACGGGTGTCAAATAAAAATTCATATTGGCAATTAATGTTATTAATTGCGTATTAAGGATTAATATCGGTTTAATTTTGAAATAGGTTAAATCAATCCAATAAAAGTTATATCTTAATCGATGTCCACTAAACTTGGCTGAGGTAAATGTATGTTGAAAAACAACTATTTTGATGAAACAACTTAATTGGACAAAAGTAGCGCACTTAATGTATTATTAACATAAAATTGGAGAGAACTATATCGGGGAGATATATTAAAATATGAACCGACCTCGACAAAGCTTGGAAAAGGCATTTGTAGGATGTACCCAATATTTTATAAAAGAAATCCTTGAATATAAAATCGAATGAAACATATATATGAGAGCTACATATGAACTGAAATTTAACACAAATGATTCTAGGCTAAATTTGGTAGTCTCTAGGGAAATTCCCCTTATTTGAGCTAATAATACACATTTGAGGGATTTGATTCGAATAAAGATATATATGGGATTCCAAATCTGAACTTGATAACATTTGGCAGAGGCATTTCTGAACTGTATCTGATACCAAATTTCACTGTTATGATGTATATATATTACGAAAGCTGGGGACTTTAAAATCCAAATCCGATGAAACATATATATGGAGCTCTGGCTATATCTCAACCGATTTTCACCAAATTTAACATAATTATATGTTAAATTCGGTCGGATGTGCAAAAATGTTTCAAATAATATGGTGCACAATTAAGCTGAAATCGGGAGAATAAATATGGAAGCTATACCGATTATATCATTCGGTTCTGCCGATAGACTAATACCCTTAGCCATTCCAAATGTCCGGAAACGGATTTGGTCCAAAGAAAACTAGGGTATAAAACCGTTATTTCGAATAGCCATGTTTTGACCGGTCTATGATATATACCCTCTCTAGCCATATGGTTGAGGGTAGAACACATGGAAAGACATAAATCGATTTCGAATGGGATTTTATGATGATCATTAAAAGGAACTGTAGGTCTTTCTTGTTTCCTTTGCGTGTTACAAACAAATGCACAACCACATAATTACCTGTACCACACTATTGTGTCGGGTAAAAACACATTTTGGGATTAAAGCCGTACTTTAACACTAAAATGCGTATTTAATAAATATGAATTCCTGTCTTTTAGGTATAATTTAGACCCTAGAAGTCCTCCAGTCCTACAATAGAATTTTATGACAAATAATAAACATGAGGATAAACATTTTATTTGCAATATGACGGAATACACTATACACCTATAATGCACTAATTCCGAGAAATTCGAAAATTTGCAAAAGTGTATAAGAGGGGGGAACTTGAACCTCTATTTGGGTAATTTTTGATGTAAACTTTCAAAATGCCCAAAACCTGCTGGAATTTCCCCGTAATTACTTTTTCGATTGCACAGTGTTATATTGGTAACAATTCTGTTGGAGGAATTGTGTCACTTGCATCAATTTCGGAAGTGTTTTTAATAAAAATGCATTGAGATGCATTCTAAAGTTGAAGTTGATGATTCGTTTCAGATATTTTAGTAAACACTGCATTTATTTCGAAACAACAAATTTGAAAATATTTCAGTGAGTGTCTGATCTGATTGTTTTTTATTCCAATTATAAGTGTACTAAATGTACTAAAAGGTACTACAAATATAATCCATTGTATAAGGCAACCGAGTTCAGTTAAAATTCTGAAATTTGTGAGCAGAAAGGGCTAAAAGTCTGACATTTGCAATAGGATTTTTTTCTGAAAAATGGGACTGATATAAGGAGTTGATATTGGAAATGTGTACGAATGTAAGGACAGTACTAAAGATGCTAAATTTGGTACAATCAGGTTTGAGCTAGAAATTTGAAATGTTGGTATTTTATTTACTGCTGGTTGGTAGGACTGAAATAAAGAGTTAGTTTTGGAAATGCGTAGAGCAAGAATATATATAAAGTACCAAAATGGAAATAAACGTAGAAATCGAACTGAACTTATGAATTACATTACAAGGGTCATTCTTTAATTCTCTACATTGAAATATGCCGCTTGCATTATTGAGCACGCCAAATTTCTGTCCCGCCCAACACACTTTTCATAATCTCGAGTATTCTTCCAAGATGTAAAGTATTTTCCCACCGTAGTCATGTATAGGACGGAACAAACAACTAGTTATTTTTATTTGCTGCAAATAAATGTCAAACTCTTTTTCAACAGCCCACGAAATACCTTCCTGCTCGGCGAACCATTGTTTACTTGTCTCGGAAACACAATTGGCAACTGTATCAACACATTTTTTATTGTTATTTTCATTAAGCATTTCCTTCTCCCTTGTATATCCTGAGCTTGTGGTCCCATTTCGGGCGATCGTTGTACTTAAGCTTCATTACTACTTGCGTTGGCTCGGAACGACCGTCTGTTGTGATTATTTTTGTTGTTGTTTGTGTTTTTATTGTGTCGAAAATTTTGCTTTTCCTCCAAAGTGTGTCTTTACGGTTTAACTTTTCTAAGGCCAAATTGTTGCTGCTTTTGTTATTCTTGGCCCACATAAAATTCGTAGCGCGTCGATTCATTGCTGCAGATGGTTGGATGGATGATAGGGCATCGACATCGATGCTGCTTGGGTCTGGCTCAGTGGTGATGGGTAATTTGCAAAGAAAACAATTTTAATGGAAATTAAATTCAATTATTCGGAATATTATTAAAATGCTCAATGCTTTGACAATTTACATAAATACTTACATATATTTGCAATTATTTTTCCTTGCAACAAATCTAGAAACGACTTTAATAGCATTTGTAATTGTTCTCATTGAGGGGTTAAATTA
Organism: Musca domestica; assembly: GCF_030504385.1. Lineage (NCBI taxonomy): Eukaryota > Metazoa > Arthropoda > Insecta > Diptera > Muscidae > Musca > Musca domestica. The sequence continues at coordinate 15,065,001 of NW_026712328.1, read as the reverse complement.
AATTATTTCGTTTCCTTCTCCTTCATCGTCGTCTTCGACTTATGAATACAATGAGATTTGTGCATGAAAATGTAGCATTTCGTTTTCCATGCATAAATTAGAAAATCTTTTTAAATGTCAATTAAAAAGTAACTTGTCAAAATCAAGCATCGATTACTTGTCATTGACATAAAACAAAGGAATGGTCTTTTCGAGAAGCCCTGACAACATATCGCGGAGGAGGGGTAATTGTAATATGATTTTATTTTTTTTTTTATTTATGCCTTCCTACGTAAATTGTGTTTCACAGTTGAAAGAGTTCTAGGAATGATTTCATACATATTAATGGTAGATTTCTTGTAGGTACGTTTTGTATCCTTGATTGTTTCTTCTGTACTCCAAGCACCGCTGACATTTTTACAATACAAAAATTTAGAAAGAGTCAAACGGTCGTATTACATTATGTTTAATTGTATATTTGGGATTTGCGCAAATTTAATTAGAACACGTAAAAAACTTTAAGTTCGGCCGGGCCAAACTTTTAAGACCCTCCACCTTAGGGTAAAGGAAACATTAGAGCCCATAATGACCCACATATACCAACTTTTAGACAAATGCATGGGAAAATATGCCAAAAAAAAAATCATCCAAATACCGAATATGGTATTTGTTGGCTATACAAAAACGTGGATCTATACATGCAGTGTTTCGCCCAAAAGAGCTAGAACCCATTAAGACCAACAAATACCAATTTCTAGACAAATCCGTGAAAGAATGTGGCAAAAATCATCAAAATACCGAATATCGGAAGGTACCGTTATATGGGGGCTATACCAAATCGTGTACCTATACATGCAATGTTTCGCCAAAGAAGCTAGAACCCATCATGATCTGCAACTACCAATTTTCAGAGAAATTCGTGAACAAAATGCGTCAAAAATTATGAAAATACCGAATATCGGGAGGTACCGTTATATGGGGGCTATACCACATCGTGGAACCATACATGCAATGTTTCGCCACCGGAGCTGGAATCAATTGCGACCAACAATTTTTAACAAATCTGAGAAAAAATGTGGCAAAAATAATCAAAATACGGAATATCGGGAGGTACCGTTATATGGGGACTATACCAAAACGTGGACCGATATATCTCATATTCAATACCAACCATCCTAGACACAATACAAATTGCTATACTACATTTTGGCGCTCTACGTCAAATAATGTGGGCTGTATCGTGATTTCAACAGACAGATGGACAGACAGACGGACATCGTTAAATCGACTTAGAATTTTATGCTGATTATGAATATATATATTTTATAGGGTCTACGACGAATATTTAAGGATATTACAAACGGAATGACAAAGTTAATTTACCCTCCTTTCCAAGGTGGAGGATATAAAAATCTTATAAATGAGCGATTTATATCTTTAATACACCCTCCAGAATATTTTCGTAATTATATTCGGCATTTATTCTAATGCCACGATCGACTAATACGAGCGAAGACCGACCATCGGCTGTTGTGGCGGCCCACACCATCACCATGGCCGGCGTTTGAGTTCTGATCGCCAACCGAAGGTGAACATTTTCAGCTGTCCTCTTTGGCAAGTAAACACGATCATTTTGTTTGTTTACAAACTGCTGGACAACGAATGTTTTTTCATCGAACAATGCGAAATTCGGCAGTTCACCACTTTCGGCCAAGCGAAGCAACTCTTTAGCTTTTGAGTCTATTTTCTTTTTGTTGTGGTGTAAGTTCTTGCACTTTTTGGAATTTCAAAGGTTTTACCCCGAGCTCATTTTTCAATATAATTAGCGAAAGGAATATTGTGATATGTTCAGCTCACGAGCCATTTTTCGGCCACTTCGACGCGGGTTTCGATCAAGTCGCTTCTTTACTTTTGGAACCACTTCTACTGATGTTGCTGTTTTTCTCCGTCCAATTCTTTGACGTCGGGCTACGCTACCAGTATCACGGTAACGAGCGATGGTACGAGACACAAAAAATTTATTATCATTTAAATGGTGGAGTGCTCTAACAATAGCCACTTGTGGTTTTCCAGCCAAATATAAAGAAATCACACTATCACGCTTGAATTCAATCACGAATAATTTATTTTTTCTGGAAAATTCTCACCAAAATGCTTTTGTATGCTTGTAATGCAACATAATGAATTGTCACTGGTTTAGAAATGACAGCGGTCTGAATTTTGTTGCAGATTTTTCATCTTAATCTGAAATGTTTCGAATGGATGAAAATTATCAAAATTAATTACGGATAGTAATTAGTATTTCGAATAATTGATGGTTAATTAAGTCCTTTAGTATAAGGATCTTCAAGTCTTACATTTGCATTTTCACAAGGCTCGACTCGAATATAACCTATATATAGGTAACATATAACCATAAAGCGACCCGTATGCCACATTAAATTTTCTAAATAACACAACCAAACCTATCAAACTTAAGGGTACATAAGTAGCTTGTCAACATAGCTAGACATATTAATATCAAATATAAGGGGAAACGACGGCAGAATTCGACTGCGACCCTTTATGATAATTCACAAAATGTGTCATGCGAAGACTTCTAGCTTCTTATGCACCCACACCTTTACTTCTGAAGAGTTATGGTAGATGATTTTGTAATTTAAGGTCGTGGCAATTAGCAGAACAAACATGGCCAAATATGTGCTACAACTTTTTACAGTACTACCTTTCTGCAATTACAGCTAAAAATAACATAATTTTCAAAATTTCTCTTCAATATAATCAGGAAGAACAAATACTTTAAAATACCTTATTTATTAAAATAAATACAAAACTAAAATATCAGTAAACTTTTTCGTTTAACAAACCCAATTCTACAAACTTTAAACATTTATCAGCAGTTAAAAATACTCAAGAAACAAAAACGTAAAATGTGAACCACCATTTAAAGTTCAATAGAGAACTTTGTTGATGTTAAGCAAAAGAAATTGTGTTAAGTACCGCCCAACATTCAACGCTACCTCGAGTGACGAAAGGAACTACATCACTAATTCTGCAGCAGACATTGGACATCATCGAGGAATGCGAGCGAGCGAACGGCAAGCGCCAGCAAAGGAGTGTTCTGGAGGATTGTAATCAGGAAGCGGAAACAGTGTATTCCTTGTGTTCAGTTTCCATCGTGTTTTTCTCCTCCATCTGTGCCATGACGTCTTTTAACTGCTTCTGTTGTTGGTTACCTCTTTTAATCTCTCCGCACTTAAATACAGTGCGAACGGAAAAAGTTGATAAAATCTTAACGAGCTGTTTTTGCAGAAAAAGGTTCTCAGGTTGGGAAACAAAGGACTACAGCTGCACTATTCTTGTTCGCATTTAAATGGAAATGTAGAAAGTGTTTTTTTTTTTCATTCTTCTGCAGTGGTGTTTTTTTAGTTATGTTCAAGAATGTAATTTCTCCTGACAGTATCTCAGCAGGACAAATGCGCAATTGTCCAATATTAAAGAAGAAGAAAGAACTATTTATTTCTTTAAAATGTTGTATTAACTATATATTTTAGTTCAATTGAAATTAAATTTATAGTTCCGTTAGTTTAAATTGCTGTTTAGCAATTTTTTAATTTTTCCGCCATTTAAAAAAGGGCATCATCCGTTCTTAATTACCTTAACACTCTTAGACGATTTACACATGTCCGTCTTATTATATGACCTTCTGTCTGTTTGTCTTGTCTACGGATCGGCCTCGATGGGATCAAATCTGGCTCATGATCACATTATGTCCGTATTGGAAATGGAATTTTAAAAACGATATGAATGTTCAACCCAATTTAAAGATTTTTAAAGGTTTGGCCATATCTTCTAATGAAATGAAGTATGTTTTGGAATTTTAGGTTACAATATAGAAAGTCAATTCAGTTAAAACAAGTAAAAGAGCAGTAAGTTCGGCCGGGCCGAACTTTGAATACCCTCCTTTTAAATCTCAAAAATACCGAGTATAGGTGTTCACCGTTATATTGGGGTCAATACGAATCTGTGGACCTGCATAGGCAACTTTTGTCATAGGTCATAACAATATTCGAATACGAAACTTAAACAAATCCGGCGAATATATAGCTAAAATTATCAAAATACCGAATATAGGGAGGGACTATAAAAACCTGGACCTGTATAGACACTTTTCTGTCGCAGGCTGTAGTACCCATTACGAACTCTAAATACGAATTTTAAAACCATTTCGGTGAATAATGTCCCTAAAATCATCAAAATAGCGAATATCTGGAGGTACCGTTGTATGGGGGGCTATACGCGTATGATAACGTGTACCTAAATAGACAATTCTATTCCAAGGGGTAAAGTACTTAGAAAGAACTCTTTTCGTGGATTTTCAAAATACCGAATATAGGGAGGTATCGTTGAATGCGAGATATACGATACATACTCTTCCAGGGGGTAAAGGACTCAGAAGGAACTCTTTTTGTAATTTACAGTCAATAGTGGATGTCGGGGTTAATCTATGGGGGGCTTATGATATCGTAGACCGATATAGCCCATCTTCGAACTTGACCTGTTTGCAGGCAAAAGACTGGTGTGTGCAAAATCTTAGCTTATCTTAATTCGTTTTGTCTCTAGCGTGATTACAACAGACTGATAGACGGACGGACAAGGATAACTCGTCTTAGGATTTTATACCGATCAAGAATATTTCTACTTTGTTAGGTCCAAAATTATTATAACGATGAGTTACAAACGGAATGGCGAACTTAATATAACCTCCATACTATGTATGGTGGAGAGTATACAAATCGAAATTGATCCATCGATTTAACGGTGCCGCATGATTTCAATAACTCCAAAGAAAGGGTTTGCATTAGCTATGATGTAATATTCAAATCCGTAGAAATATATTTAAATGGGTACCCGAATTCCAGTATTTTAAAAAACTTAGACTAAATTTTCCAAAAAAAAAATAACCATAATTTGTACAGGGTGAGATAAAAAAAGTGCAACAAAGTCAAACGCCATCATTTTTACATTTTTTTTTAATTATATTGAACGAAAGCACAAAAAGTTGGAAATAGCATCACATTTTAGAAAATGTTTAGATTTGTTCGAATTGGTCACCTTTGGCACGAATTATGGCCTTCAAACGGCGAATGAAATCGTCACACGCTGCCCAAATGTTGCTCTGCGGTATTTTGATCCATTGCCGGCGAAGCGGAATGTCCAAAGTCTGTGGCCAAAATGTTTGCGTGCCAAAGAAATGACAGAAGTCTGAAGTTGGATAAGTTTTTCATCCCCCCCCCCCCCCCCCCCTGTATATGTAGTTCTCATTGGGAGCACAAGCTTCTCATCGAACTATGTTTATAATTGTTTTAATGATATGTAATGTTTTCGATTGGAATTGACTATAATTTGGTATTTGGGTTCCTATTGTCTAAGTCAACTTACGCCCGGAATTAGGCTGCTTCGATGGTATTATTATGTAACGCCTTCATTACATGATTTTTGTCTAATTGCATTTTATAGTGATAGGTAAAATTTTACAAGGAAGAACTGAAGTTCTGTTTGGTGATGAATATAGAATCTAATCTTGTCCGGATAAACCCTAATAAAATTCGTTACAATCAGTATAGATTGTGGTATAGCTTTCATATATAGTGTAGAATATCTACATCTCCTTATGTACGTAGCATCCGATTTGACATTTATATCTCTTTAAGCCGAACTTTGCTCTCTATTAGAATGATATAAAGTACAAATAAATTCGGTCCGCCCGTTTTTTCCCTTTCTTTACTGGTCTTGTGTTTGGCAAAGCACATTTTTTAGGGAAGTACTTGGATTCAAATTGAGGACTGAGCACGTCAATTTTTTAATTCAACTAACATCAAATTGACAAAATTTAAAAAGACACTAGCTGACCCGGACGCGTTGCTGGCCCGTAGTATTAGTGTATAATGCATATTTTTAAGAACCTAATATAAGATGTAAAGTAAAGCTTTTCTCTTTGAAAAAACCTAAACTTTGATATAAATGTTGACTTACAACCATGATATGTGAACATTGATAAGTCAACAAAAGTTTAAAGGTTTTTCCAAATTTGGTATTTGATGTTCGTAGTCTGTGCAGGTCCACGACTTCGTATAGCCCTCATATAACGGTACCTCTCGATATTTGGTATTTTGATGATTTTAGCGACATTATTCACCGGAATTGTTTTAAATTTAGTATTTGAAGTTCGTAATGGATACTACAGCCTACGACAGAAACTTGTTTATTCAAGTCCATGTATTCGTATAGCCCCCATTTAACGGTACCTCCACATATTCCGTATTTTGATGATTTTAGCGACATTATTCAACGGAATTATTTCAAATTTGGCATTTGAAGTTCGTAATGGATACTACAGCCGACGACAAAAAATTATTCGTGCAGGTCCACGTCTTCGTATAGACCCCATATAACGGTACCTCCCGATATTCGGTATTTTGATGATTTTAGCGACATTATTCACCGGAATTGTTTCAAATTTGTTAGATGAAGTTTGTAATGGGTACTTCAGCCTACGACAGAAAATTGTCTCTGCAGGTCCTTGTTTTGGTATTGCCCCCATATAATGGTACCTCCCTACCTTCGGTATTTTGATGATTTTAGCGACATTAATCACCGGAATTGTTTTAAATTTTGTATTTGAAGTTCGTAATGGATACAAAAGCCGATGACAAAAAAATTGTCTGTGCCGGTCCACGCCTTCGGACCGCCCCCATATAACGGTACCTCCCAATATTCGGTATTTTGATGGTTTTAGCGGCATTATTCTCCGGGTTGGAGGTCATATACTAACTATGGAACAGATATCTTCATTATTTTTGCAAATATTTGGATTTGCATAAAAACCAAACTCGGTGTAGGACGAACATTAAAACAAAATATATCCAATTTGGTCCAGCCGTTTTCAACTGATTCATTTACAATCGAACAACAATTGAGTTGTATATATAGATTAAAAAGTAGGCGTGGTCAGTTCAGCCCCCCAAATAAATTCTTAGTGTTGTGTGGAAAATCAATAGTATCTCGTGTAGTAATAGCGAAGTTTGTCAATTAGCGATTGTAAAAAAGTAATTAAAATATTAATTTTTGTTTTATGTGTTTGTTTTCTCTTTCGTCTCGAAAGAGAAAACAAACACATAAATCATAAAACATATGATCTTCGCCTTAACAAAGCAAAACTATTAATTTTTTTGGTTCATAGCTTATTATCTTCTGAAATGATATTATTCGTATAATTCCAATTACCCAATACATACATCAAATCTATAAATAACAGTTTTATCTGTTGTCGCTTCATACTCCCCAAAAAGACTACACATCATATTAGAATTAAAAAAACACTACAAATTTACATTCGAATATAGCAAGTCAAAATGAAAACAAGTAAGCAAAGGCTACAGTCGATCCAAAACTGCTTGGCTTTTGCAATGTCCGGTAACCCCCATTCAAATGTGCGTGAGGATCGGGCAATATTACGACCTGATCGGGCAATATTTTTGGTCCATTTCAACCCCTAAATATATGGCGATCATCTCCAAAAAGGGTAGGCTTCTATTCTGACCCTCATCTTACCCCCATGCAAAATTTCTTAAGGATCGGGCCATAAATGCGATCTGTATATGATATCCTGGTATCTTAACTAATTAGTTTTGTTTTCCGTAGAAATATTACCAAATGTTTAATTCAAAATGAAAATATGCCAAAAATATGACAAAATTGAAAAAATATGAGAAAATGTTACAAAATCAATATTTTCATCTTTAGAGAGATATTTTTATGCGATTTTTTTAGACGTTTTTTCTTTCCTGTCAAGAGGCCATTCTGAATTAATGAGAACTGCCGAAATCAGTTCAGCCGTTCTCGACATATAAGAGATCTTTCAAGCATATCCTCTTTGATAGACATATATATCGCACATATTTTGCTATATATCCGATTTGTTGGATGTTAACATCTATGTAAAGATCAGAAGTAACCTTGTCATGGCTTTGTGATTTTGCCTGGATTTAAAATATTTGCGGTTTAATGAAAAATTTTGAATTTTTTCAACACAAAAGATATGGTCTATTTTACCCGCTAAATATTATCCGATGACCACCCAAATTGGTAGGCTTCTTCCCTGCCCTAAACTCTAGTTACATGCGAACCCTAAACATTTGGTGATTATCTCCAAAAGAAATAGGGTTCTGACCCAAACTTTTATACATAATGATATATTTAGATTAAAAAGGAGGCGTGGATGGGAAGTCTACAGTATCTCGAGTAATAATTTTCAACACGATATCTCCATTATTTTGGCAAATATAAGGATTTTAGATAAATCGAAATAGTGGGCGTATAAGTGGTCGTGGTCAATATATTTTTCTTTAAAACCTAACTCGGGGTATGACGAACGTTTTTACAAATAATTATGCAAATCGGTCTAGCCGTTCTCAACTGATTCCATTACCAACGAACAATAATTGATTTATATATATATATATATATATAGATTTCTATGTAAATTGTGAATTTTAAAAATAAACTTATAATTTGGTATTTAAATATCTACAACAGAAGATAAGAGGAACAATTTTTATCCTTATTTTTTCTTCTTTTTTTATTCTTTGCATATCGGTTTTAAACTTCGACGATGTTAATCGATTCACTTATTTGTTTTTTTATGTCCAACAAACTTGTTCCTTAATATCCCCTCAAGTGAGAGGGACAATTACAAGAATCTACTTCCCATTTTATATCCTGACTTAACTCATTAACCTACCGATTAAACAAATTATAATACAATTAAAAAAGTTGAGAGATAATGCTTACATCTGATTTAAATTGATCACTTATATATTCATTATTTAGTCCACTAATGTTGCAATCTTTTTATTCAAAATTTATGCAAATTTCCAAACAGCGTTTTTTATCCGCATTAATTTATTTAATTGTCTCACCTTTATGTTCTGTTTTGCGACATCCTTTACGTTCATTACTGGTGACATGAATTTGTAATCCAATTTTTTCTCGATTTTCGCAATTTTAATGAAATTTCCGATTTCTAAATCATTTATTTTTATATCCAACGGCCCAATCATTTGTTTTAACGCTGTATATTTACCAAAATATTCAATTAACAAACTTTCACAAAGGAGTGAGAAAATTTTCAATTGACAAAATATAAAATGTGCAATACGAGCCTTCTATCTTCTATATATATAAATGTAAGTTGTGTTAGTTACTACGCTTATAACTTAAGAACCGCTGGATTAATTTTAACGATTCACACAAATTCGGAGTTGTCTACTCTCCGAAAAGGATAATATCCAAGAAAATCGCGTAAAAATGTGATATATTAACATTTTCATTTTGACTTTTCAAATGTGCAATAGTAATGTTTTATTTTGCATGATTTTTTTCCATTTTGACTTACTTTTTTCTAATGTACATTTGTAGTGTTTTTTATATTTTATTTTTGAATTCGAATATTTATACCAATTTATTTAATTGACTTGATTTCTTGAGAACTGAAATTGATGGCGGGTTACATGGAAGTGTAGTAGCGAATTATGTGGTGGCGAAACGGAATAGATGATATCGAAATAATTTAACGCGGTCACACCAAAGTTATAAGATAATTACTTTTTCTAAATCGCTGAAAAATCATGAAAAAGAGATCTCATTGCAAAAATCAAAAAAAAACATTTTCAATGGAATCGAATTTTAAAGTAATAGTACATTCTATTGACAAACTTTGTAAGGAAGGATCTTAAAACATTTGCTGTAAAAAATCAGCGAAAAAGTTGAAGACTTTTTCAATTTGTTATTCTTTTTTTTTTGTCAATTTTTTTTGTGAACAAAATAAAGAATAATTTTTCACTAAAAAAATTGAATAAGTGCGAAATAGGATGTTAACTGACATCTACCTTTCAACTCCAGGGCCTACATCGTGGGTTAGCTGGAAGATGCGAACACGTTTAAACAAACAAAAATGACCGAAAAAGCTTAATGGGGCTCATTTCAAAGCGTGACAATGATCCGTCCAATGAGAGCTCAAAATGCAAAATTCTTTGGGAGAATAATAAGTAATATACCAATATTGAAATAAAAGGTGCAAAATAGTAGAGCGAATGGGACTTTTAGTAAGAAAAGGTTTTATATCCTTCCAGAAATTCTTCCCAAACATTCAAAATACCTAAAATCACTTTTACAGGTCTTTATATCGATCATAACTCATGGATAAGGGAACAACCCGATTTCATATTTTTATAACCATCTATGATTTAAGTTATTTTTGGGGTCTTGGCCGGCCATTTTTTTCATTTTTTGGCCCTTATTTGACATTTTTGTTTCTAAGGGGGTAGATAACCTCTTCGCATAAAATTTGAAATTTTCAGAGTAGGGCCCATATTGGTATTGACCACACTCATCAATTGATTTGGCTAAAAAAATTTATTTATGCCACCCTGGGGTAGGGAACCATCATACAGATAATTGCCACATAGGAATTTATTTAAGTAAAGTCCCCACATTGGAGTATCCCCAAGTCCACTTTCACATCTAGTGTGTGGTCAGAAAAGAAAATTTTGTATTCTATTGAATTTTTAACCCCCAAGAGAATATTGGTTGGGAACGTAGATTTGGGATGTGCATCCATATGAAATAAATTGTGGAAACATGAACAAATTACAAATATAAGAAAGTAGCACGGGACCGAATATTTGTTTAATCATCATTGAATTATCCTATGATGAAAATATGGACTTTAAGGGGTCTCCAACTTACAATTTAAATGGCAAATAAAATTAATTCCCATCTTATCATTCTGCCCTCAATTATGAGGTGGATAAAACTATTTTTACTTATTTAAATCACGCGAAATGCTATGACATGCTATATTGTTCTGCTATATTTTTGATTTGGCCTCTATTTGTCATCTTGGATTATAAGGGGTAGAAGAAAGTTTTCAATGTAGGTCGATGTTTCGGAGTAGTGCCCATATAAAGAAGGTACCTCCTAATTTAACCACATTTCAAAGAATTTGGCTAATAATGCGTATTAGGGGGGTGAAAATCTTACACTAAAATTTCAACATATCTACAAATTTTAGAATTTTTATCCATGTTATAATACCCTCTCAAGTCCACCTTCTGGCGGACAAACAGACTGACATGGTTAGGGGGACTTATGAGGACTCCAATGCACAATCTAAGTTGCTAATGGGTTTAAAAAGTAATTAACTTTGGCTATTCTTAAATCATTCAGCCCTCAATTATGTAGTATACAAAATACAGCAAATTCCAAATTACTGCTCATTTGACTGGAAGATTTTGCTACGATTTTTACCATATTAAAAATTAATTTGATCCCTTATATGGCGATAAGATTGATATATACTTTTTAATAGATTTGTATAGCACATCCACACAGTTGAAGCCCACGGTTTAAATATTGAAGCCCACTGGTTAAAAATGGGTACAGGTATTTTAAAACACTTTAAATCGACCTGTACGTGAACACTTATATCAGTCATATCTGTGAATAATTATGCTTGGGAATATATGCATAATAGACAAAAACTACGGGCCGGCAACGCGGACCGGGCCAGCTAGTGTTTATATAAAAATAATATTTAGGCCATGGGATATGGTAGAATTTCATGGTAACCCTATCAGGCCAGCTGTAGACAATTTGTTGTAATATGAATTCGCTCTACAGATGCATAAAATTATGGCCCAATTATAGGGTTGAAAAGTAAGACAAGCAGATATTATTCAATGTTTCGCCTTGCTTTCAATTGTGACATATCAAACTCCGACAAAAGTTCCTTTGTAGTAAATTTCACCTGTGTTGCTACCTGGTATTTCTACTATGCCATGGTCTAAGGTCGGCCAGTGATGACGACGAAAATCACAAGGGAGTAGACGAATTGTTTTATTGGGGTTATGGACTTTTACAGGGAGATAAGGTTGGAGAGAGATATCCCGTTATGGTGATGGCTGGCTGTGGTGTTGGGACACTCAAATTTGGTAAAAAAAAGGTCCCGTTAATCCACCAGAAAACACGTGGTTGTCGTTAATTCACCAGAAAACACGTGGTTGTATCTCAGTATAAAATGACGACAAAACTTAAAATTTGGGACAGTCAACACCAGACGACGGAAGCGACAACATCGACCTCTATAAGTAATCCAACATTGAATCGAAGCCGCGGGCATCCTGGGACAACCTAGTGCATCCCGAAGACATCCATGTCCATCCATGCAACGTCCTTGAAGGATTGTGTGGGAGTACTTAGGCATCCTTTGTGGGTCCTTTGAATATCCTTGTAGTCTGCATGAGTACTTATTAAGGTCTCTCGCAAATGTGTCAATCACAGAATAAATCCAGAGAAGTGCGAATTCTTCAACGAAATATCTGGGTCTAGTAGTCAAAGCCCAAGGAATACACATAGATCCTATAGATCCAACGTTTCGTTCCAGAGTTTGCAACGACAGCATATCCGATCACTTCCATGCTTAAAAAGGACAAACATTGGCGGTGGACAGAGGAACAGCAAACGGTATTCGGGACTTTGAACGTACAACCAACGGAAGCACCCATGTTGACATGTCAAAAATTCAACTTGGGCTTCGCCCTACAGACAGACTCTAGCAACTACGGACTAAGTGTTGTTTTAACCCAAGTTTTGGAGGGAGCAGAAAGAGTGATCGCATCCCTAATTAGAAGAATACAACTTCAATGTAATCACCGACAATCTCTCTCTAAAGTGGTTAAATTCTATTGAGAATTCATCTGGAAGGTTAGCCCGTTGGGCTCTCGAATTACAGCATACGCTTTCTAGGTCCAGTTCCGTAGAGGGAGAAGCAATATCGTTAACCACTTGAATATTTGCAAAAGAGCGAAAATAGAACATCTAGAATGTTCCTGGATCGGGGAAAACAGGAAAGTATGTGGAATAACCCTGCGAAATTTCTCTACAATGCAGTAGTGAGTTAACAGCTATTTTGTCACATTGCTGGAAACACTCACGATGAAGATTGTTTCCCTTGGAAGATATATATCCAAAGATCCCAAAAAGAAAGAGTGCTACACGAAACCAACCGCTGCAATTTGTAAGAACCTGTAATACTGTCTGCGCTATAAGCCTTACCAAGTTGCACCGGCAGGGAAAATACTTGTATCAATCCCTGAGGAACCTTGGGCAACAGTTTGTACCGATTATGTTGGTCCTCATCCAAGAACGAAACATGGAAATACGATGCTCTTGGTATTATTCGGCTGATTCTCTAAATGGGTGGAGTTTGTGCCTTAGAGAAACATAACCGCTGAAGAAGTCGTGAAAATATTCTGGGAGAGGTTTTTCGCCAGATTCGGTGTACCGAAGGTGCTCATTTTGGACAACGGCATTAAATTCGTTGGTAAGGTACTTGGGAAATATTTAGAGGAAATTGTGTTCACCGCACCATCTTGCCCGCAAGAGAACCCTACTGAGATAACCAATAGAACTATTAAAACAATGATTGCCCTGGTAAGCCACAATCAACACAATCGGTGGGACGACTTCCTCCCAGAGATATCCTTGGCTATTTATACCGCCATGACAGGATGTAGCATAGCATATTTAGTTTAGTGTCGTGAGCCTATATTATCGACACGCTTGTATGACGAAGCAGTGCTTGGCGCGGGTAACACTACGAAGTCACCGGAAGAACGTGTGTCCGAATTACAAGAAGTGCTCCGAAATAACGTAAATCGGGCCGCGGAAGAACAACGACGACATTAAAATCTCCGAAGCCGTCCATGCAAACCGGTTGTAGGTGAAAGGGTGCTGGTGAAACAGCATCCACAATCGAAGGTCCATCAGTTTGCTGCAAAACTTGCGCCTACTACGATTAAAAGGATTTGACCAACGATCGACTAGAACGGCTCAGCTTAGTGAGCTTAAACATTATATCTCAAGCTAGTACCGCCTTTTATTTCGCTTCTCTCTCTTTCACAGATTTTTGTTAGATTTCGTGATGGCAGCAACAAAGACCAAGGCGGCACTACCAAGCCATATTATGTTCGGTTCACGCAGCTCAGTCCTCTTGGGATCTTGCAGGACGTATAGAAAGACTTCGGTCGGAGGAAGTGAGAGGGCTTTAACTACAGTTCGACACCTTGGCCTAATCTCGGAACCCATGCCGAAGGTATTGTATGTGTCGTCGGAAGTTAGCCACCCCACCCAGAACCATGAACCGACGTCCGTCATCACCAGATACACCAACGCCCGTAACATTACCGACCACAGTCCAGGGTTCGAGACTAAACCCATTTCAACTTGACGATTGGAAATGGTTGGATGCTAGTCCAGGCGTCACGAAACCAGATGGGCTAGCAATTACTCTGGCCGAAATCTTTTAACAACCTAGCCTAGCAGCACGGTGGTCGGGAGTTCAGGCAGCGACATGGCGTATCTGGACAGCATTTTGGAGGAGAACCTTGGCACAGCCACCGTTGTGCCATCCGAACTACCACAAAAGAGATCGGTCATCCAAAGCGTGGTGGTTGTTTCAGCGAAGAACGAGGTCGATGCCGACCTTCGCGGAGGAGGAACTTCCTAAGTATGTGAGCCAAGGACTACAGCCATACCTCAAAAAGGCATTTTCACACCATCGTACAAACGGGTGTTGACGGTTCAAGGCCTGAAATTCCGTATCCTCATAGGCCGCAAAGGACAGGTGGTGATTCAACCACGTAAATAAAGCATATATTCCGTCGCATCCGAGGAAGAGAGGAAGTATGAAGACGAAAGTTACAAGGGCTAATATTCGTTCACACCCATTGAATTTATAGTATATATAGCAAATAAAGCATTAAGCACAGTAAACGAAAGGGCTTTTACAGAGAGCTAGGGCAAGAAAGAGAGAGATATCCCGTTATGGTAATCGCTTTCTGTGTTGTTGAGACATTCAAATTTGGTAAACAAGGTCCCGTTAATTCACCAAAAAACACGTGGTTGGATCCCACTATAAGATGGCGACCAAACTTACAGTTTAGGAATACTAAGACTAAGTATTTTTTAGTAACTAACAGAAGTAAAAAGTACTCCGAAAAAAATATACAGCTTGAGAATGAGAAGAGGGAATTGAAACGCGAACTTTGGGAAGCAAATAATACCTACTATATCAACATTTGTACCAAAAAGGTTACCAAGCTATATTCTATCTATACTTAAAAAATTGGTGCAATAAAATATCTATGAATGAAAGAAAAATATATACATCCATTATGAGACATGTAAATTATAACGGAGGACAAAATATGTTTACTTCATTCGATGAGATAAAGGTGGCAGACCCACAATATCAACAATTTTTAATACCCTCCAATAAAGAAAACAAATTTTTTATAAAAGTATCTAATCAATCAGAACTACCACAAGAGAGACCGGTCATGCAAAGCGTGTTGGTAATTCTAGCGAAGAACGAGGTCGGCATCGACTTCGTGGAGGAGGAACTTCCCATGGATGTGAGCCAAAGACTACAGCCATACCTCAAAAAGGCATTGGCACACCATCGTCCTGAGCAGTACAAGCGGGTGTTGACGGTTCAAGGCCTGACATATCGTACCAAATAATGCCTTACATTCCATTATTGAAATTTTTACCGTTGCTCAACTAAAAAGATAAGATTACGAACAATTGTAAGATGGCAATGGGCACATATCTGGAATGCCATATTTTTGCATTTGTACCAAAAGGGTTACCAAGCGTATCTATTTTAAAAATTGATGCAATAAAATATCGATAAATGAAGGAAAGCTATATTAATCCATTGACTTTATGAGACATGTAAATTTTAACGCAGGACAAAATATGTTTACTTCATTTGATGAGATGAAGGTGGCAGACCTACAAATTCAACAATTTTTAATACCCTCCACCCTCCAGTAAAAAACAAAAAAAAAAAAAAATTTATAAAAGTATCTGAAGTATCCGAACTACCACAAGAGAGACCGGTCATCCAAAGCGTGGTGGTGGCATCGACTTCGTGGAGGAGGAACTTCCCACGGATGTGAGCTAAAGACTACAGCCATACCTCAAAAAGGCATTTGCACACCATCGTCCTGAGCAGTACAAGCGGGTGTTGACGGTTCAAGGCCTGACATACCGTATCCTCATAGGCCACAAAGGACAGGTGATGGTTCAACCACGGAAATAGGGGATCTATTCGTCGCTTCCGAGGAAGAGAGGAAGTATGACGACAAAAGTCACAAAGGCTAATATTCGTCGACACCCATTGAATATCTATATCTATAAAAGAGGAAAATGTTTGTATGTTTGTTTGTGTGTTTGTAATTTATGGACTTGAAAACCGCTGAATAGATTTTCCTGAAAATTTCCATATATACTGCAACATCGCCTGAAAGTAACATAGGCTATATACATTTTTGAATTTCCACATAGAACTGTAGATATAGCATCAGAATCGGAGGTACCTCCCAAAAATTTTGATTTATACATGCATATATGCACATATCTATTGATTGGTTGAAGATACAGTCTCAAAATTTGGAATGCGTAACGGAATTTGGAACAAAAATAAGTTTGCCAAATTATATTGTAATCGGTTCAGATTTGGATATAGCTCCAATATATATTTTCGACCGATTTCGTTCATTTGATGCCTCAAACACAATATGAATGTTCGATTCCAATGAAATTTGGAATGTGTGACGGGACTTAATCCGAAAATAAATTTGTCAAATTATATTGAAATCGGTTCAGATTTGGATATAGCTCCCATATATATTTTCGGCCGATTTCATGTATTTGATGCACCAAACACGCTATGTATCTCTAATTTCAATGAAATTTGGAATGTGTAGCGGAAATTAAAACAAATATACATTTGTCAAATTATATTAAAATCGGTTCAGATTTGGATATAGCTCTCATATATATTTTCGACCGATTTCATGTATTTTATGCGCCATACACGATATGTATGTTCGATTCCAAAGAAATTTGGAATATGTAACGGGATTTTGATTAGAAAATAAATTAGTCAAATTATATTAAAATCGGTTCAGATTTGGATATAGCTCCCATATATATTTTCCGCCGATTTCACATATTTGATGCACAAAACACGATACCTATTTCCGATTCCAACGAAATTCGGCATGAGTGGCTAAATTTGGTACAAAAATAAATTTGACAAATTATATTCAAATACGCTCAGATGTGATTATAGCTCCCATATATATACTCAGCCGATTTCACATATTTGATGCACCCAAAGCGAGAGAGACAAAATCTGGCACCAGAAAAAATTGCCAAATTATATTGAAATCAGTTGAGGTTTGGATATAGCTAACATATATATTTCGGCCGATTTCATACATATTATGTACCAAACACGATATATATGACCGATTCCAATGAAATTCAGAATGTGTGGCGGAATTTGGTTATAATAATAAATGTGATAAATTAATTGGAAATTAGTTAAGATTTGGATATAGCTCCCATATATATATTCTCGGCCGATTTCACATATTTGACGCACCAATTTCAATGAAATATGAAAGGTGTGGCAGAGTGTGGTGTAAAAATATTTTTTTTATTATTATATTTAAATCGGATCAAATTGGGATATGATTTTAATAAGAACCACTGACCCACAACGCCTTAGGCTAACACTAAAAAACCACACAACAATTGATTTGAAATACGCTTATTAC
Source organism: Musca domestica (assembly GCF_030504385.1). NCBI lineage: Eukaryota > Metazoa > Arthropoda > Insecta > Diptera > Muscidae > Musca > Musca domestica. The sequence continues at coordinate 15,047,269 of NW_026712328.1, read as the reverse complement.
GGCGAATTATGTTGCTATCTCGAATTCACTAATTGCAATAGAAATGCCACTCAACTTTAAAAGATTGCAGTTTACTGCACGCTTGGTATTTGCTATGAAATAAATAAATCCGAAGGACAAACCCTTCGTGTATGTAAGTCATGTTACTGCTTTTCTAATGGTTTTGGTTATTTACGCATTAAAGTAGTGCAATAATTTTTTTTGAATTTTTAAATTTGTTTTTTTTTTTTGACCAACATATATTCGTAAATAAAATTTTGAATGCATATAAAATCAAAAGGGGTAGCGAAGCGCACCGGGTTCAGCTAGTATAGTATATATAGCAAATAAAGCATTAAGCACAGTAAACGAATTTTGTTCTGTGGGTTATGGGCTTTTACAGAGAGCTATGGCAAGAAAGAGAGAGATATCCCGTTATAATAATCGCTTCCTGAATTGTTGAGACACTCAAATTTGGTAAACAAGGTCCCGTTAATTCGCCAAAAAACACGTGGTTGGATCCCACTATAAGAGGGCGACCAAACTTTCAGTTTGGGAATACTCAGACTAAGTATTTTTTAGTAACTAACAGAAGTTTGCTGCAATTAAACGTATTTATAGTCCAGTATTCTTTGCCACCAATAGTGAAAAGTACGCCGAAAAAATTAGATAGCTTGAGATTCAGAACAGGGAATTGAAACGCGAAATATGGTAAGCAAATAATGCCTTAGATTCCATTAATGAAATTTTTACCGATGGTCAACTTAAAAAGATGAGATCAGGAACAACTGTAAGATGGCAATGGGAACATATCACGAGTTTCATATTTTGGCACGCTGCTGAACCAAGAGCATATCAACATTTGTATCTATATCACCGCATCACCGCATCACCGCAGGACTTTAAGTTCAGACTGAGATATTAGGTAGGTATTGTTGTTATTATTATTTTAATTACATGATTTAAATCAGCAGAAATGGTTCGAAAAGTAGAGAAGCGAATAATGGCTCGTGAGCTGAACATATTGCAATATTCCAATCGGCAAATATGAAAAAAATGAGCTCGGGGTAAAGCCATTGAAATTCTAAAAAGTGCAAGAACTTACACCTCTACCGAAAGAAAGTAGACTCAAAAGAGCTAAAGAGTTGTTTCACTTGGCCGAAAGTGGTAAGTTGCCGAATTTAATTTTCTCCAATGAGAAAACATTCGTTGTCCAGCAGTTTGTAAACAAACAAAATGATCGTGTTTACTTGCCAAAGAGGTCAGCTTAAGTGCCAGCCATGGTGATGATGGGCCGCCATATATTAATCGACCCCGCATATTAATCGACCGTGGAATCAGAATAAATGCCGAATATTATCGCGAAAATATTCTGGAGGGTGTATTAAAGCCTTGGGCACGCAAACATTTTGGCCGCAGACCTTGGACATTCCAACAGAACTCAGCACCATCGCACTCAACATGCGCCACCCAAGAATGGTTACAAAATGAGCTTCCTTGCTTCACAATGGCTACCAAAATCTCCAGATACCAATCTTTGGGACTATAGTTTCTGGAGACACTATAAATACCAAAGTATCGATCACCTCAAGCAAAATACCGCAGAGCAACATTGGCCGTTTGAAGGCCATAATTCGTGCCAAAGGTGACCAATTCGAACAAGTCCAAACTTATTCGAAAATTTCATGCTATTTCCGATATTTTTTGTTTTCACCACTTAAATGAAAACCATTATATGGTGACTATGCGAAGTCCTGCACCAGTGTACGAAGTTTTTTTTTTTTTGTCATAGACTGAAGTGGCCTTTTCGAACTTCAAATACGAAATTTGTTACAATTACGGTGAATAATGTTACAAAAATAATGACAATACGGATTATCCTGAGGTACCGAAGACGTGGACCAGCACAGACAATTTTCTGTCTTAGGTTGAGACAATTCCGGTGAATAATGTTGCTGAAACCGTAAAAATACCGAATATCGGGAGGTATCGTTATATAGGGGCTATACAAAGACTTGGACCTGCATACAAACATTTTTGTCATAGCATGTACTACCCATTAGGAAATTTCAGTACGAAATTTGAGACTATTCCGGTGTTAAATGTTGGTGAAATCGTCAAAATACCAAGTATAGGGAGGTACCGTTATATGGGGGCTATAGGAAAACGTGGACCTGCAAAAAAATTGTTTGTCATAGGCTGTAGCATCCACAACGATCCTCAGAATACCGAATATCGGGAGTTACCGTTATATGGAGGATATACGAAGACTTGCATACAATAATTTTTTGCATAGGCTGTAGTACCAATTACGAACTTTAAATACAAAATTGTAAATAATTTCGGTAAATACTGTCGCTAAAATCATGAAAACACCTCATATCCGGATGTACCGTTATATAGGGGCTATACGAAAACGTGGACCGACATGGCCCTTTTACGAACCTAACCTGCCTACTGGTAAACTATGCATGTATGCAAAATGTTAGCCTTCTATCTTAATTCGTTCGAAAGATAGCGTGATTACAACAGACAGACAGACGGAAATCGCTAAATATTATTAGGGTCTATTATTAATATTTCGAGTTACAAACAGAATGACAAAGTTAATATACCCTCCATAGAATGGTGCAGGTTATTAAAAAATGTAAAAATTATGGCGTTTGACTCATCTCTGTATAATATATGTATATTATATACCATTGTATAGCATATATTTCAAATAGTATAGCGTTTCGTTGAAGTTTAAAAGCTGTTGGGCGTGCTTAAAATCCTGTTTAATATTGTTAATCAAAAAAAGGTGCAATGCGATGTGGAATCTAGCCTTTAGTTTTTGGATGTGTTGGATGTAGAAACGAATAATATAAAAATGTGAATGTCTGTAATTGGAAAATATAACAATTGAGTTAATGTGGATTACTATCGAATTTTACAATGTTAATTGGTATTTGTTAAGATATGGACCTGGCGTATTTGGCTAATCCAGACGTTCAAAATATTTTACCATTTTTTGTGTACGCCACGTTAAATTGAAAACTATTACAATTGGATGTAATGAAAAGGTATCCATTCTGACAATATTTTTGCTTGGTAGATTATAATATTTGAACCTGGCGTATTTGGGTAACACGGACGTACATAACATTTTACCAAAGTGGGGATTTTATATTCATTCAAAATTTTATATACGAATATTATGTGGTTTTTAAATAAAAAAACAAATTAAAAAAATATAAAAATTTATTCAAGATAATGCTTTTGTTTTTCCTTCAAGAGAGTAAAGAACCTGGCATGTTCACCCGTTGGTAGACCGAACTGACCACGAGAAAAACGGGAACATGCTAAATATAGTCCGCATATACTAAGAGTTTGTCCTTGACACAGCAAATACAAAGCGTACAGGCAACTGCACTCCTTTACAGTTTACCGGCATTTCTGTTGCTATTAGAGGGATTCTAGGTGGCAAAACATATGAATTTTCATACCCGTAATAATCGTAGCCTCAATTAAATTCTTGTATAGTTTTTTAAATGTAAGCCTAATGCCATTGCAAAGGCGTGGTGAGTCTTCGTCTCTTAATAAAGAAGTATCCAAATCGGCACCGATTTTAATATAATTTGACAAGATTTTTTTGGGAACAAATTTCGTCACAAATTCCAAAATTTATTAAACTTTGATATACATAGCTTTATCTAAATCTAAACCAATTTCGATATGTTTATGCGAATTTATTTGTAGACCAAATTCTGTCACACATTTTAAATTTCAATGTAATTGGAGATACATAACGTGTTTGGTGGATCAAATATATCCAAATCTGAACCGATTTCAATATAATTTGCAAACTAATTTTTGTTATACCAAATTTGAAGAATTTGCCTATTACCGATCAATAAATATGTTCGTTGAAAATCTAATTTTTGGAGGTTTGGAGTTTACTCCGATTCTGATGCCATATCTCCTGTTCCAAGTGGAATTTCAAACATTTATATGTGCTAGTTAATTTTAGGTGATTCCGAATATTTGAAAATCTGTTCAGCGTTTTTTTTTTAAATTACAAACAAGCAATTAAACGTACAAACATTTTCCTCTTGTATAGATATAGAATAATATGTATTTTGATATCAAATAGTATGTTTAGCATCGTTGAAGTTATATATTTGATGTTCGTTTTGTTCTCAATTCTTGATTTTGAAAAAATTGTTGTTATGTTGACATTTATAGTTCTGCTATAGCTGGAATGATAATTCCATCTAATAGATATGCCTTTATGAGTTCTGTCTCTGTATGACGATACCAAAGTGAATGGGGTTCTCAAATTCTTTATTTTAAGTCCAACAAGTAAGCAAAGGCTACGGACGTGCGGGGCCGACCATTTAATACCATACAAGACTATAATATGTTGAAATTTATGTCCAAATCCATTTCTGAAGATTTAGCTATTTTAGTCCATTTTAGACCTAAATATTATCCATGCAAAATTTCGTGAATATCGCACGACAATTGCGACCTGTATATAATACCCTCAACTCATAGTGTTGCAGGGTGTAAAAAAAGTACAATTTAAAATTGTACATCAAATTGATAAAATAGCATCAAATTTCAGAATATGATTAGATTTGTTCGAATTGGTCGCCTTTGGCACGAATTATGGCCTTCAAACGGCCAAAAAACCGCCACACGCTGACCGAATGTTGCTCTGCGGTATTTTAGACCATTCACGGCTAAGCGCTTGCTTGAGTTGAAATGAAGCGAGGAATATCATTTTGTAACCATTCTTGGATGACGCGTGCTGAGTGTGATGGTACCGAGTCCTGTTGGAATTTCCAAGGTCTGATGCCACGGTCAATTAATACAGGCGGAGATCGACCATCGGCTGTTATGGCGGCCCACACCATCACCATGGTCGGCGCTTGAGTTCTGGTGGCCAACCGAAGGTGCAAATTTTCAGCTGATTTCTTTGGCAAGTAAACACAATCATTTTGTTTGTTTACAAACTGCTGGACAACGAATGTTTTCTCATCGGAGAAAACAAAATTCGGCAGTTTACCACTTTTGGCCAAGCGAAGCAACTCTTTAGCTGTTTTGAGTCTATTTTCTTTCCGTTGCGGTGTAAGTTTTTGTACTTTTTGGAATTGCAATGGGATATTGCGAAATGTTCAGTTCACGAGCCATTTTTCGGCCACTGCGACGCGGGTTTCGATCAAGTCGTTTCATTGCTTTTCCAACCATTTCTGCTGATGTTGCTGTTTTCTTCCGTTCACTTCCTTGACGCCGGGCTACGCTACCAGTATCACGGTAACGAGCGATGGTACGAGACACAAAAGATTTATTCAAATTTAAATGCTAGAGTGCTCTAATGATAGTCATTTGTGGTTTTCCAGCCAAATATAAAGTAATCACACTATCACACTTGAACTCCATCACGAATAACTATTTTCAGAAGTGGCCTTTTTATGTAATTATCAATAAAAATATTTGCAGTTTAGTGGATATTTTCATATTTTTTGACAATAAAAGATATGATTCATTTTACCCGCTAAATATTGTCCGTCAAATTTTTGCACAACCCTAAACTCTAAACTGGTTCATAATTTTGGCCTGTAGAGTAACAGCAAAATGAGGATTTTTTGCGTTTTTGGTCTATTTCAACCATTTCAAATATTTTGTGATCACCTTCAAGGACAATAGGCTTCTATTCTGACCCTAACCCCAGCTCCATTTTCACGGACGGACAGACGAACGGACATAGCTAGATCGACTCAGCTCGGCGAGAAAGGAAGATCCATATATAGTTTCCTATATCGGGGAACAATATTTCAAGGTGTTACATACTTTTTGGCCAATTAAACTTACAATACCCCCAATGCATAGTGTTGTAGGGAATAAAAAATAAATTTCCGTAAAACAACATTACTAATTACAACATTTACTATTAATTATATTGTTTGATCATTCTATGTTTACGCAATCGTGCCTAATTCAATGAGAAACGCATTCCTTTGCTGTTTTGGTTTTTTAGTTTGAAGGTAATTACAGCATATTTTGCTGCCATTAAATTGCATCGTTCTGCCCATAGTACCTAAGCAAATTCTGTGAAAATTCTTTTCGTTTTGGTTTCATTCATTAATTCATTCATTTGAAGGATATTTTTTCACGCAACTACCCAAACGCACACGCATTCAAATCAACATTTGTATATTTTATTCAAAACAAACAAACTGAGGCATATTTGTGCATTTCAACCTACGCGGTTGCTTCTTTTTATTTCATATTAAAACACATTCGAATACGTACATATACACATTTGAATGTCTGTATTTGTATAGATGGCTATGTTGTTTTCACGAAATTTTCCTTTTGATTTTTTTTTTTGCTTAAATGAGTTTAAACATTTTACGGCTCCATTGCCGCTGTGGCGCTCCGAAAGTACGCAATTTCGTGGATGCGAATTTAATTTAGCTGAAAGCGGACCTCACATTTCGCATTCAAACACTTTGAGCCGAAATGGTGTTCGCATTTAACATTTGGTCTAAATCACAATGTATGTCCTTTGGGTACATTACGTTATGCTTTATGACATTTTTATTACGCGAAGTGCTGTAATTTTGGTATTAGCGTGACAGAAGCAGAAACTGTGTATGGAACTAAAGTCTTGTTGGCAAGGCCATCATTGCGTTTCTTGAGGATTGTCATTGTAATTGTCGGTTGCAAAAAGTTTCTTCAACTCACAATGCGAATTGAATCAAAGACGAAAGTTATGACTCGACTAAAAAAATTTAAATAAACATTTATTATTCCAAGCATGCCTGTGAAATAAATTATTAATGATCTTATATTTATTTTATGAGTATTTTTAGGCTGGATAAAACCAAATCTTTTTTTTATATCCTCCACCATACTATGGAGGGTATATTAACTTTGTAATTCCGTTTGTAACTCCTCGAAACACTCATGTCAGACCCAACAAAGTATATATATTCTTGATCAGCGTAAAATTCTAAGTCGATTTAGCGATGTCCTTCAGTCTGTCTGTCTGTCTGTCTGTTGTAATCACGCTATCTTTCAAATGAATCGAGATAGATGGCTAAAATTTTGCACACATGTTTATTTTTCCAGTAAGCAGGTTAAGTTCGTAAATGGGCCATGTAGGTCCACGTTTTCATATACTTCCCGATATTCGATATTTTGATGATTTTAGCGACATTATTCACCGGAATTGTTTCAAATTTGGTATTTGAAGTTCGAAATGGATACTACACCCTAAGACAGAAAAATGTCTGTGCAGGTCCATGTCTTCGTATAGCTCCCATATAACGGTACCTCCCTATATTCGGTATTTTGATGATTTTAGCGACATTATTTAACGGTATTTTTTCAAATGTGGTATTTGAATTTCGAAATGAATACTACACCCTAAGACAGAAAATTGTTTGTGCAGGTCCACGTCTTCCTATAGCCCCCATATAAGGGTACCACCCAATATTCGGTATTTTGATGATTTTAGCGTCATTATTCACCAGAGTTGTTTCAAATTACGTATTTGGAGTTTGTTATGAGAACTACAATCTGTGACAGAAAATTGTCTATGCGGGTCCAGGTCTTCGTATAGGCCCCATATATCAGTACCTCCCTATATTCGGTATTTTGACGATTTTAGGTACAATACCCATCGAAATTGTTTGAGATGTGGTATTTGAAGTTCGTAATGGATGCTGCAGCCTGTGACAGATAATTGTCTATGCAGGTGTAGGTCTTCGCACACCTCCGATATAACGGCACCTTCATATATGCAATACTTTGCCGATTTTAGCTACATTATTCACTGTTTTTTTTTTTTTTTTTTTTTTTCAAGTTTCGAGTTTGAATATGGTAATGGCTTATGACAAACCATGCCTATGTAGGTCCACGTCGTATAAACCCCAATAGACGGCTATATTTGGTATTTTTAAAATTTTAACAGAATTTTTTAAGAATTTTATTTTTTGATATTTCCAAATTCGTTCCAAAAGGTGGAGGGTATTCAAAGTTCGGCCCGGCCGAACTTACTGCTTTTTAACTTGTTAGCTTTTAAATTATTATTTGCCCAACAATTGTTTAATATTTAGAGGCTAACTACAGCTATGTTCACCAACAATTTCTGGTAGAATAAGTTTTGTGAAAAAAAATCGGAATGAAATATAGATTTCTTTTTATTTCTGAATGACACTTTGATATGACCAAATTAACTCAAATTGTAGGCGAAAATGTTTGTCACTCCAAACTGCAATATTCCTGGTTTTATACTTTATTTTGCAAAGGGTCAACACTGCCTTAATTACGATAATTGTACGCACATGACCAATGGGTAATGCATGCGTGCAATTTCATAATAAACCGCATGCGATTTCTTTGAAATTAAAAACATCCACTTTAATGAAGTTGCGTAGCAATGCCCATGCTAACACGTCAAGAGCTTGGGAAATACTTAATTCAATACTATTTTTGCATGTTTTCGTTACCTGAGTTGTTGAAATAGAGTGAAATAAAAAATATTTATTCAATAAATATTATAGATAAACGTATTAGGAAGGTTGGGGTTTTACAGAAATAACTTTTAACTTTTAACTGTAAAAAAAACTTTTACAGTTATATACCGGGTAATTCCAAAATGCTCATTCTCTTATTGATGAATAATTTCAAGTTGCAAATTACAATAAATAAAATAAAAGTACTGTCCTTGACATGGATATTACTTAAAAGCGGGCAAAAAATAGAATCATTTTCTCAAGTGATCTCGCTTGCACTATTAAAATTAGAACTTTCAAAATTTGCACAGTCGTTGATACTATATATCAAGAATGATCGTTATCGAAAAGGGTATATTTTGTCCTCGTGTAGATACAACTTACACGCAACGGCTTTTATTATTTTTCGGTATTTATAATATTGTAAAAATTTTCATTATTTTGATCATTTTCATATTCTTCACCATAGAACGGACGGTATTCAGTTTGTAACAACTCGAAATATACAAATCACTCTAGCTTCCGAACGAAATGAAGCAGGTTGATACAATTTTACTCCAATGAGCATTATGTCTGCTGGAATTTTGGTATTGAAAATGGGTCATGTAGGTCCACGTTTTGGTATAGCCCCCATACAATGGTACCTCCATATATTCCATACGTTTATGATTTTAGCGACTTTATTCAGCGGAATTGTTATGTTAATTGTTATTCGAAGTTCGTAATAGACACTACAGCCTAAGACAGAAAACTATTTGTGCAGGTCTACGTCTTCGTATAGCCCCCATATAACGGTTCCTCTCGATATTCGGTATTTTGATTATTTTTGCGGCATTAGTCACCGGAATTGTTTCAAATTTGGTATTTAAAGTTCGTAATGGATACTACAGCCTAAGACAGAAAATTGTCTGTGCAGGTCCACGTTTTATAACCCCCATAGTACCTCCCTATATTCGGTATTTTGAAGATTTTAGCTACATTATAAATATATTTTTTTCAAATTTAGCATTTGAATATTGTAATAACTTATGACAAATGTTGTCGATGCAGGTCCATGTCGTCGTATAGACCCAAATATAACGTCTACTTTAGGTATTTTTTAATATTATAACAGCATTTTTAACGGATTTTATTTTTTTAATTGCCAAATTAGTTCCAAATGGTGGACGGTATTCAAAGTTCGGCCCGGACGAACTTACAGCATTTTTACTTGTTTTAATTTCATTTTTTCAATGTCATATATTTACAATTTTTCGAAATTATTCATTTGACATCTCATTGTCAAAATTTATATTTACAAATCCATTCTTTATAAAGAAATCAGAGATGGAAACCTGTTTCCTATGCTGTGAAATGGATGGAGAGATGGATATACTTTTTTGAAATGACTTTATCTTCCTAGTTATACCATGCCTACAACATTCAATTGTACATTTTGTAAAATTTTTAACACCCTAAAACACCATATGTTAAGGGAATTACAAACAAGTCGCAATTATCATCCGATCCCTATGAAAAGTGTTTATGGTGGTTGGGCCCAATCGACACGGAATTTCACATGATGTTAGAATTTAGAACAGGACAGAAGCTTAGCATTTTGCGGGTAAAATGTACCATTATTTTTGTGCGAAATTTGTTTTGAAGACCTATCAGTACGACAGAGGGCGTAAATATAGGACAAGTGCCATCAGTCATTACCAAAGGTTAAATTTTTCCGCGACTGTGTAACATTATTTCAAAAACAGAATTGAAAAAAATGGGCTTGGACCTAAGAGCAAAGACCTAAAATGGTAAAGACTAGACAAAATGCATTTTGAGCAAATGGTTTGTGTCTACAATACAAAGAGTAACAGCTCATGGCAGAGAGATGTTAATATAAAAACCACAATTACAGAAAGGAATAACAAATAAAAATTTGAAAAATCCAAAATTTTGGTTTCAAAATTGTATTCCATAAATTTTTCCAGTTAATTGCATATTGCCTTAGTGGTTTAAATCACTTAACATTGGTAACTATGTTGTTACGATATCATGACAACAGAGTTATTTTCAAAGGGTTGCCATATTTTACTCTGTCTTGTCCTATCTTTATACTTCTATGTCTTTGCTAAGAGAACTTTCCAATATATTATAGTGTTGTAGGATATTACATGGTCAACCCCCACACGACTAAATTCTTTGCTTTTTTGGAAAACTTATTATTTTTACCTTTAAATATAGAAGATAATTTGTTTGCATTACTTTTTTATGGTTTATTCGACTCATACAGCTTAAACTTATCGAAATTTGAAACATGCTACCCATTTCGCAAAATTTTACGTCGGCTGGGTTTTTATATATTATTAAGGTTGAGATAATAAAATGAGACATTGCTGAAGTAAAACACTATCACATGGTGGTGTAGGTTAAATTTGCTAACACATTTTTAACGTATTTAACCTATGGCCCTTCTTTCATTTTAGTTTTTATTCTATTCTTTTATTCTTCTCTGTTTGGCAAAACAAAGTTTTTTTTTTTTTTCAAAATGTACTCATAGTGGCATAAAAATTACGATTGTGATCATAAAATCTTAGTTAGTACACTTTGTTGGCCACTTCCGTTTTATTATTGCAACCACATATGTTTTCCGTATACAATTCTGTGGTGTGACCGACCACATAAAATCCCACATATACTTTCTTTTATAGGGTTATGGCCATGCCAGTTATACAAACGAGAAGAGACGTGTGCAAGCCGAATAGTTTGCATAAACCCACATTACGTTAAGGAGTAAAAAGGATTGCAAAAAAATATGTTAATGCATTTAGGAGAAGTATTTCAAAATTGCAAAGCAAAATATTTTTTTTCCCTATTACCAAGTAATGACTAAAATATTGTACGTGAACAACAACAAAACTGAAGGTTCGAGGCCCATACTCGGCATCAGCAATCGAAGAAGAAAATGTTGAACTTGAAACAATGCACTATGGTTCCAAATGTAAAACTTTGGGCAAAAAAATAATTTTCTGAACGACTTTATTGAATTTAAGATTGAAATCATTGAATTATGAAAGCTACACATTTTTATTTTCCGTTAAGTAAGTAGTTGTCAAACAGGAGATTAGAAAGACTAACATTTTTTACAAATATTTATTTAAATTTTATTATGTCGTATTACAGTAAAAGTATTGATATATATTATTTTTACAGTCATACGCTAATTTTTAACCGATTTCTGTGCAAATTGCATACTCAAATTGCATACTCATACTGCTGGTGTACACGATAACCCGCGAAGATAATATCCAATTTGGTCGAACTCAGCACATTATGATACTTTTCAAACTTAGAGTTTGAAGGTGTGTCGTATCGGTCCAATTCTTTTCCTCTAATACCTGAAATGGGGAATTCAAATTTATAAAAATTAGTTGTCTCAAAGTATCAGTCGGTTTTTCGACAGATATATATCCTCAGCATTTTAACATTTATTTATGTATACCTATTTTTTTGGGATGAACCCATGGGACGAACCATAAATATTGAAACTACATATCCCATCTTTACACTCAATCTTATGTTAGTGGAAATATTGTAATGTGCGATCTACTCCATCTTCATACCAGATACAGAGTTGATAGAAATATTTCAATTTGCGAAATTTGGAGATAACGGACTATTATTTGATATTTTATATTCCATGTGATTATTTTGTGGGTGCGTTACCAGAAGAAGTGAAGCGATGTACCAAGTTTTAACCAAATCGAACACTCCCTTCGAGAGTTATCGTGCACACCAGCCAGACAGACTGATGGATGGATAACTTCAGATCGGCTCTAAATGTTCTGAAATTGATTTCATCCAAAGATACCTTGAGTCTAAAATCGTTATTTCGATGAGGCACGTTTTGGCCGAATCAAATGATATACAAGGTGAGATGCAAGAACTGCAACCAAATTCAGAATACTGTCATTTCTAAGCCACTCGTCCGAATGTTGTTAAAATTATTCGAGTGGCAGCTCATTATATCGTTTAAAAGGGTACAAAAGCTTTTTGGTGAGAATTTTTTTTTTGTGTCTCGTACCATCGCTCGTTACCGTAATACTGGTAGCGTAGCCCGACTTCAAGGAAGTGGACGGAAAAAATAGCAACATAAGCAGAAATGGTTCTAAAAGTAAAGAAGCGACTTGATCTAAAACTTCGTCGCAGTCGCCGAATATATTGCAATATTCCATTCGGCAAATATTTAAAAAAAACGAGCTTGGGTGAAGCCATTAAAACAGAAAGAAAATAGACTCAAAAGAGCTAAAGAGTTGATTCGCTTGGCCGAAAAGGGTGAACTGCCGAATTTGGTTTTCTCCGATGAGAAAACGTTCGTTGTCCAGCATTTTGTAAACAAACAAAATGATCGTGTTTACTTTCAAAGAGGTCAGCTGAAAATGTGCCCCTTCTGTTAGCCACCAGAACTCAAACGTCAACCATGGTGATGGTGTGGGCCGCCATAATAGCCTATGGTTGCTCTCCGCTCGTATTAATCGACCGTGGCATCAGAATAAATGCCGAATATTATAGCGAAAATATTCTGGAGGGTGTATTTAAGCCTTGGGCACTCAAACATTTTGGCCGCATATCTTGGACATACCAAAAGGACTCAGCACCATCGCACTCAACACGCGCCACCCAAGAATGGTTACAAAATGAGGTTCCTTGCTTCTTTTCCAGCGCACAATGGCCACCAAAATCTCCGGATATCAATCGGTTGAACTATTGTGTCTGAAAAATTTTGGATAGCAAGGTTGGCACTGACCAAATACCAAAGTTTCGATCTTCTCAAGCAAGCGCTTCGCCGGGAATGGGCTAAAATACCGCAGAACATTATCTATCTGGGGTGAGGGACTTACGCATGTGAGGGACTAAGAACCCCAAATCGGATGAAACATATATATGGGAGCTTTAGCTATATCTGATTCTATTTTCTCTAAATTTTATTAACTTGCACCAGGATTGAATTTCAAAATACAGGTCACTATGACTTATATTAGCCATTTGGTGCACAGATAACCCGAAATCGTTTGGAGATATATATGAGCTATATCTAAATCTGATCCGTTTATCACCAATTTCAATAACGGTTCGTCCTTCGGCCAAACAAATATTGTTTGCAAAATTTCATCTCAATCGGATAATAAATGCGACCTGCATTTTTTCACAAGAATACATAAACGGACAGGAGGATTGGCATGCATAACACGACTCAGAAAGTTATTTTTGTACTCGTCATTGTCTGTCATGATACAATCATGTCAAAACATACATATATATATTCAGCTTTTGAGGAGAATACATTTTTGCGTTTTAGGATGAAAAAAGTAATCATATTAGTTATTCGATATTGTAAAACATCCGTGACTTTGTATTAAATTCTCCCCATTTTATCAAGTGGCATTTATTTAGTAAATTGTAATTTACAAGACTGTAGATTCAGAGTTGTGTGTTCCAAATTTAATCAACCTGCCCTTACATGTTATGATTTTATCATGTATCAAAACATACACTGAGGATGTATATCTGTCGGCAAACATACAGATACTTTCTTAATTGTTAATTCCGAAATTCAATTTCAATTCTTCTTTTAAACAAAGTTTCAACATTTTGTATAATTATAACTCTTATAACATGCGACATAAGTCAACGATTATCTTAAATCTTTGTATGTCTCCATATTTTTAACAACCAGTAATCTTTTGCGAATAAGAAATTTATTAGTCCACTCCTTCTGGTACCTCCTGACAATAGGACAAAATATGTCACCAAACGAAAATCTAATAATTAAATATGTTTCTCATTTATCGCCAGAATTCAATAAAAAAAAACGCTCTTGAAAAAGTTGGAAACAAGCCAACGAAAAGTTGAGCAGAACATGAAAAAAATCGTTAATTTTCATTTAATTAACCTGGCCATAAAAGCCCAATAAACCCATATTGAATAGGACAAAATGTTTAATAATTATAGCCATCGTGTATTTCAATATTTCTTTTAACAACAGATGTAACGTAAATATGGGATATTTAAATTCACCGTTCGTCGTACGTTCCAAAAAAGGTTAAAATATTTATTAACAAATATAAGCATCTGGTATCTCCAAGAAAAAAAATATATATTCTCAAAAAAAGAAAATAACAATAATAATAATAGTAATAATAATAATAATAATAATAATAATAATAATAATAATAATAATAATAATAATAATAATAATAATAATAATAATAATAATAATAATAATAATAATAATAATAATAATAATAATAATAATAATAATAATAATAATAATAATAATAATAATAATAATAATAATAATAATAATATATTAAAATATACAGTGAAAGTGGAGGACCTGGTACGTCGTAATATTTATATCAGACTCTATTCAACAAATAATTATTAATATTGGCTAGCGAACACTAAATTTGAATCAACTCATTACATACAGTACTATTAAAGTCGGGTTATAAACTGGCATCTATAAATCAAGACTGGTTAAATGACGATAGTTAAATGGTTCAAATCCACAAAATACAAATAAAGGATAAAGGAGACATCAAGAAATTTCTGCGGAAAACTTAAATAATTGTAAAGTGCATCTACAATTGATTCCCCCCTCTGGAAGCCCGTCCACTCTTGTGCCTTGCTCGGTGTGTCTGCAGCTTTTCCACTTTTTTTTGGCAAAGTAGTTGTTTCCCTTTTATGATTTTTGTGCAATCTTTGTTGTGATAATTTTTTGCTTGTTTGTTAGTGTTTTAGTTTTCCCCTTCCGGTACTGATGATGAGCTTGATGATGTCTGTTGTCTTTTGTGGACCTTTCAAATTTTATGAATTTCGTTTGGAAAACTAGGGAATAATGAGGTTTCTTTTTTCGTTGTTGTTTTTCTCTGTTTATTTCGTCATAGATTATTTTCTTGGTTATTGTGGTGCCAAATGACAAACAATTGTCATTTGTTGTATCTGTTGTTGTTATTTTTTTACTTTGTTGTCGTTTTGTCGTTTTCCTTCTCCGGAGCAGAGATAAAACAATTTTCATTTCGACATTATTTTCCGTTTCGTCTTTTTTGGGTTAAGTGGATATTTTGCCCAAGTTTGGCATGTATGTGTGTGCCCGGTTGCCGCTGGCCACAAAAACAGAAGCAGTCGCAGCCACTAGAGGAAGAGCAACGTCAGTGTTAGGCAAAGGATATCTTGACAAAAATAAATAAAATCTCGGAAAGTATTTTTATTCGGGCATTAGGCGAAAGAAGGAGTAAACAGACGAAATGTCGCATTATCAAGTAGCAATGTACTTGGCTTTAAATTTATTGTATTCATTAATAAAATTATAATTAAGATGTAGGTGCACATGAACATTTATCAATTGTCAAAAGTAATGACGAATATACAGTTTTTGTAGTTTATATTCTCACACTACAATCTGTTTAGTCACATACAAAACTTATGTTTCAGTGTAAATAATCGATATAACAGTTGTCAATCAGATAATAGATATTCTGTTACGTTTCAAAATTTTTAATTTTTTAACTGTCAATCCAAATAAAGGCAGTTTGATTAAGACTAAGGTTGTTATAAAACTTGGCCCCTCTAAAGGTATACAGGAAAAAACAGCTAAGTTCGGCCGGACTGAACTTTCAGTACCCTCCACCATTTTGAAGGAACTTGAAAAATTTCCAAAAATTTGCGTCGACAAATACCGCTCAAAGGAAACCCGATATATGGGATCTATACTAGGAATTGATCTTGCATATACAATTTTTTGTTATAGGCTGTAGTATCCATTACGAATTATAAATACGAAATTTTAATATTATCAAACAATTTCGGTGAATAATGCCGCTAATATCATCAAAATACCAAATAAAAGGGAGGTGCCGTTATATGTGGGTTATATAAAGACGTGGACTTACGAAGACAATTTTCCGTCTGTCGTTGTAGTACCGATTATGAGCTTCAAACAGGAAGTTCGAAAAAGTTCCGGTGAATAATGTTCATAAAATCATCAAAATATCGAATAGCAGAAGGTATCATTATGTGGGGCTATATACCTGCATATACAATTTTTGTCGTAGGCTCTAGTACCCATTACGAATTTTAAAATCAAAAATAATTACAATTTCTATGGTGTATATACGAAATCTTGGACCCATATAGACAATGCTCTTCCAGAGGGTAAGGTGTTTAGAAGGAACTCCTTGTGTGGAGTTTTAAAAAATTACAATGAAAATTTGGCTATAATCAGAATATCGAATATCGGGAGGTACGGTTATATGGGGGATATACGATATCGTAGATCTATATGCACAATTCTATTTTAGGGGTAAGGTACTGGTAAAAAACGTATTTTGTATACCCCCCACCATACTATGGAGGGTATATTAACTTTGTCATTCCGTTTGTAACTCCTCGAAATACTCATGTCAGACCCATGACACATGTTTTTTTTTCAGTAGGCAGGTTAAGTTCGTAAATGGGCCATGTAGGTCCACGTTTTCATATAGCCCCCATATAACGGTACCTACCGATATTGTTGTGCCAAATTCCGTCAATCCTTCCGGATTTCATTGGAATCGGACAAACATATGGTGTTTGGTGCATCAAAAACACGAAATCGGCCGAAAATATGTTGATGCTATATCCAAATCTGAACCAAATCCAATATAATTTGACAAATTTATTTTTGTGCCAAATTATGTAACTCATTCCAAATTTGAAATTCTAATGCGACATCTCTCTATATGCTAGCCTATGTTGGTTTCAGGCGATGCTGTAGTATATTTGGAAATTTACAGCAAAATCTTTTCAGCAGTTTTGAGTCTATAAATTACAAGCACACAATCAAACTGGAAAAGATTTTGCTCTTTTTTTAATTGATCTATTATGACCATCTAAGGCGTTCTACCAGTCTATAGTTAAGATGGTCTATTGTGATCATCATATCCCTAGACAAATTGCTATATTATACAAATTTCCTGTTTTTTGTTTAGCCCTCACACTACTGTACAGCTGGAAAAAGGTATACTTCTTAAAAATATTTCCTATGTAATGCTACTGTCCTACTTTGCTAACTTTTCCACTTTTTGGGCAATACAAGGTTCACTTTTAGGTCCTGACCGCCGTAATACAGGCGAGGGATAGAGGAGACGCACTATGCAAGCTCTGACAAGTAATGATCCGTACCAGAGCTTAGCTAAAAACACACGGTTTTGAGCTAGCAATGTCAAAAGGAGCTAGTTTTATTAACTAGACATCATATTCCAAAAGAAGTCGATATGTATGTGAATATGACTTGACAATAAACTGTCTTTCACAACGCAATTAAACCATGTAGCTGAGAAGACTACTTCTTTCACAGCGTAACAGAGCAGATTGATAGCAAATGTCGAAGGACCACTTCCTAACAAGATAATGCTATTATTGGAAACTTGCAATGGCATCCTTAAGAACGAATGCCAAGTCTGGGCTAGAAGTCTGCACAATAAAAAGAAGACACAGAACTGCAAAAGCTCCAGAGAAGAGAAGAACGGCGGCATTGAGATTAACATCTGCATGCCGAACAGTCTCAGAACCAACGATACAATAATAACGGGAATGGTAAATATTGACTTGTCGGTGGAAGAGAGTTTAATCCTATTTGAAGCCAAACGTACCCAATACCAAGCTTCACAACTTTCACAAATAAAAGAGGAAACAATTGAACGATGGCAGACGCGATGGAGCGAAGAGACTTATGTAGGATGGATGGCGACGGTAATCCCGAATATTAAAATGTGTATTAGGCGGAAGCATGGATATGTGAACTACTATCTAACTTAGGTGCTCTCTAGACATGGGTTCTTCTGGAAGTATTTCTATAATCACGGTAAAAGTGACTCACCGTTTTGTCTGTATAAAGAAACAGCCACTATAGATGACGCAGAGCATACCTTTTTTTCATGCAACCGATGGATGGGTGCTATATCAGTCGACAACGTCATTGCAAAAATGGTAGCTTTTGATGCAAACTGGGTCGCAATATCTAGATTTTGTGAATAATTGCTTAAAATCAAAAGTGAGACTAAAATAACCCTTTTAGGCCTCGTACAAAGACATAGAAGTATAAAGATGGGACAAGACAGAGTCAAAATTTGGCAACCCTGTAAAAATAACTCTGTGGTTATGATATCGTAACAACATAGTTAGCAATGTTAAGCGATTTAAACCGCTTAGGCAATATGTAATTAATTGGGAAAGGCTATGAAATAGAATTTTAAAATCCTATTTTTGGATTTTTCGATCTTTTATTTCTTGTTCATTTCTGTAATTGTGGTTTTTTATTATTTATTAACATGTATCTGTCATGAGCTGTTACTCTATGTATTGTAGACACAAACCATTTGCTCAAAATGCATTTTGTCCAGTCTTTACCATTTTAGGTCTTTGCCTCGTATAGAATAGCGGAGATTGGACCCAAGCAAAACGAAGATGGCCTTAGTAGCCAGGGAGCCACTTCGAAGTAATGCGAAAGTAGTGCCGATGTGGCCTCAACCTCTAAAGATCGACGGGTGGGTTTTTAAGTCTGTACCAAAATCGATTTCGACATAGCTCGATGAGTGACGGCCCACAGGAATGTGTAAATAGATTTTTTCCCAACTGTACAGTAAACAAAATATTATTATTATTAACTCTTTTTTACCCAAAATGGCGATGAGAATATAAGCAAAAATATATATTTTATTAAAATTAAGAGAAATAAGACCTATTATAGTGAGTCCTTTGCTTAAAAAGGTAAGTGCAAAAACAACCATGTTTATAACCAATAAAGCTTGTCTATTGATAAAATTTCATCAGCTGAAATTAAAAATTGGTATTAAATTTTCTTAAAATAACTTAAATTTCTTCCATACCTTTAGTTCTTCAGCCATTTGGCTAAAATAAACTTTAAGAACTTAACTTCATACTGTGGCACAAAGAAAATATGCCTTTTAAATTTACCAACATTTTAAATGCTCGCTCTGAAAACAAACCAACAAAAGGCAGGCAATTGACCAATGTCAAGAATGTCAGCCGCACACAGAAATGTGTGCCATGAACCCTTCAAGTGTTGGCTGCAGTTTTAAGTGAGCCCGAGTCCAAACCTTCAGTAATGCAACGAAAAACAAAGGCGACTGCAAAATGTCAACATTGAGTGTCTAATATTTTTAGTTGACATTTCTGCCTCACCCATAGCAACGCAGTCAGTCAGTCAGCCGGTCGTAGAACTTGTGATGGATGCTCTTTTTGTTCCACTTTCCGTCCTCAGTCTGCCCAACCAGCCCTCCTAACGCTTCCTTGAAGGTTTGTCCTCGAACGTTGTTTCTGTAAGGACTCATACGGTCTGGGTAGTCATCTTTGCTCATTTTATGATTTGGTTGCAGCTGCATTTATGCTTACATATCAATGTGTGTATGTATGTGTGTGGGGAAATTCATACGTGTGTCGTTTGTGTTAGCTTGTGTGCGGCTAAGTGTTTAGCAAGTCTGTATGACTTTCGAGCACATGCTGTCCTAAGGATTTTTATCACTTAAGTTGGGTGTTGTTTCTTCGATATAGAAAAACATTCTTAACTTTGTTTCTTTTTTTTCTGTTTTTGCTTATTTTTTTTCTGTTTATTTCGTCAAGGATGCTTTACGGAAGAGTTCTCCATAAATAAAAATGAGGTAAACACGCATAAAACAAAAACAACAACAACTCGTCGAGTGGCTACATTAACCTGAAGTTTGTCCATGCAATGCAAATTGATATATCAGAGTAAAGGACATACTTAATAATAAAGGACTTTGAGGCTGGGACAAATTTCGTTTACAGCTAAGGCACACAGAGTACTTGCTCATGAGATAAGTTGGACTAGGACCGTAAAATTCCTTTACATCCTTATCACATTACGTATGCACGTCGTAAGTGTAACGCTGGTGCAATATGTTTTCATAGTAAAGGTGATGTCATTGTTCAGGGATTTTCTACAAGTAAATTAAATGCGAAAGAATGTCGAGTTAGCAAGTATGGGATTTAACAGAACTTTAAGTTGGATATAATAACATTGTTAGATATATAGATATTGTTAAGTTTGATAAACTAATAGCACTGAGTTATAGCCAATCGGGAGTTGGGGGAGGTTCTGAAATTCCAATACAGTTTGAATATGAAAATACCAAAGGGGGTTAGTGTCTCTTTGCAAACAAAATAGGGTTCACTTTTTGGTATAGTGTCATATGTTAATATACGGTTTTCTAGCATAGCCACGTTTTCCAAAAAATTTCGGAAATGTTCCTCTTTTGAATTATAATATAAAAGTGGCTCAAATAGGTTGAATGGGAAACAATATATGTACCCATCTTTAAGCTTGACCTTCCTGCGAGCAACAGACAGCTCTTTTCAAATACTTAGCCTCCCATCGTAAAACGCTTAGACTCTGGCGTGATAACATAGACACAGATTTGTGTGATCGCGTACAAAACCAAAGAAGAGAAATACAGCAGAAGCAAAGGCCTGCTAGATTTGATGTGCAAATACAACTAATACAAAACTTTCTTAAATGATTTTAATTTTTTTAAATGTCGTTTCGTTTGCAACAATAACGGTGTGAGAACGACTAAGAGCATCCACTGGTGTCGTTGTTTAAAAAATTGGCAATTTAAGAAAAAAGAAAAACTCTATTTTTTTAATCTAATGATCATTTAAATTTATTTTATATCTTCCTCCATATTATAGAGGGTATATTAAGTTTGTCATTCCGTTTGTAACACCTCGAAATATACATTTTAGACCCCACAGAGTATATATTCTTGATCGACATAAAATTCTATGTCGATTTAGCGATGTCCGTCCGTCTGCCCGTCTATTCGTCTGTGGAAATCACTCTAGCTTCCGAACGAATTGAAGTAGATTGATAAAATTTTACTCACATGTATATGATGTCTGCAGGACTTTTGTTATTGAAAATGGGTCATATGGGTCCACGTTTTGGTATAGCCCCCATATCACGATACCTCCCGATATTCGGTATTTTGATGATTTTAGCGGCATTATTCACCGTTTATTTCAAGTTTCGAATTTGAATATGGTAATGGCTTATGACAAACAATGCCTATATAGGTCCACGTCGTATTGAAGCTAATATAAGATTTTTTAACGGATTTTATTTATTTTTGACAATTGCCAAATTCGTCCCAAATGGTTGAGGGTATTCAAAGTTCGGTCCGGCTGGACTTACACCTCTTTTACTTGTTTTTTATTTTTAACATGAATGTTGTCCCAGATTATTTATAAAGAGTACATATACAAAATGTTATACTTTTTATCTTAAAACTGGTTTAAACAGCTCACGTACCTTTCGTATTTTGTTTCACTGTAAAAGATCTTCAAGAAACATTGGGCGTAACAAAGCAATAATAAGCATTGCGAAAGCAACGAATGCATCCTAAAAAATCACAGTTTGGTGTAGGAAATGTACTAGTGGTAAAAAAGTATAACAAAATTGGAAACTTTCCTACGGTTTTAGAAAACCCCCTTGAAATATATTCTTATATTGAAAATCTTCTGTAGGGAGAATTTTTCTCCCAAATGAATAAAAATAGAAATTTTCAGACAAATCGATTGGAAAACTTGGCTAAGTTCCTCAAAATAACAAAAATCTGGAGGTACTTCAAATATGCACCTACATGGGGACTGCTTCTAATATGTACTAACATAGATTTTGTTTTTTTGCGCAATATGTTCTACTCCCTGAGAGACCAAATATATTGGAAAATGTGACCACGAACCTTGAAATAGCTTAAATCAGAAGATGCCATCATATGAGTTCATCACCAAAACTTGTACCTATGTTGATCGTTTTTTGCTTTGAAAATTCCTTAGTTACAGCTCATACCTATACAGACGTCCACAATATACAATATTGAAGCTTTTATTCGTGAGATATCGTTCGCAGCATTGAAATGAGTACGTCAATTGGACTAAGCGGGTTGATTATTTTTAAGCACTAAATTATATGCAATTTGCTATCAATTCAAATAACAATTTTCAACCTTTTTACCTTCCACCTTGGAAAGGAGGGTATATTAACTTTGTCGTTCCGTTTGTAACATCCCTAAATATTCGTCGTAGACCCCATAAAGTATATATATTCATGATCGCTATAAAATTCTAAGTCGATTTGACGATGTTCGTCTGTCTGTCTGTTGGAATGACATGAAATGATTAAGCCCACATTATTTGTCGTATAGCTTCAAAATAAAAAAAATTGTAGTTCATAATGGCTTCTAGCTCCGGTGGCAGAACATTGAATATTTAGGTCCGCGTTTTCCTATAGCTCCACACACAGATATTCGGTATTTTGATAATCCCAGTCATATTTACCAACAAAATTGTCATAGGCTGTAACACCTATTCCGAACTTCAAATACGAAATTTAAAAAAATCCGGTGAAAAATTTTGGTATGTTATGTAGGGGATATACAAAGACGTGAACCTGAGTACGCGAGGCTGTAGTACTAATTAAGATGTTCAAATGCGAAATTTGAAACACTTTCGATAAATTATGTCGCTAAAATCATCAAAATACCCTACATCGGGAGGTAGCGTTATATGGGGGCTATACGAAGATGTGGACCTGCACAGACAAATATCTGTCATAGGCTGTAGTATCCATTACGAACTTCAAATACCAAATTTTAAATAATTCCGGTGAATGATTTCGCTAAAATTAAGAAAATACCGAATATCGGTATGGTGGAGGGTATAAAAAGAGAAGAGGTAGGCCGAAATTTCCTTTTGATGATCCTCATAAAATCAATTTCTGTCACTCCGTGTATTTTTATAAAAAAAGAAAAGTACGTATTTCTTGCCCAATCTTGCCCAACTATACATTTATTTTTTGCATTATTTGTCCAACGTCTTTAAATTTAATTCAAAATAGGTGCAGATATAAGTATAGCTCTCATGACTTTTCTGATTTGACGTTGAAGAGTTCTGAAGGGCGGAAATTTTTCACACACAGCAATGTATTGCCCTCCTAATTGGTCGACATCGGTTTATATTGTAATTCCTTGTATAACTTCTTCGGATTTGATGTAAATGATGTATTAATTATGCTTCGCTTGTACAATTAAGGTGAGTTTTCAACAAATGCTATCAAATACTGACAAAAATGAAAACTATCTATATAGGTCCACGATATCGTATAGCCCTCATATAACGGTACCCCCCGATATTCAACGAAATTGTCTGAAAATCCACACAAGGAGTTCCTTGTGAGTATTTTAACCCCTGAAAGAGAATTGTCTATATAGGTCCACGATATCGTATATCCCCCATATAACGGTATCCCCGATATTCGGTATTTTTATGATTTTAGCCACATTTTTTAACGGAATTGTATGAAATTCCAAATAAGGAGTAATTATCGCTTAGGTCCACGGTATCGTATAGCCCCAATATAACGGTACCCATCGATATTCTGTATTTTGATGATTTTAGCCACATTTTTCAACGGAATTGTCTGAAATTCTACACAAGGAGTTCTTTGTGAGTTCTTTACCCCCAGATATTGATTTGTCTATATAGATCCACAATATCGTATATCCCCCATATATCGGCACCTTTCGATATTAGGCATTTTAAAGATTTTAACTGAATTTTTTATGGAATTTATTGTTTGGAAAATTTTCTAATTAGTTTCAAATGGTGGAGGGTATTCAAAGTTTGGCCCGGCCGAATTTACTGCTTTTTTATTTGTTTTCTTTTTATACCCACCACCATAGTATGGAGGATATATTAAGTCTGTCATTCCGTTTGTAACACCTCGAAATATACATTTTAAACCCCAGAAAGAATATATATTCTTTAAAGGCATAAAATTCTATGTCGATTTAACAATGTCCGTCCGTGTATCCGTCTATCCGTATGTCCGTCTGTGGAAATCACTTTAGCTACCGAACGAAATGAAGCAGGTTGATAAAATTTTACTCATATGTGTATTATGTCTGCAGGACTTTTGGTATTGAAAATTGGCCATGTAGATCCACGTCTTCGTATAGCCCCATATAACGGTACCTCCCGATAAGCGGTATTTTGATGATTTCAGCGACATTATTTACCGGAATTGTTTCAAATTTGGTATTTGAAGTTCGTTATGGATACTACGTTCTAGAACAGAAAATGAGCCATGTAGGTCCACGTCTTCGTATAGCGCTCATATAACGGTACCCCCTTGTATTCGGTATTTTGATGATTTTGGCGACATTATCTACCGGAACTATTTCAAATTTGGTATTTGAAATTCGTAATGAATACAGGGTTGCCCATATTCGACGGACCCATCGATTGTTATGCGACTTGTGTGCGGTGGAGCTCCGTCTTGTTGAAACCAGAACTGCCTCATACGCTTTCGACGAATAATTGGCATCACAAAATTGGTCATCATATCGCGATAACGCTCCTGATTGATGGTAACAGCATGGCCATTTTCATTTTGGAAGAAAAACGGTCCAATGACCGTTTTCGCACTAACGCCGCACCAAACTGTGACTTTTTCGTCATGAAGAGGCACTTCTTGAATCTCCTGAGGATTTTCAGTGGCGTAAAAACGGCAATTTTGCTTATTTATGGTCCCATTCAATGTGAAATGGGCTTCATCGGACATGATAATTGGGCTTCATCGACAATGATAATAATCGTCTTATAGAGCATAATACAGAATTATTTTGTTTGAAAATAGCGAAATTTGTACCAAATTGTGGAAGGTTTTTTTTTTGTGTTTTATTCATATACAAGTGATAACGTGGACTGATATGTCCCATATGACTCAAAAAAAAAAAAAAAAAATATATATATATATTAAAAAAATGTTTCGAGTAATTTATATGTCCGGTTAAATTTTAAAGCTCTATCTCAAATAGAACCACAAAAAATTTCAAGTTCCTATTCCCCTTCAATTAATTAGCGAAATTACAGTATATTTTTTAATAAACTATATTTAATATTACTGCCAATGTATTTTAATGCCAAATTAAACCACTGTGCACCGTTGCCAATCATCATTTCTGATGAATGTGTATTTTATTCTTCCCATGACTTAATTAGTTATTCGGAAAATGTTTGAACGTGGTCCTCTGCAAAACCGATGTTGGTATGAATGTTCATTATAAATATATTGCCTATGAATTCAATTCCATTGAATGTGTGTTTGTGTGAGTGTGTGTGCCGACTACAATCAACGCATCCATCCAACTGGTGACAGGCTGAGAGTGTGTGTTGGTTGATATAAATGGGATTGTGTGGGTCCATCAAAACCATTATTACCACATTATTTGGGGTTCACAATCAAGTAAGCTCATAATTTATTGAAAATCTTCATAATCGTATTTGAGAGCGTTCGGGCAACATATGTCACCAGCAGACGCAGCAGCCTGCTCTCTGTCAGCATTATTACTATTATTGTTATTGTTATTGCGTCGACGATATTAGCCATAAACTTGACCTCAATTATTTGGTGGTCATGAAATCGTATTATGTCGTAACTTTTTCTCTCCTCCGGCTGTGTACAGATGTGTTAAAGTGTGACATTAAGTAGGAAATACAATACTAAAAGGGCATTAATGGAACCGAATGCTTAAAGTCTGGGGATGAAACATATTTAGAAGCAACAGTTAAATTGGGCGACTGACTGTGTCCACAGTGTAGGGGTGTATGTGAAATATCAATAAAAGTTTAGGAAGAACATCTGCTTCAACACCCTCTACTTGGGACATATTAAAAAAGTTGCCCGAAATTGTAAGGCTCGAAAATATTTATCAAGCGTTTATGTTGTTATTCCTTTTTTTATTCAAAATTTAGCCATTGCTTTTCTTCAAGATGTTGACTGAGATTTTTGCACCGCAAACAGAGAAGTCTGAGGACACACTCGAACAAACAAAATATGTTCTGCAGCAAATGCAATTTTCCACACGAATGACAATCATTCGGTTTTGGTGAAGGAAAATTTTCAATTTTCCAGCGCATTTCATTGCACAAAATTACACTCTCTCGCACAGTCATCAATAAGCTTACTAGACTCGGTATGCAAACTAGAACTTTATCATTCAGAGATGTCCTATTCGATTGGCAGTGTGCAGCAAAAAATAAACTGCAAAAATGAGATTCTATGCACTGGGAGTGATAAATAGGAACATACATTTATTTTCATTTAACACTGTGATGAAGGTCCTTCAAATGAGGAAAATTGAGAGGTTCCGTTACATGAGACTAAATAAACAACTAATTTGAACTAATGTGAACTTTATTGTAATTTCGATAAGCTCATGGCATCAAATGGTCTTTATGTAGGACAAGAATAAATATCCAACATTGAGTCTCGAATAAATATTTTGAAATATTAAAATAAATTTATCCCATTTTCTGGTGATGGACACAATAATCGGTTTATTGCGAACATTCTATAGATATAAATTGGCAAGGAACAAAAAAAAATGTAAGCCTATATTTTCCATACATATTTCAATTTCACTCCTTTTTTTTAACATTCACTTTATTTATTTTCTTTAATGTTCCGATAGTGCATTAATGTTGTAGTTAAAGGTTTGCCAGACAGGTTGCGTTTTATCTCGTGCACTCGATTCTTGTATTTAAATTGCTCTTATTCAATTTCTGATACATCTAAATAGGAATATGTCGGGCCATGTAAATACAACTGTAAAAATCGTTGCTCTAATAAATTGAAATAATTGTTGATTCAAGCCGAAGCATCGAAACGCTAACAAACAAAAACAGACAAGTTGGGTTTTGGTACACTTTTTCATAAAATTAAAGGTGTGTTAAATTTGTCACTTATATGCAACACACAAATATAGACCAGAGTATTTAATGTAGAACTTTTCTATCAGGCAGAAATTTGTAAATTATGCTTAGAATTATAGACATTGAAAATAGACTGGAGCTTCCATTTAACCATATCTCCCGATTTTGGATATTATGTATTTTGAAGTCTCAAACGAGCTTCTTTAAGAATACAAATTGAAAGCCCATGTTGTGCTATAGGTCCCCTATCTAGATTTATAATTGGATTTGCTATAATTTTGAACTTACAGTTTTCAGAAGTTTGGATTCATAATGGGATCCAGAATAGATGTTAGGTGATTTTTGAAATTTTTAAGCTTTGAGATACATTGTTTATATTTTAGTGTTTACAGAATGTTGTATTAAAAATTGCATATGTACATCTAGACGAATGTCTGTCTAAAAATTAACCATCTCCTGACTACCTGGTGTCGCCAGTAATATTAGAAGCCGCGTGTTCTATTCATACCTTCGAAAGATTAGTTAATATAAAGCGCACCGACAGCAAGGGACAAAAGGCAAAATTCGGTTGGTATAGAAAAACCTAAAATTGGTAACCATTTTTTTCTGTCAACAACCCACATTATTTGACAAGATATAACCATTTTAACTGACTTGGAAATGTGTACGTGTCACAGTTTCTGACAGACTGGCTCCAATTTTACAATTCTCTCGGATCGAACAAATTTTTTGAGACACTCCCTATGAGAGGCATTCCAAGATACAGGATGAGTTAAAAAACTTCAACAAAGTCAAACGCCATAATTTTTACCTTTTTATACCCTACACCACAAGGTGGTCAGGGTATTATGTCCTGTTGCATTTGTTTGTAACAGGCAGTAGGAAACGAGATAGACCCATAGTTCCTTTTGATGATCTGCATAGAATCACATTCTGAGTCGATTTATGCATGTCCGTCCGTCCGTCCGTCTGTCCATGTCTATCTATATCTCGGCCCCGCCCGACTTTAAGATTTTCTTTATTGGTTTTATTTTATTGAATGAAAGCAAAAAATGTCGAAAATGCCATCAAATTTTAGAATAAGTTTAGATTTGTTCGAATTGATCACCTTTGGCACGAATTATGGCCTTCAAACGGCCAATGAAACCGTCACACGCTGCCCAATTGTTGATCTGCGGTATTTTGGCCCATTCCCGGCGAAGCGCTTGCTTGAGGTGATCAACACTTTGGTATTTTTTAGTGCCAAACTTGCTTTCCAAAATACTCAATATTCCGGAGATTTTGGTGGGCATTATGCGCTGGAAAAGAATCGAGGAAATTCATTTTGTAACCATTCTTGGGTGGCGCGTTCTGAGTGCGATGGTGCTGAGTCTTGTTGGAATGTCCAAGATCTGCGTCCAAAATGTTTGCGTGCCCAAGGCTTTAATACACCCTCTAGAATATTTTCGCTATAATATTCGGCTTTTAAGCTGATGCCACGGTTGATTAATACGAGCAGAGAGTGACCATCGGCTGTTACCACGGCCCACACCATCACCATGGCCGGCCCTTGAGTTCTGGTGGCCAACCGAAAATGCACATTTTCAGCTGACCTCTTTGGCAAGTAAACACGATCATTTTTGTTTGTTTTTAAACTGCTGGACAACGAATGTTTTCTCATCGGAGAAAAATTCGGCAGTTCACCACTTTCGACCAAGCGAAGCAACTCTTTAGCTCCATTGAGTCTATTTTCTTCCTGTTGCGGTGTAAGTTCTTGCCCTTTTTGGAATTTCAATGGCTTTACTCCGAGCTCATTTTTAAATATTTGCCGAATGGAATATTGCGATATGTTCAGCTCACTAGCCATTTTTTGATGATACGATGACACGAGACACAAAAGATTTATTCACATTTAAATGCTGGGGTGCTCTAACGATCGCCACTTGGTGTTTTCCAGCCAAATATAAAGAAATCACACTACCATGCTTGAATTCAATGACGAATAACTTGTTTTCTGGCAAATTCTTACCAAAATTCTTTTCTACGCTTGTAAACAATATACTATGAGCTGTCACTGGAATAATTTTACAGCTGTCGGACGAGTGGCTTAGAAATGACAGCAGTCTGAAATTGGTTGCAGTTTTTTCATCTCACCCTGTCCACTCTGTAGCTATGAAATTTTCATAGTTAGTATGATTCAATTCATATAAATTTCAAGTAGAAACGTCAATGTGTTACGGATAGCTCTACTATCGTCCTCGGTCTCGCTGTGTTTCTATCCCTTTTTATGGGTTTTGTCTATATTTAAAAAATGGAGAAAGTGAGATATATCGCCATAAAATGTCAATACCTGAACAAAACAAAGTCCAAAAATTAAAAGTAAAGTTGAACATATACTCTTTCTAACCGAGGAGAGTTAATTATATGGTCCGAAATTGGCACATTTTCTGCAAACATCCACCGCTCTCCCACAGAAACAACATTTTCAACAATCATAACTTTGGCAAATGCGGGAATAATATCGCTTTTCCTAAAAGTTATGAGATTTGTTCAAAATTTACACATTACAATATTTCTACTAACATTAGATGTAGGGTAAGGATGGGATAGGTATGTCCAATATTCGGAAGACCAAATGAAACTTCCTAACTTGGTTCATTGCTAATAACCCTAAAATTGGGCTATACTATCAAATTTGGATTATTCGAATCATCAGACCTACTTGGTATTCTTTGTGCAGAGTTTACAACAAGCGGACGGAAGCGGAAAATATTGATGTGAATATACGCCTCTATATAATGTATGGTGAAGGTTATGCAAATGATTCAGAAATGTAAGCAAGTTCAAAAGTTTGTCTTTTTTTCTTTGATGTTTCAGTGTTGTAAATCCATTTTCAATTAATTAAATGTTAATATCGAAAAATCTAAAAGTTGAATTTGGATTATAACTTCCCATATTTATTTTTGGTACCACTCAAGTACGGACAATTTCAAGCAGCTCTCATTTTTTACGATTCTACGAAAAAAGTTGTAGTTACAAAAATATCATTTTAGAATTCAGATGATAAACATTATCGGTCGATCAAAAAATATCACTCGTTTTAGAGTAGTATTCCAAAAATTATTGCCGTTATAGGTATATTCGAGTTTATGTGCGCGTGTGTGTGTTCATACGTTCTATCTTCCATCCTGTGATTTTCAACTGGCTCAATGAGAACTTGAAAAAAAGAAGAAATGTAAAGTGTATGTGGTTGGCATGAACCGTATTGATTTCCGCACATCTACACACCGACTCATTTCAATACAAATATTCGAAATAAAGAGGTTTTATTCATTCAGATGTAAAACCAGAAGACAGGAGAAGTAAAAGCCCCACATGATGAAATGGCACATGCACATATGTGTGTGTGTGTGCGTTTGTTTACAACATGAACAGCGATTCTCTCAATTCTTGCAATACAATAAAAATACATACTGATGATGTTCGTCGAAGAGTGCACACTGCATCCAACCGACCAACCGGCACACAGACTTAAAATGCAACCATGCACATGGACCCGTTTAACTCCAGCGTTCGGCACTAAATGCCTGTTTCAATAATGATTTAAGGCCAGCACAATGCACATGGCCTGGAAGATGATTCTAATTAAAGAAAATTGCATTGAAACAAAATTGAAATTTTATCTGGGCAAGTTCATTATGCAATACATAAAATCTCAAGTGTTCGCAGGCAATGAAGCAAGAAATTTGAAGTATTAATAAGAATGAATTGGTTCGATTCATTTCTTTTGTGCCGTTCATTTGGCTAAAACTAATTAAATTGTGTAATGCGCTTAAAACAATAGATTATTGTTTTTCTTGAACGGACTGAATGAGCCTGGGGGCAATTTATTGGTATTATTAAATTATGTGACTTTTATGTTAAAATCTGATAATAATGAATGTGATACGAGGGCACATGAAAGGGGAGAATGATAAGCTGCTTTATCCGTACAACATTTAATCGAGACAAATAAGAAAGATGTACCCACACATAATTCACAATATTATATCGATTTTACTGACACAAATTATATATTTGAAGTACTTGGAATTATCATACTTATACTAATATTTTGACATAGAAAAAGTTTAATATTTTAGGATATCGCGACTTTTTTATCCAATTGAAGGTCATTAATATTTCCTCCTTTGTTTTATTTTACACACCAATAATGCAAAGAACAAATTATACAGCTTACGTTTAAAAATCTTATAAATATTCTTTCTGCGATGATCTGCATTGTAATGGATGCTATCAGGAATAGTAAGACTGGGTTGGTAATAAACATTTTTTGATAATCATTACTCCAATTACTGCGTTCAAAAATAATAAAAATAAAAAACATAAAAACACAGAAACAGTTGCAACTCTATTGTTTGGAACTGCCTGTGTGAATAAAAGCAAAAAATCAGTTAAGATCTTTTTTCTTTTCTTTTTTTTTTTGGTTCATTTGATCCCCTAAATATTTTGCGATCATCTCCAAAAGCAAGGGGCTCCTCTGCATCTCCAAATTTAGACACAAGTTCGCCTTTTTTGTATTTCAGATATCCCCTGTAAGTAATAATGGTATTTTTTCAAACAAAAGTAATGGTCCATTCTACCCGCTGTCCTAAACACTAACTTCATGCAAGATTTTGTGTCCTTTAGTTTATATTTATGACCTTTATAACGGCTGCAAAATCAGGAACATTTTTAGTTGTTGGTCCATTTCAACCCCTAAATATATTGCGGACATCTTTGAAAACAATAGGCCTAGCCCTTCTGAGCCTAACCCTACCCTTGTGAAAATTTTCGCGAGAATCGGACGATAATTGCAATCTGTATGTAATATCCCCAACCTGTGTTGTAAGGTGAAAAAATATTACAAAATATACACTTCAATATTATAAGTCAAATTGAAAAAATCGCATGCGATAAAAATATTAAAAAATAAAAAAAATGTCACAAAATACTACAAAATATATATTAACATAATTATATACATCTTTTTAAGCAATTATTTTAGATTTTATTTTTAAATGTCTCGAGGGCATTCTGAATTGACAAAATTTGTTAAAAATTGGTCCAGCCATTCTTGAGATATAAGCATTCTAGCTAAAATCCCCTTGTATATACACTTTGTATATATTTCGCTATAAATATTCGATATATTTACTATTAGTCTATTAGTGATTTCGCCGGGATAAAAAATATTCGCGGTTTAATGGAACATTTGACTTTTATTTAACACAAATGTTATGGTTTATTTCACCCATTAAATATTACCCGATGACCATCTAAATTTAAAGGCTTCTGCCCAACAATAATCTCTAGCCCTGTGCAAACATTCGATTGGTCTATAAATGCGACCTATAGAGCAACTGCAAAATCAGGAAATTGTTCAGTTTTTTGTCCATTTCAACCCCTAAATATTATGCGATCATCTCCAAGAGCAAAAAATTCGTTAAAATTCCAAGGTTCAATGGCATGTGGGCTACATTGGCCGCTCGCTCAACTTCAAGCTGTACGTGAATACAGACAAAACACAACTCTATGCTATATGTTAGCTTCCGATCATGGACTCTAGCATGATATCAATAGACGGACAGACGGACAGATAATCGGATATGGAAAAAGTCAAGGATATGGAAAAAGTCAATATCGACTGCAAAATCAGAATAAACTGTGTTCTTCTTTTTTTTATATATTTATTAATTTTTCTTTTTTTTTCTTTTGATTATCTCCAAAAAAATAGGCTTCTATCGTAAACGGCTTCTATATGTAAAGAACGGGTAATCATTGTGACCTGCATAGAATTAGATCGATTCAGTATTTCAAGATAGGTGATGGTGACTTGAAGGAGATAGTATGTGATGTCTCGTGCGGAACATTATTATTATTGAGAACCTAATACGTGTTTGAAGAGAATTTAATATGAAATCGGATTTAACGTATATATGAAAACTAATACCATACCGGCAATAAATTGTAGTTATTAAGTCAATGTCCAATGATGACTTTATACAAATCTAAACTTTAATAGTAATCGTAGTTGTTTTCAAATTAAATATGTGTGAATTTCACGACTGTGCAAATCTGTTTGTTGAAGAAGTTCGATTATTTGGCGATTTTTTCGCCAATAACTCTCTGACATAACACACATTATTTCAAGCCTAAACGTGTGTAATTTTAATCAAAATTTCTTCACATTTTTTAAGCAGTGAATGAATATTTTCCCATGATAACATTCTCACGAAGTCAATAAATTTTAATTTCTGAACTCATATTAATTTGAATACTTTCCAATTTGTGTATTTGACTCAGCACTACATAGTTAAATGGCGTTTATCATGCAATCTCAGTGAATGATTAATGGCGCATTTTGTTTGATTTCTAACCCTTTCTACATCCTTTCTCGCCCAACAATCGTAACACTAAGTTCGACCGAATAGCAGGAAAAGTCCGCATGTCTAATTATATTTTTCTTTAGCTTCTTGCTTCAATTGATTGTTTTAATTTATTTTTTGACCCTTTTCATGTTTTATAAGCCATCAAAAGTTAAACTAAATGAATTTATGTATTTTCAACATAATTTCGAGCGAAAGAAAATCAGACCTAAATAAGAAAACGCTCCGAATTGTGGAAAAAAGTAAACATAAAGCTAATAATGAAGAAAATGAAAAAGGAATTATAAAAAAACTCCCTCCCCCGCCCCTTCGGGCCATTGTATGATGGGACAGTCGAAAATAAACAGCATCTGTTGTTAGAGTATCGTGTCCTTAACACTTCTGCTTGTTTGTCTGTCCGTGGTTGGTGCTGTGTTTCTGGCTTTTGAAAGCACCATCATAAAGAACAATATCTTCCTTCAACTCTTAAGTGAGTTGATTAATGAAAGGAAAAATAAATAAATTGCCATTTAGTTGGCCTTTTTGATGTTTTTCCAATGAAGGTCCGTCCTCTATTTGTATTCCACTTTGGATTTGTTGTCTTTTACAAATAGCGTTTATTGTAAAAAAAATTACGCAAGTTTTTTACACACATTTCGGGCCAGCAACAAAAAAATACCAACGCAAAAACAACAACATACACACACAAACATTCCCCTATATTGCATTGGGTGTTGTTCTGACCCTTGGCTAAAAAGGGTCTCCTCAAAATTAACATGAACACTTAAACCAACGCCGTAGGTGGGAGTGTATGCTAAATAGCCCGAAGAAGCGTGTAAAATTCATGGGCTACAAATAAAGAAGGAAAGAAGGCAAATAAGCCAGCAGAAAGTGGTAGCTTAGATACCCTTATTAATTATCTTTCAATTTGTGAAGAGTACTCAAAGAGCTAAAATATCCGTTTTTCCTTCGGTGTCTTTGACAGAGCATAAAATATTGCCTTTGAATGTGGTATTTGACTTTAAAGGCTAAGAAGTGAGCAATTGCCGAGGGCAGTATAATAATATATGTTTTTTTTCTTTGGAGCTCTTCCAATGAAGAATTTTTGTTAAATTTTAGTAGAAGGCATGCATTTAGTTAGCTATGATATTTTTTCAAACATTTAAATTGCAATAAATGCCTGGTACTGAATGTTACAATACTAAATTAAGAATTTAATAAATGTTTTTTATACACTACGCCATACTGCGATACAGGATATTATCTCTCAGTGCATTTGTTTGCAACGGGCAAAAGGAAACGAGATAGACCTTTAGTTCCTTTCGATGATCTCCATAGAATCAAATTCTGAGTCGATTCAAACCAACTACATGTCGCATTTATTGTCCGATTAAATCTTGAAATTTCAAGGACAACCCCTATTGAAATTATTGATAATCGATCCAATTTTAAATATAGCTCCCATATATATCTTCGTTCGATTTCAATTTCATTGTAATGTTCGCCCATATTGGATGTATTTCGGCAAAATCTGTTCAGATCTGGATATAGCTCCCATTTATGTATATCTGTATCTGATATTATATTTATTTTGCACAAAATGGTTAGTATCAGCCCGAATTTATTGGATTTAGTGCCTACGTCCGAATTCAACCAAGAACCAAGTGTATTGCATGGGCGATACTCGGTTCCCGGATTTCGGATCTTTAGCTCAGATAACTTTTAATTTAAGGCCTTCTCGAAGTCATATCCTGCACTGTATATCAACGTTATTTGGTAAAAGAGGTACAAATATCTCCGAAAAAAATTGTGAATATCGATTCAGAGTTGGATATACCTCTGATATATTAGTTCCTTCGGATTCCAAGTTATAATTGATTTTAAGTCATAATACGCATTCAAAGAATATTCATATTGGCTATGATTTACTTCAGGGTATGACATATATGTAGGGTACAACATATTCGGCCAGCCTGACTTTTGTGCTTTCTTTACTGTTTTTATACCCTCCACCTTGAAAAGGTCATTCCTGTCAGTCTGCTGAAATCACGAGCAGAGCAATTTGTATTGTGTCTAGGATGGTTGGTATTGAAAATGAGATATGTCGGTCCACGTTCGAATATCTCCCGTATAACGGTATCTCCCGATATTCGGTATTTTGATGATTCTAGCCAAATATTTTAATGGATTTGTCTCGAAATCCATACAAGGAGTTCTTTATCCCCTGGAAGACAATTGCCAAAATAGTTTCACCCCCTCCTATATTCGATATTTTGATGAATTTAGAATAGATTTATTTATTTAAAGCTCCTAATGGATACCACAACTTATGACGGGAAATTTTTCATGTAGGTCTACGTCTTCGTATAGCCCACATATAACGACACCTCTCTTCAATCGGTATTTTGATGATATTATTTTTACCGGAATCGTTTTAAATTTCGTATCTTAAGTTCGTAATGGGTACTACAGCCTATGAAAAAAAAAAAAAAAAAAAAAAAAATATATATATATATATATATATATATATATATATATATATATATACATATATATATAGTAATGTGCGCCGAGGTCTTTGTATAGCCTCAATATAACGGTTTTCCTTTGAGCGGTATTTTCGAACGGAATTTTGTTTGGAAAATTTTCAACTTCCTTCCAAATGGTGGAGCGTATTAAAGTTCGGCCCAACCGATCTTAGCTGTTTTTTTTTACTTCTTCTCGTTTATAAATTACAAACAAATATATAAAAGTCTGTACAACAGTGTGATGTAGGGTATAGTTTTGTGAATTTTTAAACTAATATTGTACAATATTGCACTACCAAATACAAATGTGGGTATAAAGTTGCTTAATTTACATAAAAAGCGAAATGAAAATGAAATTTATTTGTTACATTTTAGTATATTGAACGGTTAGAACCGTCGGTTATAGGTGACAAAAATATGCTGCAATATAACACTGACATTAAAAATGCAATACGGTGAATATTTCAAGTTCTGGAACTCCGTTGCAATCTCTCTTCCATGGATAAGTGCATGTGTTTCGGTTGTGGGGGAGCATAAAATATCAACATAACGTACAACAACAACAACAAACTAAATAACTAACTAACATCGAAACAACATGGACTAACAAAACTTTTGTAAAAATTTCCAGTCATGTACCCGTAAAAAATCTGTCGAAAAAAGCGATACAGTAACGAAAAAATGTATGTTGTTCATTATTCATGAATGAGATAAGATGACTTTTCCAGAATGTATATACATGAGTTTTTGTGTGTGTGTATTTGTGTTTACATTTACGATGCACTGTTGAGTGTAGATCTGCATATTTTATGCATTTCTTACACAGTGATTGCAGAAAATTAATATGCAAGGCAATCAAAGCTAACCACAGGAGAAGCTGCAAAATATGGTGACTTTTATTAACGTCCGGTCGAGATGTTTAGCTCTGTTTTAACAGGAATTGCTTATATAGGTAAGAAAACTCCTTCTAATTCAGTCAAATGCATATTCCCCAAATGCGATTTTTATAAAAATTATATACATGTAATGAAAGAAGGAAGCTGAAAAATGGCATAAACGTCGCAGGCCTTACTATACCTTACTTGTAACAGGCAAAAGGAAACGACCTATAGTTCCTTTTGATGATCTGCATAGAATCACATTCTGAGTCCATTTATGCATGCCCATCCGTCCGTCTGTCCGTCTGTCCATGTATTTTTGTAAACAAAGTACAGTTTGCAATTATTGCCCTATCCAGATGAAATTTTGCACAAATCATTTGTTTGGCCCAAGGACGAACCCAATTGAAACTGGAGATAATCGGTCAAAATTTAGATATACCTCCCATATATATCTTCGTCCGATTTGCCTTTTATTGTGCATCAAACGTGTAATATCAGCCCGAATAGTATGGAATTTTGCACATACACCCAAATTAGGCCTGAAAATATGTATGCGAAATTTGATCGAAATCGGTTCAGATATAGCTATAGCTCCCATACATACTGTTTATCCAATTTGTTATTTTTGTCCTCCGCAGCCGTAATATACTCTCTGTAACAACAATATTTGGGGAAATATTTCAAATACAGCCCAGAAATACATGTGCCAAATTTTATCGAGATCGGTTCAGATTTGGATATAGCTCCCATATATAACTTCGTCCGATTTACCTTTTATTGTGCACCAAACGTCTAATATTTGTCCAAATGGGATGGAATTTGGCACTTACGACCGAATTGAGTCTAGAAGCTAGTATGTCAAATTTGGTGAAGATCGGTTCAGATATAGCTATAGCTCCCATATATACTGTTCATCCGATTTGTTATATTTGTTACCCACAGCCGTAATATGCACTCCGTAACAACGATATTCAGGGAAATATATCAAATTCGGCTCAAAAATATCTTTGCAAAATTTTATGGAGATCGGTTCCGTGGATATAGCTGCCATATATATCTTTATTCGATTTCAAATTCATTGTGCACCAAATGTGCAATACAGGTTCGAATTTAATAGATACAAATGCTTCTGCATATTTAGTCCTTTGAACTTTAAATTATAATAATAATCATAGCGTGTATGATTGAATTCTCCAATAAAAACTTTTAATTGTTATGCGCAGCTCTACTAAATTAGCAAAGTGGTGTAGGGTATCATAAAGTCGGCCCCGCCCGACTTTAAGACTTTCTTTACAGGTTATTTCATATGGATTAAATTAATGTTTGTGTTCTACATTGAAAACTCAAAATGCTGCAAGGTTTTCTTTTTTTCAATCAACATGTATCTAAACCTCTTCCTGTCTATCTTTCTATCCTGTCTACCTATCTTTTTAAGAATATGTATGATTACAAGTAGAATTTATACCTTTACTCGTATATATATCCGCGATATAATAGTACCCCCTTTCTTATATATATGATAAGCATAAAATTGTATGTAAATTTAAGTATATCCGTCCGTCTGACCATATGGTGACATCACCCTTTCCTTAGAACGGAAGCAAAATTATTTTAGTACCGTACAAGGTTTAGTATTGCCAACGAGTCGGATACCATCATATAACGGTACTAATCAACGTTTTTGTATATTGGCAGTTTGTTCCCATTAGGAAGGAAATATCCTTGAAAATAACTGTTCATATTTCATGCATTTAGCTGCCATGTAACGGATCCTCCCGATATTCGGCGATTTGATTATATCAGTCACATTTATAATTATTTAGACTTTAGTATTTAGACTAGTATTATAACTTTGTGCATTTGTTTGTAACAGGCAAAAGGAAGCGAGTTAGACCCATAGTTACATTTGATGATCTGCATAGAATCACATGCTGAGTCGATTTATGCATGTCAATCCGTCCGTCTGTCCATGTATTTGTGAACGAAATGCAAGTCGCATTTATTATGTGATTAAGATTAAATTTTACACAAAACATTTTTTGGGTCCAAGGACGAACCCCATTGAAATTGGAGATAATCGGCCAAAATTTAGATATAGCTCCCATACCAAATGTGTTATATCAGACCAAATAGGATGGAATTTGGCGTATACGAAATGTGTCAAAGTTGATTCAGATATAGCAATAGATCGCATATATATTATTCATTCCGATTTGTCAAATTTCTCCACCGTAATATGCACTCGATACTCCGAGAAATAAATCAAGTTTATATCAGAAATTTTATAATATCGGTTCAGCTAAATCCCATATAAATCTTTACTCGATTTCAAAATTATTCTGCACCAAATGGTTAATATAAACCCGAATTGAATGAATGTTGGCACATACGAACGAATTTAGCCTAAAATAAGGTGTTTCATCAGTTTTTGTATTTTACTCCCTCACACCCGTAATAATCTCCACAAAAGCGATATTTGGTGCCAACTATTATAGAAATACCTCTGCCAAATGTTAAAAAGATCAATTCGAATTTGGATATAGCACACCATAATTTTTACATTTTTTTTTAATTTTCGGCCGGGCCGAACTTTGAATACCCTCCACAATTTGGTACAAATTTGGTAATTTTCAAAAAAATAAAATCCATTAAAAATTCTTTTAAAATCTTAAAAATACCGAATGTAGCCGTATATTAGGGTCTATACGATATAATTCCGGTAAATAATGTTGCTAAAATCATCCAAATCCCGAATATCGGGGGTACCGTTATATGTGGGCTATACGAAGACGGGTCCACGCCACATGGCTCATTTTCTAGCTTAGACTGTAGTATCCATTACGAACTTCAACTACCAATTTTGAAACAATTCCGTTAAATAATGTCGCTAAAATCATCAAAATACCGAATATCAGAGGGAACCGTTATATGGGGGCTATACGAAGACGTGGACCTTCATCGCTCATTTGCTGCCTGACGCTGTAGTATCCATTATGAACTTCAAATACCAATTTTGAACCAATTTCGGTAAATAATGTCGCTAAAATCATCAAAATACCGAATATCGGGGGGTACCGTTGTATGGCGGCTATACGAAGACGTGGACCTACATAGCCCATTTTCAATACCAAAAGTCCTGCAGACATAATACACATTTGAGTAAATTTTTATCAACTTACTTCATTTCGTTCGGAAACTATAGTGGTTTCCACAGACGGACGGATATTGATCAATCGACATAGAATTTTATGCTCATCAAGAATATATATACTTTGTGGGGTATAAAATGTATATTTCAAGGTGTTACAAACGGAATGACAAACTTAATTTACCCTCCATACTATGGTTGGTTACATTTGGCACGAATTATGGCCTTCAAACGGCCAATGAAACCGTCACACTCCACCCGAATGTTGCTCTGCGGTATTTTGGCCCATTCCCGGCGAAACGCTTGCTTGAGGTGATCGACACTTTGGTATTTTTTAGTGCCAGCCTTGCTTTCCAAAATACTTCAGACACAATAGTCCAACGGATTGGTATCCGGATATTTTGGTGGCCATTGTGTGCTCGAAATGAAGCGAGGAACCTAATTTTGTAACTATTCTTGGGCGGCGCGCGCTTAGAGGACTCAGCACCATCCTGTTGGAATGTTCAAGGTCTGCGGCCAAAATGTTTGCGTACCGAAGGCTTTAATAGATCCTCCAGAATATTTCCATCACGAAAAATTATATTTCTGGAAAATTCTCACCAATATGCTTTTGTACGCTTGTAATCAATATAATGAGCTGTCACTGGAATAATTTTAAAAGCTGTCGGACGAGTGGCTTAGAAATTACAGAAGTCTGAAGTTGGTTGCAGTTTTTCTCATCTCATATTTTCCATCTGATATTTTTCTTTTATTATAAAATTGGAATACTCAAGAATCCTGTCTTACTTTATATATTTACACCGTTGGTGATATGAATGCAAAATTTCGAAATCCTAACTCCCAGTGAATGGATTTTCTCATTTATGAATATAAATTTTAAAAATATGATGTACAGAAACACCCTCGCAACCATTTTTCAATGAAGGTCTAGTATTTTAAATATCTCCAATAGCATTCAACTATTAGTAATTTGCCCATATTTTAGAATTTGCAATTATGCTTGTTCGGATAAGAGCGATTTAGAATTTCATATGAATTTTGCAAAAGTCGATTTGTTACAAACCGAATGACGAACTCATCATACCCCCAACTCCATCGTATGGCGGAGGGTAAAACAAGGGCATACAACATATGTACTTATATCATAGAAATGGAAAGATCTTTTCATGCCACTGTGCAGTGTGTGCAAGTATTGCCGTCTTTTTTTGGTAAAATGCAAATGTTTAAAGATTCATTTATAGTTGTTTTTACTTTTAGCCTTTCTAAACATTCATAGATATACAACTGGTTACAAATATTTGTATCCAAATTGTAAACATACTCAGAGGTATGAATTTAATACAAACCACACCAAAATGATTATTATTTAATATGACCTCTATATCTGTGCATGTGTTTGTATTTCAACAACTTATACATATTTGAAATATGTTAGGCATCATATCGTCGTATTTTATGCAATAAAAAATGCATGTTTTAATGTATTATATAT
The DNA here is from genome assembly GCF_030504385.1 of Musca domestica. Taxonomy (NCBI): domain Eukaryota; kingdom Metazoa; phylum Arthropoda; class Insecta; order Diptera; family Muscidae; genus Musca; species Musca domestica. The sequence continues at coordinate 15,005,514 of NW_026712328.1, read as the reverse complement.
CGATATTTGCATCAATTATTACAATCGTATCACTCATTAAACGTGGTCAATTTTAAAATGTAAAATTGTAATAGAGCACAGTTATGAACGTACTTATATTTTTTTCCAATCTTGTTCAAAATCAGACCTGAAATTGGACTGATACAAACAGCAGGACACGCAAATTTTGGAACAAATCACATGATCTATTCTCTTTCTATGCGGTTAATCTTGTAAATACTCGACTCTGGTAGGAATTATGTTCAAAAAAGCATTTTGTTTGGTTACAAGTGCACCACTTATCATCCGTAAAAAGGTCTTGGCATGATATTGAATATGGTTCGCTTATTAACCCTATTCGACAAGCACATATACATGCGCTAAAATAAATACTATTAACAATATATATTTCTATATGTATGATGGTATGTGCACTGTGTATGTGTGTGTGTTTGCATTATATTTTAAAAATATACACTTCCAATTAGAAATATGATTTATGATGTAGCAACATATTTTAGTTTATATACTTATTTATGTAAACGTGTTTACTATGAACTAAATATGTACGTGTTTTACATACATATTTATATTTTGTAGCAATTGAGTTTTCATTAGTTTTTGTTGTTGTTAAATAATGATTTATTATGCAAAATACGTTTTATTGTAAGTGACAGCTTTAGAAAATATTTTCGACATATTAATCAAGGAATAAAGTAGATATTTCACAAACTGTGTCATGCCATAGACAAATTGGAAATTTCATTAGCTGAAAATTTGAAATTGTACATTAAACATTATATTCACGTGGAATAGTTTGCACATTCACACACAACATGTGTGTTTTGTCAATATTATGACAATCTGAATGAAATGCTGGAAAGTTATTGTTCATTAATCATTTCCATAAAAACTGTTTTCATAGAAACGAACGGCAGGGCGAGATGTGAAAAATAAATTCAAACTTTGCAAAATTAATACATTAATACATATAGCAGAAGGTTCAGGGTGGGCGCACTTCTGGCATTTGTATATTTCTAGAGTAAGTGATAGATTAAATAATTTTTTTATTATTTTGCAATTAGGTATGTTTTCACATATTTCTTAAGGCTTAAAATATCGTGGGGCATTGTTAAATGTAATGAATATGTTACATTTTCCACCAAAAAAAAAATCCTTGAATTTCACATACAGACCACCATTGCTACGCGATATCGGTATTATTTTTTGTAAACTAAAAAAAAAATGGTACGAAAAAGTAGTACTAATACCAGTATTGAGTTCGCATGACGAATCAAAATTTCCCTACTAAATTCGATTTTTTAAAACAGAGGATTTGAACTGGAATTTTTAATTTTAGTATGTGGCTCACTTCTGATAATATTCTGCAGTATGAATTAAAATTTATACGACAAGGTACTGAATGTAAAAAAAATATTGAATACTAACTAGAATTAAATGCTCAACTGGGCTAAGAATGTGGTAATCGAGCCAAAGTTAAAATTAAAAGTGTTGTCCTATTGGCGCAAAACCCGAGAAAAAGGAACTAAATATTGTTTTTTTTTTTATCTAAAGTTCTGAAATTTTAAATGCAATTTTTTCTGACCACTTTTAAAATTATTTTCGAAATTTGATTGGACCAAAAAATAATGTAACACCTCGAAATATTGGTTTCCCATATAGGATCTTCCTATCTCGCCGAGCTGAGTCGATCTAGCTATCTATGTCCGTCCGTCTATCTGTCTGTCCATGTTAATTTCTAATCACTTACAGGGCACAATTATGGCCCGATCTTCACAAAATTTAGAATGGAGGTGGGGCTAGGGCTAAAATAGAAATCTATTGTTTTTGGAGATGATCGCATAATATTTGTGGGTGGAAATGGACCAGAAACTGAAGATTATTACGATGTTAATACCGATTTTGTAGAATTTTGTAACATTTTTTAATTTTTTCATATTTTTTATCGCATGCGATTTTTTCAATTTGACTTATAATATTGAAGTGCATATTTTCTATTTTTTTTTTCACCTTACAACACAGGTTTGGGTTATTATATACAGATTGCAATTATCGTCTGATCCCCAAGAAAATTTTCACAAGGGTAGAGTTAGGCTCAGAAAAGCAAGGCCTATTGGTTTAAAAGATATCTAGGGTTGAGAGATGTTTCGAGGTTGAACTGGATCAACAACTAAAAATGTTCCTGATTTTGCAATAAATACCAGCATTACTTACAGGCAATATCCGAAATACACAAAAGGCGAACTTCGGACTTTTTTATGCCGATTTCGTTGACGAATATAGCCAAATATCGTAGACAAGCAAATCATATAGATGATATAATATAATATATGAGTAGTGCTCCGTAACATAATTACGAAAGCAAAATCTTCCAAAATGGATTTGGACATAAGGGCGCTTTTAACATATTATAGTGTTGTAGGGTATCACATGGTCGGCCCCGCACGTCTATATCATAGCACAACTTGTTTTAAAGTTGTGCTTTTTATACCCACCTCCACAGTATGAAATCAAAATAGAGTGCATAATTTGTAGTTGTGTCAAACTATTATGGTGTATTCTAAAAAGTGGTAACAACTATTGGATTAATAAACAATAAGAACAATCATCAGGTGAAGAAAACATTTATGAGTAGAAGTTTCTAGACTCAATATTCAAACGTGTTTCGTTAGCTGTCAAAACCACTGAGGTCGGCTGAAGAATGCAATTCCAATATGATTGTTATTTATTCGCGTTCTATATAACAAATGTTATTAAAAATATGGCTAGAAATATCAAAATATGTAATATCAAGTTATGGAATATCTGGAAGTTCCGTTATTTGGGTATAAGAAAAGAATAAAGAAATAAACGAAAGTAATACATTTTCGTTCATTGAAATTATTATCATCCAGACAGGAGTGCTGCGAAATGAGGTAGGGGTGATGGAGTAGTTTAAGCCCTGGAGGAGTGTCAAATATAACTCTGGCGTCATAGCCAGGTTAGCAATTTGAAAAATAAAAGTGCCATTATAGGTGTTCAATCATTTCCGTCTCTTCGTCATCTTCGCATACCTGCAGTATTCTATATAGGAGATATTCCATTTGGATCTCCTTGTCAATTTGTTTCTACTTAGGAGAATTTGCGTTTTTCGTAGTGAAAAAAAAACTGCAACAAAGTCAAACGCCATAATTTTTACATTTTTTTAACTTTATTGAATGAAAGCAAACTAGTTAAAAAGCAGTAAGTTCGGCCGGGCCGAACTTTGAGTACCCTCCACCATTTGGAACGAATTTGGAAATTTTCAAAAAATAGCTAAAATCATCAAAATATCGTATATAGGGAGGTACCGTTATACCGGAGCTGTGCGAAGACTTGGACCAGCATAGCCAATTTTCTGTCATAGGCTGTAGCATCAATTACTAAGTTCAAAGACGACATCTCAAACGATTTCGGTGGGTATTGTACCTTAAGTCGTCAAAATACCGAATATGGGGAGGTACTGATATATAGGGAATATACGAAGTCCTGGACCTGCAAAGACAATTTTCTGTCACAGACTGTAGATCCCATTACGAATTGTAAATACTTAATTTGAAAATAATTCCGGTTTTAAATGTCGCTAAAATCATCTGAATACCGAATATTGGGGGGTACCGTTATATAGGGGCTATACGAAGACGTGAACCTGCAAGGTAAATTTTCTTTCTTAGGCTGTACTATCCCTTTGAAACTTCAAACACCAAATTTGAAACAATTCCGCAGAATAATGTCCCTTATATCATGAAAATATCGAATAAAGGGGGTGCCGTTATATGTAGGGTATACAAAGTCGTGAAATTGCATAGAAAATTTTCAGTCATAGATTATATTATCCATTACGAACTTCAAATACGAAATTTGAAACGATTCCGGTTAATAATGTCGTTAAAATCATCAAAATACCGAATATCGGGAAGTACCGTTATATGGGGGCTATACGAAGACGTTGACCTGCACAGACAATTTTCATTCATAGGCTGTAGTATCCATTACGAACTTCAAATATCAAATTTGAAACAATTCCGGTGAATAATGTCGCTAAAATCATAAAAATACCGAATATCGGGAAGTACCGTTATATGGGGGCTATACGAAGACGTTGACCTGCACAGACAATTTTCATTCATAGGCTGTAGTATCCATTACGAACTTCAAATATCAAATTTGAAACAATTCCGGTGAATAATGTCGCTCAAATCATCAACCGAATATCGGGATGTACCGTTATATGGGGGCCATATGAAGACGTATACCTGCACAGACAATTTTTGTCTTAGGCTGTAGTATTGCCTTCGAACTTCAAATGCCAAAATTTGAAACGATTCCGGTTAATAATGTCGTTAAAATCATCAAAATACCGAATATCGGGAAGTACCGTTATATGGGGGCTATACGAAGACGTTGACCTGCACAGACAATTTTCATTCATAGGCTGTAGTATCCATTACGAACTTCAAATATCAAATTTGAAACAATTCCGGTGAATAATGTCGCTAAAATCATAAAAATACCGAATATCGGGAGGTATCGTTATATGGGGGCTATTCGAAGACGTGGACCTACATGTATTGTATCCCTCCATCTGAATTCGTTCGAAAGATAGCGTGATTAAAAGATACAGACGGGCAGACAGACAGACGGACTTCGCTAAATCGACTTAGAATTTTACGCTGATGAAGAATAAATATACTTTGTTTGGTCTGAGTTGAGTATTTCGAGGAGTTACAAACGCAATGACAAAGTTAATATAACCTCCATAGTATGGTGGAGGGTACAAATATGTCGGAAATAGCATCAAATTTTACAATAAATTTTTATTTGTTCGAATTGGTCACCTTTGGCACGAATTATGGCCTTCAAACGGCCAATGAACCGTCACACGCTGTCCGAATGTTGATCTGCGGTATTTTGGCCTATTCCCGGCGAAGCGCTTGCTTGAGGTGATCGACACTTTGGTATTTTTAGTGACAACCTTGTTTCCAAAATTTAAATGGAATAATAGTAATTTTCAATGTACATTTTATACCCTCCACCATTCTATGGAGGGTATATTTTGTCATTCCGTTTTTTACTCCTCGAAATATTCATAATAGACCCTACAAAGTTTATATATTCTGGATTAGCGTAAAAATCTAAGACGATCTTGCGATGTCCGTTGGTCTGCCTGTCTGTTGTAATCACGCTATCTTTCGAACGAATTGAGATAGAAGGCTAAAATTTTGCATGCATGCAGAGTTTACTAGAAGGCAGGTTAAGTTCGTAAACGGGCCATGTCGGTGAACGTTTTCTTATAGCCCCGATATAGCGGTACCTCCGGATATTCGGTTTTTTGATGATTTCAGCAGCATTATTCACCGAAATCGTTTCAAATTTCGTACTGGAAGATCCTAATGGGTACTACAGACAAGTCCAAGTCTTCCTATAACTCCCATATAACGGTACCCCCCGATATTCCGTATTTTCATGATTTCACCGTAATTGTAACAAATCTGGTATTTGAAGTTCGTAATGGGCACTACCATGGTACAATTAGGAGGTAGAACAGCTTCGTAAAACTACATAAATACAGCCCTGAGGCTATGCCCGCTTCCTGTCAGAATAGTTCAAAATTATATTCAATAAGTTGTATTCATTTATTTGATATTTTTTGTTCATTTTTAAAATGAGTCAAATAGCTCGAAATATAAATGAAATGCCTGGATATTCTCTCCAAAATATGATCCTAAGTTTTCAATCTTTCAATTCCGTGGCAAATCTGGTTAATATCATTAGTGAGCGCCCCGCAATTTAAGCTTCTTCCATTCATTGATTTTGAAAATATTTTGTTTTTATTTTTCAAAACAATAAATACCTACACAAAATTGGCATAAGTCGGGCACACTTAGAAAAAAAAATTGTAATCAGCTGGTAGCTCTACCTTACCTTTTTAATGTACCATGGGCACTACAGCCCATAACAAAAAAATTCGTATACAGGTCTACGTCTTCGTATAGTCCTCTTATAACGGTTTACATTTAAGTGTTAATTTTCCGATTTTTATACCCAAGGTCAGGGTATTATGTCTTTGTGCATTTGTTTGCAACAGGCAAAAGGAAACGATATAGACCATTAGTTCCTTTTGATGATCTGCATAGAATCACTTTCTGAGTTTCCTTTTTATTGTGCACCAAACGTGTAATATCAGCTCGAATAGTATGAAATTTTACACATGCAACCAAATTAGGCCTGCAAAAAAGTATGCCAAATTTGATCGAAATCGGTTCAGATATAGCTATAGCCCCCATATATATTGTTCATCCGATTTGTTATTTTTGTCCTCCGCAGCCGTAATATGCACTCTTTAGCAACAGAATTTGGGGAAATATATCAAATGCAGCTCCGAAATACCTTTGCTAAATTTTATCGAGATCAGTTCAGATTCGAATATAGCTCCCATATATAACTTCGTCCGATTTACTTTTTATTGTGCACCAAACGTCTAATATTTGCCCAAATGGAAATTTGGCACATATGACCAAATTGAGTCTAGAAGGTAGTATGCCAAATTTGGTGAAGATCGGCTCGGATATAGCTATAGCTCCCATAATTATTGTTCATCCGATTTGTGGCATTTGTTACCCACAGCTGTAATATGCACTCCGTAACAACGATATTCAGGGAAATATATCATATACAGCTCAGAAATATCTTTGCCAAATTTTATCGAGATCGGTTCAGATAGCTCCCATATATATCTTTATCTGATATCAAATTAATTTTACACCAAATGGGCAATACAAGTCCGAATTTAAAAGATACAAATGCTTCGGCATATTAAGTCCGTAGAAATTTAAATTACAATCATAGGGTGTATGATTGAATTCTCCAATAAAAACTTTTAATTGTTATGTGGAGCTCAACTAAATTAGCAAAGTGGTGTAGGGTATCATAAAATATGCCCCGCCCGACTTTAGGACTTTCTTTACTGGTTTACTTGTTAAGTCTGCTTTCATATTCTGCTAAGTTTTTCCGATAATTATTTCTTCTGTTTCACAGTGTTATTATTATACTCTCTACCATACAAAGTATAGAGGGTATATCAAGTTCGTTATTCCGTTTGTAACTCGAAATAATTATTTAAGACCCAAAAGTATATACATTCTTGATCAACGTAAAATACTAAGACATCCGTCTGTCCGCCTGTTGAAACAACGCTAGAGTCAAAACGAATTGTAGGAAGCTAAAATCTTGCACAGATCGGTATCCGCCGATATTCGTCATTTTGATGATTTTAGCCACACAATGAAATTGTTTGAATTCACACAAGTTCCTTCTGAATACTTAACCCTCGGGATGAGATTTGTCTATAGAGGTCCATATCTTCGTATAGGCCCCAAATTACGGTACCTCCTGATGTATTTTGATGATTTTAGGGAAATTATTTATTTGTTTTCAATTTCGTATTTGAAACTCGTTTCAAATTTCGTATTTGAAACTCGCAATGTTTACTGTCTACGTAGGACTACGTCTTCATATAGCCCACATATAACAGGACCTCCATTCACCGGTATATTTTCCACTTTGGTGATATTCAAGAAATTTTTACTTGAATTGTTTCAAGTTTCATATTTAAAGTTCGTAATAGGTATGGCAGCCTATGACAAAAAATTACTTATGCAGGACCACGTCTTCGTATAGACCCAATAAAACGGTTTTCGTTTGACGACATTTTTGGAAATTTTCAAGTTCCTTCAAAAAAGTTGGATGGTATTAAATGTTCGAGCCGGCCGAACTTAGCTCCTTTTTTCCTTTTTATTAATTATTTTTCCATGAACTTTCTCTAAATCTCATGAGTAGCCTTAAATTTAGGATATCTAATCAAAGTATTGATTTAATTATTGGAAACATCACATAATCCAAATTAATAATAAGGGCAACTTATGATTTTTTTTTTTTTTTAGAAATTACATTTTCAAAATTTATTGAAAAAAAAAAAAAAAAAAAACAAAGATATAATTCCGGCTACGAAAGTGCTTCTGTATAATATCCGTTAAATTTATTGGAAATTGTCAGTAAAAAATATTTACACTAAATATTTGTGCGTGTGTCCGCATGTTTACATTATTGAGATTTGCACAAATATTTTTATAGCAATATTTTCAAAAAATAATTCATATTTGAATTTATTTCCCATCCAACTAATGGTATCTACATGTTTTGCTAATATGTGAGTGTATGTGTGCGTGTGTGTGTGTTTCTGTTTATACATATGGTTAATATTGTAGTTTGCATTGCATGTACAACATGCTACATGTACTCACAAAACACCACGGGCGCGTACGTAGCTCGCCAGTGTGCGCGTATATGAGTTCTGTGTGTGTGTGTGTGTGTGTGCACCATTATTTGTATGCATGTACAAAAGTTATGCTCCAAATACGTTTGCTAAGTAACGGATATTCTTTAAAATGCTTTTAAAATTGAACATGCAACGGAAGTTAACCATAATACAAGAACGAGTCTTACGAATCCCTTCGCCATACTCATCACAAAATCTACACATACAGACAGACACACGTACATACATAAAGAAAAACACACTCGCGAAAACATGGAAACGAATCGTATAAAATATCAGTTACAATATCTGCATTACAGAAGATGGACCCGATGAAGAGCCACATCGATGGTGAGGGGTGAGGTGGGGGGACAACGATGGCCAACAACCTAAAAAAATGAAAACTTCAACAAACTTAAACATAAAACAGAAATAATATAACAACAAAGTGCGCGTATAGAGCAAACAAAGACCAGCAACAACAACATCAACGACAATGCCTTATGTTCCTGCTGCCATTGCTGCGAAGTGAAAAGAATGTTTAGAAACTGCCAAATAATGTAAAGGATGTTGTTGCCATTGCCGCTGGATGTTCCAGTTGTTCAGCAGTTGTAGTTGTGGATGTCGGTCGGGTTGTTTGTTCAAAATTTACTATAAATTCACATAACTGAAATTTTTGTTAGAACCGTTTAAATAACCCCAAACAACATTTACCACATCCGTATCTGCACATTTGCTTTTGGCGTTTTTTTTATTTTCCTTTTCTTAGCTTGCAGTAGTTTTCTGTTTGCAGTTGTATCCATGTGATGTGAACAAACACATAGACTAACCAGCAAAAAGAGAACTTGCGTACAAATATTGTAGAGTCCATTGAATTGGATCTTCAGGAAAAACAATAGATCCATAAAATTACATACGCATGGGTTTTTAAAAAATAAAAAATAAAAAGAGGAAAAACTAGGAAATTGACAAAGTTATTGTCTATCAATATTTCATATTTCTTTCCTCTAAAATAGGTAGTCAACTGATTTTTATGAAAACTACCTCAGTTACATCAATCATTTTAATTTTATTGCAATTAGAATATACTTTTTATACCCTACACCATGCCGAATTTCGTCCGCATACACGAAGAGTTTGTAATTGGGATTTATTAATTGTCGTAGTACATGCAAGTCGTACAGGAAACTGCATTATTTAAAAGTTGAAAGACATCTTTGTTGCTATTAGGGGGATTCGAGGTAGAAATTTGAAAAACATAGCGAGTTTGGTGCATCAAGTACACGAAATCGGCCGAAAATATGTATGGAAGCTGTATCCAATCCTCAACCGATTTCGATTTAGTTTGGAAAATACATTTTTGTACCGAATTACGTGCCAAATTCCGTAACAGATTTAAAATTTCATTAAAATTCAAATACACGAAATCGGCCCAATATATATATATATATATATATATATATATTGAAGCTATATATACAGATTCTACCTTAGAAAGGAGGGTATATTGTAAAACCTCGTCGTAAAGTATATATATATATATATATATATATATATATATATATATATATATATATATATATATATATATATATATATATATATATATATATATATATATATATATATATATATATATATATATGTAGTCATGACCAGCATAAAATTTTAAGTCGATTTAACAATTTCCGTTCGTCTGTCTGTGCGTCTTATACAGCCCACATTATTTGACGTAGAGATTTGACATTTACCACAATAGTTTTTATTGTGTCTAGGATGGTTGGTATTAAAAATAAGATTTTTCGGTCAAGTTTGGTACTCCACTCCAAATTTCAATGTAATCAAACACACATATGGTGTTATAATTGGACGAAAATACATGGGAACTATATTCAAATCTGTACCGATTTAAATATATTCTTTTTTAATTAACGTGTTTAATGCATCAACTACACGATATTGGTCAAAAATATATATGGAAGCAAATCTGAACCGATTTCAATATAATTTGACAAATTTATTTGCAAACTAAATTCCACATTCCAAATTTCATTGAAATTGCAGATACATAGAGAGAGAGGGTCGAAAATATATGTAGGAACTATATCAAAATCTGAACCGAATAAAATAAAATTTTGTTCCAAATTCCGTTACACATTCCAAATTTGAAGACTGTATCTGTAATCGATCACTAGATATGTGCATGCAAGATCTAATTTTTTGGAGTTACCTCTGATTTTGATGCTAAATCCCAGTTCCATGTAGAATTTCAAAAATATATAGCCTATGTTACTTTCAGGCAATCCTATAGTATATATTGAAGATCTTTCGACTATCGTCAGCAGTCATCTCCAGCAAGAACGAGTCATACAGGTCGTTTTAGTTTTTATCGCCAATGGAAAAAACTCTTGACTCAAAAAATGAGCTACCTACTTAATTTTTCGTAACTGGAACTTCTCACCAACCTACTAATACATTACTTTATTAAGGGCATATCACTTGAAATTAGTAGTTATTATTTAACCACTGAAAGTCGGCAAATCATAAGAAAAGGAGTAAAACAAGTAAAAAAGCTTTAACATCGGCCGGGCCGATCTTTTACCCTCGACCATTTGGAACGAATTCGGCAATTTTCAAAAAAAAAAAAAAACAAAAAAAAAATAAATAAATAAAATCCGTTAACCAATCTGTTAAAATCTTAAAAACACCGAATGTAGCCGTTATATTAGGGTCTATACGACGACGTGGACGAACCTCAAATACCAAAATTGAAACAATTCTGTTGAATAAAGTCGCTAAAATCATCAAAATACCAAATATTGGGATGTACCGTTATATGGGGGTTATACGAAGACGTGAACCTGCACAGACAATTTTCTGTCTTAGGCTGTAGTATCTATTACGAACTCTAATGTTAAATTTGAAACGATTTCACCAAAATACTGAATATCGTGCCATGGATCTGCGCAGATACTTTTTTGTGTTAGGTTGTAGTATCCTTTACGAACTTCAAATACCAAATTTGAAACAATTCCGGTGAATAAAGTTGCTAAAATCATCAAAATACCGAATATCGGGAGGTACCGTTATATGGGGGGCTATACCAAAACGTGGACCTACATGGCCCATTTTCAATACCAAAAGTCCTGCAGATATAATTTCGTTCGGAAGCTAAAGTGATTTTCACAGACGGACGGACATCGCTAAATCGACATAGAATTTTATGCTGATCAAGAATATTTATACTTTGTGGGGTCTAAAATGTGTATTTCGAGGTGTTACAAACAGAATGACAAACTTTATATGTCCGCTGCTGGTATTGAACTCTATGTGTTGTTTCAAGTCTTGCATCTACCCGAACAATTCATCGATCCTCGTACTCACAACCTTCGGTTGTTATTCCATTATTTGGTGATGTCGAAATAGAGTTATTTGGTGTTGTTAGTGTTCTAAGTATAAATCGTTATTTTCATCCTAATTGTAATACAGAAAGTAGGTTGTATAAATTACTTTGTAACACATCTTCCAATTTTTTGCTTGTTATTCAACATTTCTAGGGTAAAAAGTTTTGTACGTCCGTATTACCCAAATACGCTAAGTCCATATCTTAAAATTTACCATCTAATAAAATTGTAAAAATTTATCATTTTTTAGAATTCACATAACGGTATCTCCCAATATTCTGAATTTTGATGTTTTTGCGACATTATTCACCGGAATTGTTTCTAGTTTCGTATTCGAATATTGTAGTGGCCTATGACAAAAATTGTCTATGCAGGCCCATGTCTTCGTATAGGGCCCAATATAACGGTAACTGTATTATCTGTATTTTTCAAAGGACTTTTTATTTGGACACTTGCACATTACTTCGAAATTGCTTTTGCTTACATTTTTTTTTACTTGTTTTGTTTTATTCACATCTCTTTCCACCATAACAAGGAAGAAATTGTTCAATAGTCAATGTTGAAATTGTTCAACTTTTAAAATTTCGTACGCTCGTTGTATTTAGCCTAACATACCAATATGGCTTGAGAATAATATTACAATCTATATATATAAATGAAAGTTGTGTTAGTTACTACGCTTATAACTTAAGAACCGCTGAACTGATTTTAATGATTCATAAAAATTCGGAATTGTCTCCTATCCGAAAAGGATAATATCCAAAAAAATCGCGTAAAAATGTGATATATTAACATTTTCATTTTGACTTTTGAAATGTACAATAGTAATGTTTTATTTTGTATGATTTTTTTCCATTTTGACTTACTTTTTTCTAATGTACATTTGTAGTGTTTTTTATATTTTATTTTTGAATTCGAATATTAATATCAATTTATTTAATTGACTTGATTTCTTGAGATCTGAAATTGATGACGGGTTACATGGAAGTGTAGTACCGAATTATGTGGTGGCGAAACGGAATAGATGATATCGAAATAATTTAACGCGGTCACACCAAAGTTAGAAGATAATAACCTTTTCAAAATCGCTAAAAAAAATTACGAAAAAAGAGATCTCATTACAAAAATTCTCAAAACGGGAAAATATCGAAAAAAATGTCCAATGGAATTGAATTTTAAAATAAAAGTACATTCTATTGACAAACTTTGTAAGGATCTTTAAACAGTTGCTGTAAAAAATCAGCGAACAAGTTGAAGATTTTTTCAATTTGTTATTATTCTTTTGTCATTTTTTTTTTTTTTCAATTTGTATTATCATATTGAATTCAGTGGATTTTTTGTGAACGAAATAAAGAATAATTTTTCACTATATACAATTTTTCACCAAAAAATGAAATAAGTGCGAAATACGATTGTAACTAACATCTACCTTTTAACTCCAGGGCCTACATCGTGCTTCAGCTGGAAGATGCGCAGACATTTAAACAAACAAAAATGACCGAAAAAGACTAATCGGGCTCATTTCAAAGCGTGGACCTACTTCTTTCATGTGACAATAATCCGTCCAATGAGAGCTCAAAATGCAAAAATTTTTGGGACTACAATCAGTAAAGTACCAAATATAAAGGGTGCAAAATAGTAGAGCGAATGGGACTTTTAGTAAGAAAAGGATTTCTATCCTTCCAAAAATTCTTCCCGAACATTTAAGATACCTTAAATCGCTTTTTCATGACCTGCAATATGATATATGATATCGATCATAAATAACCATTGTATGATTTAAGCTATTTTTGGAGTCTTCGTCATTTTCTTCTATTTTTGGCCCTTATTTGGCATCTTTGTTTCTAAAGGAGTAGAAAATTCTCGGAGTAGGGCCCATATTGGTCTTGACCACTAAAAAATTGTATTTATGCTACCCTGGCTTAAGGAACCATCGTACAGATAATTGCCACATAGAAATTTATTCATGTAAAGTCCCCACATTGGAGTATCCCAAGTCCACTTTCACATCTAATGTGTGGTCAGAAAAGAAAATTTTGTATTCTATTGAATTTGTAACCCCCAAGAGAATATTGGTTGGAAACGTAGATATAGATGTACACCCCAAATCAAATAAATTGTGAAAAACAAGAACAAATTATAAATATAAGAAAGTAGCACGGGACCGAATATTTGTTGAATCGTCATTGAATTATACTATGATGAAAAATATGGACTTTATGGCGTCTCCAATTTACAATTTAAATGACAAATAAAATTAGTTCCCATCTTACGGTAATTGGAGTAAAATAGTAATTATCCTGAAATCAGTCTGCCCTCAATTATGAGATGGATAAAATTATTTTTACTTATTTAAATCACGTGAATTTTTTTCAGTTTGACATGCTATGTTGTTCTGCTATATTTTCGATTTGGCCTCTATTTGTCATCTTGGATTATAAGGGGTGAAGAAAGTTTTCAATGTAGGTCGATGTTTCGCAGTAGTGCCCATATGAAGGTACTTCCTGATTTTACCTTATTTCAAAGGATTTGGCTAAAAATGTGTATTTGGGGGGGTGAAAATCGTACACAAAAATTTCAACATATCTACAAATTTTAGAATTTTCTCCATGTAATAGTACCCCCACAAGTCCACCTTTTGGCGGACTTATGAGAACTCTGAGGTGTTAATGGGTTTAAAAAAGTAATTAACTTTGGCTATTCTTAAATCATTCAGCCCTCAATTATGAGGTGTACAAAATACAGTAAATTCCAAATTACTGCTCATTTGACTAAAAACTAAAAATTAATCGACCAGTACATGAACACTTATAATAGTCATATCTTTGAATAATTATGCTTTGACAAATATGCATAATAGACTTAAGCTTGGGAAAATGTTGAGAAAACATTGAAAAATGTTTGTGTAACAAGTATAGAATAATCGAAATGGAACCCTTATTTATAAGCTTATGCTTGCAATTGTAGAATAAGCTGACGAAACAAATATTATATAAAGCTTATTTTTGTGATATAATAAAATATTTATTTTTTAATAATTTTACACATTATTTTCATCGATGGACATCCCAGCTGCCTCTGCCACTGCCTCTTGTAACTTTGATACCCTGAAGCTTTCTTCTCCTTTATTTGAGCTCCTGCATCTTTTCCACTAAGACTACACTTCTATTGAATTCCTTCAACTTTTTGAATGTCTTTTATCTGAAATGATATTGAAAACATAACACCACAGATTCCCTGATTTATTATTCATCATTACCTTAAGAATTCGGTCCGTAAATAGGTCCTTAATTCGCGTGATTTTGCTTTTTACCAAAGAAATTAATTTTTACGAGACAATTTTCTTAAAAAATCAAAACAAATTTGTCAAAAAAGGGCAGATTTGAGAAAAGTTTGTGCAAGATAAGTATTTCTCAAGCATTGTTGAAAAATTCCTTTGACAAATTATTTTAAAAATATTATTCTCAAGCTGTGTTGTATGTAAATACATGCGTTTTACTTGTCGAATTTTAAAATATCAAAAATTTTCAACCCATATTTTTTTATTTTTCAAGAAAGTTTTCTATTTCTACTTTATTTCGCTCGGAAACTGCAGTGTTTTCCACAGACGGATTTAGCCAAATCGACATAAAATATTTGCTGATTGATCAAGAATTTATTATTATTTTTATTTTGTTTTATTAATATTTTTCTGACTTATTGCAAACAAATTGAGTCTATCTTAAGTGTAATAGCATTTTTAAAAATTTGCTGTGCCATAATTTTTATATAATTCAAAAAATGAAACGAACAATTTTTAACATTGTAAAAAAATTAAAGTTTATAGGCTCGACGCATGACCAAGTCAAAGTAAGCATCGTTATCAATGGAAGCACTGACACCTGCATAGTAACTAAGGAAATCTTCCTTGGGAATTTTTGCATTCAAGTTGCCAGTGTTGCCATCAAAATTACTAAGAAATTCAGAAAGTATTTGTTTTTCCGTCACTTCCCCACTCAGATACTTGGGATGGTCCTTAACATTGTAGAGATTTTTCAAATCGTTTACAGTTATGACTCCGTTGCCGGAGTGATCGGCCTTTGCAAATGCCTTTTCAATTACATCCAAACGAGAACGGATCATAGGAGGCTATTTAAAAAGAATAAAGCTAAGTTAGGTAATTCTTAGATTATATAGTTCAAAATAACAAACAAAGTTCATGATCTTGACATGTGTTCCTGACAAACATTAACAAATCGTCTTCAGGTCCTTACCCTTAATTTTGATACAAACTCCTTAGTGTTGATATGACCACAATTATCACCATCAAAACAAGCGAAGATATCCTTTACTTCGTCATCGGTACAATCTATTCCACTTTGTTTTATTGCCGCTTTAAAATCATCAAAATTGACTGATTTACTTTCACCATTTTCCATGTTTAGAAGAGACCTAGTTTCGAAAAAATAAAGATGAAATGGAACTGCTCGGATTACAACAAATTACCTGCACAAACTAAGGATACCAGCGGATCCGCGAGTGAAGCACTTCAATCTCAGTTTGTCGATCGGTTGTTTTTCCAGTCCATTGGCCAATTCTCGTCTTGCCCGATTTATAAGCGTTGCTTCCTTTGAATAGAAATCGTCGCGAAAACTCATCTAAAATTACAAGAAAAATATATAAAACAACCAAGAAGATTAGTAAGAATAAACTTATTTACATTTAATAAATTGATACGAAAAATTTGGCGATAAAAATTAGATTTTCTATTAGGTATTTTCACAAAATTAATTCGATTTAAAATGTCAAAAATGTTATACCCATGTAAAGTGTTCCAAAAACATATTTGTATCGAAATTATTTTTAACAAAACCTGAGTAAAATCTGGCGAAATATTAGCTTGAAAATATATTTGACAAAATTAAAATTTTACGTCGATTAAGCTATATCAGTCTACTTGTTGGAAACACGATTGTATATATTGATGGATAAAACGACAGCACTCCCCAAGATAATAATCATTACAAATCGGACTACCAACTCATTATTTCATGAAGGAGTATCGCTCGAAACAAGTGGCCACGAATAATCTTCTTCTTCTATATATATATAAAAATCAATTGTTGTTCGTTGGTAATGGAATCAGTTGAAAACGGCTGGACCGATTTGCATAATTTTTTGTACAAACATTCGTCATACTCCGAGTTAGGTTTTTAAAGAAAAAAATATTGACCACACCTCCTTCTACGCCCACTATTTCGATTTATCTAAAATCATTATATTTCCCAAATAATGAAGATATTGGTTTAAAAATTTTTACACGAGATACTGTTGACCTTCCCTCCAACTCTAAGTATTTGTTTGGGGGCTGAGGAACTGACCACGCCTACTTTTTAATCTATCTATAAATCTATCTATACATATAAAAGAAAGTTGTGTTAGTTACTACACTTATAACTTAAGAACCGCTAAACTGATTTTAATGATTCATTCAAATTCTGAATTGTCTCCTATCCGAAAAGGATAATATCCAAACAAAACGCGTAAAAATGTGATAATGTGATTTCCATTTTGAAATGTACAATAGTAATGTTTTATTTTGCATGATTTTTTTTCCATTTTGACTTACTTTTTTTCTAATGTACATTTGTAGTGTTTTTTATATTTTATTTTTGAATTCGAATATTAATACCAATTTATTTAATTGACTCGATTTCTTGAGAACTGAAATTGATGGCGGGTTACATGGAAGTGTAGTACCGAATTATGTGGTGGCGAAACGGAATAGATGATATCGAAATAATTTAACGCGATCACACCAAAGTTAAAAGATAATTACTTTTTCAAAATCGTTAAAAAGAAACACGAAAAAAGAGATCTCATTGAAAAATTCTCAAATCGGGAAAATATCGAAAAAAAATTTCAATGTAATTGAATTTTAAAATAAAAGTACATTCTATTGACAAACTTTGTAAAGATCTTTAAACAGTTGCTGTAAAAAATCAGCGAACAAGTGGAAGATTTTTTCAATTTATTTTTCTTCTTTTGTCATTTTTTTCAATTTGTATTATCATATTGAATTCAGTGGATTTTTTTGTGAACAAAATAAAGAATAATTTTTCACTATATACAATTATTCACCAAAAAAAATGAAATAAGTGCGAAATACGATGTTAACTGACATTTACCTTTCAACTCCAGGACCGACATCGTGGAAAATGCGAACACATTTAAACAAACAAAAATAACCGAAAAAACTTAATGGGGCTCATTTCAAAGCGTAGACCTACTTCTTTTATGTGACAATAATCCGTCCAATGAGAGCTAACATTTTTGTGGGAGTACAATCAGTAAAATACCAAATATAAAGGGTGCAAAATAGTAGAGGGAATGGGACTTTTAGTAAGAAAAGGATTTCTATCCTTCCAGAAATTCTTCCCGAATATTCAAGATGCCTTAAATCGCTTTTGCAGGTCATGATATCGATCATATATAACCATCGTATGATTTAAGCTATATTTGGGGTCTTCGCCACTTTTTTCTATTTTTGGTCCTTATTCGGCATCTTTGTTTCTAAGGGGGTAGGGCCCATATTGGCCATGACCACATTCATCAATTGATTTTGCTAAAAAAAGTTTATTTATGGTACCCTGGGGTAGGGAACCATCATACAGATAATTGCCACATAGGAATTCATTTAAGTAAAGTCCCCACATTGGAGTATCCCCAAGTCCACTTTCACATCTAATGCGTGGTCGGAAAAGAAAATTTTGTATTCTATTGAATTTGTAACCCCCAAGAGAATATTGGTTGGGAACGTAGATTTGGGATGTACATCTATATGAAATAAATTGTGAAAACATGAACAAATTACAAATATAAGAAAGTGGCACCGGACCGAATATTTGTTGAATCGTCATTGAATTATACTATGATGAAAAATATGGACTTTATGGGGTCTCCAATTTACAATTTAAATGACAAATAAAATTAGTTCCCATCTTCCGGTAATGGGTGTAAAATAGTATTTATATTTGACTATTCTGAAATCAGTCTGCCATCAATTATGAGGTGGATAAAACTATTTTTACTTATTTAAGTCACGAGAAATTTTTTTTTTTTTTCAGTGTGACATGCTATGTTTTCGACTATATTTTTGATTTGGCCTCTATTTGTCATCTTGGATTATAAGGGGTGAAGAAAGTTTTCAATGTAGGTCGATGTTTCGCAGTAGTGGCCATATAGAGGTACTTCCTGATTTTACCATATATCGAAGGATTTGGCTAAAAATGTGTATTTGGCGGGGTGAAAATCTTACACAAAAATTTCAACATATCTACAAATTTTAGAATTTTAGAATTTTCTTATGACTTGTGAGGACTCTAATGCACAATCTGAGGTGCTGATGGGATTAAAAAAGTAAATAACTTTGGCTATTCTTAAATCATTCAGCCTTCAATTATGAGGTGTACAAAATACAGTAAATTCCAAATTACTGCTCATATGACTTAATATTAAAAATTAATCGACCAGTACTTGAACACTTATAACAGTCATATCTGTGAGTTATTTTGCTTTGACAAATATGCATAATAGACAAAAACTACGGACCGGCAACGCGGACCGGGTCAGCTAGTATTCAATATATATTGTACTTAGAGGTCTGCGCCGTGTTTTTGTGCCCATTAAACTTTGCAATAGTTACTGGGAAAATCCATAAGAGAATGAAAGTACAGAAAAACACTTCTAAATCGTTTATATTTTTAACAGTGTTCAATTAAAAATGTTTACATGGTGAGATGAAAAAACTGCAACCAACTTCAGACTGCTATCATATCTAAACCACTCGTCCGACAGCTGTTAAAATAATTCCGGTGACAGCTCATTATATTGCATACAAGCGTAAAAATGCATTTCGGTGAGAATTTTCCAGAAAACAATTATTCTTGGTTTAATTCAAGCGTGATAGTGTGATTTCTTTATACTTGGCTGGAAAATCACAAGTATCTATCGTTAGAGCACTCCAGTATTTGAATGTGAATAAATCTTTTGTGTCTCGTACCATCGCTCGCATCGTAAAGAAGCAACTTGATCGAAGAAATGGCTTGTGAGCTGAACATATCGCAATATTCAATTCGACAAATATTGAAAAATGAGCTCGGGGTAAAGCCATTGAAATTCCAAAAAGTGCCAGAACTTACACCGCAACCGAAAGAAGATAGAGTCAAAAGCGCTAAAGAGTTGCTTCGCTTGGCCGAAAGTGGTGAACTACCGAATTTGGTCTTCTACGATGAGAAAACATTCATTGTCCAGCAGTTTATAAACAAACAAAATTATCGTGTTTACTTGCCAAAGAGGTCGGTTGAAAATGTGCACCTTCAATTGGCCACCAGAACCCAAGCGTCGGCCATCGTGATGGTGTAGGCCGCCATAACAGCCGATGGTCGCTCTTTGCTCGTATTAATCGACCGTGGCATAAGAATAAATGCCGAAAATTATCACGAAAATATTCTGTAGGGTGTATTAAAGCCTTGGGAACGCAAACATTTTGGCCGCAGACCTTGGACATTCCAACAGGATTCAGCACAATCGCACTCAACACGCGCCACCCAAGAATGTTTTCAAAATGAGATTTCTTGCTTCATTTCCAGCGCACAATGGCCACCAAAAACTCCGGATACCAATCCGTTAGACTATTGTGTCTGGAGTATTTTGGAAAGCAAGGTTGGTACTACAAAATAACAAAATATCGATCACCTCAAGCAAACGCTTCTTCGGGAATGGGCCAAAATACTGCAGAGCAACATTCGGATAGCGTGTGACGGTTTCATTGGCCGCTAGAAGGCCACAATTCGTGTCAAAGGTGGCCAATTCGAACAAATAAAAAGTTATTCTAAAATTAGATGCTTTTTCCGACATTTGTTGCTTTCATTCAATAAAATTTAAAAAAAAGTAAAAATTATGGCGCTTGACTTTGTTGTAGTTTTTTTTTTATCTCACCCTATAGATGCACAATTTACTATTTACTTCCTTACTACTCTTCATCTTCTGACAACAAAAGTTTGTAATCCATCCAAAATTTCGGGGTCTACATAATATTTTCTTGCGACCCACATTTACGTTGATATTCCAGTAGAGTCAAATTAGCTTTGCTGCGCTCGTTATAAAGCAAAGCAAAAGAGCATAGATAGTATTGTGTCACAATTTCATATATCCACATTGGGTAGTTCTATATCCTAAATTTCGGAGATAACAAGGATAACTTACTTCTTATAAATTTTAAAAAAATGTTTTATCACAAAATGTTAATTTTATTAAGAATCCGAAAAGAAGATTTGCGTGCAACACTGTCAAATATGATATCGATACTGTTCTTCAAAATCAAATGCTCTTACACATATTGAACACAAAAGCCTTAGAAGAAGATCTAGTTGCCGAACAAACGAATATAATAATATGGTTCGTAAAGAACCAATAACAATTAAAATTAATGCCATAACATCGACAAATATCCGCTGGCAACGAGCGGCAAGAGCTTGTATGTCAATATTTCCCTTCTGGCAAATAAAGCATGTAACTACGTTAAAGATACTTTTATGGAAGCGGATGTTGTTTCTGAGACATCTGCATAATACTTGGAATACTTTAATGGGCGTGGTACTCAAATAAATATAACTCGATGTTATGTGAGATGTTTTTGTTGGGTGCAGTAAATTCACATATATAACGATGGCCCTAATTTGGAACATATTGAGATTTAAACAAATTTTCCAAATAATATTCCTGAGCATCAATGTAGTTTCCCTTGTTAACAATAGTTGAAACCCCACTTTTTCTCACATTGCCATTGCGTCAAGGTCGAAATTTACTTTGTTTGCCCAAAAGTGGTTGCACCTCACAAAAATCATATCATGTCTCAATTCATAACTCATAAAATATTGGGATTTCATTAAAAATTATGTTAACCCAACAAATTAAACATTTTCCCCATTGAATGCTGTCTTATAGTTTAACTTGGCTCTTAAAGTGTTAACCTTTACGACTTACTTACTTATATTTTATGACGTGTGCAACAACTACATGAGATTCATTAAAAATGTTCACTTTATTACTGGTAAATGCGACCGGGCTTCACAATGCTTAATCGAGCGTAAAATCAAAAACTGAGAAAAAAGTAGACAACATTTATGTTCTTTTGTTTTTATCTTCGGTAATCGTAAATGTTTTCAAACTTTTAATTAAGTTGGGCAACGAACACGATATTGTCAACCATAAATGGCAAAACGTGATTGATATCAATTCGAGTTTCTTGTGTGTGCGTGTGTGTTTCTGTCTGTTTTTGTCATTTTTCCACAAATAGTGACTGGCACACAGTAATGGCAGAACCGAACGGAGCAAAGAAGAACATATTGTATTTTTCCCCCTAAATCTCGTAATAATTAAAAATCGTATGAACAACAACATTGTGTTTTTCTAAGTACGGGTAAGGTAACGTTTGGTGTATCTGCAATTTTAATTTTAGTCTACCAATTCTCTGTGTTGCTCTGTGGCTGCTGCAGTTTTTTTTTTTTTTCAATTCGCTAAATGAAAAGATAACCTCATTTAATTATAGGTACCGAAAAAACACTGCGGAATAAATGGATAGTACCACATTTGGGGCTGGTAGAGAAACTCATATATGAGAGACCCTGAACAAATATTTTTTATAACAATAAATTTTCTTTTCGTAAACAATTTTTAAAATTCCAATAGATTCGTAAGAAACGTATTAGCCATTAAAAAAACTGGATTTCGTATAAAAAATTGAGAAACCAGTTTTCACTATACTGAGTTCTTGAGGAGTCAAAAGTTATCGATTTAAAATCACAAATAAAGGTAATACATACATGATTGGTACATTGCACTATGGGGCCAAAGGCATGTTTTTGAGGGAAAAAATTACAGGGAATAGGGAGAACTTCTAAATTTCGTTTTTAGGTCCTAGTTAGAATGAGAACAACAAGAACATTAACAAGAATATAGATATAGCTCCAGCGATATTCTGTACGAGGTATTAGATACAGTTAAGAAATACTTTTGACAAATTTGGTCGAAATCGGTTCAGATTTACATATAGCTCCCATATATATTCCCTTCAACATTTTTCGTAAATAATACACCAACCGTGCTATTTTTGTCTAATTAGGTTGTGCCTTGGATCATACGATGAAATTCCGTTAAGATTAAAGTCTGCCATATTTGAACCAAACCAATCCTATTATAACTATAGCACTCATATACAGAGTGAAAAGTAAAAACTGCAACAAATTCAGACTTCTGTCATTTCTAAGCCACTCGTCCTACAACTGTTAAAATTATTCCAGTGACAGCTCATTATTTTGTTTACAAGCGTACAAACGCATTTTGGTGAGAATTTTCCAGAAAAAAAGTTATTCGTGATAGAATTCAAGCGTGATAGTGTAATTTTTTATATTTGGCAAGTGGCTATCGTTAGAGCACTCTAGCATTTAAATGTGAATAAATCTTTTGTGTCTGGTAGCGTAGCCCGACGTCAAGGAAGAGGACGGAAGCAAACAGCAACGCAAGCAGAAATTCGAAAAGTATAGAAGCAACTTGATCGAAACCCGCGTCGTAGAATGGTTGAACATATCATAATATTCTATTTGGCAAATATTGAAAAATGAGCTGGGGGTAAAACAATTGAAATTCAAAAAAAGTGCAAGAACTTGCGCCACAGCAGAAAGAAAATAAACTTAAATGACTTAAAGTGTTGCTTCGCTTGGCCGAAAGTGGTGAACTACCGAATTTAGTTTTCTCCGATGAGGAAACATTCGTTGTTCAGCAGTTTGTAAACAAACAAAATGATCGTGTTTACTTGACAAAGAGGTCAGTTGAAAATGTGCACCTTCGGTTGGACACTAGAACTCTTGCGCCGGCCATGGTTATGGTTTGGGCCGCCATAACAGCCGATGGTCGCTATCCGCTTGTATTAATCGACCGTGGCATCAGAATAAATGACGAAAATTATCGCGAAAATATTCTGGAGGGTGTATTAAAGCCTTGGACATTCCAACAGGACTCAGCACCTTCGCACTCAGCACGTGCCACCCAAGAATGATTACAAAATGAGGTTCCTCGCTTCATTTCCACCGCACAATCGCCACCAAAATCTTCGGATACCAATACATTGGACTATTGTGTCTGGAGTATTTGAAGGGCAAGGTTGGCACTAAAAAGTTCCAAAGTGTTGATCACCTCAAGCAAGCGCTTCGCAGGGAATAGGCCAAAATACCGCAGAGCAACATTCGGGCAGCGTGTGACGGTTTCATTGGCCGTTTGCAGGCCATAATTCGTGCCAAAGTTGACCAATTCTAACAAATCTTAACTTATTCTTAAATTTGATGCTATATTCGCAATTTTTTGAATTCATTCAATAAAATTTAAATAAATTTAAATTTCACAAAATTTTCTGAGGTGAAAAAGGCTATTAGTTTTTAGGAATTCAAAGGGCACGTTCTACTTCCCATGCGTCCTTTAAAAAAACGTTTTTTTTTTTTCAAAATATTGCAAATATTTATTCAAGAATTGTTATACGATATTGTGAAACTTTCAGAATCAATCGTATCTTTCATTTTTGCGTGATCCAACCGACCACGCGCAACTACTCAAAATATTTAAAGTGTAGAAACTATTGATGATATGGTGTTAAACTTGGTAGGGGCAACATCAAAAATAATTTACTAAATATTAATCGGTTTGGCCTATAATAAACAATTGGACATAGTGACGGCGATGAACACAACAATGTCTTACGGGATTTAGTGTGCGGAGGAGCCGCCATATTCCACTCACATTATTTAGAGTCAGTCTACCATTCATACCACATAAATGTGGTATGAATGGTAGATTTGATTGCTATTTAGAAATCTTTCAAAAGAGCGAATTTTAGACATTTTCTACCGAAACTTTGACTAAAATCATCAAAATAACAATACATGTATTTTCTGTAATAGTAAGTGATAACCATTTCGAACTCCTTGCAGTCCTATGTAATACCCGACGAACATATTCATACTTCTATAAATAGGTTGACCATATGAATGTTACCGAAATACGTCGAGCGTAATTTAATTTACCTTGTCAAATTTTACTGTCAAGAAAACAGTTTCCTATCTCTGATATTTATAAATATAAATTTTGACAAAAATCTTTAACATATGATGACTTTACTTCCCTTATTCCACTTTGCCATTAAGTATGGGTCTTATATTATCTTGAAAGCGATTGCGTTGAAAATTGTGATTTAAACATCAAATTACCAAAAATTCGAACACCCTAACTAGAATATACAATGTTCTTCAAGAGAGGGCGGTACCTAATGTTAAGTCCAAATTCTGTCCAAGAATGTAGCTAAAACTATAAAAAAAACCAAATAGCGGGAGGTACAATTTTATGGGATCTATAATAAAACATGAGACTTACTAGGACATTGTCACTGGGAATACATACTGCTGATTTCAAGTAGTTACAAATGAAATAACAACTTTAATATACGCTCCATATCAGAATAGAGGATATAAAACGTGTCAGCTACGTAATAAAAACTATTGAAATTGAAAACATTTATTGGAGCCCGGTTGGCTTGTAGATCAAAATCGCAAAAGGATTGTGGGTTCTCAGGACACACTTTTTAAGGCTTTTATATATATTTCGCAATATTTAATACACGTAGAGCTTTGAAAATTTAAGGATAGCTTTTTTACTTTTTGGTATGGACCCGATATAAGGGTAAAATTTGATTTCAAGCATTTTTTATTTTTTTAACTCAAATTTTTCTTTTGATTTCGCAAATTTTTATGTCGCAAATAGGCCGAAAATTAAATACACACCATTAAGTAAAATTTTTTTTTAATGAAAGTATTTGGATTCAAACGTATTCCACTTTAATCATCAAATACCATTGAAATAGATTGAAGAATGCAGTTATAGTGGGTGGAACCGTTATATGTAGGTCATACCAAAGCGGGAACTTTTTTCTTCTACAAGAATTGTTATCTATTGCCAGTCTTGAGTACTAAATTGACCGTGGAAAAATGTGGATAGGATCATCAAAATGTCGAATACCAACGGGTATTATTATATGAACATGTTGGACCAATATGAACAATGTTTCAACACCTGTTGTAGAACCTATTATGTACTATATACATTATCTAATTTGAAACAAATCCTATAGAAAATTAGGCCTAAGTCGTAAATACACCGAATATCTGAAGTTACCATTATATGGAGGTTATATTAAAACCTGGGCCTATACAGACTATGTTTAGCCACCAGAGGCAGAACCTGTTATAAATTCTTAATGACACATTTGAAACTATTCCGTTGAAAATGGGATAATAGTCATCAAAATACCGAATATCCGAAAGTACCTTTTATACAAGGAGTGTAGTAAAACGTGGAAATGTACAGACATTGTTCTGCCACCAGATATTAAACCCCTTACGAAGTCTTAATACCGATTTTAAAACTAATCCGACAGAAAATATGGACTAAATTGTCAAAATGCCGCATTTCAGTAGGTTCCGTTTTATGAAGGTTATGGAGGTAGAATCCGTTATAAAATCTTTATACCAAATTTGAAACAATTCTGTTTATAAAGTCATCATAATCAGGCCATACAGGCGAATGTCCTTGTATTTTTGTGAACCAAATGTAGGTCGGTTTTTTATCCGATTGAGATGAAATTTTCCAAACAATATTTGTTTGACCCGAGGACGAACTCTATTGAGACTAGTGAGGATCGTTTCAAATTTAGTTATAGCTCACATATATATCTTCAACCGATTCAAGTGGTCATTGACGAAATAACCACTTGTTAAAAAAAAAAAAAAACCTTAGATTGCGGACCATATACTAACGTGTTTGGAAGTTCAAGCAACCTTTTTGAAATTAAAACAAATTAGATCGTAACAGACTTGCTCTATGTCCATCCTTTATAGGGAAGGTACCGAAGCAGTACACCATTCAGACCATAAACTTGTTCCATTTTATTTGATTGAAGTGTAAATTTTTTTTTTGGAAAATATGGGGAAGGTAACAGAAAAATTCGTCTACTTCCACACTTTATCTAACACTGATATACCGAAATATTGAAATATACAAATTGTAAACAAAATCAAAAATTATTTTTTTTTTTTTTGGTTATTGTTTATCAGAATTGGTTTTGTCCCATATTCACATTAAATGTACATTTTTACAATGTTATGAGAAATATGATTTACCATATCTCCCAACTCGATCTAAATTTTGTGTAAATTACAATATACCAAATTTGATATTCTTGTCGACTACTAATATCCTGAAACTGATATCGACCAAATCCCCTTAGTATTTTTTTTTTATATTTTATAAAAATAACATTGTTGTGCAATAAAATAAATGATCCATGAATGGCTTTGAGCTATTTCACAGAAATTGATTTTAATATTTAAAAAATTATCCGAAAATTTCCAGATTTTAATCTATGATTTAATGTCATGCAATCTTTACTACTTATCTTCCCACATTAACCGACTATGAACCACGTTTAAAAAAGGTAGATAGTTTACCGCCACAAACAAATATTACCCCAAAATGTATTGATGTTCAAAATATTATATTTTTGTGATTTGACGCCTTGTGCCAGGCGCTGTATTTAAAGTCTAAGGTCTAAGCATAAGTCGCAACAAACAAACCAACCTCCATCTGCACAGCCATCTTCTGTAGTATTCACTATTCCAGCCTTTTGCTAAACACATTTTTGCTAAGAAAAAATCCTAAGATACTTATTATTATTGTCGAGAGTATAGCTCAAAGCATGTGAGTACCTTTAACAGGTTAAATAACATTGTTGTTATTATACCAGCGTTACAAGAAAAGTATATTTTGTATTGTAATGAAGCAGCAAAGCTGCACCTACATTGTTCATACCTTTTTACCGACAAACACACACACATATACACTTAATGCAACTATTATTATAACATGATTAAAAGAAAGCATGACAGATGGCTGCAGTTGTAGCCCTCACACACACAGACATACAAACACAGATGCAACTGAAGAGATAACAGCAACGCGCACAGCAAGGTTGCAGCAGTCCTTTCTTCCATTATTCTTTTGATCATGTACTTCTTATTTCTCTGATACACATAGCCAAACACACCTACATGCATATGCATGTGTATGTATGCCCAAAAGAACGCATATCCCCATAGATCGCCCTAAAGACCGTGATGGAAAATCTGAGCGTACACACACAAGGACTAGCCGAGGTAAATACATTTTCACTCTTTGCCGTGCTTGAAAGACGTCAGAAACACTCGCTATGAAATAATACATTTGGCCCTGCTAGTTGTACATTCTTTTCAGATGAATGCATCCATCTCTCAAAAAATAAACAATATACACTTTCGGATGCATGCACGCACACACACACACACTAGCAGGACAAAAGACTTAAGTCCATTCTTAGGATAATCATTTTCACATGATTATGATTGAATATTTGCTTTTAGAATAGGATGAAATTGTGTTCTATATTGATTTGTGTAGATACACACTAATTAAGAGAGTTAACTAAATACACAATAATAGACTTAAGCATTTTCCAATGTATCTCGGTACAAGCGAATGGGCTACATAAATATAAATATATTAAAGGAAATCTGTAAATACTATGTAGTGTCGTCATATTTTAACGCCCACTAATGAAAGTATGTTCAGACATAATGTTTGAATAACACGGATGCAAAAACACATAATCCCTAAATTTGTTTGACACAAGGACTTACCCTATATGATTAGTTGTTATAGATCCCGGTTGCGATATGGATGCCATACATTTCTTCCTCCGATATGACATTTATTGTGCACCAAATACATAATATCTGACAAATTCAAATTCGGATATATCTATAGCTTCCATATAAGCGTCGTAAAAAGCCATCGAAAACACTTATGGTGGAAATACATAAAGCGCTTATCTGGCTGGCTTAAGTCATCTGCTGGCTTCTTCGGAAATGTACAAAGAAGCGTAGGGTCAAAATCGAACTAAGTCAACCTAAAACTCCTTTGTTCATCTACGAGCCTGATATCAATTATATTTCACCTATAGACATCCCTGTTATATTTGATTCAAATCTGTTTAAATGTATATGTATTCTAATGTTTTTTTTTTTTTTTTGTTTTTGTTAGCAGTCTTTTGTATACAAGATGTATATATATTAAATAAGGCGAAAAGACCTAAGATCGGCTTGGCTAACTTTTAATACCCCCCACCACTTGAAGGAAAAATTTCCAACAAATCCGTCGAAAAATACATCTCGAAGGAAAAGCTTATATGGGGGCTATACGAAGACATATACAAGTACAAGTATAGTATCCATTACAAATGTTAAATACGAAATTTGAAACAATTCCTGTAAAAAATGTCTCATATGTCATCAAACTGGAAACAATTCCGGTGAATAATGCCAAATAGAGGGTGCCGTTATATTTGTGGGCTATATGAAGACGTGGACCTACATAGACAATCCCGTCATAGAATTTAGTACCCACTAGGAGCAGCAAAAACAAACGAAACGAATAACGTACTACTCACACGAATTCACAAACTTTAAAATTATTTTCAATCGTTTTGTACTTCAAACAAAACAATACCACAAACATTTCAATGCACGAAGTACACAAACAATACGATTGCCCTAATGTACTTCGGCTGTGGTTTGCCGAGGTGTATCGTTTGCGAACCAATCGCCGGGAAACGTTTCCAAACGTTTGCTGTGCGAAATGATGACTGCTACATTTTGAGTAATCATTCTAAATATTTTTTACACTGTTCCCATTGTATATTGGACATAATAAATAAATAATTTAATTTGAATTTAAATTAATATTAGTTTTTACTATATTTGCAATGGGTTAATATACAGAGAAACGTTTGCAATGAGCAATGTAGATCTAACAGGTAACCGCATCGGCGAATTGCTACAACAAAGCATCTTTTGTGGTACCCTCAAATGTCAAAATTGGCATCTAAGGCGAAAAATATAAATTCGCCATGACATTTAAAGTATGCGGCAAATTTGTTTCAACCAATCAGCAGCGAGATGATTGTTTACAATTTATGTTGTGTTTGCGAATTCAGCATTACAACAACTTGTTTTGACATTTAAAGATGCCGTCAGCTGGGTTGATGCGACTACCTTGTAGATCTACCTTGGCAATGAGTTTTGTACTGTTTCGTTTCCAATGTTGCGTCATTCAGCAGAGTACATTTCAGTTTGGTTTTTGTTTCCACTCATCTACGCAAACAGTACAAAATACAAAGCAAGTCCCGTTACCGCTGCACAGTGGTCCAAGATGCCAATCTAGCTGGAAAAAACTCAATTTTTTTATGTTTCAATGTTCACATAATTTGTTTGGTAATCATTAGATAACAGTCCACTGTTCATAACTGTATATCAGTTTTTTTGTTTTTTTTCTAATTTGCTTTGTTATGATGTTTTGGAAATGAACTATTGTATTATCACTGTTGTTTTAGCAGGCCTGTCGATTGCCAGCATCACATTTGAACTGTTCGTAACATCAAAGAAGAAAAAATTTTGTCGTAATTTTTTTTACATTGCATCATGTCAGGTATGTTTAAGCTATATTGTAGATAAATGTCGAATTTAAATGTTCTGTGTGCAAAATAATTGGTAAGAGGAAATATGTGTTTTGTGTAGCAAAATTTAGCAGTTTATGGTTTTTAGAGTAACTTTTAAATAGGATTCCCGTGGATTCCCGTGAAATGAATTGTGTCCTGTTGATCTGTGTGGTGTCCACTTTAGATGAAAAAAAGAAATAGCTGCAATTATTGACCGGTAAACTTTTTATATACATATATAGATAACATACCCATAACACGGAGAGAACTATATAATGTGTGGATTGCCGAAATGGAAAGCAAAGAAAGGGCAAAAGCTGTCATTAGTTATTTTTTTGCTAAGAGTGGTTTACAGAAAACTAAAACAGAAGATTATTGCAATAAAGTTGAGTTAGCTGTACGGAGATTAACGTATTCAATTAACGAAAGGTGGATAAAAGCAAAAAGATCAAAGAAATATTTTGAAGACTCTAATAAAATTTGGTTAAATGGAGTATTTTGTCTTCCTTCTGAAAACGTGATTAAAATTCCAGAGGATTTAGGGATCCAACCGTCAACGTCAAATTTTGGTAGACCTCGATCTGATTTTTCAGGTAAATCTGAAAAAGGGAAGCGTTTGGAAGTGTCAACTTTAGTTAGTGAATGTTCACCTGAGAAACTAGTTTTCGCTGCTGGCGTTAGTCTTTATAAGTCTGGCAAGAGGAATGCTGCCGCGATTCTAAAGAACATAAATGAATCTCCAACGAGAGCAACTAAAATTAAAAAAATTGTTAATGCACAATCTAAGGAACCAGTACCATATACAGATGACGAAGCATTACGACTGTTTATCGATGTAAAATATACAAAAGCAAGTTATAATGCGATGCGTGCTGGTGCTAAGATCCGTAACGCGGATATATACCCATCATATCATAGAATTTTAGAAGCTAAAGAAAAGTGCTACCCAAGTAATGGAATAAAGGTATCCGATGTAACAGCAGAAGTGCCTCTGCAGGACTTAGTGGATCACACTGCATGTAGAATTTTAAAGTTACAAAAAGAGGTCATAGAGGAATTCAATTATACGGAATTGACTTTGACGTATAAATGGGGATGTGATGGTAGCAGTGGACACTCAACCTATAAGCAAAACTTTAGTTCAAATGATTCCCGTAAGACAGATGAATATTTGTTTGCAATTTGCTTGGTACCTTTGCAGCTAAAGTACGATAACCATATCATATGGGAAAACCCACGTCCATCATCTACACGTTTTTGCAGGCCAATTAAACTGATTTTTGAAAAGGAAACAAAATCGTTGATTCAAGATGAAACTAATTACATTCAAAATCAAATTAATGCAATAGTGTCAACAGCTTCTAACATTGAAGATAAAACGGTTATTGTTAAACATGTGTTTTATTTAACAATGATTGATGGCAAGGTTTTCTCAATTCTTAGCGATTCCTCTACTCAAAGATGTGGTATTTGTGGAGCAACGCCAACCATTATGAACAAACTGCACGAAATTAAAGCCTTAAATGTAAGGGCCAATCTTTACGAATATGGGTTATCGACATTGCATGCGTGGATAAGATGCCTGGAATGTGTATTGCATATATCTTACAAAATTGAAATTAGAAAATGGCAAGCTCGTAGTGCGTCCGATAAAGATTCACAGAAGAAAAGAAAAGAAGAAATAATTAGCGCTCTGAAATCAGAAATGAATTTGCTTATTGATATTCCTAAGCCTGGAGAAGGAAGCACAAATGACGGTAATACCGCTAGAAAATTTTTTCAGCAACCTTCCTTAGCTTCTCAAATAACAGGTGTAAATGAAAGTTTAATAAAAAGACTAGGAATAATTTTGAGAACTATGTCATCTGGTTATGCAATTAATGTGGAAGCTTTCCGAAAATATGCGATGGATACTGCGGAACTATACGTAGAACTGTATGAATGGTACTATATGCCATCGAGTGTCCACAAAATTTTGATTCACGGCGCAGACATAATTCAAAATGCGGCACTACCGATAGGAATGATGTCGGAGGAAGCACTAGAGTCTCGAAACAAAGATTTTAGATTTATTCGCGAACATCACACTAGAAAAATGTCACGAGAAAAAACAATGGAAGATCTTTTCAATTATTTGCTTCTGTCATCAGATCCATTAATCTCATCTTTTTCAGCAAAGCCATTTGTTAGCTCTCGAAATGAAGAACTATTAGGTGATGAAGATATTTCATTACTTTTAGATCCTTTTATACAGGAAGATGTAGAATAATTTAAATAAATGATTATTATTTTAAATATATATTAATATTCTTATGTTGTTTTGTATATATTAACATTCATATACTTTCAAATGCCATAAAAATTTCCACGACTATTTTACCTACAACGCCCATTTTTGGTACAAAGAATGCTTTCAATACGAAATACATAATTCCAAAATTTCATACTTCTAGCTGCTTCCGAAGAGAAGTTATGACTTTTTTCCAGCTAGATTGGCGTCTTGGACCACTGTGCGCTGTTTCGTTTCTTACTTCAAGAAAATACGGAACAAAACGATTGCAAACGTTTGGTAAAGTTTATTTTCGTTCGCTGACTAGGAGCTTGGACGTGAATCTGCATACGCAATTTTTTGTCATAGGCTGTGGTACAAAGTTTATGTACGAAATTTGAAACATTTCCGGCAAAAATTTCGCTACAATCATCAAAATACCGAATATCGGCAGTTGTCGTTTTATAGGAATATACGATAACGTAGACCTATATAGACAATTCTCTTTCAGAGGGGTAAAGTACTCAGAAGAAAATCCTTGTGTAGATTTTCAGATAATTCCATTGAAAAATGTGGCTAAAATCATCAAAATACCGAATATCGGGGTTACGGTTATATGGAAAATATCGGGGCGTACCGTTATATAGGAGGCTATACGATATCGTCGACTGATATAGAACATCTTCGAACATGTCCTGCCTACAGTCAACAGAAAAAAAATTTTAGCTTTTTATCTTTATTCGTTTTGATTCTAGCGTCTTAGAATTTTTCGCTGGTTAAGAATATATATACTTTGTCAGGACTAAAATTATTATTTTGGTCCTACAAATCCCATCTAAACAGGGTGAAATGAAAAAACTTCCAGTAAAAAAGTTATTTGGGATGGAATTCAAGCGTGATAGTTTGATTTCTTCATATTTGGCTGGAAAACCACAAGTGGCTATCGTTGAGTACTCCAGCACTTAAATGTAAATAAATCTTTTGCTTCGTACTATCGCTCGTTACCGTGATACTGGTAGCATAGCCCGACATCAAGGAAGTTGACGGAAGAAAACAGCAACATCAGTAGAAATGGTTCGAAAAGTATTGAAGCGACTTGATCAAAACTCGCGTCGCAACAGGACTCAGCACCATCGCACTCAGCACGCGCCACCCACGAATGGTTACAAAATGAGGTTCCTCTCTTCATTTCCAGCGCACAATGGCCATCAAAATGTCCGGATACCAATCCGTTGGACTATTGTGTCTGGAGTATTTTGGAAAGCAAGGTTGACACTAAAAAATACCAAAGTGCGCAGAGCAGTATTCGGACAGCGTGTGAAGGTTTCATTGTCCGTTTTAAAACCATAATTCGTGCCAAAGGTGACCAATCCAAAAAAATCTAAACTTGTTCTAAATGTTGATGCTATTTCCGACATATTTTGCTTTCATTCAATACTGTGTTTCAGTTTTTTTTTATCCCACCCTGTATACAAAATCTAATGTTAATACAAATATTGCAATATGCGATCGTTAACTTGGTTCGCATAATATGAAAGTTATTATTGCTTAATATTTTGATCCTTTTGGGGAAGGTAGAGGTGCGCCATATACCATCTTCACAGTATTTGGGTAATACGGACGTACAAAGATTTTACCATAGTGGGGAAGTTGAATATGGAATCAAATCATAATTGTGGAAGATCACTAAGTTTGTTGTCAAGTCATTGTCAAAAGTAGTGTTCGTGGCCAACCTTGTGTAGGCCTTACCATCAAACATATAACAGCGGAGCGTATACAAATATTCAACTTGCACTATTATAAAATTTTTTGTACGTCCGTATTACCCAATTCGCCATGTCCATATCTTCTTATCTACCAAATAAAACGTTGTAAAAATGTATTCTTTTAAAATTCACCCATTACAATTTAAAATGCACATTTTCCAATTGCAAAAATTCACATTTTTGCATCATTTATTTTTTTTTTTCAACTCACAAAAAATGAATTGTTTCAATTGTCAAAGTTGAAAGTTGAAAATTTTGTATGCTTTACATGTGCGATGAAAAGCATCGACTTAGTACGAATTTTATGTAACACCGTATAATTAAAAATACATATAAAAACCGAATTGGCATATAAAATTAAAAAATACAAAAAAAAGATTGAAATTTTATTATTTTGTTAGTTGAAAATAAAAATATTCTAAAACCATTAATTTCTTGGAAATACCGTCTCTATCCATATATTATTGAGAGAAAAAATGCGATTGGTGATTCTAAGGTCAACATATATACCACTATTCAGCTGGCGGTCAAGAATCATGAGAATTCGAAATGGAAATTTGAAAAAACTCCAAAAATGCCTCAAATCTGCGGAACTTCAATATATTTAGGAGTTAAGGAATGCTGTGGACGCCTATTTTAATATATATGATCTTATGAACCAATAAGCCGTATTTATTGGAATCCAATAATGTACCATTATAGTGATCGAATTCTAAACTATGGACCTTTTTACCAATTTTCAGGAGTGGAGTAGCGTACATGTCCGCTTTGGCAAAACCCCAGCATAAGATCACAGATATTAAAGATAGAGGTAAATTTTATGATTTTCCAAATGCTAAGCTAACGCTTAAACGGGCGATGCCGCCGAATGGATGATGTTCACAATTGTGGTTCTAAATTAACAGGTCTCTCCAAAGAATTCTTACCTATTCCGAAAAAAAATTGCAAAATCACAGTAAGTTTAATACAAAAACGTTGTCCTATATTGCGATTTTTACAGGGAAATATTTTCAAACTTCCAATGAAGTTTTAAACTTTAATTTTAATAACTCTGAAAATGTGAAACTGGTATCAGATTTTCTTTTCTAGTTTTTCTGTGAAAGATGTAGATCACGAAGTGGTTGAACGATGCAGTACAAACTTTGCACATTCACTTCGCAATATTTCTGCCCTTATAATGTGTAGCGTAAATATGGGATATATCGGTCCAATCCTTTTAGTACCTTCCGACTTCTGACTATTAGCCGAGGGAACTAGAAGAATTCCATATTAACCGATACGATAATGAAAAGTACAGTAGAAAAAGTAAAAGAATGGTTTAAGGGTTGCATATTTTTCATACATCTTGTCATGGGAAACTCGTATTAACAGTGTGCGACAAAACTCTATTTTTATAATAATTTTAGGAAAAATCTATCACATTTTGAAAGTAGAGCTAAAAACAAAACACTTTTATAGGCGTTTTGAAAGATTACATTATAAAGTAACATTAACAGAGAGGGCAATTTTTCCCTCCTCAACACCTTTATAATCTATATCTTCTCTATTATATAAAAGAAAGTTGTGTTAGTTACTACGCTTATAACTTAAGAACCGCTGGACTGATTTTAACGTTTCATACAAATTCGGAATTGTCTCCTGTCCGAAAAGGATAATATCCAAAAAAATCGCGTAAAAATGTGATATATTAACATTTTCATTTTGACTTTTGAAATGTACAATAGTAATGTTTTATTTTGCATGATTTTTTCCATTTTGACTTACTTTTTTCTAATGTACATTTGTAGTGTTTTTTATATTTTTTTTTATTTATGAATTCGAATATTAATACCAATTTATTTAATTGACTTGATTTCTTGAGAACTGAAATTGATGGCGGGTTAAATGGAAGTGTAGTACTGAATTATGTGGTGGTGAAACGGAACAGATGATATCGAAATAATTTAACGCGGTCACACCAAAGTTAAAAGATAATTACTTTTTCAAAATCGCTAAAAAATCACGAAAAAGAGATCTCATTGCAAAAATTCTCAAATCGGGAAAAATCGAAAAAAAATTTCACTGAAATCGAATTTTAAAATAATAGTACATTCTATTGACAAACTTTGTAAGGATCTTTAAACATTTGCTGTAAAAAATCAGCGAACAAGTTGAAGATTTTTTCAATTTCTTATTTTTCTTTTGTCAATTTTTTTTTTTCAATTTGTATTATCATATTGAATTCAGTGATTTTTTTTGTGAACAAAATAAAGAATAATTTTTCACTATATACAATTTTTCACCAAAAAATGAAATAAGTGCGAAATACGATGTTAACTGACATCTACCTTTCAACTCCAGGGCCTACATCGTGGTTCAGCTGGAAGATGCGAACACATTTAAACAAACAAAAATGACCGAAAAAGCCTAATGGGGCTCATTTAAAAGCGTGGACCTACTTCTTTCAAGTGACAATAATCCGTCCAATGAGAGCTCAAAATGCAAAATTCTTTGGGAGTACAATCAGTAAAATACCAAATATAAAGGGTGGAAAATAGTAGAGCGAATGGGACTCTTAGTAAGAAAAGGATTTCTATCCTTCCAGAAAATCTTCCCAAACATTCAAGATACCTTAAATCGCTTTTGCCGGTCAGGATATCGATCATAACTCACGAAAAAGGGTACAATCCGATTTCATATTTATATAACCATCGTAAGATTTAAGCTATTTTTGGGGTCTTAGCCACTTTTTTCATAAATTGGCATTTATTTGGCATCTTTGTTTCAGCTGGGTCAGCTGTGACCGTGGTCTTGGCCACGTTTTTCAACTGATTTGGCCTTTATTTGGCATCTTGGCTTTTCTTTTTCGAGGGTCTTGACCACATTTTCCAATCGATTTTGCTGTATTTAGGCTACTTTGTGAGTAGAGAACCATCTTACAGAAAAATGCCAACATAGGAAATATTTTGGTACAGTCCCCAGGGCCGCCGATCTATAGAGATTTTTACCGATTGGCGGACAACAACACGGGCATTGTTGATTCGTCATTGAATTTTACTATGAACAAGAACATAGACTTCTTGGGGACTCTAAAGCACAATCTGAGGTGCTGTGGTAATAGGTGTAAAAGCATAATTTACTTTCGACTATTCAGAAATTATTTTGCCCTACTTCCATAGGTATTTATTTCTATTTAGTCGGTTCAATATTTATGTTAAAATTTGTTCACCTTTATGAGCCAGATTTGTGAAATATTATGCTATACAAAATTTACATTAAAGACTAAAACTACGGGCCAGCAACGCGGACCGTGCCAGCTAGTTTATTTATATTCCTTGTAGTCTGTTAGTTTTAGGCATATAGCGTCTTCGGTATGTTACTGATAACAATACTACCTTTTTTTTTGGTCAATGTTTCTTTTCGAATTCTAGAAAACGCTGTTAAGAGATATATTGAAATTTTTGTTTAGAACATTTCTAAAATTTATGATTTTTACCTAACATGTCATTTAATGTTCTTATATACTACTAGCTGAACCCGGTGCGCTTCGCTACCCCTTTTGATTTTATATGCATTCAAAATGTTATTTACAAAAATAAAATAATAAAAAAAAACAAATTTAAAAATTAAAAAAAAAATATTTTAATTTCATAGCAAATACCAAGCGTGCAGGAAACTGCAATTTTTTGAAGTTGATTGGCATTTCTATTGCAATTAGTGAATTCGAGGTAGCAACATACTTCCCCGTAATAAGCGTATTTCATATTAATTGTTGTGTTGTTTTTTAGTGTTAGCCTAAGGTGTTGTGGGTCAATGGTTCTTATTAAAATCATATCCCAATCTGATCCGATTTAAATATAATTTAAAAAAAAATTATTTTTACACCAAATTCCGCCACAACTTTCATATTTCATTGAAATTGGTGCGTCAAATATGTGAAATCAGCCGAGAATATATATATGGGAGCTATATCCAAATCTTAACTAATTTCAAATTAATTTATCACATTTATTATTATAACCAAATTTTGCCACACATTGTGAATTTCATTGGAATCGGTCATATGTATCGTGTTTGGTGCATAACATGTATGAAGTCGGCCGAAATATATGTGTTAGCTATACCCAAACCACAACCGATTTCAATATAATTTGGCATTGTTTTTCTGGTGCCAGATTTCGTCTCTCTCGCTTTGGGTGCATTAAATATGTGAAATCGGCCGAGGATATATATGGGAGCTATAATAAAATCTGAGCGAAATTGAATATAATTAGTCAAATTTATTTTTGTACCAAATTTAGTCACTCATGCCGAATTTCATTGTGTTTTGTGCATCAAATATATGAAATCGGCGGAAAATATATACGGGAGCTATGTCCAAATCTAAACCGATTTTAATATAATTTGACTAATTTATTTTCTAATCAAAATCCCGTCTCACATTCCCAATTTCATTGGAATCGAACATACATATTGTGTTAGGTGCATCAAATAAACGAAATCGTTTGAGCTATATCCAAATCAGAACCGATTTCAATATAATTTGACAAATGTATATTCGTTTTAATTTCCGCTACACATTCCATATTTCATTGAAATTAGAGATACATAGCGTGTTTGGTGCATCAAATACATGAAATCGGTCGAAAAAATATATGGGAACTAAATCCAAATCTGAACCGATTTCAATATAATTTGATAAATTTATTTTCGGATCAAATCCCGTTAAACATTCCAAATTTCATTGGAATCGAACATTCATATCGTGTTTGAGGCATCAAATGAACGAAATCGGTCGAAAATTTATATGGAAGCTATATCCAAATCTGAACCGATTTCAATATAATTTGGGAAATCAATTTTTTAGATAAAATCCATTACACGTTTCAAATTTCATTGAAATTTGGGATACATAGCGTGTTTGGTGCATCAAATGCTTGAAATCGGCCGAAAATATATATGGGAGCTATATCCAAATCTGAACCGATTTCACTATATTTTTGCATATTTTTTTTTGTTCCAAATTCCGTTAGCATTCCAAATTTGGAGACTGTATCTGTAATCGATCAATAGATATGTGCATACAAAATCTAAATTTTTGGGAGATACCTCCGATTCTGATGCTATATCTCCACTTCCAAGTGGAATTTTAAAAATGAATATAGCCTATGTTACTTTCAGGCGATGTTGCAGTATACGTACAAATTTTCAGGAAAATCTGTTCAGCGGCTTTCGAGTCCATAAATTACAAACAAACATACAAACATTTTCCTCTTTTATAGATATGGAAGCTGAGCCCGGTGCACTTCGCACCCGTAATAATCGTATCCTCAATTAAATTGTTGTGGCGTTTTTTACTGTTAGATTAATGCTTAAATCATATGCCAATCTGAACCGATTTCAATATAATTTGACAAAATTCACTTTTATACCAAATTCCGTCACTCATTCCAAATTTCATTGAAATTGGAAGTACATACCATGTTTGGTGCATTACATATGTGAAATCGGTCGAGAATATATATGGGTGCTTTCATCTTTATTGGAATCGGACATATATGTCGCGTTGGGTGCATCAAATATGTAAAATCGCTGAAAATAAATATGGGAGCTATATCTAAATCTGAAACGAGTTGAATATAATTTGACAAACTTATTTTGTACCAAATTTAGTCTCTCATATATGGGAGCTATATCCAAATCTTAACCAATTTCTAATTAATTTGTCTAATTCCGCCGCACATTCTGAATTTCACTGGAATCAGACATACGTATCGTGTTTGGCGCATCAAATAAACGAAATCGGTCGAAAATATATATGGGAGCTATATCCAAATCTGAACAGAGTTCAATATAATTTGAAAAATGTATGTCCGTTTAAAATTCCGTTACACATTTCCAATTTCATTGAAATTAGAGATACATAGCGTGTTCTGTGTTTTTTTTTTTTTAGATTTCTTAGACAAATTCCATCACACATTCCAAATTTCATTGAAATGTGGCATACATCAAATACATGAAATCGGCCGAAAATATATATGGGTGCTATATCCTAATCTGAAGCGATTACAATATAATTTGGCAAATTTATTTTTGTTCCAAATTCCGTTATGCATTCCAAATTTGGAGACTCTATCTGTAATCTGTCAAGAGATATGTGGATATGAAATCTAAATTTTTTGAACTGGCCTCCTATTCCGATGTCAGTTTCAAGTGGAATTTCAAAAATTTATATAGCCTATGTTAGTTTCAGTCGATGTTGTAGTATACTTGGAAATTTTCAGGAAAATCTGTTCAAACATAAACACAAACATACAAACATTTTCCTCTTTTATAGATGTAGATTTTTTCTTTGGAAACTTATAGTGACATTTTATGAAGAATAATTTTGTCTTTGATACCATTCTTCTTAAATGCTTTTTTGAAGGAGAATTTGTAATATATTTACGTAAGGTACGTCTTAATTCTGTGTAAGATTTAGATTTTATGGGTCTTTGTGACGCGCTTAAAGATTTAAAGTTTCGTCAAAAATAATTCTCACACTCTTGAAACGGAAGTCCAAATTTTTCAAAAATATGTGGAAGAGAGGGATCTTGTCCCCTCTATTTAAATCAATTTGTGATGTACATTTTTTTTTAAACGCCGTAATACTTGTCTTCTATTTTAAACTCCAATTTCATAATCTGTTGGATTTTATCCATTATTATTTTTAGAGTTACACAGTGTAATGGTTCACAGTCTATTTGAAATAGATTCGAGTAATTATTGAAATATAAAGACAACTTTGATACTGATATCACTCCTGAGATTTTTCTATTCGCATAGAATCCTCTTTAGAATAATCTTCAAATACAAATATCTATAGTATTCAATTCCAAATGCCAAACTTCAGCATTAGTCAATGTCGGTCGTGCAACCTAGACAAGAGAGCTACCTGTAATTATGCATGAACAGATACATTTGTATGTAAAATAATCTGGAAGACATTCTCGTGTAATGAATAAAACATATGTGCCAGTGTTGCTGTTGCCGTCCATCCGAAATGTCTGTTTAATGTACTACCAATTGGCCTGGTGCTATCGTAAAGTTCATGAAAACTTCACTAACATGAGGCTTAAGTGACATGACATTAGACAACGTTGAGCAACGCAGCACTCCATGGAGATGGGGGAATTCCCAAACACTAGTCTGCACCGGCACAAGAGCGGGGCAGCCTAACATTGCACAGAACAATGCCGCACAACACTCATTTGCAAACTAATGACATAATGATGTTTACGTGTTAACAGTTGCCCCATTTGACCATTTGGTCCGGACAAAAAGTCAAATGGCCGGCCAATATGCGTGTGTGTGTGTGTTCACCCCATGTGAGTCTGGGAGTTTACGGACGAGCAGAGACATTAGAAGTCACAGCCCGCATGTTATTTTTGAGGATTAAAAGTTGAATGTTCTCTGACCACATAATGCGGGTATTAAATGATTCCTTTGTAACAAATGTTATTGTAATAATGTAATAGAGATATTTTTGGCTTTTTCAAACAAAATATTTGCTTTTCATGCAAGTTGTGTTTGCATCGGGCGGAGGCACAAACACGCCATCATCATAAATATGAAACACATATTATGTACAGATGTATGTGGGAATGTATTTGCAAGTCTATTCATATTTTCATTCACGTACGATTTCTTAATATCCGTTTGCCAGTTTATAGAAACGTAATAATATAATCAATCAAAAATAAATGGTAAAAAACTGTGATCGACCGATTGTCAATACCTTTCATCAATATGTTACAACAAAATCTATATTTGTGTTGTGCTTATGAGGGAGGGATGTGCAGTACAGCTATTACGTTGACTGAATGCTAATATATGTAGGCATGGATAAAAATATTTTTTTTTTCTAAAATAAAGTTTAAGGAGCCCCGGCCGACTTTTGACCTTAATGTTCTGGTTTAACACTAAGGTCAAAAGTCGGCCGGGGCGAATTTATGATACCCTATCTGAACTGAATTTTACAAAAATCTATTCTATTTGAGCTGATATTTCAGTGCACAATGAATCTGAAATCGGATGAATATTAATGTTGAAGCTATATCCAAACCGGCTCAGAGGTATATTTTTCTGTATTTGATAGCTAGTACCAAAATCGTTTTGTGGAGTTCATTTTACGGGTGTGAGGGACTTAAATACAAAACCGAATGAAACATATATGTGCGACCTATAGTTAAATTTGAACCGATGTTCTCCAAATTTGAATTACTTGCTTTTGGGCTGAATTCGATCTTACTTGCCAAAATCCACTCCATTTGGGCTTATTTTAACTATTTGGGGAACAATAAACTTGAAATCGGTTATATCCAAATCTGAACCGATGTCCATAAAATTAGGCAAAAGCGTTTACATATACTTACTGGAAGATACTTTGCTTTTTTAGATATACAGAATGTACACCATGTTAATATGTAGTTTGGAGAATTTTATTTGCAACATCAATATTCAATTTTATAGAATTTAAATTGAAATTCAATTTTTATAGCCTCCAACATAGTATGGAGGATATATTATGTGTGTCATTGGTTTGTAACACCTCGAAATCAACAGCTTAGACTCAAAAAAGTATATATTCATATATTCTTGATCAGCATAAAATTCTATGTCGATTATCGATCGAACGAACGGTCTGTCGGTCTGTCCGTCCTTCGGGGGAATCACTCTAGCCTCCGAACGATTTAAAGTAGGTTGATAAAATTTTACTCAATGTGTGTTTGGTCTGCTATTGGTACTATTGGTATTGAAAATGGGCTATATAGGTCCGCGTTAAGGTATAGCCCCCATATAGCTGTACCTCCCTATATTCGGTATTTTGATGATTTTAGCGACATTATTCACCGGAACGGTTTCATTACGTATTTGCAGTTCGTAACGGCTACTACAGCTTGTTGCAGATAATTGCCTATGTAGGACCTGGTCTTCGTATAACCTTCATATAACTGTATCCTCCTATATTCGGTACTTTGGTGATATTTGCGACATTATTCACTGA
This sequence comes from Musca domestica, assembly GCF_030504385.1. Taxonomy (NCBI): domain Eukaryota; kingdom Metazoa; phylum Arthropoda; class Insecta; order Diptera; family Muscidae; genus Musca; species Musca domestica. Next base: position 14,962,045 of record NW_026712328.1, on the reverse strand, counting down.
AGTTGTTTCAAATTGCGTATCTGCGTACCGGGTACTACAGCCTGTGACAGAAAATTGCCTATGCAGGTCCAGGTATTCGTAAAGTCCTCCCTATATTCGGAATTTTTATGATTTTAGGGGTATTTTTCAACGTTTTTATTTATTTATTAATTTTTATTGAGCCCGCTAATAAAAGAGGAACGCTAATAAAAGAGGAACCTAATTCACAAATATTACAGTTGTATTTGTGAATATTTCCTATTTTTCTCCACTGTTATGCATTTTGTCTTTTACAACAAATTATTTGTTGGAATGTTGCAGTTATTTTGTTTTTTAGAAATTGTCACGTTTTTTGTAACTGTTAACAATCCTAAATACCAATCCAATTTTAAAATATTTAATTTCCGAATTTAGGGTGGTACCGCGATATGAAAACTATATCCTAATGTGGCCCTCTAGCGAACAATTTGCTACATTGTTAAAAATCAACTGAGAAGTATTAATAGCGCTGCAAAGAGGAGCCATACTCCTAAAATATAAACCACATATCTAGGTACAATCATTGTCTTTTTTGGGGGAAATGTCAATAAAAGAATTATTCCAGACCTAATTTCATTGTGAGTCTCTGAACAAAACAAATTTGTATATTCAATATATACCACGAAAATATATTATAAATTTTGTTAATAAAAACCTTGTTTACTTCTAAAAAAAATTAGTACAAGATAGATACAGAAGTTCCAAGGAGTTGTAAGGCCAAATTTTGTTAAGCAATTTATATAGTTTTAACCATATACAAAAGGACACCTATAGTTTGAGAAATATTTAACATTTAGGATTGAGCCAAAACCTAAACACCAAAGGTAAGAATTAGACTTTTGACGTCTTACCTACGGTAGTAGAATTTTATGACGAATTTATTTATTTATTTATTTTGTTTTTTGTTTGAATATGTTGACTTGCGATGTGTACTTTTTTTGCGATGTAAACTTTTAAAATGCCGTTCAGTTTGTCATTCCGTTTGTAACACCTCGAGATGTATATTTTAGACCCCACAAAGTACATATACTCTTTATCAGCGTAAAATTCTATGTCGATTTGGAGATGTTCGTCCGTCCGTGGAAATCACTCTAGCTTCCGAACGAAATGAAGTAGGTGGATAAAATTTTAATCAACTAAATATTCTGCCAAAATTAGCTATGTAAGTCCACGTTTTGGTATAACTCCCATATTATAGTAACTCGCTATTTTCGGTATTTTTTTAATTTGGCATTTGTAGTTCAAAATGGATACTACAGCCTATGACAGAAAATTGTCTGTGCAGGTCCACGTCTTCGTATAGCCCCCCTATAACAGTACCTCCATTTAATCGGTATTTTGATAATTTTAGCTACATTATGCTCCGAATTTCGCATTTGAATATTGTAATGGCTCATGACAAAAGTTGCCTATGCTACCCAACAAACATTTTTATATATTAAAAAATGAAAAACAGTTCAAAATAATACTTTCTTGTAACCCACCACCTGTGTGTCAATAAATCGTTTCAGTCAAGAGGCGGAAAATCGGATTAGTCATGTTTATATTTTTCTAACATGCCTTACACAAACATCAACCTCCTTGCAAGTAATATATACTTGGCTTTTGTTCAAATCAACAACTAGAAAAAGAAATTGTTGTTGTGAATTTACCATAGGTTATGCTTTTTATATTCGCCACCCCATCAACAAAATACACTTGAAGCTCTTTATTTTGCAAAATGACAACCCCTTTAACTTTAGCCATCTTAGAGCAATTACCGTTCCAATACCGGCAACCACCAGAAACACCACCACAAGCATGTTTATCGGTTGACGTCTTCTAACAGCCTGCTAACAGCTACGTAGCCCCGGAACATCTCGAAGACATCCCAAAATCAAATGTACAATATCTTCAATTATTGAACACTGTATTCCGGAGGAAGTTGTAAAATCAAATGTCTTCCTTAATGTGTGAAATTGAACTCGGAAATAATTTTGCACATTGTTATGGGCTAAGCATCGCACAGATGTACATACATAGAGGAATACATACGTGTGTACAGTGCACAAAGCTATGAAGATGTGAATTGTACGGTAGTTATGCAAACGTATTCATTTAGATGTACGTTCCGTCGGTCTAGTACCGACAAACTGCCAAATTATTACAAGCAAACCAATCTTCCACAAAGCTAAGTACTTTTCATGTTAACGCGCGCACATACATACATACAAACAGACAGAGAGACTTGAAGCAATGTTTCTAAAGGTGCTACTGGAAATTACTATACAGGTTAAAATTCGTGATGAATAAGAAATTTGTAAACGGAAAATGTATTGACGACGGCACAGTGTTACCAAAGCGCATATTTGTTAATTGGTCATTTCCAATGTTATAAAATGTTTTTATATTGGGAAATATTAGAAAATTTTGGAATTGAAAAAGGCAAAACAAAGTAGAACATATCAGTCAGTGCCGCAAACAGCAGCACTACCTTTTGTATTTCTTATCGTTTAATGTTTATACATTGAAATTGATTATTTATGGGAAAGTTAGTTTGCCGACGCCAAGACTCAAACTCAGAACACTCGGTTTCATATTCAGACCACACCCCCTATATCGACGTTATTCAATACTTGCTAATGAGGAAAATGTAAATTTTGTAAATTTTTTGAAATACCGCATTTATATCAAACTAGAGAGAAATATATGTGGGAGCTACATCTAAAACAGAACCGATCTTAAAAAAAACAGTTAAGTTCGAACCGACCGGAGCAGAACCTTTTATACCCTCCACAATTTGGAGAAAATTGAAAATTAAAAAAAAAAATCGTCGAAAAATACTGCTCAAAATCGTTACGTGTGTCATAGGCTGTAGTAACTGTTCCGAACTTTATATACGAAATTCGACACAATTCATACCGAATATCTAGGGATACCGTTCTATGTGCGCTATACTAAAACGTGGACCTATTTAAAAAATTCTCTTCTAGGGGGTATGCACTCAGAAGGAAACCTTTGCCTGGATTTTAAGACAATTCCATTGAAAAATTTGGCTGAAATCATCAAAATACCGAATATCGGGGGGTATCATTATATGGAGGACCGACATAGTCCATCTTCGAACTTAACCTGCCGCGCACAAAAAACAGATCTGTGCAAACTTTTGGCTTCATATCTTAATTCGTGTTGACTGTAGCGTGATTACAACAGACGGACCGAGGAACAGGGCTAGATCGTCTTAGAATTTTCCGTTGACCAAGAATATATATATACTTTGTTGGGTCTAAACTTGTTATTCCGATGAGTTAGAAATGGAATGACGAATTTAATATACCCTCCATACTATGTATGGTGGAGGGTATAAAAAATGCCAAAGGTATTACTTGACTGTCATCTGATATCTTGTACCGAATATCACAGTTGTATTATCAAATCTGATGAATCGTATATATGGGAGCTATTACAATATCTGAACCGATTTTCATTTCCGGCCATACTCTAAACTTGAAATCGGAAGAAATTTCTTCTTCATTAAAGAACTAATTATCATAAATTTTAATGTTACAAACACATACACAGAGACATAATATCCTGTAACGCAATGCCTTAACTCCGGATTATAATGTATTCAGACCATGGAATAGGCTCAGCACCATACTTACCTACATGTTACCAAGTTCTAAATTGTGATGTCAGATATTCTCACATTTGAAAATTTTCTATTTCCTTTCACGCTACGAAACACTGTTGCAAAAAGAATTTAAAACAAGACAGCGCCCAAGGAAAATTGCAAATGTTATAATAACTATTCCAAGCACGATTCGCTCTCGTCCGTATCATTAAAACGGACGATACGCCGCCGTTAACAGGTACACTTTAAAATAACTTCAACATCTTTAAGTCCATGCATAATATCTAGGGAATCCATTGAGAAATATATTTAATGTTAGTAGTCTACCGGAGGTTTTGGGCGTCTTATGCTGTAGTTGCAGAACATTTATCACACTAACAAGTATAAATGTTTTTATACATGTAATTCTGCGTTTGCATATACATATTGTGTGTTTGTATGCTAAATTCATTATGTTTTATTAGCTTTTGGATTTAACGTCCCCCTTTGGTTTGTAAAGAAAATAAAACCAGATATAAAAGAATATGTTTTAACATACGCTCGAGAAAAAAATAACGCATTCCTTAAATCAGGTTAGAGGAGTGTCCCAAACTCTGTGATTCCGAAGTTAAATATAAGAGTACCTCATTGATAAATATCTCGGGCTGCTTCGCAATAATTGTGTGCACAAAGTTCAAATATATTAATCTGAATGAGGCGAAATACCAAGGTGAATTACGTCGTTAAATACAACGATGGGATTGCGAAGAGTCCGGGAATTGGAAAACTGTAAAAGAATTTTGTTATCCATAATAAATGAAATTTTGAATACGTCTGTCTTGCTAGTAACTACACATAGTTGGACAGAGTCAATGAACACATTTGTATACCCTCAGCCATATGCCTACAGAGGACTCTTTGGACCAAATCCGTTTCAGAACAATTAGAGTATTTGATCCAATCTTGGCACATCGCAATATTACTATTAAACTTAAATCTGGTTCGGAGGTGGGCAAAATCGGTCCACTCCTTGTAGTACTTCCCCTATAAAAAGTCAAATTTTCAAAAAAAAAAAACCAGTAAGGAAAGCTCAAAAGTCGGGCGGGGCCGACTATATGATACCCTACACCACTATGCATATTTAGTAAAGCTCTCGTAAAAAGGTTTATACAGGGCATTTCAGAGCTCTATGAGATATTTGGTACTAAATCAAAATCTATCTAATTCTATCGTGCATTTTACGAACTATAGCTATCTCTGAACCGGGTTTCTCCAAATTTTACCTATTAGCTTCTAGACTGAATTCGGTCTTATGTACGAAAATTCAGGTGATTTGGGCTGATATTGACCATTTAGTGCACATTTAACCCTAAATCGGATGAAGATATATATGGGAGCTATATCCAAATCTGAACCGATTTCGATAAAATTTAAAACAGCTATTCCTGTGCTCCATCTAATACCTGGTACCAAATATCACGGTTGTGGAGTGAATATTACGAATGTAAGGGACTAAAACACTAAATCGGATGAAACATATATATGGTTGCCATATCTATATCTGAACCGATTTTCACTAAATTTGATATACTTGCTTCTAGGCTGAATTTGGTCCGATGTACTAAAATTCAGTCCATTTGGACTTGTATTGACCATTTGTTGCACAATTAATTTGAAATCGGATAAATATATATATGGGAGCTATATCCAAATCTGAACCGATCTCGATAAAATTTGGCAAAGATATTTCTGAGCTGTATTTGATATATTTCCCTGAATATCGTTGTTACGGAGTGCATACAAATATTAGACGTTTGGTGCACAATAAAAGGTAAATCGGTCGAAGTTATATATGGGAGCTATATCCAAATCTGAACCGATCTCGATAAAATTTTGCAAATGTGTTTCTGAGCTGTATTTGATATATTTCCCTAAATATTGTTGTTGCAGAGTGCATATTACGGCGGCGGTGGACATAAATAACAAATCGGATGAACAATATATATGGGAGCTATAGCTATATCTGAGCCGATTTCGATCAAATTTGGCATACATATTTTCAGGCCTAATTTGGTTGTATGTGCAAAATTCCATACAATTCGGGCTGATATTACACGTTTGGTGCACAATAAAGGGCAAATCGGACGAAGATATATATGGGAGCTATATCTAAATTTTGAGCGATTATCTCCAATTTCAATAGGGTTCGTTCTTGGGCCAAACAAATGATCTGTGCAAAATTTCATCTGGATCGGGCAATAAATGCGACCTGTACTTTGTTTACAAAAATACATGGACAGACGGACGGACGGACGGACAGACGGACGGACGGACATGCATATATCGACTCAGAATGTGATTCTATGCAGATCATCAAAAGGAACTATGGGTCTATCTCGTTTCCTTTTGCCTGTTACAAACAAATGCACAAAGACATAATACCCTGACCACCTTGTGGTGTAGGGTATAAAAACCTGGTGTGTAGATGGGATGTATCGGTCTACTCCTTGCGGTACCTCCCCCATAACGGATCAAAGTTTTGAAAAGACATGAAGGTCGTAAAATGCGAAAATGTATACGATTTTTATACAACATGTAATATCTCAATATTTTTATTAAATTATCCTTCACAACAGTGAAGATGGTAGATATCGTCCCACTCATTCTGGCACTTCCCCCACAAAGACTCAAAATTTTGAATAATCAAAACGACATTAAAATAAACATATAAGCATCCCAATATTTGTACTATATTTGAAGATAGAATATATGATCATGTTCAGAGTGAGATAAAAAAAACTGCATCAAAGCCCAACGCCATAATTTTTACATTTTTTTAATTTTACTGAATGAAAGCAAAAAAATGTCGGAAATAGCATCAAATTTTAGAATAAGTTTAGATTTGTTCGAATTGGTCCCCTTTGACACGCATTATGGCCCTCAAACGGCTAATGAAACCGTCACACGCTGACCGAATGTTGTTCTGCGGTATTTTGGCCCACTCCCGGCGATGCGCTGCGATTGTTTGAAGTGATCGACACTATGGTATTTCTTAGTGCCAACCTTGCTTTCCAAAATACTCCAGACACAATAGTCCAACGGATTGGTTTCCGGAGATTTTGGTGGCCATTGTGCGCTGGAAATGAAGCGAGGAACCTCATTTGTAACTATTCTTGGTTGGTGCTGAGTCCTGTTGTAATGTCCTAGGTCTGCGACCACAATTTTTGCGTGCCCAAGCTTTAATATACCCTCCAGAATATTTTCGCGATAATATTCGGCATTTGTTCTAATGCCACGCTCGATTTATAAGAGCGGAGAGCAACCATCGTCTGTTATTGCAATCAAAATCAATTTTTTCAATGTTTAAAGGAACCAGAAAAGAAAATCTTAAAGTCGGGCGAACCCGACTTTGTGATACCCCACACCACTTTGCTAATTTAGTAGAGCTCCGCATAACAATTAAAAGTATTTATGGGAGAATTCAATCATACACGCTATGATTATATTTATAATTAAAAGTTCAAAGGACTAAATATGCCGAAGCATTTTTATCTTTTGAATTCGGTCTCTTTTGCCTGTTACAAACAAATGCACAAAGGGATATGTAAGAGCCCGACCACCTTGTGGTGTAGGGTATAAAAATCCAGTATATTTTTCAGCGTTTTGGAATTATCTTTATTGAAAGGGAAATGTTTCCCTCACTTTACTATTTTTTGGACACTTTGAATAAAGATTTCTTTAAAATCCGTGAAATGTATGTGTAACACGTTTATTTTGGTCAAAATATATAACCCTTGAACGAGTGGCCAAATGAAATATGATTAGAAACCCCCTATAAATAGGATCGTAAAAAATCGAAATATTCTACAAAATTATTTGTCATTAAATTCTTCTATTAAAATATATACTTATATTAAATACGTTCTGTCGATAGGGTTTCTATACTCAAAATCGATTAGCAAATGTGGTCAAGACCTTTAAAATATATTCTACTATTGAAACTCCTACACCATCTTATATACGAAGGATTGACAAAGTTCATAGAACTGCATCATTGTTGATAATAGGTGCTTTCAGAAGCACACCTCAGGTTCATTGGACACCCTACTGTGACGCCCTTACTGAGCATCCACATAGAGAAACTGGCACTTAGGTGTGCTCTTCGACGCAGAGAATTAAAACAATGGCGCAGTCAATCCTATGGACATTCTGCGATCCTAGGTCGAGTAGGAGTTGTAGAAGGGGAAGCCAAAAAAGTGATTACATTTCTCCACGGTGGAGCTTCGACCTACCTGATATCCACATACCTATCAGAGACGCTTGAGCCCGTAGCCCCTGATGGTTCTGAAATGGAATACGGAACGGGTGCTGAAGTTTTCTGCGACACAAGTTCAGAAACGACTGTGGCCTAGCGTATACATATGCGGTCAAAAAGCCATACACTTATTGGTCACAAGGAACAACGAAGGAACGTGGATTATCTTTATTATTATTCGTTTATTCCTACTAATGTCTTCCTTTTTCTCCGACCTCTTTCTTTCTTCTCTTCCTGCACTTTAGAATGAACACAATGGACTAGCAGGTCTTTGATTGGAGCGGTTATCATAAGGCAACCGATCGTGCTCTAACTTAACCTAAAAACGAAGTTATATATACCATTATATAGGTATTTTAACAAAAACATTTTTTTTAAATAATGATTTTTAAGCAATTTAATGTGCTTTACAAATCTTCAAAGCTCTATATTAAACGCTTCGAAATATACATAAAGGCCTTTCAATGTTTGGCCTGGGTACACGAAACCCTTCTGGGGATTTTATCTACTTAGTACTATCAAATCCACGTGGATTTTTCCACAATCCAGGCTGGCTATAAGACAGTGAAATTGAAACAAAAAAATTTGAAACAAAAATAAATTTGCCAAATAATATTGGTTCAGATTTGGATATAGCTCCCATATATATTTTCGGCCGATTTCATGTATTTGATACATCAAACACGATACGCATGTCCGATTCCAATGAAATTCGGTATGAGTGACTAGATTTGGTTTACAAATAAATTTTTGAAATTATATTGAAATCGGTTCAGATTTGGATAAAGCTCCCATATATATTTTCGGACGATTTCATATATTTGATACACCAAACAAGATACACATGTCCGATTCCAATGAAATTCGGTATGAGTGACTAGATTTGGTACAAAAGAAAATTTGTCAAATTTTATTTAAATCGATTCAGATTTGAATATAGCTCCCATATATATTTTCGGCCGATTTCATGTATTTGATGCACAAAACACGATACGTATGTGAGTGAGTGATTAAATTTTTTTCAGTATGAGTGATTAAATTTAGTACAAAAATAAATTTGTCAAATTATATTAAAATCGATTCAGATTTGGATATAGCTCTCATATATATATATATATATATATATATATATATATATATATATATATATATATATATATATATATATATATATATATATATATATATATATATATATATATATATATATATATATATTTTCGGCCGATTTTACATATTTGATGCACCCAACGCGATGTGTACGTCCAATTCCAAAGAAATTCGGACAGAGGGAAAAAATCTGGTACCAAAAAAAAAAAAAGCCAAATTATATTGAAATCGGTTGAGGTTTCAGAATAGCTACCACATATACTTCGGCCGATTCCAAATACATATTTTCGGCCGGTAAAAGTAAATTTTGTCGAATTAAATTGAAATCGGTTCAGATTGGGATACGATTTTATTAAGAAGCATTGACCCACAACGCCTTTACGATTGTATTAGGCTAACAGTATAAAACTACACAACAATTAAATTGAAGATACGATTATTACGGGGAAGTATGTTGCTACCTCGAATTCTCTAATTGAAACAGAAATGCCACTCAATTTCTAAAGATTGCAGTTTCCTGCACGCTTGGCATTTGCTATGAAATTAATAAATCGGAAGGACAAACCCTTCGTACATGCGGACAAAATTTGGCATGTTCCTGCTTTTCTCATGGTCAGCTGTTTTTGTCATGTTCATGCGTTGGTAGACCGAGCTATTTGTTTATTTACGCATTACAGTATTACAATTTTTTTTTCTTATTTTTTGAAATTGTTTTATTTTTTTTAAGCTAACATATAAAATTTTGAAGGTTATAATTTCAAAAGGGGTAGCGAAGCGCACCGGGTTCAGCTAGTATATATATATATATATTTGGGGAACGTATATATATGTTAAGAGACTCACAATTAAATTTAATCTATCTACATCTATATTTCAAATCAGAATGAAAGTGTGTTAAATTAGTGGTATAGCACAATAATATGTACCGAATATCTAGGTTTGGTAATATGGGGGATATATGGCCTGACCTGGATTTGAATAGACAACTAACTGGGACCTACTGCAAACTCCAAATACCGACCATGAGTAAATTTCGTTAAAAGGTGGTCTAAACTCGTCCAAATGCCGAACATCGAGGGATACGGTTATATGGGTGCTTTACGTAAAGCCGAACTTTAACAGACAGGTATCCGTCAGAGAAAATGGTATTTGTTGAGAAACTTTGAGAAAATTCATTTAAAAAATAGCTAAAATCGTCTAAATACGAAAGATTCGGTGGCAGCGTTGTAAGGGGTCCGTATCACAATTTGGACGTATATACGAAGTTCTTTGCGAGGATGATTTCTGTCCGCTGGGAACACAAACTACTGGTTTATATGCAATTCGGCATGACTAAAACTCCAACAATACTCTAATTCAGGTTGCCACTTTACATAGGGCTATAAAATACCATAAATTTTAGGGTCCAAAGACAAAAGACATAGATTTGATTGAAACGATGTCCACCTACCTTATTCCGGTTGGAAGATAGACAACGGACAGACATACAGAGAGATACATAGATAAATAGGTAGGTAGATATATAGGTAGATAGATAAATAGGAAGATAACATAAAGGAATGACAAACGGAGGTAGATAGATAAACAAACAGACGGTGCTAAAGTTTTGCACACATGCATAGTTTACCATTAGGCAGGTCAAATTCGTAAATGGGCCACGTCGGTTCACGGTTTCGTATAGCCCCCATATAACGGTACCTCCCGATATTCGGCATTTTCATGATTTTAGCGACATTATTTACCGGAATTATTTCAAATTTCGTACTTGAAGTTTCGTAATGGGTACTACAGCCTATGGCAATTTTTGTATGCAGGTCCAAGTCTTCGTATTGCCCCCATAAAACGGTACCTCCCGATATTCGGAATTTTCATGATTTCAACAACATTTTTCACCGGAATCGTTTCAAATTTCGTATCTTAATGAGTACTACAATTTGTGGAAAAAAATCGTGTGCTGGTCCATGTCTTCGTATAGCACGTCTGATGGTACCTCCAAGTACTCCGTATTTTCATGATTTTTGCGACATTATTCACCGTAATTGTAACAAATTCCATATTTGGAGTTCGAAATTGGTACTACAGCCTATGACAAAAAATTTCGTATGCAGGCCCACGTCTTTGTATAGTCCCTATATAACAGTTTTCATTTAAGAGGTAGTTTTCGAATTTTAAGTTTTTGTTTCGAAATTATTTAAGTTCTCTCTAACTTAGCTACTTTTTTCTTGTTTTACACAATTTGAAATATAGAATCGGATTTCTTTGAGTGTATTTCTCTGGTAAAACACACAAAATAAATGCTCATATCTTATTATGTCCATGTTAAAAGTTGCACATTTACATTCTTGATTTGGAACGGTAAAACCTTTTTTTCGGCACACAGGAACGAGCAGCTACCAGCACATTACACAAGCATGTATTCGAAATGAAACGAAATGTAATTGAAGATGTAAGGGCACCAGTTCAGCTTTGATTATGGCTATGTTTATGTTTGGGTTGTTATGTTTTATTTTCAAAGCTTCTTTTACAGCCTTTCTCGTTTTTCTCTTCCCAAGTAGCAAATAAAGAAGAGAAAGAAACTCCCCAATACAAAAGAATACTTTAGTTAACATAGAAAACACTGGCTGGTCATATATACAAAAATCCCAAAAAAGCACAAAAAAAATCGAGAGGAGAATGAGGTATATCATTAACAATTTAGTCAGTTTTATGATTTTGTTAAAGGAGTAAATATTGAATGAATCGAAAACACTTTTTTGAGGACAAAAACGTGTGTGATGCTTTATTGAAACACAGAATTTTCCGATGATGGCCCAATAAAAACGTCTATATTTATCCTTTTTCACAAAGTCGTCCTTCATCTTTAAAGCCGATATAAATTGCGATGAAAAATTATACTCGGTTGTCCGAACATCACATTTGAAATATAATATTTTATTTTTCAACAAACCAACAAACGGACAGCTTGTTCGTGGACCTCATTAATAAATATATAGATTGTAGCAGCATATCAAATCGTGATAAGAATTACAGTATTTGTAATCGCTTAGAGTAAACCCTCGACAGCATATTGATTATGAATGTTGTGAAAAGTTGCAAATCATTTTGCTTTATGAATTACAAACAGAAAGGATATATTTTGAGCTTACGATACGCCAACGAAAAGGTAGACCAATTTCGTTTCTTTAATTTGGAATGCGAGACGTAAGATAGGATTCTGAAGAAGTGAAATAGAGACTAGAAAAATTATTGATTCCGGTTGGTTTACTAATTGAAACTAATTATAAATATGTAATAAAACTCAGCTAAGTTCAGCCAGGTCGAATATTTAGTAAACTCTACTATTTAGAAGGAACTAACAAAATATCAAAAAATTCCACTGAAAACAAATCCACTAAAATTATCATAATACGGAAGATTGCGTGGGCATTATACTGCCATAGTATGTGGTTTAATTGCGAATTCCAAATACCAATTTTGTGATAAATTAAAGATGTTGCTAAAATCGGCAACATACAGAATATCGGAAGGTACCATTATATACAGGGTTAGATAAAAGCCTGCAACAAAGTCAAACGCCATCATTTTTACATTTTTAAATTTTTTTTAAATTTTATTGAATGAAAGCAAAAAATGTCGGAAATAATATCAAATATTAGAATAAGTTTAGATTTGTTCGAATTGGTCACCTTTGGCACGAATTATGGCCTTCAAACGGTCAATGAAACCGTCACACGCTGCCTAATTGTTGATCTGCGGTATTTTGGACCATTCCCGGCGAAGCGCTTGCTTGAGGTGGTATTTTGGTATTTTTAAGTGCCAACCTTGCTTTGCAAAATACTCCAGACACAATACTCCAACGGATTGGTATCCAGAGATTTTGGTGGCTATTGTGCGCTGGAAATGAAGCGAGGAACATTATTTTGTTACCATTCATGGGTCCTGTTGGAATGTCCAAGGTCTGCGGCCAAAATGTTTGCGTGCCCAAGGCTTTAAGACACGCTCCAGAATATTTTCGCTATAATATTCGGCATTTTTTCTGATGCCTCAGTCGGTTATCGGCTGTTATGGCGGCCCACATCTTCACCATGGCCGGCGCTTGAGTATTGGTGCACATTTTCAGATGATCTCTTTGGCAAGTAAACACGATCATTTTTTTTGTTTACAAACAGCTGGGCAATGAATGTTTTCTCATCGGAGAAAATCTAATTCGACAGTTCACCATTTCGGCCAAGCGAAGCAACTCTTCAGCTCTTTTGAAACTATTTTCTTACTGTTGCGGTGTAAGTTCCTGCACTTTTTTTTTAATTTCAATGGCTTTACCCCGAGCTCATTTTTCAATATTTTTTCAATAATATTTGTGATATGTTCAGCTCACGAGGTATTTTTCGGCCAATGCGACGCGTGTTTCGCTTCTTTACTTTTCGAACCATCTCTGCTCATGTTGCTGTTTTCTTCCGCCCAAAACGAGGACCTGCATAGACAATTTTTTGTTATGGGCTATAGTATCCATTACAAACTTCAAATACCAAGTGTGAAATAATTCTTGTGAGTAATGACGCTAAATTCATCAAAATACCGTTGTAATGGGGCTGCACAGACCGTTATATGGGACCTGCACAGACAATTTTCTATCTTAGGCTATAGTATTCATTACGAACTTCAAATACCAAGTTTAAAATAATTCTGCTGGATAATGTCGTTAAAATCATCAAAGTACCGAATATCGGGATGTACCGTAATATGGGGGCTACCATGGTACAATAAAAATGTAAGGTAGAGCTACCAGCTGATTACTTTTTTTTCTAAGTGTGCCCAACTTCTGCAAATTTGGGTATCTATTTATTGTTTTAAAAAAAATAATAACAAAATATTTTTAAAATCAATGATTGGAAGAAACTTAAATTGAGGGGTGCGCATTAATTATATTAACCATATTTGCACGGAATTGAAAGATTGAACTCTTAAGATCATATATTTGAGAGAACATCCAGGCATTTCATTCATCCTCCGCACTATATGACTAGTTTTAAAAATGAACAAAAATATCAAATGAATGAAAACAACTTGTTGGATATAATTTTGAACAATTCTGACAGGAAACGGGCATAGCCTCAGGGCTGTATTTTTGTTGTTTTACGAAGCTGTTTTACCTCCTTACTGTACCATGGGGGCTATATGTCCCATTTCAATACCAAAAGTCCTGCAGATATAATATTCATTTTAACATTTTATCAATCTACTTCATTTTGTTCGGAAACTAGAGTGATTTCCACAGACGGACGGACATCGTTAAATCGACATATAATTTTATGCTTATCAAGAATATATTTATTTGTGGGGTCTAAATGTATATTTCGAGATGTTACAAACGGAATGACAAACTTAATATACCCTCCATACTGTGGTGGAGGGTATAAAAATGCCAAAATATATATAGACCTAAAAACATTTGTTTGTAAATCAATTGAATTCTTTACCAACCAGACAATTTATTCTCAAAACGAAAGGTTGCTTCATATATTTTTTTTTTGACATTTAACATAGATTTTTTTTTACAAAAATTAACAATTCAAACTAAAACAAAGTCTTTCGATTTTCTTGGCACTGAGTGAGAAAAACATTTTCTTCAAAAATACAAAATATATTTCATTCGTGATAATAATTCACCAATTGAAAAATAATTCTCACAAAATTGGGATGCTAGTATATTTGAGAAAAATGATTGAATACTTTGTTTCAAAAAGTATTTAATCATTCCTTGAAGTATCTCCTCCGACATAAGTGGGGGCATTATGTCCGATTTGTTTAATTTCAAAAACAGTTAATTTAAAATTTTAGTATTACCTTGCACTGGAATGTGAATTTATACCGCACATGCTTTCTACATTCAAAAAACCCCAAAGTTCCAAAATGGTAACCTGGTTTTGTACCAGTAAATACCCAGTCAGCATTGTCTGTGCAGGTCAACGTCTTCGTATAGTCCCCCATATAACGATGTCTCTCCATATTTGGTATTTTGATGATTTTAGCTACATTATTCACCATTTTTTTTAAGTTCGCATTTGAATATTGTAATGGCATATGACAAAAGATGCCTATACAGGTCTATGTCGTCGTATAGACCCTAATATAACAGCTACATTCAGGTTATTCAAGATTTTAACATGATTTTTAACGGATTTTATTGTTTTTGAGAATTGCCAAATTCGTTCCAAATGGTGGAGGGTATTCAAAGTTCGGCCCGGCCGAACTTACAACTTTTTTACTTGCTACTCATTATAGAGATTCATTTTCGAATCACTTTTCTGTCATAATTTAATCATTCTATCATACAAGTGAGTTAATCATTTGATCACCAAAAGGACTCAATAAAGACTCACCATAGTGATTGTTTCAAAAACAATGTTCCAAATGCTAGCTGAGTAGAGGCTATTCATATATTCAACATTTATTGCAGTTATCCACAGAGAATGTGATATTCCAATTTATTGCTAATTTGGTCGGGTCTGCAGTGAGTATGTTAAAAACTCTCCACACACTGTTTATGTTATTGGAAAAGTGTTATAACATTTTTCTAACCGAAATTTTAATTTTATACAAACTGTTATACATACAATGTATGGATATAAATACAAATGTAACTAACATGACACCAAATGCCAACTCTCTGTACAAATGGGGTTGTTCCATGTAAATAACATTTTGGATGTCTGTTAAAAACCCATAGAAAAAATTGAGCGTCAATACTGTTCTCTCCCCACACATACACATACAACAAGCGAAAGAAAAACGGGATGCTGTAACTGCTGCCTTGCAGACAACTACCAAAATGTCAAATGTTGACTCGTGTTGAGACAGAGATGTGTGCAGACGTTTGCGAGACCAACAAACGACACAAAATCAGGACATGGAACAGCATCTGGATTTATTTGAGAATTTAGTCAGTGCGTTAACTTTCGGTCGAACACAACCTAAAACCAACAGTACAGGAAACCTGGCATTTTCCTTTGGCCAAACAAAACAGAACAAAAAAAAAAAAAAAACAAATATTACTTTTTCATAATTTTTTTTTTTGGTCTTCAGATTGGTACTGAATCATTATGCGCATATACCTACATACATACTAACTAGCACGTCGATGAGCATCTGTATTGATGAATAACTTAATAGTGAAAATTCGTGATTGGTGATTGAGTGTTTGTGAGAACATGTCGCAGTAACGAGACAAGTAATGCAGAATAAATACAAAAAGGATAAATTGTTACTAATTAATAAGAAAAAAAGTCAATTAACGGCAATCGATGACACCATGTGTGCATTATTGTTCACTTACCAGTAATTCAGCATTTACGTACAAGCAACGTACATATATATGTACATGTGTAGGTATAGTGATTTATATACGACCGCATATGAGCATAAAGTGTGCAACATCAGCTTATATCGTTGAACAACTCATTATCCGTGAAATAACTCCACACACAGAAATACACTGCCTCCCACACATACACTGCCTGACACTGAACCAGAACGGATTATGAAGTGAATGAAAACAAATCTAAAAAAACGGAATTTAGTAGAAAAGTAAGCATTACAACAAGCACACGGAACTCGTGGAAACAAACAGTGTGAAAAACAACAAACAAGCAAATAAACTCTCATCACCACAGTGCTGCAGCTGACTCTGACTACATTAACGACGTCATCCCGTCATCGCTGGTTAGGGGACTCGACTCGTCATCATCCATGCCCATGGAAGGAAGACCGTGTGAAAAGGTGGCATTAATCGTCAAGTGCATAAAATGAGTAAATGCATTAATGGCATGAGTAGCAGCTAACAAAACGGCAAATAAACGAATTACCACCCCGCCTTCCTTTCTGTACTCCTCCTCTTCCACCACCACCTTCTTATAAGTAGCTAGCCAACCACTCTGTGTAGGTGCATCCGTCACACAGTCAGGTCTGCCGATGCAAATTTTGTCGAGCAACAAGCCACTTAAGTCCAACACTTGCCACACCAGATAATCATGTGAACAGTCAGTCAGTCAGTGAGTCCTCTTTTTTTATATTTTGTCTCAGTCATAAAAAACGGTTTGAATAGCGAGCTTAACACGACGACGACAAACAACGACGAGGACGGGGACAAAGCTCCTTTATGTCGCTACTAAATGAGAAAAGCCAGCAGTATAATCACGTCAAAAGGTCCTTTATCTTGTGTTTAACATTTGAAGAAGAGGGCAAATTAGAGATCTGGTGGAAGGGCAATTGCTACAAAAACAAAACAAAAAACAAATGCAGCAACAAAAAGTGAAAGTGAACATCTAAACAATAACAACATACATTCCTGCATACATACGCACATGTGAAAATGTATATATTCCATGAATTCATACGAATGTGAAGGTAAATACAAACACATGTATGTATATATTTCGGTATATGTGAACATGTTTACAAGTTTGTGGCTGTGAATACGTTTACCATAGAGATTCTTGGTGTGTTACGTTTATGGGTGTGTGTGCGTCCGTGCGTATTTTTAAAAAAGTTTTTCATTTGTACAACAAAAAAATATAAGTCCTTGCTTTTGCTGGATCGAAACAAAATAACACATCATATAAATTAATTAATTAAACATTAAACAAAAGAGGCATCGAACAAACCAACAGCGGCATCAACAACAACAACAACAACAACAGCAATAATAATAAAACATAATACAGCTATAAAAGGTCTCTATGATTTGGAAAAGTTGTGACAGCGGAGAATTGAGTTTGTGTGTGTGTGTGTGTGGTGCTTGTGTGTGCCCCGAAGTCTGATGGATAAAAACAATATTATCCTTTAGTGATTCATTCCCATCATTAAATACGAAATTCTACGAAAATAGAAAAGCAAAATACCATCCAATTTCAAATTAAAAAGAATTACTCAAAACACCCCTTTCCACGTACTCTCTTTCGCATGAAATAAAAGGGGTGTATTAATACAGAGTGATTAACTACCTCCTATTCGAGCGAGTCGAAACTTGAAGCAACCCCACAACGTAAGACGTTAATTTACAACAGGCGACTATTCATTATGAAAATTGGCAAAATGGATTACTGGCTGCTGATAATTTCACTAATTTTTGTTGGTAAGTTTTGTAAACAGAAAATATTTGGAAATTACTTTCAACATATATACCCACTCTTGAAATAGCAGGACTTAGGCGAGTATTCTAGGAATAAACAAGTTCACTCGAATAACATCTAAAAATATTTTGTTGCTATTGTTTACGGTTTCTGGGTAAAATGGGAAGGAAATGTGTGAGATTTTTTAAAGAGCTACATTGAAAAATTGTTGTTAAATTTAGATTTTCAAATTTTACTAAAGAAAAGTAAAAAGCGTTAATTTTGGCTTTATGTACCCACTATCATGACACGTTGCATACTATTGTACAAGATTTTAAAGCTCTATGTGAAATAATGTGGCCTGTATCTTGTTTTCAACAGACAAATTAACTGACGGATGGGTAAAATGGGAAGGAAATGTGTGAGATTTTTTAAAGAGCTACATTGAAAAATTGTTGTTAAATTTAGATTTTCAAATTTTACTAAAGAAAAGTAAAAAGCGTTAATTTTGGCTTTATGTACCCACTATCATGACACGTTGCATACTATTGTACAAGATTTTAAAGCTCTATGTGAAATAATGTGGCCTGTATCTTGTTTTCAACAGACAAATTACCTGACGGATGGACAAAGTTAAATAGATTTGAATTTTTAAACATTTTTAAATTTAAAGTTACAAACGGAATGAGAAATTGGTGTGGATACAAGCATACTTTTAATTACTTAACTCTAAATAAATAGGAAATTATGGTAAAAATTAACTTCATGATAATATACATAGCCATAGCCTTAGTGAAACATTTTTAAACACATAATATTGACGATTTTCTTTAAGGGCCACAGTAAATGTATCAGAATTTGCATATACAACTGTATCACACTTTCCTTTTCCAATAATGATAGGAACTTTCGGCCTTTTGGATATTTCATCCATCGAAATTTTAAAAATGTCAATATGTCAAAATGTTTTAAGGTCCCGTTCACATTTTTCTACTTGAATTTTATTTAATAATTAGACTATAAAGGGGTATGGCATATTTTTCGAATATTATAAAAACCTCCGCATAACAGATAATTTTAGTTATTATCGAAAGGGCTTTGCAAAATTTTCATAATTCTATGCTGATTAAACTATTTCCGTCTGTTCTTCCGTTCTTTGGAATAAATATAGATATTTAAGATATAAGATATACCTTTGAAACTTCAATCCGGCGGCTACATTATTCCTATTCACGTTTGATTGGTACTTATAAGTTGCCCATGGATATTCCTGTATAATGATTCCTCCTTAATTTCATCATTTTGTAAGTTTCTGCATCAATTTCCGACTGACATTGATTTGATATTTTTGGTATGATCTTTAATTTATAATGCTATTGCTCATAGCAACCATATTATTAAAGCAGCTGATTTAACATATATTCTTTTCCATGCAAAATTATCAATAGAGGTCCACAATTTCGTGGTGGCTATTTCCAAAGCCTACTTATTCCCTGCCTTACCGGCTGGTAAACATTACCATTTTTCTCCAATAGTAAACAAACGTTGTTGTTATAAAAACAACAACAATGGGATTAAGCCTAACTATTTTGCAACAACAAAATATTATAGTATCCCGAACAAACATCCCAACACTGTTCTATGACAGACAAGTAAAAAAGCTGTAAGTTCGGCCGGGCCGAACTTTTAATACCCTCCACCATTTGAAACGAATTTGGCAATTTTCAAAAAAATTAAATTTTTTAAAAATTCTGTCAAAATCTTAAAAATACAGGATGTAGCCGTCTATTCGGCGAAAATACTGAATATCGGGAGGTACCGTTATATGGGGGATATACGAAGACGTGGACGTGCGCAGACAATTTTCTGTCATAATCTGTTGTATCCATTACAAACATTAAATACTAAATTTGAAACAATTCCGGGGAATAATGGAGGAATAAAATCATCAAAGTACCGAATATCGGGAGGTACCGTTATATGGCGGATATACCAAAACATGGACCTACATGATCCATTTTCAATACCAAAAGTCCCGCAGACATAATATACATTTGAGTAAAGTTTTATCCGCCTACTTCATTTCGTTCGGAAGCTAGACGGACAGACGATATAGTATTTTGTGCTGATCAAGAATATATATACTTTGTGTGGTGTAAAATGTATATTTCGAGGTGTTACAAACGCAATGACAAACTTAATATACCCTTCATACTATAGTGAAGGGTATAAAAATGTATATTTTTCGAATCACTCAAAACTGGATCCTAACCCAAAATAGTTAAACTATTAAGTGGAATAGAACAATAAAAAGTCTTCGCCACAATGTAGAAAAAATACAACAAATACAATACAACACCAACCATATAGAGATTTATTATTCTAATGTAAGTAAAACAATAAAATGTCAATACGTCGAATTTGACAATATTATTGCTTTATAGTCTGATCAGCGATTGGTTTTGAAAAGGTCCAAAATACGTTAGGATATTTCATTAAAACTCTTGGAGTTACATAACGTGTTTGGTGCATTCAATACATGAAATTAGCCGAAAAACATATATGAGAGCTATATTCTACCCTTGACCGATTTCAATATAATTAGGCTAATTTATTTTTAGACTTCATTGCGTGTTAAGACCATCAAATATACGAAATCGGTCGAGAATATATTGGAAGCTTTATCTAAACCTCAAATGGTGACCATATAATTTGACAAATAAATGTCATTGAAATTTGATATACATTGAGTGTTGAATGCATCAAATACATGAAATCGGCATAAAATATATACGGGAGTTATATCGAAATCTGAATCGGTTTCAGTACAATTTGGCAAATTTATTTTTAAACCAAATTCTGTTATACATTCCAAATTTTTAAGACTTTATCTGTAACCAGTCAATTGATATGTTCACACAAAAACTAAATTATTTTAAGTGTTTGTTTTCTGTTTCGAGACGAGCTTAATGATCTGAAATTTGCAGTGAAAAGGAAAGCCAGATAGACACTATCACACACTCACCACTATGCGACGCGTTTCGCCGTTGGTTAAGCGGCTCTTCAGGCATATTTGATGTGGATGATGGCTTACAAGGGCCGTTCTCTGGAAAGTATTATATATTTCGAACTTATTGCAAATTAGCATATGCGAATTATACACTAGAAACTCTCCAGGTTCGACTCAAGTTCTATTGGCAGATCTTTTTTTCACAGCAACGTTTTGTTTTTTGTAGTGATGGATTTTTTGTCCACAACAACTACATTGCTTCCAATGCATACACTTGTTTTAGTGCTGCTTTAGGGAGACGGGTTAATGGCTCTGAACGTAGAGACGGCAACTTCTAGTTGGCTGCACACAGAGGTCCGCGGTTCAAATCCCACAGCCAGGCTCGGCTGAATTTTAGTTTTTTTAGCGCCAGTACCAAGTGGAATTGCAAACATTTATATATACCACTTTTCTTTCAGTAAATACTGCAGTATATACGCTGGATTTTGTTTTTAAGCGTTATTTCTAACAATACGTCGTCTTTGACCAAAATATTTCAAGGGAACTATTTTGTCTATGGAAAAATCACAACTTTGTTCATTGGTCGTAACTTTTTCTCTTTAGACGAAATTCGATTTTAATTTCTAGAGTTTTGCCTTGTTAAAACCAAGATTATATGCTTATGATTCATCTGATTATTTTTCTTAGGGGCTAGCTTAATGATTTGAAATTTTTATTTTTTTTTAATATCTTGACCTTTCGAACCGCTTCTAGAATTTTCGCATATTGTAATATGATATTTTTTGATATTTTAGGTACAATTAAGTAGTTGAATGATTCACTAAATTTTAAACGATTGGGGTACTATGAGTCAATACCGGGAAAAATTATATAAGAGCAATTTTGCCTTGACGATTTTTATCCTTATGATGAAGAGTTTCCAGATATTTTCTTTATGACAGGTGCTACAACTTTGCCCACGAGAGTAGCTCAACGTTCCTAACTGCTTGAAAGATGCAAAGGGGTCAAAGAAGAATTTAGAATAAACAAAATTTCAAATAAATTCAAATTATTCTTCTTCTTCTTTTGACATATAATGCATTGAACACGAAATTACAATAATAGTTTTCGAACGGAGCCTATCGCTGTGAATTATCTTCTTCGATGTAGCCTTTATACAACAAATGACGTTGATTGTTAGCATTTTACTTAAAGCTTTAGATTTCGCCAATACGTGCCGTTAAAGCGTTCTACCCCTTAATTGTTCATTCAAAAAATCGAATTATCGGGAAAGACGGGCGACTACGCAACATAAAGATGTTAGAGAGGGTGTTAAGGATTTGGTTTGGTGAAAAACTTAATTGTTTTGGACATACACGAATAATAGATACAATAACATTTTTAAAAAGACAATGAAAAGGCAAAATAAATTTCGTTTACTAATTTTAATAGCATGCTTCTCAAATTTTTCTTCTTTGGTAAGAGGAAAAATATATTTCCTTAATGAAATTTTCATAAAATGAGAATTGAAATTGAAATTTTGGTGTTTATTATTTGACTTGTTTGTTTGACTTGTACGCCGCCACTATAGATAATTTTCGACAAAAAAATATATAAATAAATAAAATCAAAAATAAATAAAAACAATTTTATATTGAGTAAGAGAAGTATTCGATATATTTGTACCAGACCTACCTCTGGTTATTGGTTACAATATATGTTTACTATTGATACAGACCCTCGAAAAGTGTAAAATTTGTGTCCAATTATCTTCGCACATCCCAATATTTTTGTCAACTTTAGATTTCGGATAAAATGTCGGCAATTTTGTTCCATGGTTTTCCCTGATTTACCTACTGGTAAACATTAACATCTTTTACACTAATAAAAAAACGTTATTTTTAAAAGAACAACTGATAAGATAAAGCCCTACTATTTGCAACAATAGACTGTCAAAATTATTTATTGAAAACTTTTTATAAAATTTAGTTTATGACATTCTAGCTGAACCACACCCCTTCCAAAAGTATAATTTTAGAACCGTTTTTGGCGGACTGGCCAGCAGGGATTGGTTGTCTTTTTTGGTTATCAGACATTAGCCTATTGAAATTTAGATTCCAAAAAATGTCGGAAATAGCATGAAATTTTAGAATATGTTTAGATTTGTTCGAATTGGTCACCTTTGGCACGAATTATGGCCTTGAAACGGCCAATGAAACCGTTAAACACAGCCCAATTGTTGCTCTACAGTATTTTGGCCCATTCCCGGTGAAGCGCTTGCTTGAGGTGATTACACTTTGGTATTTTTTAGTGCCAACCTTGCCTTCTAAAAAATACTCCAGACACAATAGTCCAACGGATTGGTATCCGGAGATTTTGGTGGCCATTGTGCACTGGAAATGAAGACAGGAACCTCATTTGGTAACCATTCTTGGGTGGTGCGTGCTGAGTCCTGTTGGAATGTCCAAGGTCTGCGGCCAAAATGTTTGCGTGCCCAAGGCTTTAATGCACCCTCCAAAATATTTTCGCCATAATATTCGGCATTTATTCTGATGCCACGGCCGATTAATACGAGTGGAGAGCGACCATCGACTGTTATGGCGGCCCACACCATCACCGTAGCAGACGCTTTATTTCTGGTGGCCAACCAAAGGTGCACATTTTCAGCTGACTTCTTCGTCAAGTAACACGATCATTTTGTTTGCTTACAAACTACTGATATATGCTGATATTGTAATATGTTCAGCTTATGAGCCATTTTTCGATCAAGTCTCTTCTTTAACTTTCGAACCATTTCTGTTGATGTTGCTGTTTTCTTCCGTCCACTTCCTTGTCGTCGGGCCACGCTACGAGACACAAAAAATTTGTTCACATTTAAATGCTGGAGTGCTCTAACGATAGCCACTTGTGGTTTTCCAGCCAAATATAAATTCCATCAGGAATAAGTTTTTTTCTGGAAAATTCTCAAAAAAATGCTTTCGTACGCTTGTATGCAACATAATGAGCTGTCACTGGAATAATTTTAATAGTTGTCGGACGAGTGGCTTAGTGACAGCAGTCTGAAGTTGGTTGCAGCTTTTTTATCTTTCCCTATACATAGTCAACAGTTTAGGTAGGGTTCTCCAGATATTTGTGATATAAATCAATTCAAATTAATTAAAAAAAAAAAAAACAAGTAAAAAGGTATTAAATTCTGCTGGACTGACTCCTAATATCCTCCACCATTGGGTAAAGAAAACATTTTTTTTCAAAAGTGTTCCACATTAAACTACAAACTCCAGTTAGATAGGTAGAAGAATCGTTGGAGCCGTTATATGGGGACCATACTAAAACTGGAGCCTATATAGACAATTTTAAACTACAACTATTGTAATCTATAGCGAGTCTTAAATACCAAATTTTACATGATTTCGTGTGTAAATGTGACAAATCTATTAAAAATCTGGTTTAAATCGTCCAAATGCCGAATATCCGATGGGACCGTTATATGTGCGCCATAGGAAAACGTGGACCTAGACATTCACTGTTCTGCCACCGAAGCTAGAGCTCATTACGAGCTAAAAGTACCAATTTTAAGAAAAATCCGCAGAAAAAATGTGGGTAAAACAATCAAAATACCCAATATCCGTTTTTACGTGAGCCTTTGTGTATAACGTTCATTCTTCGTAGCTTGAACCCATTACGAACTATAAATACAAATTTTAAGACAAAGCCATTAAAAAATCTGGCAAAATCAACAACGAAATATGGGGAGGTACCCTCATATGGGGACTATTTCAAAACGTGGAGCTATGTATGCAATATTCCGCCACCGGAGCTAAAAACCATAACCAACTACAAATACCAATTTTTTTTTGACAAATCCGTGGAAAAATGTGGCTAAAATTATCAAAATACCGAATGTCGGGACATGTTCATGTTCAATACCAACCATCCTAGACACAAAGCAAACAATAGTGCCAAATTTTAAAGCTATACGTCAGATAATGTGAGCTGTATCGTGATTTCAACAGACAGATGGACAGACAGACGGACTTCGTTAAATCGACTTAGAATTTTATGCTGGTCATAAAAATATATATATTATGGGGCTTATGAGAAATATTTGTTGTAACAAACGGAATGGCAAATTAATATGTTTACCCTCCTTTCCAAGATGGAAGGTATATAATTAGAGTAGTAAAATTCTAAAAGAAGTTGCACATCGCCGAAAATGAGTTTACTGTTTCAACAATCGTTCGCTTTGATTTGTTTAGTCGAGGTGTATTGACTACAAATCAAATGGTTTCGTAGAATTTTCATTACAGATATGCCCAGGGTTATTATCCCACTGGTGGCCCCATAGAAGTAATATTTAGTTGTGGAAAAGATCACGTATTAAAACTCGCGCCATACCTCAATGTACCTCTATGTACGAATATTCTCTGCGAAACATTTATAGTTTTTCTGCTGAAGATGTTGTTATTTGAAACGCAACTAGCACTGAAACTATGTGAATTATAGTTTCCCCACAACCGAGTTTTTAATGAGGCATTTTATTGGCGAACGATGTTATCTCTGTACAATACAACTGCTCTGCTGTAAATGCTTTCATTGGAAACTCTATAAATCATCTATCAATCACACAATTATTTTCCGAATATATGGCTGCACAAGTATTCAATTTGTATGGTATTGTGTGAAACGTGATATGCGAACAATAGCCCAAACGAAATGCCATACAAAATCAATTAATTACGTGGCAGAGATTTCGATACAACACCATCTCCGTATAATTGCGATATAAATCAATCAACAGTTAAAAAATATTATTCACTGAAATAAATCAGTTTTTAATTAAGTATGATTTTATGATCATGAAGAAATTGTCAAGTGCAGTGTCTGGAAAATTATTAATCTGCAAGAAATCTTTTAGTCGTCATGTGTTAATTACCTCTTACAGAAGCATTAATGCGTAAAATACTGTTTGGGGGATATCGAAATAATTGCAATCGAACTGCATTTAAATTTTAAATACATATTATGCAAATGTCATTGTGTTTACCTTTGCTACTAGTTGGATTCTAACTAGGTCAAAGAAAATATGTAAGAAGTCGGGAATTTCTTATCATAAATATTGTTGTATTTTTTGCCACTTAACACAATTTGTGGGTATATTTCGAAAGAAGAATTTTGGCATTTTAATTTTTATAACCTACAACACAAGGTGGTCAGGGTATTATGTATTTGTGCATTTGTTTGTAACAGGCAAAAGGAAACGAGGTAGACCCATAGTTCCTTTTGATGATCTGCATAGAATCACATTCTGAGTTGATTTATGCATGCCAGTCCGTCTGTCCGTCCGTCCGTCCATGTATTCACAAAATGCAGGTCGCATTTATTATCCGATTGAGATGAAATTTTCCAAACAACATTTGTTTGGCCCAAAGACGAACCCTATTGAAATTGGAGATAATCGGTAAAAATTTAGATATAGCTCCCATAAACATTTTCTCTGGTTTTTCGACCTTTTTCGATAGTTAATAAAAACAATTATTTGAGCTTGAGGTCAAACTTTTTGGTTTTTTAATTATTTATTTTTCTTTTTCCAATATTTCGAAGCTCTTTGAGTTTCATCTTCAGGGTGATCTACAAATTAAATAACAAAACATACAACATATTAACATTATCACAGCACAGGACATAAACATGTAAAAAAACGCTTACTTGCAAATAATTAAAATAATAAACTTAAAACTAGCGTAGTGTGACTACTACCGTCAAGTGTTACTATTGCACTGATAATTATTTGCATATTGCACGATCTCTTTTTGTTAAATGCCTGTAGCAGTAAGCTGTGTTGTCCGTGTCTGCTTTGCTGTTTATTCTCTTTGTTGTTGATAAACTATTGATGTGAAGCATCTCTATCGTTAGTCTCTTGTTGTAGTGATGTTCCGTTTGTAACACTCTCACGTCATCGATCTTGGGTGTATGGTTGTACTGTTTACAGTGTTCGGCTAACGCTGTTTTTTGTATCGAATTATTGTTTCTTAATTTGATGTCTGATTTGTGTGCTGACATCCTAGTTTTTAGTTTGTTTTTTGTTGTGCCAACGTAGTGTTTTCCGCAACTTTCTTCCTTGTTACCACCACATTCAATTTTGTAAACTACATTATGTTTGTCCATTTTTGGTATTTTACTTTTCATGTTTGTGAATAAAGATTTTGTTGTGTTATGTGAGCTATGTGCTATTGTGTATTTATTTTTGTCATATATTTCTGACTTTTCCAATCTTTCTGATATATTCGGTAAATATATCAGGGATTTGTATATCTTCGGCGGGTCTGTTTTCTGCGAATCTCGACTTGAATGTTTATTCTTATAATAATTTTCAATTAGGGATTTGGTTATATGTAATGGGAAGTTATTATTAATTAGAATGTCTTTTATTTTTAATTTGTTTTGGAAATGAAATTGTTCGTCGCTTATTGTTAGTACTCTATTTATTAAGTTTTTCGCTGTATTGATAATTGTTCGTTTTGTGTGTTTAGAGTAGTAATTTATTATTCTACCTGACGCTGTAGGTTTTTGATACCAATTTATATTTATCGTATTATCTGCATTTCTTATTACTAATGTGTCCAAATATGGGATTTTTCCGTCGCATTCTTCTTCCAAAGTAAATTTAATGTTTTTGTTGAAACTATTTAGTACTGTCAGCGTTTCTTGTATTGCATCTTCCCTTATAATTAAAAACAAATCATCCACGTATTTCGTCAGTATCTTTGGTTTTGATTGTAATCTTTGCAAGCTTTCGTTGAGCAGTGATTCCATAACCAAATCTGCAATTATGGGTGATGCTGGAGATCCCATCGGTAGCCCTGCTTTTTGTTTGTATATTTTGTCATCAAACTTGAAGTATCTGTTGTCCTTTATGCAAAATTTTACAATATTCAGAAACATGTCTTTGGTTATGTTTGTATATTGTTCTATTTCTTCCCATCTTTCTTCAATTATATTTAGTCCTAATTCTACTGGAATACTTGGGAACAGTGAGACCACGTCGAATGAAACCATTTTTTCATTATTATTAACTGTCAGGTTCTTTATCTTATCCCTAAATTGCACAGAATCCCTTACGTTGTAAACTGATTTTGTCGTCAAATTATTTAGTATGTTTACTATGTATTTGCACAGTTTTATTGACGGGGAATTTATAGACGAACATATGGGTCTTAATGGATAGCCGTCTTTGTGGATCTTTGGCAAGCCATATATTCTTGGGGCAATCGCAATTTCTGTTTTGAGTCTTTTCTTCTCTATTGTCGAAATTATATTATTTTTGAAAAGTTCTTCAACGATATCATTATTTTTCTTTTGAAGGTTTGACGTAGGGTCCTTATTGATACGTTGATACGTCATCATGTCTGAGAGCAGATTGGACATTCTTTCTTTGTAATCATTTTTGTTCATGGCTACAGTCACGTTTCCTTTGTCTGCATTTAGTATTATTATGTCTTTATTTTGGTTAAGAAATTTTCGGGTTCTTTCCACTGTGCCTATCATGTATTTGTCTCTATTGCTCTCTCTGCTTCTATTCATATGTGTTTCCAGCATATTTGTTAATTTTGTTCTTCCCATTTCTTGTTGTTCTTTGTCATTGTTTGTTTGTATGAGATCTTCCGCGTCCGCAATATATTTGAATAAAGGGAAATGTGTTCTTCTTGTTGGTAAGCAGTGTTTGTCTCCTAAGGAGAGTAACCATTTTATGTCATCTGGGAAAGTTTTGTTCGTTTTGTTGACAAACCAATTATCGTTGTGCTTTATGTTGAGTTCCTTAGTCAGTTCTTCTTGTAGTTTGTTGAATTTATTTTTGTGTATTTCGTCATGTTTTTTCTGCGTTCCTGTTATTATGATATTTTCGTTAAACTGAAATTGTTGTCTTTCTTCGTGTGAAAGATTATCGTTTAACTTGTTTTCTATGTCACTTAAAATTTTGTTATTGTATTTCAATTCTTCGTGTTTTTGTTTTATAACTAAGTTTAATATTTTACCTTCAAAATTTTCTATGTATGATTTTAATGTAGATTGAATGTGGTGATTGTGGTAACTTGCGATAAAAATTCTATGTACATTTTTGATGGAGTTTTTGATGAACTTGGGGATAATTCCCATATTGCGGCAACGAATGAGAAAGGTTATGGACGATTTAATTTTTGTTACCCTAACTTTTACATTCTTGTGTTTGTTTATGTTGTATCGTACTTTGTTGTCAGTTTTTAGTTGTTTGTAGATCATTTTGTTTTTGATTTCGGCGGGCTCTCCGTTTGTTATAAACATTTTCTCTGGTTTTTCGACCTTTTTCGATAGTTAATAAAAACAATTATTTGAGCTTGAGGTCAAACTTTTTGGTTTTTTAATTATTTATTTTTCTTTTTCCAATATTTCGAAGCTCTTTGAGTTTCATCTTCAGGGTGATCTACAAATTAAATAACAAAACATACAACATATTAACATTATCACAGCACAGGACATAAACATGTAAAAAAACGCTTACTTGCAAATAATTAAAATAATAAACTTAAAACTAGCGTAGTGTGACTACTACCGTCAAGTGTTACTATTGCACTGATAATTATTTGCATATTGCACGATCTCTTTTTGTTAAATGCCTGTAGCAGTAAGCTGTGTTGTCCGTGTCTGCTTTGCTGTTTATTCTCTTTGTTGTTGATAAACTATTGATGTGAAGCATCTCTATCGTTAGTCTCTTGTTGTAGTGATGTTCCGTTTGTAACACTCTCACGTCATCGATCTTGGGTGTATGGTTGTACTGTTTACAGTGTTCGGCTAACGCTGTTTTTTGTATCGAATTATTGTTTCTTAATTTGATGTCTGATTTGTGTGCTGACATCCTAGTTTTTAGTTTGTTTTTTGTTGTGCCAACGTAGTGTTTTCCGCAACTTTCTTCCTTGTTACCACCACATTCAATTTTGTAAACTACATTATGTTTGTCCATTTTTGGTATTTTACTTTTCATGTTTGTGAATAAAGATTTTGTTGTGTTATGTGAGCTATGTGCTATTGTGTATTTATTTTTGTCATATATTTCTGACTTTTCCAATCTTTCTGATATATTCGGTAAATATATCAGGGATTTGTATATCTTCGGCGGGTCTGTTTCATAATAACAGGAACGCAGAAAAAACATGACGAAATACACAAAAATAAATTCAACAAACTACAAGAAGAACTGACTAAGGAACTCAACATAAAGCACAACGATAATTGGTTTGTCAACAAAACGAACAAAACTTTCCCAGATGACATAAAATGGTTACTCTCCTTAGGAGACAAACACTGCTTACCAACAAGAAGAACACATTTCCCTTTATTCAAATATATTGCGGACGCGGAAGATCTCATACAAACAAACAATGACAAAGAACAACAAGAAATGGGAAGAACAAAATTAACAAATATGCTGGAAACACATATGAATAGAAGCAGAGAGAGCAATAGAGACAAATACATGATAGGCACAGTGGAAAGAACCCGAAAATTTCTTAACCAAAATAAAGACATAATAATACTAAATGCAGACAAAGGAAACGTGACTGTAGCCATGAACAAAAATGATTACAAAGAAAGAATGTCCAATCTGCTCTCAGACATGATGACGTATCAACGTATCAATAAGGACCCTACGTCAAACCTTCAAAAGAAAAATAATGATATCGTTGAAGAACTTTTCAAAAATAATATAATTTCGACAATAGAGAAGAAAAGACTCAAAACAGAAATTGCGATTGCCCCAAGAATATATGGCTTGCCAAAGATCCACAAAGACGGCTATCCATTAAGACCCATATGTTCGTCTATAAATTCCCCGTCAATAAAACTGTGCAAATACATAGTAAACATACTAAATAATTTGACGACAAAATCAGTTTACAACGTAAGGGATTCTGTGCAATTTAGGGATAAGATAAAGAACCTGACAGTTAATAATAATGAAAAAATGGTTTCATTCGACGTGGTCTCACTGTTCCCAAGTATTCCAGTAGAATTAGGACTAAATATAATTGAAGAAAGATGGGAAGAAATAGAACAATATACAAACATAACCAAAGACATGTTTCTGAATATTGTAAAATTTTGCATAAAGGACAACAGATACTTCAAGTTTGATGACAAAATATACAAACAAAAAGCAGGGCTACCGATGGGATCTCCAGCATCACCCATAATTGCAGATTTGGTTATGGAATCACTGCTCAACGAAAGCTTGCAAAGATTACAATCAAAACCAAAGATACTGACGAAATACGTGGATGATTTGTTTTTAATTATAAGGGAAGATGCAATACAAGAAACGCTGACAGTACTAAATAGTTTCAACAAAAACATTAAATTTACTTTGGAAGAAGAATGCGACGGAAAAATCCCATATTTGGACACATTAGTAATAAGAAATGCAGATAATACGATAAATATAAATTGGTATCAAAAACCTACAGCGTCAGGTAGAATAATAAATTACTACTCTAAACACACAAAACGAACAATTATCAATACAGCGAAAAACTTAATAAATAGAGTACTAACAATAAGCGACGAACAATTTCATTTCCAAAACAAATTAAAAATAAAAGACATTCTAATTAATAATAACTTCCCATTACATATAACCAAATCCCTAATTGAAAATTATTATAAGAATAAACATTCAAGTCGAGATTCGCAGAAAACAGACCCGCCGAAGATATACAAATCCCTGATATATTTACCGAATATATCAGAAAGATTGGAAAAGTCAGAAATATATGACAAAAATAAATACACAATAGCACATAGCTCACATAACACAACAAAATCTTTATTCACAAACATGAAAAGTAAAATACCAAAAATGGACAAACATAATGTAGTTTACAAAATTGAATGTGGTGGTAACAAGGAAGAAAGTTGCGGAAAACACTACGTTGGCACAACAAAAAACAAACTAAAAACTAGGATGTCAGCACACAAATCAGACATCAAATTAAGAAACAATAATTCGATACAAAAAACAGCGTTAGCCGAACACTGTAAACAGTACAACCATACACCCAAGATCGATGACGTGAGAGTGTTACAAACGGAACATCACTACAACAAGAGACTAACGATAGAGATGCTTCACATCAATAGTTTATCAACAACAAAGAGAATAAACAGCAAAGCAGACACGGACAACACAGCTTACTGCTACAGGCATTTAACAAAAAGAGATCGTGCAATATGCAAATAATTATCAGTGCAATAGTAACACTTGACGGTAGTAGTCACACTACGCTAGTTTTAAGTTTATTATTTTAATTATTTGCAAGTAAGCGTTTTTTTACATGTTTATGTCCTGTGCTGTGATAATGTTAATATGTTGTATGTTTTGTTATTTAATTTGTAGATCACCCTGAAGATGAAACTCAAAGAGCTTCGAAATATTGGAAAAAGAAAAATAAATAATTAAAAAACCAAAAAGTTTGACCTCAAGCTCAAATAATTGTTTTTATTAACTATCGAAAAAGGTCGAAAAACCAGAGAAAATGTTTATAACAAACGGAGAGCCCGCCGAAATCAAAAACAAAATGATCTACAAACAACTAAAAACTGACAACAAAGTACGATACAACATAAACAAACACAAGAATGTAAAAGTTAGGGTAACAAAAATTAAATCGTCCATAACCTTTCTCATTCGTTGCCGCAATATGGGAATTATCCCCAAGTTCATCAAAAACTCCATCAAAAATGTACATAGAATTTTTATCGCAAGTTACCACAATCACCACATTCAATCTACATTAAAATCATACATAGAAAATTTTGAAGGTAAAATATTAAACTTAGTTATAAAACAAAAACACGAAGAATTGAAATACAATAACAAAATTTTAAGTGACATAGAAAACAAGTTAAACGATAATCTTTCACACGAAGAAAGACAACAATTTCAGTTTAACGAAAATATCATAATAACAGGAACGCAGAAAAAACATGACGAAATACACAAAAATAAATTCAACAAACTACAAGAAGAACTGACTAAGGAACTCAACATAAAGCACAACGATAATTGGTTTGTCAACAAAACGAACAAAACTTTCCCAGATGACATAAAATGGTTACTCTCCTTAGGAGACAAACACTGCTTACCAACAAGAAGAACACATTTCCCTTTATTCAAATATATTGCGGACGCGGAAGATCTCATACAAACAAACAATGACAAAGAACAACAAGAAATGGGAAGAACAAAATTAACAAATATGCTGGAAACACATATGAATAGAAGCAGAGAGAGCAATAGAGACAAATACATGATAGGCACAGTGGAAAGAACCCGAAAATTTCTTAACCAAAATAAAGACATAATAATACTAAATGCAGACAAAGGAAACGTGACTGTAGCCATGAACAAAAATGATTACAAAGAAAGAATGTCCAATCTGCTCTCAGACATGATGACGTATCAACGTATCAATAAGGACCCTACGTCAAACCTTCAAAAGAAAAATAATGATATCGTTGAAGAACTTTT
Organism: Musca domestica; assembly: GCF_030504385.1. Lineage (NCBI taxonomy): Eukaryota > Metazoa > Arthropoda > Insecta > Diptera > Muscidae > Musca > Musca domestica. The sequence goes on along the minus strand of NW_026712328.1, from coordinate 14,928,355 downwards.
CAAAAATAATATAATTTCGACAATAGAGAAGAAAAGACTCAAAACAGAAATTGCGATTGCCCCAAGAATATATGGCTTGCCAAAGATCCACAAAGACGGCTATCCATTAAGACCCATATGTTCGTCTATAAATTCCCCGTCAATAAAACTGTGCAAATACATAGTAAACATACTAAATAATTTGACGACAAAATCAGTTTACAACGTAAGGGATTCTGTGCAATTTAGGGATAAGATAAAGAACCTGACAGTTAATAATAATGAAAAAATGGTTTCATTCGACGTGGTCTCACTGTTCCCAAGTATTCCAGTAGAATTAGGACTAAATATAATTGAAGAAAGATGGGAAGAAATAGAACAATATACAAACATAACCAAAGACATGTTTCTGAATATTGTAAAATTTTGCATAAAGGACAACAGATACTTCAAGTTTGATGACAAAATATACAAACAAAAAGCAGGGCTACCGATGGGATCTCCAGCATCACCCATAATTGCAGATTTGGTTATGGAATCACTGCTCAACGAAAGCTTGCAAAGATTACAATCAAAACCAAAGATACTGACGAAATACGTGGATGATTTGTTTTTAATTATAAGGGAAGATGCAATACAAGAAACGCTGACAGTACTAAATAGTTTCAACAAAAACATTAAATTTACTTTGGAAGAAGAATGCGACGGAAAAATCCCATATTTGGACACATTAGTAATAAGAAATGCAGATAATACGATAAATATAAATTGGTATCAAAAACCTACAGCGTCAGGTAGAATAATAAATTACTACTCTAAACACACAAAACGAACAATTATCAATACAGCGAAAAACTTAATAAATAGAGTACTAACAATAAGCGACGAACAATTTCATTTCCAAAACAAATTAAAAATAAAAGACATTCTAATTAATAATAACTTCCCATTACATATAACCAAATCCCTAATTGAAAATTATTATAAGAATAAACATTCAAGTCGAGATTCGCAGAAAACAGACCCGCCGAAGATATACAAATCCCTGATATATTTACCGAATATATCAGAAAGATTGGAAAAGTCAGAAATATATGACAAAAATAAATACACAATAGCACATAGCTCACATAACACAACAAAATCTTTATTCACAAACATGAAAAGTAAAATACCAAAAATGGACAAACATAATGTAGTTTACAAAATTGAATGTGGTGGTAACAAGGAAGAAAGTTGCGGAAAACACTACGTTGGCACAACAAAAAACAAACTAAAAACTAGGATGTCAGCACACAAATCAGACATCAAATTAAGAAACAATAATTCGATACAAAAAACAGCGTTAGCCGAACACTGTAAACAGTACAACCATACACCCAAGATCGATGACGTGAGAGTGTTACAAACGGAACATCACTACAACAAGAGACTAACGATAGAGATGCTTCACATCAATAGTTTATCAACAACAAAGAGAATAAACAGCAAAGCAGACACGGACAACACAGCTTACTGCTACAGGCATTTAACAAAAAGAGATCGTGCAATATGCAAATAATTATCAGTGCAATAGTAACACTTGACGGTAGTAGTCACACTACGCTAGTTTTAAGTTTATTATTTTAATTATTTGCAAGTAAGCGTTTTTTTTACATGTTTATGTCCTGTGCTGTGATAATGTTAATATGTTGTATGTTTTGTTATTTAATTTGTAGATCACCCTGAAGATGAAACTCAAAGAGCTTCGAAATATTGGAAAAAGAAAAATAAATAATTAAAAAACCAAAAAGTTTGACCTCAAGCTCAAATAATTGTTTTTATAGCTCCCATATATATCTTCGTCCGATTAGCTTTTTATTGTGCACCAAACGTGTAATATCAGCCCGAATAGTATGAAACTTTGCACATGCAACCAAATTAGGCCAGAAAATTAGTATACCAAATTTGATCGAAATCGGTTCAGATATAGCTATAGCTCCCATATATATTGTACATCCGATTTGTAATTTTTGTAATATGCACTCTGTAACAACAATATTTGGGGAAATATATCAAATGGAGCTCAGAAATACCTTTGCTAAATTTTATTGAGATCGGTTCAGATTTGGATATAGCTCCCATATATAACTTCATCCGATTTACCTTTTATTGTGCACCAAACGTCTAATATTGTTCCAAATGGGATGGAATTTGGCACTTACGATCGAATTGAGTCTAGAAGGCAGTATGCCAAATTTGGTGAAGATAGGTTCAGATATAGCTATAGCTCCCATATATATTGTTCATTCTATTTGTTGTATTTGTTACCCACAGCCGTAATATGCACTCCGTAACAACGATATTCAGGGAAATATATCAGATACAGCTCAGAAATATATTTGCCAAATTTTATCGAGATCGGTTCAGATTTGGATATAGCTCCCATACATATCTTTATCTGGTTTCAAATTAATTTTGCACCAAATGGGCAATACAAGTCCGAATTTAAAAGATACAAATGCTTCGGCGTATTTAGTCTTTTGAACTTTAAATTATAATTATAATCATAGCGTGTACGATTGAATTCTCCCATAAAAACTTTTAATTGTTATGTGGAGCTCTACTAAATTAGCAAAGTGGTGTAGGGTATCATAAAGTCGGCCCCGCCCGACTTTACGACTTTCTTTACTGTTTTAAGTTGGATGTTGTCAATAAAAATTTATGGAAAAATTACCTTATATACAGTGTGAGATAAAACAAGTTAAACAGCAGTAAGCAGTCTGTCTGTCTGTCGGTCTGTTGTAATTAGGCTATCTTTCGAACAAAGTGAGATAGAAGGCTAAAATTTTGCACACGTGTTTCATAGGGCCCCCATATAACGGTACCTCCCGATATTTGGTATTTTGTTCGTAATGGGAACTACAGTCTGTGACAGAACATTGTCTATGCTGGTCCAGGTCTTCGTATAGGCTCCATATATCAGTAACTCCCTATATTCGGTATTTTGACAAGTTTAGGTACAATACCCACCGAAATTGTTTAAGATGTCGTATTTGACGTTCGTAATGGATGCTATAGCCTGTGACAGAAAATTGTCAATGCTGTTCCAGGTCTTTGCACAGCTCCGATATAACGGTACCTCAATATGTACGATATTTTGATGATTTTAGCTACATTATTCACCGTTTATTTCAAGTTTCGAATTTGAATATAGTAATGGCATATGGCAAACAATGCCTATGTAGGTCCACGTCGTATAGACCCCAATATAACGGCTTTATTCGGTATTTTCAAAATTTTAACAGAATTTTTTTTTTTTGAAAATGTCCAAATTCGTTCCAAATGGTGGAGGGTATTCCAAGTTCGGCCGGGCCTGCTGTTTTTTAACTTGTTACATTCCTTGTTAAATTTTAATGAATGAAAGCAACAAATGTCGGAAATAGCTTTAAATTTTGGCACGAATTATGGCCTTCAAACGGCCAATGAAACCGTTCCACGCTGCCCGAATGTTGCTCCGCAGTATTTTGGGCAATTTCCGGCGAAGCGCTTGCTTGAGGTGATCGACACTTTGTTATTTTTTAGTGCCAACCTTGCTTTCCAAAATACTCCAGACACAATAGTCCAAGGGATTGGTATCCGGAGACTTTTGTGGCCATCGTACGCTGGAAATGAAACGAGAAACCTCATTTGTGTAACCATTCTTGGGTGGCGCGTGCTGAGTCCTGTTGGAATGTCCAAGGTCTGCGGCCAAAATGTTTGCGTGCCCAAGGCTTGAGTTCTGGTGGCCAACCGAAAGTGCACATTTTCAGCTGACCTCTTTTGCAAGTAAACATGATCATTTTCTTTATGTTGTGATGTAAGTTCTTGCACTTTTTGGAATTTCAATGGCTTTACCCCGAGCTTATTTTTCAATATTTGCCGAATGGAATATTGCGATATGTTCAGATCACTAGCCATTTTTCGGCCACTGCGACGCGAGTTTCGATCAAGTCGATTCTTTACTTTTCGAACCATTTCTGCTGATGTTGCTGTTTTCTTCCGTCCACCGACGCTGTGTATCTCTAATCTCAATGAAATTTGGAATGTGTGAAGGAATTTGTCTAAAACATTTGTTTGCCTAATTATATTGAAATGGGTTCAGACTTGGATATAGCTCACATGTATTTTTTCGGCCGATTTCAAGTAATTTATTCACCAAACAAAATTTGGAATGTGTAACGGAATTTAAAACGAACATACATTTGACAAATTATATTGAAATCGGTTCAGATTTGGATATAGCTCCCATATATATTTTCGACCGATTTCGTTTGATACACCAAGCACGACATGTTTGTTCGATTCCAATGTAATTTGGAATGAGTGACGGAATTTAAACCGAACATACATTTACCAAATTATATTGAAATCGTTACATCGGGCTACGATACCAGTATCACGGTAACGAGAGATGGTACGAGACACAAAGATTTATTCACATTTAAATGCTGGAGTGCTCTAACGGTAGTCCATTGTGGTCTTCCAGCCAAATATAAAGAAATCACACTATCACGCCTGAATTCCATCACAAAAACCTTTTTTTTTTTCTGGAAAATTCTCAACAAAATGCTTTTGTACGCTTGTAAACAATATAATGAATAATTTTAACAGCTGTCGGACGAGTAGCTTAGAAATGGCAGCAGTCTGAAGTTGGTTGCAGTTTTTTTCATCTCACTCTGTAATTTTTCATGAAATAAATGTAAATGGTAATGTAAAGGTGTGTTGTTGTCATTACTTGTAATGCAGAAAGCAGGACACGCAGCTTTCAAAATTTTACTGAGGACGTGTTTCTTACCTATTAAAGCCAACACAACATTGCATACAAAGTTTCAATATTATGGCTCATCCAGGGAAAAATAATAATAAAATTAACATAGTTTATAATTCATTGAAACCAATTTGAAAATATATATACAAACACACTTCCACACTATCATAAGAAACACAAACTCAGTCGTTGTTAAGTGCATTTCTGACGCATTTTGGTATATCCACATTTTTGTATATACATGTTATGTACATAGTACTTGTATGTATGTACGTATGTGCTCCAATATTGTTGCATTTTAAGATTTATTTTGTTGAAATTGACAAAAGAAAAGTTATGCAATACAATAAACGAATGAATTAAAATCAAGTATAGAAATAACAATTGGAAAGCTAAGTTTTCGAAAAACAATTCCGAACACACATACACGGGTCAATACACTGACCCACTTTGTTTTTTTTTTTTTTTTTCAAAAAAGCAATCAATAAAAACAATTTCATTGCTCCACAAAGAGATGAATAAATTAATGTTTTTGAAAACAATTCCTGGTAAATAGCACGCATCAGCCAACAAGGTACGATGGATGCAAAACAGAGTAAAATATGAACTTGCTCTACAAAATAAAACAAAAAGTTATGTACGATATCGATAAGAAGTGTTCCATTTAAATGGAGAATTTAAGAAATAAATAAACATAGGTGTAAACTATTGTTTAGCTTTTACTTCAATTACAATTTCCGGATAGTGAAATGGAATAGGGCCAAATGGACAAACAGTTTTGCATATGAAATTAAATATGCAAATGAAATGGTTTTGTTTTAAGGGCATCACCATATGGTGAGTGCAATCAAATTTATTCAGTTATCTTAAATTTGAAATTGATTGCATTTTAACAACTTTTTAATCATTCAAAAAGTGCCGGAAATCCAGTTTAACTAATATCCTTATTTGAAGGATTGGAAAATATTGCAGCAAATTCCGAATTTATTTTAATGTTATAAAAACTTTAAACTACATTCACAAAATTGAGTTTAAAGCATTCATGATATGATTTAAGCTATTTCCGAGGACATTTTTTCTTTTTTTTTTTGTTCAAAACCTCTTTGCATAAAATTTTCAATTTTCGGAATAGGGCCCATCTTGGTATTAACCAAATTCTTCAATTGATTTGAAAAAAAAAATAGGCTACCAATTATCTGACAGATAATTGTCCACATAGGCATTTTTTTAGGTATAGTCCCACATTAGTGTACCCGCAAGTCCCTTTACCCATTAATGTGTGGTCAGAACAGAAAATTTTGTATTCTATTGAATTTGTAAACCCCCAGAGGATATTGGTTGGGAACGTAGATTTGGGATGTACATCTATGTGAAATAAATTCCGAAAAGTCAAACTGGGACTCATTCGGTCGGAAATTATGGCAGGGACATGAAAAATACGAATATTATAAAGTAGCACTGGACCGAACATTTGTTTAATGAACATTGAGTCATTTGAATGGAAAATGTTGCTAAGCTCTTTACGATACCAAAAATTGAGCTGGGTTTATACCTGGGGCTATAAGAGTTGCTCTATATCATATATGAGATCAGACTATTCAAAATATCTATAATATCTATGATTTTTCAATAATTTGTCCCTTTCGAGGTGTGGGTACCAGAAATAGTAAAGCGATACTTCCCATTATAACACCTGAAATTAAGTAAATTAAGATAAGTAAATAACACATAGAATTAAAAAAATGCATGAAATCTTTATTTGAAATGATAATTTAGTTCATATAATTTAAAGTTTGAAGATTATTTCATGCAAATGTTGATTGCGACCTCGCCTCAAATTGTCTATCCGCTTTATCTAATTTTGAAATACTCTTCCCAAAATTTCGGCTGGTAAATGTTTCGGTGTTGCCTTCTAATGCGTCAATTCAAGCGGACCCGTCTGTTTAGACATGAGCTTTAACATAGTCCCACCCAAAATAGTCTAAAGTTGGATTAGAATTGCTTTGTTGTATCAAGTTTGGGTACTCCATGCATTATGAGTAATATATGCATTTTTGTAAATAAGCAAGTTTTGTGGGCGAGTTACATTTTCATACCAGCTCTTAACTAGGTAAAAATATTTCAATGTACGTTTTATTAGAATTTGTGAGGCGGAAATAAAAAGAAGTCAGTTGTCTGGTCCCTTTTTATACTCTCCACAATTCTATTCTGTTCGTATCTACTCGCTTGTCTCAGAGTAAAATTCTAAGACGAGTTAGTGATGATGTTGTAATCACTCTATCTTTCCAACGAATTGAGATAGAGAGCTGAAATTTTGCACACAGTAGGCAGATTAAGTTAGAAAATTTCGGTCCATGTTTTCGTATAGCCTCCATTTAACTGTACCTCCCGATATTCGGTATTCTGATGATTTTCACATCATCATTAACCCGAATTATTTAAAATTTCGTATTCGAAGTACAGCCTATGCCTAAAAATTTCATATGCAGATACACGTCTTCGTATAACCCCCGTATAAAGGACATCATTTAAACGGTATTTTCGGAATTTGTTGAAACTTTTCAATTTGTTTCCAAATGGTGTGTATTAAAGTTCGGCCTTGCCAATCTTAGCTGCTTTTTTGTTTCTTTAATTCTGTTGAAACGAGCTGTAATTATTACAATGTGCAAAGATTCACCCAATCCGTATGCATCTTTCGTTTTCTGATCAGCCAGTAAGCCCATTTGACAACTCAGTTAGCTATCCACAGACATATTGTGATTTACTATTCAAAGGAAGTCAACTCACAATAGTAAAAACCACGAAGTTTATTGTCAAATTCTTATTAAACGTAATCTTCCTGTCTGACCTTATGTAAACCAGGAGGGTATATTAACTTTGTCTTTCCATTTGTAGCTCCTCAAAATACTCATGTTAGACCTAACAAAATAAATATTTTCTTATCAACATAAAATTCTAAATCGATATAGTGATCTTCGTATGTTTGTTGTAATCACGATATTTTTCGGACGAATTGAGATAATTGAGGCTAAAATATTGCACACGTATCTTTTTTTTTAGTAGACATGTTAATTTTGTCCTGTCTATCCACATTTTTTATTTCCACCATATAACTGTGCCTCTCGATATTTTCGATACTTTGATTATTTGGATCATATGTTCTAACAGAATTGTTTTAAATCCAGTACTTAGATGTTGTACCGGGTACACTTTCTGTGGCAGGGCATTGCCAATATAGGTTCACCTTTTCTTATAGCTCCCATATAACTGTATCTCCCGATATTTGATATTTTAGAAATTTAAACCACATTTTAAACGGAATTTTTTAAAATTCGGTTTATAGATTTTATAATGGGTACTACCTCTTGAGGCATAATATTGTTATATATTCTATATAGGCCCACGTTTTCCTGTACCCCTCATTTAACGGTATTTCCCCATATAGGGTATTTTGACGACTTAGATTACATTTTCAAATACAATTGTTAAAAATTATGTGCAGAACATTGTCTACATTGTCACATCGCTTAATGACATACCGCGTTTGTAGCGTCAGTCCAAGCAGATTTTTACCAAGAACCAATACACGCCACGCGAGCGCTCTGAAATAGTTGAAATTTACATTCAACAGAAGAAGTCAACTGTGAAAACTCAACGTGCTTTTAAAATGTTAAAAAATGTGAGAAGTGCGCCTTTCTAAGAACCTCATTAAACGTTTATACGAAAAATTTTCGACTGGTAAGGCTCTTTCTAATCCGAAGGGACCAAGGCGATCCGCCGAGAATATCGCTGCCGTACGAGCCAGTGTTGAGAGGTCCCCAAGAACATCCCAAAAACGCAGTTCTCAGCAGTTGGGCATGGCTCGGTTAACTTTACAACGGATTATTCGCATTGATTTGCATTTGTTCCCGTACAAAATTCAATTGACGCAAAGAATGTTGCCTGTTTTGGAACAAAATTATCATGTCCGATGAAGCCCATTTCACATTAAATGGGACCGTAAATAAGCAAAATTGCCGTTTTTACGCCACTGAAAATCCTCAGAAGATTCAAGAAGTGCGGCGTTAGTGCGAAAACGGTCATTGGGCCGTTTTTCTTCCAAAATGAAAATGGCCATGCTGTTACCATCAATCAGGAGCGTTATCGCGACATGATGACCAATTTTGTGATGCCAACTATACGTCGAAAGCGTATGAGGCAGTTCTGGTTTCAACAAGACGGCGCTCCACCGCACACAAGTCGCATAACAATCGATTTTCTGAAGAATTTGTTTCCGGGCCGTTTGATGTCGAAAAGTGGTGATTTGGACTGGCCACCGCGTTCGCCCGATTTGACGCCGCCTGACTTCTTCTTGTGGGGATATTTGAAGTCAAAGGTTTACGTTAACAAGCCAAGGACCGTAGAAGAGCCCAAGGACAACATTCGTGAAGAAATAGCCGCTATTCCGGCCGATATGTTGGCAAAAACGATGGAAAATGCAGCAAAAAAGGCACAATACGTCATCAACGCCAGAGGCGGCCATTTGAGAGATATCATATTCAAAAATTGATGTAAACAAATCTACTTTGAACAAATTAAATGATTAACATTGCCAACCGCCAAATTTTTATTTTTTTTCTTTGATTTTTAAAAAATAAAACATGGGTCCGTCGAATATGGGCAACCCTGTACATCCCCACAATTAAGCTACATTTTCAAAAGGGATTGTTTAAAATTCGGTACTTACAAATTGTAACGGGTTCTACCTTTTGTTCATATAGATCCAAGTTTTCTTATTACCCCCATATTCTGTATTTGGACAGTTTAAGCAATATTTTCAAAACGAATAGGAATCGGTACTTAGAGTTTGTAAAGGGTATCACCCCCTGTGACAGATTATTGCCGCTTAACCAACGGCGAAACGCTTCGCATTTCCGATCTTAAAGATCAAACAATTTTTTTAACTTGAATGGACGGTACCAATTAGAGGGAGTGTATCAATAAGGCCCATCTCCGAACTCGCTCAGAGTATAATAAAAATATTACGGTGTATAATGTTTAGACCAAATCGTCTACTTATAACCTGAGCCACTCCAAATGTCCTTAAACGAATTTCATGCAAGTAGGCATTGGCGTTAAAAAGGTTATTTTGATCAGACAGTCTCAAATTATATATACCCTCTGTATACACAAGGCTGAGAGTGTATAACGATTCTAAATCATTTATATTGCGCATTCCACAAGTTTAATTAGGCTAAAAAATAAAGGGTAGGATGATTACACATAATGAGCTCTACATATCATCTCCTTATTTTTATACGAGGATAGGTTATAAGATTATTATTTGCATATACCACAGACAATTAAATTTAGTCAGAAAACAGTTGAATGGTTCGAAACATATTATACCCCCTCCGCCAGATAGAGGTGTAAAAAGTCCATTTTAACCCATCCTACGGAAGTGCATGCCTCTTCATTCGATTGATTTTTTTGCTCTGATACGTAATAAGATTCATCCTTTGGGGAACTCACAGAATTTGCGTTAAATAGTTGTCTGTTCGTTGCTTAAATTTATTACAAATTACAACAATGTGTACTGTGTATTCCCCAGACCCTCGAAAAACACACACAATGAAATGTCTCTATGTATATATGAATACATACATTAACACATCTATATATACATACACACACACATATATTTGCATATATGCTTATTTCAGGAAATTAAACAATAATTAGGTTTATTAAAAATTAATTCAACTGCTTTTTCATTGTTGTTGTGGTTGTTGATGTTTTTGCTGCCATTGTTTACCCGAATCTCTCCTTTCCCGTAGATTTGCAACGTGTCTGCTGTTTATTTGTGACTGATTTAAATGTCCCGGAAATTGTTGATTTTCGCGATAATGTCACACTTTCGTGCAGCTATGAAATGAGTGGCCATACATTGAACTCTGTCAAATGGTACAAGGACAAAATGGAATTTTTCAGGTAAGTTTAAAAAGGGAAATGCAATTATCCGATAAGCGTCAAGAAAAATATGCATGTATTGAAAATAAATAAACGACCGATGACACATACATATGTAAATGTCTTTATTGTGTGCTTTCGATTACAACCGCAGATACTCGCCGATGATGCATCCGGTCTATATAAAATTCCCTGTAACTGGCGTCCATTTGCCCGATGGCAAATACTATTGTAATGAGTCATCGTGCAAGGTGGAACTGAGCATGCTGAGCGCCAAGTCATCGGGTGTGTACAAATGCGAGGTGTCGGGGGATGCACCACATTTCCAGTTGGCTGCCAAAGAAGATAATATGACAGTGGCAGGTATGACACGCATTGAAGGACGGACGCCTTTCTATTACATATGACTATAAACATTATGTTTGTTGTTGTTATTTGTAGCACTACCACAGAGTGATCCACTAATAGAAAGCTTTAATCCCATGTACCGTATGGAGGATTTTCTAAGTGCCACATGTACCTCTGATTATTCTAGTGTGCCCACACGGTTGACCTGGTACATTAATGGCGAACAGGTATGTACAGATAACTAAAATGCCATAACCTCAATTTATCTTTTTAATGGCAGAGAAACATTTACTAGAAAATAAACTTTACTTTCAAATACACATTCATACATATTGTGTATAGAAAAAAACGAATCGAACTCCTTTTGACAATTTTTTGTATTTCCATTTCGTGTTATATTCCAGGCATCCCTTGGTGAACAACAGCCAAATGTGGACACCAGTATATCCGCCCATGGTTATATCCTGAGACGCATAAAACTACAGGTGCATTTCTATTTAAGTGGTCCCCGATTCTTTCATGCTGGCAAAATACTGAATCTTAAATGTGTTGCGGAAATTGAGAATTTTCCCGAACTCACCCGTGAAACTTCACTGAATGCTGTTCTAATTCCCTATGACAATTTAAACAATCAAATGTTAATTCATGCCGGATCAAGTGGTAAGTTTATGTGTCTGCCAGCACTGATAAATAGCATGGTTTTAGCATATGGAATTTGAATACGAGCTTCTATGAATGAGACGAATAAAAGGAAGAAAATAGGAAAAGTAATCACTCGTTAACATAAAGAGTTTGTAGAATTGAAGTACCGCTTATGCGTCATAATTTACCTTCCATGGTTTGGAAATATAACGGGCTTCATTTGTACAAGGTATTTCATTTCTTTACATTGATAGGGAATATGTGTAATTATAGGGCACGAAATCTACACGAAAAGTACTAAACGGTACTTAATGGACTAAACAATTTGAATTTGGAGGAACGGATGGAGCTGGAATCTTGAAATTTAAATATGGAGAAATTTTTTGAAATTTGTACTTATGTGCACAAAAAGTACTAAATGGTAAGGGTCAACCGATAGAGGTGGGATCTTGAAATGTAGTAATGAGATTACTATTGCATTCTAGGAGTAAGAAATGTAGGTAGTTTTGGAAATTCGTACTTATGTGTACCAAATGGTACTAAATTTGGTATAATTTAAATTTTGGATGAACCGGTAGAGATGGAATCCCGAAAATTGAAATTAAGATTCTTTTGGACTGTATGATTTCGGTAGTAATTTGTATTTAAGTGTACAAAATATTACTAAATTTGGTACAATTTGGATTTGAAAATTGGAAATAAGATTGGAGATTAGAAGTTTTGGACATTTTTACGTATTTGTGCTAAAATGTACTAATTAAAGTACAATTTGTGTTTGGGCGAACCAACAGGGGTGGAATACTTAAATTTGGAATTGGGAATACTTTGGGAGAGTAGGATTGGGATATATATGTAGGAAGCTTTGGAAATTCGTGTACTGTACTAAATGTTCTTAAATGTTGCTAAACTTCTAAACGCTAAATATTTGAAATTCGAAATTTTGGGATTCCTATTGTTCGTGATAAAAAGGTGGTTTTAGAAATGTATACTACATGTGGACGAAAAAACTAAATAGTGCTATGTTTGGTACAATTTGGCGTTGGATGAACACATAGTGCTTGAAATCGGAAATTAGTACTTTAATGTGTACTTTAATTGTACGAAATGTACTAAATGTAGAACTACCATTGGTGTTGAGTGAAGGGATAGAAATTTGAAGTTTGATATTTAGATTACTTATGATATTTCTGTGTTGAGATTTGGCTGTGGTTTGAAAAATTTTACGAAAAATGCTAAATAGTACAAAATTTGGTATTCGGTGTAGGAACAGAGCTGGAATCTCGAAATTTGTTGGTATTTGAGATTTAGATATGGATGTTGTGCATATGCATTTAGAGTACTAAAAACTCTTGGAACGAATTTAAATTTTAAGATGGATCAGATGTAACAAGATCAAGATCATTACCGCAGAATATTTAAATGTCACTTGTATTTCATTCAAAAGAAAACGTACACATTATAGTTCCGCAAAACAATTCGACTTTAATGAAAGCAAAGACTTAAAGAGACAATTCATTATAGGTTTATTACATTTTAGAAAATGACACATTTTAATTTGTGTGTCGAACTTTGAACGAGTTCGATGAGGAAGAATCGTTGGAAGAATCTAACTTAGTTGAAACTTCGAATATCGTAATAATTTTATCATTCATAATCAAGATGCGCAAATGAACAATATCGTTCCTCTCATTCTCAACCACCCATACAAATGCACGAAATTTTGAATGAAAATTCCTATAAAGTACGAAATCATTCATTGTTTTCCAACAAACTTCCTACATTAGTTCAGGCCAAGTTCTTGTCCGAAATTAACATGAGCATACTATTCCTTCACTTAGCATCTCCACAAAGGATCATTGATGACGGCGTCAAACTTGACTAACAAATTTAAGGTCGACACATTATCCTTCTTGAACAGGGGACCAAAATTTTTCATGTTCACTACTGACCTAAGTCGGACAGAAATATTGGCACGTTCCAAACTTAGTCTATATTGGGTGCTCGTTTTTAATATGATACTAGATGAAGCAGTTGCGCTTCGCTACCCTTTTTGATTTAAGATGCATTCACAATTCTATATACGAATATTTTGTGATGTTTAAATAAAAATAGAACAAATTCAACAAGTAAAAAAACATTAAGTTCGGCCGGGCCAAACTTTTAATACCCTCCACCTTAGGGTAAATGAAACATTAGAAGAAATGTGGCAAAAACCATTAAAATGCCGATTATGGGGAGGTACCGTTATATGGGGGCTATACCAAAACGTGGACCTATAATTACAATGTTGCGCCACCGGAGCTGGAACCCATTATGACCCACAAATACCAATTTTTAGACAAATCAGTGAAAAAATGTGGCAAAAACCATCAAAATACCGAATATCGGGAGGTACCGTTATATGGGGGCTATATCAAATCATGGACCCATGCATGCAATGTTTCGCCACCGAAGCTGGAACCAATTATGACCAACAAATACCAATTTTCGAACAAATCCCTGAAAAAATGTGGCAAAAATCATCAAATTACCGAATATCGGGAGGTACCGTTATATGGGGGCTATACCAAAACGTGGACCTATAATTACAATGTTTCGCCACCGGAGCTGGAACCCATTATGACCAACAAATACCGATTTTCAGACAAATCCGTGAAAAAATATGGTAAAAAAAACTAAAATACTAAATATCGGGAGGTACCTTTATATGGGGGCTATACCACAACGTGGACCTATACATGCAATGTTTTGCCACACGCTCAGGGACCCGCTATGACCTACAAATACCAATTTTAAGACAAATCCGTGAAAAAATGTGGCATAAATCATCAGAATATCGAATATCGGGAGGTACCGTTATATGGGGACTATACCAAATTATGGACCCATACATGCAATGTTCCGCCACCGCAGCTGGAAACCATTATGACCCACAAATACCAATTTTTAGACAACTCGGTGAAAAAATGAGATAAAAAACTAAAATACTAAATATCGGGAGGTACCTTTATATGGGGGCTATACCACAACGTGGACCTTTACATGCAATGTTTTGCCACACGCTCAGGGACCCGCTATGACCTACAAATACCAATTTTAAGACAAATCCGTGAAAAAATGTGGCATAAATCATCAAAATACCGAATATCGGGAGGTACCGTTATATGGGGACTATACCAGAACGTGGACCTATATATCTCATTTTCAATACCAACCATCCTAGACACAATGCAAATAGCTCTGCTAAATTTTGGAGCTCTACGTCAAATAATGTGGGCTGTATCGTGATTTCAACAGACAGACGGACAGACAGACGGACATCGTTAAATCGACTTAGAATTTTATGCTGATTATGAATATATATATACTTTATGGGGTCTAAAACGAATATTTAGGGATGTTACAAACGGAATGACAAAGTTAATATACCCTCCTTTCCAAGGTGGAGGGTATAAAAATCTCCTTTAGGAGCGTAAACAAACAAACAGCTTGGCTTACCAAAATGTTAACAGCGGACCACGCGAAAAGCAGGAACATGTCAAATTAAGTCCCCATACAGTTTGTCCTTAAGATTTATTAGTTGTCATAGCAACGACATTATTTACCGGAATTATTCAAAATTTTGTATATGAAGTTCGTTATGGGTACTACAGCCCCCATACAACGGTACCTCCCGATCACAAATAACATTGCTAGTGAGTGCATGATATTACTTGGAGAAGGATTATATAGAAAAATATATATCGGAGCCGAGTTTCACAAAATGGAAATGCACGTCACGAAATTCACTCCATTTGAGCTGATATTAGCCATTATTTGCACAATAAACCTGAAATCGGATTATGGATATATATGAGAGCTATATCCAGAGCTGAACCGATCTTTATAAAATTTGTATAAGATATCTGGTACGAAATATCATTGTTGTCGAATGTATATTTCGAATGTGAGGGACTTTAAAACCACATCGGATAAAACATATTTATGGGAGCTATAGCGATATCTGAACCGATGTTCGCGAAATTTGATGTACTAGCTTCAAGACTGTATTCAGTCTGTTGTGCAAAATTCAGGTCATTTGGACTGATATTAGCCAGTTGGTGCACAATCAACCCGAAATCGGTTGAAGAGAAATCTAAATCTTATCTGATTATCACCAATTTCAATAGGGTTCGTCCTTGGGCCAAACAAATGTTGCTCGCAAAATTTCATCTCAATCGGATAATAAATGCAACCTGCATTTTGTTCACAAATATACATGGTCGGCCGGACGGACTGTCATGCATAAACCGACTCAAAAAGTGATTCAATGAATATCCTCAAAAGTAACTATGCTACAAACAGATGCATAAAGACATAATACCCTTGCCGCTATGTGGTGTACGGTATAAAAATCAGACGATAAAATATTTAGATATGCCCTAGGAAAGGTAGGAATATTCTTGTGAGCAACAGCTCTAAATTTTGAAAAAAAAAATAATTGTCTAAAAGAAGGAAATTATTGTCCGATTTTCTAATATTTGTGTCTATATTAGAGCAAGTGTGAACATGTAATGTATAGGTTCAACTTCGAAATTTTCAAAAAATTATTCCCTATATAATCGAGTACCCGATGCAGTACAATGTAGAAGTATTAATATTCATATAAGATGTACCTGACGAACATGAATAATGTTGGCAGATTGCTTTTCGTGACTCCCACAAAAGGTCAACATTCTGAATACCAATAACTATTATTAAATGTCAAATCAGAGTTTGCTTTCCCTCAGATTTCGTATCTGTCTGTTGGAGTCACGATGGAGCCATTTTTAACTAAAGACATAATTTAATCTAAAGCTTTGACATTTGGTGCAAGGGTTTAAATTATATGCATGCTGATTGGTTCTGAAAATGGGCTATAAGGTAAAACACGCATGTAACGATACCTCCCGGTTTCGGTAGTTTGAAGGATTCTGCACACTATTTCCAACAAATTAGTTGAATCTTGTCAATTGGGCTTCTCGATAGGTTCCCATATAACGGGGTGAGATAAAACAACTGCAACAAAGTCAAACGCCATAATTTTGACATTTTTTTAATTATATTGAATGACAGCAAAAAGTGTCGGAAATATCATTTAAAATTTTAGAATAAGTTTAGATTTGTTCGAATTGGTCACCTTTGGCATATGGCCCTCAAACGGTCAATGAAACTTTCACCACTGGGCATTTTGGCCCATTCCCGGCGAAGCGCTTGCTTGAGGCGATCGACACTTTGGTATTTTTTTGTGCCAACCTTGCTTTTCAAAATACTCCAGACACAATAGTCCATCGGATTGGTATCCGGAGATATTGACAATTGTGCGCTGGAAATGAAGCGAGGAACCTCATTTTGTAACCATTCTTGGGTGGCGCGTGCTGAGGCTTGTTGGAATGTCCAAGGTCTGCGGCCAAAATGTTTGCGTGCCCAAGGCTTTAATACATCCTCCAGAATATTTTCGGCATAATATTCGGCATTTATTCTGATTTCACGGTCGATTAATACGAGCAGAGGGCGACGATCAGCTGTTATGGCGGTCCACACCATCAGCATGGCCGGCGCTTGAGTTCTGGTGGTCAACCGAAAGTGTAAATTTTTAGCTGACCTCTTTCGCAAGTAACCCGATAATTTTGTTTGTTTATAAACTGCTGGACAACGAATGTTTTCCCATCGGAGAAAACCAAATTTGGCAGATCACTGCTTTCGGCCAAGCGAAGCAAATCTTTAGCTCTTTTGAGACTATTTTCTTTCTGTTGCGGTGTAAGTTCTTGCACTTTTTGGAATTTCAATGACTTTATCTCGAGATCATTTTTCAATATTTGCCGAAGCTATTTTTCGGCCACTGCGACGCGGATTTCAATCAAGTCGCTTCTTTACTTTTCGAACCATTTCTGCTGATGTTGCTGTTTTCTTCCGTCCACTTTTTTTCTGGAAAATTCTCACCAAAATGCTTTTGTACGCTTGTAAACAATAAAATGAGCTGTCACTGGAATAATTTTAAGAGCTGTCAGACGAATGGCTTCGAAATGACAACAGTCTAAAATTGGTTGCAGTTTTTTCATCTCACCCTGTATCTGCATTTTTAATTTATATTCCAATATGTCATTTAAGCTTTAAAAATACGGCAAATATGGAAGTACCTTTTTATACGTAATTTATTCCAAATAGTAGGATTATGTTTATAACTTATTACAAGGATCTACATACTGTACTGAGAGAAATGCATCTAATTGCATCAACATTTTTGAAAAAAATTCCAAAAATATGTCCGATGTTGACAATTTTTGGCTAATAAATTTGTTGCCCTATTGAATGTCGAATTTAAAAAATAAATTGAAAAATATGGTCCAAATCCATTAGAAAACTTAAATCGGTTGTAGGGTTCTACGGAAGCAATATCAAATTATCCACCATATTAAAATTTCAGGAGTATGGCGATTAATGTAGATCATTTCTAAACATGGTCCATTCCTGCAATTTTAATGTTACATTGTTCTTTATTCATTATTAAGTTTCACTAAAAAATCAGATCGATAGAAACATATTTGTCACGCCTTCCAACACGTGTAGGACCCCTGGGCAACATAATGTTTAGATAAGACTTAGGTCGGGTACGATCATTTTTGTGCACAAAAGCTAAATGTTTTGAAAAATAATAATTATCTAAAAGTGGGGAATCATTGTCCGATTTTCCAATATTTGCGACTATTTTAGATCAAGAGTGAACATAACATTTATCGGTTCAACTTTAAAATTAAAACAAGTAAAAAGCAAGAAGTTCGGCCGGGCCGAACTTTGAATACCCTCCACCATTTGGAACGAATTAGAAAATTTTCCAAAAAAAATACATATATATTAAAAATTATGTTAAAATCTTAAAAATACCAAATATCGTAAGGTGCCGATACATGGGGGGATATACGATATTGTAGACCCAAATAGATAAATCCATGTCTGGGGGTAAAGTACTCACAAAGAATTCCTTGTGTAGAATTTCAGACAATTCCGTTGAAAAATGTGGCTAAAATCATCAAAATACCGAATATCGGGGGGTAGCTCTATATGGGGGCAATACGATACCGTGGACCTATATAGACAATTCTCTTTCAGGGGGATAAGTGCTCACAAAGAACTCCTAGTGTAGAATTTCAGACCATTCCCTGAAAATACGTGTTAAAAATCTTCGAACTTGACCTGCCTGCAGACAAAAGACAGATCTGTGGAAAATTTTAGCTTCGTACCTTAATTCGTTTTAACTGTAGCGTGATTACAACAGACGGACGGACGGACAGGGCTAAATCGTCTTAAAATTTTACGCTGATCAAGAATATATATACTTTGTTGGTTCTAAAATTATTATTTCTATGAGTTATAAACGGAATGACGAACTTAATATACCCTCAATACTATGTATGGTGAAGCGTATAAAAATAATTTTCAAATATATCACATATAAAACGAATCGAGTACCCGATGTAGTACAATGCAGATGTGCCTGAGGAACATGAAGAATATTGGCCGACTGCTTTTCGTGACTCTCACAAAAGGTCAACATTTTAATACCAATAATTTTGATTAAATGTCAAATCAGTGGTTTCTTTCCCTCAAATTCCGTACATTCCACTTTGACAACATTGAATCCCATATGTAGATGTTATAAGAATCATAAAGGTACACAATTTCCCAAGTTCCCTCATTATAATATTAGTAACTCACCTGAAACAAATGTAGGGATTATATATTGGTACCTTCTTCTGGAAACTTCCCAGAGGGAAAAAATTAAAAAATATCAATTATGAGAATCTTAATTTCCCTTATGTGAAGTCATTCGTCAACTTTCGTTGCACATGACAATTAGTACGAAAAAGACACAATTAAGAAGAGCCTAATACATGATAACCAATACCACACTCTTCGTATTTAGCAGAGTTTCCTGCAACAAGTGCTCCCTTATATATTTTGTATATTTGTGTATAGTGATTCATCAGAGCCATGGTTATTTGAAATATTGAATTTTGTAATCGTAATTTTGTAGAAAAATGCTATTCATGAAATATTCCAAATTCCAAATGCTAAAAACCGATTGCTCATTAGTGTTGCTAAAGTAATTTAAAACAAATTTAAATCACAATACAAAGCTTTTTGATTGCATTTATATTTAATTTACGTTTTTTATTTTCTACTTCCTCTTTTTCCACTATTCCACAAACTACAGCGACCACAAATAGCCCCGTGCCAGTGACCCGCACATTGCTCACCGTTGTTGTGGCCACTGTGGTGATATTCTCAACAGTTGTTGGCTTCAACAAGTTATGATCTACTGAAATTGCGATGGCATTTATTTAAATTATGAATTATTAAATGTAAGCGGAAAGTGGAAGCTGTATTAGAGAAAAACAAAACAAAACTACGAATATAAGCGAAGATAGGCGTTAAATGAAGATCTGTGAGCAGTAATCCCCACAGGAATAAAAGCACGAGGAAAAGTTTGCAGACGAAGTTACTATATCATATTAGTTAGTCTATAAAACAAAAAGTGAAAAATAAAACAAAACAGGACAGAATAGAATAGAACGACAGGAAGCCAAAGAAAGGTAAAGTCAAGCAAAACAAAAAAATTAAATGCATAAAAAACAAGACCCTGTTCTTTTTGGTTGTATTCTTTGTTTTCATTCGTCATTATTTATTAAATACTATTTTTATATGTATTATTCCTTTTGTATATATGTACATCATCGAATATTAAATAACATGAAATTACACATAACGACGACTACGACGACGACGAACTCAGCTCAAGGAATGAAATGTGCAATGTGGTCTGAAGTGAGGTGGAGAGAACTCCTCCGAACGAGTGTGATTGAATGTGAGTGTTTGTATGTATGTGCAACGAACAAATGCGATGCTATCAGAACAATAATGGTCTCGATTACAATTCTCTTTAAGTAGATTAAAAATGAAAATGAGTACCGGAAAAATTTCAAAGAAGTGCATTTTTTGTAAAAGGTTGTCTGCCCGCCTGCTAGCCACCCCAATTGATAAAATATTTCTGTGAAAGTTTGATGTAGTAATTTTTACTGTTTGTATATGTTTTTAAGTGTTGCGCTGGTGTCTGTCAGATTGTGAGCATTTTCAACAACTATCGGATTTTACCAGTTATGTATGTATGTAAATTAATTTCAGCATGTGAGACCTTGACCAATCGATTAATCCAATCAACATATATATGGGAACTATCTTAGGAGGGGGCAACGGTAATCGTTTGAAAAAACGTATAAAGGTTACAAGTTTGTATTTATCTTTGCGGTTGTTAGATGAGTCTAACCCTAGAAATTCTTTATGATTCAATTGATTTTTTTGTTGCACAGATTACACCATCAACAAATATGTATTTTTTAAAAAAAATTCATCCAGATATAAACATATCTATATAACATATGGGTATGAGGTTTAAGGTTTGTTAATCTCCTTAAAAAAATCGGATGAGGCCGACCATGTGATACTCTACATCACCATAGCTTGCGGTTAAAAGTTAGTAGATCTTTAACCCTTTTAGCAAGAATGACAGATTTCAGCAATTATTTAGTATACATAATTGGACTCCCTAAAAAAATCAATGATCGTTCTATTATTTTCTCTGTTTTGGGGCTAAAAATAATGTCCACATAGATCCGAAATCAATATTTTCTAATAAACTACGTTCTCTAGAAGAACATTTCATGTACCCCTCGAAAATCTAATTTAAGCTAAATTTCGTAATAGTTGCCCTATATGAACGCGGTCCGTCCAGCTAATAGAAATTCGGAATATTATTTCAAAATTTTGATTCTTTTATATTTCCGACATCCGACTGGATGGTTTAATGACATCATTAAAGTAGTGATCAGAGGTCTCTAAACCAATAATCTATAACCCTGACCTTAACTTCTTATGACACTTCGCTGAGATCGGGGCATTCATGCGACCTGTATGTCTCGTAAAATTGTGTATATACAGGGTGAGATAAAAAAACAAAGTTTAACGCCTTATTTTTTAATTTTTTAAATGTTATTGAATGAAAGCAAACAATGTCGGAAATAGCATCAAATTTTGGAATAAGTTTAGATTTGTTCGAATTGGTCACCTTTGGCACGAATTATGGCCTTCAAACGGTCAATGAAACCGTCACACGCTGACGGTTTTCACGGTTTTCATACACCCTCCAGAATATTTTAGCAATAATATTCACTATTTATTCTGATGCCACGGTTGTTTAATCCAGGGGGCGACCATGACTATACTTACATTAATAAGCGATATTTAGACTACGGGTGGTACAGCGAGTCGAGGGCTCAGTAAACAAACGATTTTTATAAAAAACGTTCCGAAGTTATTGAAAATTAAATATTTCAGAATGGAGGTCCCGGCCATGTTGGCGATCCCTGCTGATCTCAGAGTCAGGGAACTGACATTGGAACTAAACAGGCTGATCGAGATAGACTGGCTAGAGGAAAGTAAAAATACATTGTTCTCTTCTAAGGATGTTGATAGTCAAGAAATGTTCCGAAAATTGAATATTTCAGAGAAAATCCGAAAGACCTAACTATCTTGAAGATCCCTACTGATCTCAGAGTCAGGGAACTGACTTTCGAACTAAAAAGGCTGATCAAATAGAAAATCATAAAAAGTGGGTAGGAGAAAGAAAAAATACCTGCAGTAAAATATGCATGGAATATTAACCAGTAAGGAAAGTTCAAAAGTCGGGCGGGGCCGACTATATGATACCCTACACCACTATGCATATTTAGTAGAGCTCTCGTAAAAAGGTTTATACAGGGCATTTCAGAGCTCTATGAGATATTTGGTACAAAATCAAAATCTATCTAATTCTATCGTGCATTTTACGAACTATAGCTATCTCTGAACCGGGTTTCTCCAAATTTTACGTATTAGCTTCTAGACTGGTGATTTGGGCTGATATTGACCATTTAGTGCACATTTAACCCGAAATCGGATGAAGATATATATGAGAGCTATATCCAAATCTGAACCGATTTCGATAAAATTTAAAACAGCTATTCCTGTGCTCCATCTAATACCTGGTACCAAATATCACGGTTGTAGAGTGAATATTACGAATGTATGGGACTAAAACTCTAAATCGGATGAAACATATATATGGTTGCTATATCTATATCTGAACCGATTTTCACTAAATTTGATATACTTGCTTCTAGGCTGAATTTGGTCCGATGTACTAAAATTCAGTCCATTTGGACTTATATTGGCCATTTGGTGCACAATTAACCCGAAATCGGATGAAGATATATATGGGAGCTATATAGAAATCTGAACCGATTTCGATAAAATTACAAACAGCTATTTCTAGGCTGTATCTTATATCTGGTACCAAATATCATTCTTGTGGAGTGCATATTACGAATGTGAGAGGCTTAAACACCAAATCGGATGAAAGATATATATGGGAGCTATAGCTATATCTGAACCGATTTTCACTAAATTTGATATACTTGCTTCTAGGCCGAACTCGGTTGGGTGTGCCAAAATTCAGGTAATTTGGACTGATAGTGGACATTTGGTGCACATTTAACCCGAAATCGGATAAAGATATATATGGGAGCTATAGCTGTTTCTGAACCGATTTTCTTCAAATTTGTTGTATTTGCTTTAAGGCTAATCTCGGTCACATTTGCCAAAATTCGGGCCATTTGGTGGTCAATTAACCCGAAATCGGATGAAGATATATATGGGAGCTATATCCAAATCTGAACCGATTTCGATAAAATTTAAAACAGCTACTTCTGTGCTCCATCTAATACCTGGTACCAAATATCACGGTTGTGGAGTGCATAGTAGGAATGTGAGGGACTTAAAAATCAAATCGGATGAAAGATATATATGGGAGCTATAGCTATATCTGAACCGATTTTCTCCAAATTTGATATACTTGCTTCTAGGCCGAACTCGGTTGGGTGTGCCAAAATTCAGGTAATTTGGACTGATAGTGGATATTTGGTGCACATTTAACCCGAAATCGGATGAAGATATATATGGGAGCTATATCTAAATTTGATCCGATTCTCACCAATTTCAATAGGGTTCGTCCTTGGGCCAAAAAAATATTGTTTGGAAAATTTCATCTCAATCGGATAATAAATGCGACCTGCATTTTGTTCACAAAAATACATGCACAGACGGACGTACGGACGGACGGACAGACGGACTGACATGCATAAATCGACTCAGAAAGTGATTCTATGAAGGTTCTCAAAAGTAACTATGGGTCTATCTCGTTTCCTTCTCCATGTTACAAACAAATGCACAAAGACATAATACCCTTACCACTATGTGGTGTAGGGTATAAAAATGGTTTCCCACTAAAAATATGCAAATATTATGTGAATATCTAACTGTGGGTAGGATATTTATAGTTTCTCATTTTAAATTTTGGGAATGCAGGACAATTATTAGTATCAATATTGTCTCCAAGACCGGAACATATTTTGACTTCTCATTCTCCTTAGTCCACATTGCATCGATTTCTTATGGACTGCAAACACACACACAAACCACAGCAAAAACACATACAGGTATGTGTATTTGCAATTAATATGAATTTAAGAAAATTACGAATATTTTTAGAATAAGTCTAAGATAGAATGATAAACAAGCAAACAACAAAAACCAATTTAGTGTTAATGAATTTAATTCTCGTTCTTTTTTGTTTGCCAAAATTTTAAATAATAGTTTAAAAGAAAATAAATATTGTGTTTTAAACACTTTAATTGAAATAAATGACAACACAATGATAACAAACACATACATAAATACGTACAGGTAAATATATGTACAAATATCCATATAAATATTTAAAACAATATTTTGTTGTTACCTTATAACAAATACAGTGGCTATCGAGAAGGTCGTGTGGAAATATAAAATCGGTTATGAGCTGTAATAATTCGAACTGTTTTTTTTTATTAAAATTAAAAAAATATATATTAATTTTTTCAAAAGAATGAAACAGTCTGCAACTATAAAATATAGAAGAAAATAACTTTGACTTTAACGCCCTCCCCACAAACATGTGACAAGTAAAACTTCAAGCTTTAAAAACTGCATATCCTTCAAATTGTCTGAAGTTAGTCTTCATTGTTAGTAAACCGAAAATAACAAGGCAGCTGTTTCGAAACTCCAAAAAGCCAAGGATTTGCCTACGCAATTACGAGCCGCTAAAAAATTAAAAAAAAATATTACGTAATAGTGGATGAGTGACAGATCAACAGATCGCAAGTTCAACTTCACAAAAGGCAAACGTAAAAAATAAAATATAAATAATTTTTTTATTGGCTCCTGTATTGCGATTCTGTAACTTTTTTACGGCGGAATTAACGACAGTTACATCAATTTTTGAATTGGTTATAATTAACATAGTGCAACAGGGAGAAAGAAGCGAGATAGACCCATAGATACTTTTGAGAATTTTAATAGAATCACTTTCCGTCAATGTATTTTTGTGAACAAAATTTAGGTCGCACTTATTATCCGATTATCCAAACAATGTATGTTTGATCCAAAGACGAACCCTATTGAAATTGGTGATAATCGGATCAGATTTAGATATAGCTCCCATATATCTTCAACCGATTTCGGGTAAATTGCGCACCTAATGGCTAATGTAAGTCCAAATGACCTGTATTTTGGTACATCCCACAGAATTCAGTCTAGAATCAAGTAAATCAAATTTGAATATCGGCTCAGATATAGCTATAGCTCCCATATATACGTTTCATCCGATTTGGGGTTTTAAATCCCTCACATGCCAGAAGAATGATATTTTGTACCGGATATCAGATAATACTTATAAATGCCTCTGTCAAATTTTATCGAGATCGGTTCAGATTAGGATATAGCTCCCATTTATATCTTTATTCGATATCAGGTTTATTGTGCACCAAATGGCTAACATTAGCCCAAATTACCTGAATTTTGGCATATCCGACAGAAGTAAGTACATAATTTTCGGAGAAAATCGGTTCAGATATACTATAGCTCCCATATATATGTTTCATCTGATTTGGTGTTTAAGTCCCTCACATTCGTAATATGCATTAGACAACAATGATATTTGGTACCAGATATCTTATAAAACTCGAAAATACCTTTACCAAATTTTATCCAGAACGGCAAAGATTTTGATATATCTCCCATATATATGCTTAATCCGATTTTAGGTTTACTGTGCAAATTATGGCTAATATAAGACCAAATGAAGTGAATTTCGGGAGCCAAAGGTCTACTTAAAATAAATTCTTTTGTTACAGGAGCTCTACCAAATGTGCATAGTGGTGTAGGGTATCATATAGTCGGCTCCGCCCGACTTTTGACTTTTCCTTACTCGTTTCCTTTTGTATTGTGTGTTTTTTTTTTTTTTTTTTCAAATAACAAGGTCGATTTTATTATTCAACAAAAGTTATTATTCGTACAACACATAAGATTATACAACTGCAAGCATTTCGATAGCCACTGTACAATCGTAAGACACATAAAATTTGTCAATTTATTTAAGTTTAATTAATTTTTAATTACGATAAACGATAGTCAAAGTAAAGTGTTTGTTAAAGTAAGTAATTTTTGTGAACATTTATAATTGGATAAATATTTAAAACTTTATAAATAAAAATAAATCATTGTTTACAATATGTCCATGAATAAATTGATTTTGGAGTTGAGAAAATTGGTTAAACATGTACCTTTGTCAATTTTCACTTTTTTTCATAGCTGCTAAACACATCCAATGAATGTTATTAAGAATTGTCCAAATCGTTTATTAATTGCTAGTCATTTGCCATTAAAGCTCATTGAATTTTAATTTTACAAACACTTTGTATTGACTACTTGCGGTTTGATTCGCATCTTGATGAGTATGCACACATACATACACGTAAACTGTATACTTGCCACAAACTCTAAAAAAAGAAACAAAATAAAAACAAAAACAGTTATTGTTATAAGTTTATTGTAAATGCTACATAAAGAAATTCCGATGAACACACATATTTGATACAATTTTAATATTTAAGTGTTACAGATGCGGTTCTTTGCTCGGACTTACTGCACAGAAATGTTTTGAAATTCAAATGTGTTTTAAATAAGGTATTCGCGTTTATTTCTGAAGTTATTGTCCACATACAAACATGTAAGTATAGGGAGTTTATTTTTAATTGTTTCATTCCGAAAGAATTTGTAATACACACGTATATCGTTTATGCAATCGTCGGTTCTGAGCTTTGTAAATATGAATTTATATTCATTTCCTTTGAAAATGCAATGAGATGGATTCAAATACGAAGAATGTAAATTAATAATGTTTTTGGAAACAAAATTATAATAATTACCAAGAGTGCATATATTAGTAATGCTGAGGTTTTTTATAACATTGGAAAATTTTGACTTTTAAAGAAATATGACCATTTCAAAAGTACAGTATTTGAAAAAAAGGCTATAAATGACGTTGTTAGTTTGCTTCCAGAGAGTTTCCTAAAATGAAATTAAAATAACTTAATAATCCTCAAAATACCAAATAACTGAAGTTTCCGTAATATGGTAGTTACGTGCAGCTTTTTAGCCACTTTTTTGTCATAAAATGTGCTACCCATTACTTGGTTATTGAAAAAATACAGGCAGTTTGCTGTTTATTATATCAGAAATTCAGCTGCATTAACGAAATAACCTATCTGTTTTACTTTTTTCACCATAATCTTATTAAGTTCTGGTATGGAGTCGTTCCCTAGGATTTGGTATCTAATATTTGCAAACCCTGGACATTTACAGAGAAAATACTTCAACGTTTCATCATGTTTCCCGGATGCCCTGCATATGCTGCTCTGCACATCTGCACATCTGCACATCTTGTTTAAATAGGCTTGTAGGCCCAGATGAACCGTAAGGATGTCTCTTACCCCACTAATCTCTTTCTTACCTAGTAATAAAAGATTCTTCGTTTTTACCACATTGGGGTCTGCCCATAGGATTTTTGTGGTTTTCCCCACGTTTGCATTGTTCCATAGCGATAAGTGTGTGTGTGTCTTTTAACTCTAGAGTTGATTATTTATTCATTCCAGTACATTTTTTGATTTTAATGTCTTAGATATTATAGATTTTATTGTGATCTTGCTGTCCATTAGGACGTTTATGGTAGCCGATCTCGTGTTGGCAATATACAACTTTAGACACTCTGCATTTGCCCGGACCTCCGCTTACGATCGGACAAGCGAAAAGAGATTATGGTATATGGTTCTACAAAAAAGGTCCCAGTCCCGGTCCAGTAGGTATTTGGGATAGGAATTCGTCTATCCACGAGTTAGGAATTTATGTTTCACATAAGGGATCTACAATTGTTACAGGTACCCGGTCCGATACAATGTTTTCCATTGACTCACCCATTGTTACCCTAGTTGGTGTTGTCTTCATTGCATCGTGAATGCATAAGCTTCAGATTCATCGACATTCTGTAATATTTATACCCTACACCACATACTGGTAAGAGTGCTTGTCTTTGGGCATTTGTTTGTAACGAGATCGACCCATATTTACTTTTGCGGATCTTCATAGAATCACTTTCTGAGTCGATTTATGCATGTCAGCCAGTCCGTCCATGTATTTTTGTGAACAAAATACAGGTCGCATTTATTATCCGATTGTGATGGAATTTTTCAAACAATATTTGTTTGGCTAAAGGACGAACCCTATAGAAATTGGTAATAATCAGATCAGATCAGTGAATTTCGGGACAAATTTTCCATTTTGTGCAACTCGGCTCCGATAAATATTTTTAGCAAAATCCTTCAAGTGATTCATTGCACTCTATAGCAAACTACAACTACTCTAAAGCCTAATGTTGATTGGTGGTATGTTCTACTTGAAATAAATTATATTGTTACGGGAGCTCTACTAAGTATGATAAGTGGTGTAGGGTATCAAATACTTTGACTTTTCCTTACTTTTTTAAATTATGTTTTTTTTTTATTTGCATAATAAATTTAAAATCTCGGTTTGCAATTAAAAATTTATTTGAAATTACGACACTTGCCCGCAACCAATCCATTGCGCAAATGTTTTACAAAAACATTTTCCATTATGATCTTTTTTGATATTATTATCTGTTTAATTGTGTGTCCTTACAATTTGTCTGGTTAACTTGGCACGGTTTTAGCCCTATCTGTCTTTTAGAGCTTAGCTCAAATAGATTTTGTTCCTTGTGTACCAAAATGTTGTAGCTAAAGTTCGCGGATTTACATGAAGGCAGCTAATGCTTCCTATCTGTTGGGGAAAGATGAGAAAGGGAAAACGTAAGTATTTCTCCTCCCTCTTTATATCTTTTCCAAGCCCAACTTTCCTTGTCAGACACTCAGTTATGCAAATATTATTTTTTGATAGCTTTTTGAGGTGTTAAAAAGTTTAGGAAACGTTTATAAATCAATGTGATTTAGCTTTGCTGCAAGTCAAATAAAATCACGTAGCTTAATGTTTATTTGCCTCATCTTTTTCGTTATGTCAAGTAATGTATAAAACATTTTAAATTTCAAGATATTTCTTGCAGCGGTTGCAATATGTTCGAGTGAACGCCGAAGGCTGTCCTATGGATAATTTGCACCTTATTTTATTAATTGCACATACAATGTATAAATTAGGCCATTACAAATAAATCTGGTGTTTTTAAATAATTTTCCGTTTTAAATATAGTATATTTAAAGTTTCCTTATAACGATTGTTGTAAAATACTTTACGAATATGCAAAACGATTTGATAATAATGGAAAAAAAATCAATAAGATAAATAAAATAACAACACGTCACACTCAACTATTCATATGTCTAAGCACACACTTTTGATAAAGTTGTTTCATTACAAACAAAAGCACTCAACAAAAAACCAAAATGGAAAACAATTATAAGCTAAATTAAAAAAAAGAAATATTAATTAAAGATGTAAAAAGGAATAAAAGCAACAATTGGGAAGTAACTATAAAACAATTACGGCTTAAAACAACAAACACTTTAAGAAAGGGACTTAACAAATACGTGAACTAATTAAGATACATTTAAAAAACAAAAAAAAAAAAAACGAAGAGCAAATACAAGGCATAATCAGTATAAAGAACTCCGATCATAAATATCTAGCAGATAAGTTCTGAATATTTAGTACGTAAACAATATGACATTGAATAGAATAGGAGGTTCTAATCTTCACGACAGACATCCATCATTCACACCAACACACACACATGCTAATTCATTTCACCCCTTAGTGGTAATCTATGATCGAATATAATTATTTTTATTCTAAGTTTTATTGCAACTTAGATAATAGAATGGAAAATGAAACGCATACATACAAACATTCTCATACACACACAAACTTAACTGAAAACTATGGAAAACCCTATTCTTAAGATATACCAAATACCAGTATTATTAATGCAAGTGGTTGCAAGGATTACCTCTTGAGACTATCACAACAAAATCACACAAACCCACACACACACATGCCAATACATCAATACACACTTACATGCATACAATATGAATATATCCTCTATCCCGAATGAGTGTAGTGTGAATGGAAGATATGTAATGTAATAATTTATGAGAAACTACAATCCACAAGAGCAATCGCTCATCAAAGCAAAATTTAATTTTTAAAACAAATCCAGAAATAAAAAAAATTAAAAATAAACTTAAAAAAGTATAAATGTTAAATAATTTTTGTTACTATAATTAAATATAAAATAAAATGAACAAAAACAACAACACAACAAAAAT
Source organism: Musca domestica (assembly GCF_030504385.1). Classification (NCBI taxonomy): domain Eukaryota; kingdom Metazoa; phylum Arthropoda; class Insecta; order Diptera; family Muscidae; genus Musca; species Musca domestica. The sequence goes on along the minus strand of NW_026712328.1, from coordinate 14,897,806 downwards.
CAATGAATTCAAAGTAATAACAATGGCGTTGCTATATTTTTTTATTCTTGTTCACATTAAGGTAAGTTTTAATTTACATTGCACTCGATAATTGTTAAAATTATTTCAATTTAGTTGCCCATTCCAAAAACAGTGGAATTGGTGGAATTATAATGCTCGATAATCATACTCCACAGATAATTTTATGTAAGTGATTGATATCACAGTGCAACATAAAAAATAATTTCAGGAAGAATCCAGTAATGCATGAAATTAGAGATAACAAGTAAGAAGCAGTAAAGTTAGACTGTGCCGAACTTTTTATACTATATAAACCCAGTATTCGATGGGCATGCATCACTTCTATTATTAGAAACGTCTAATCTAAATTTCACACAGTCCTGTAAAAAAGTTTGTTACGATAGGGGCCATAGAAAAATCTCGACTTATATAGAAATTGCCCTATATAAGCAGAGGAATCAGAAGAGACCATCGCGGAATCCAAATACTGCATTTTAAGTTAAAAACCATATGGATAGTATTCTGCCACATTAGTTGAAAACCGTTATAAACTAAAAATATCGAATTTAAAAATATTCCTTTAAAGACTGTGACAAAAATTGTCAAAATATCGAATATCGAGAGATAACTTAATATGGGGGTTATGGAACCTATGTTAACAATATTATGCCACAAAATATAACCTTTAAAAAAATAATAAAGTGACTAAAAATGTCAAAATATCGAATATCGGGAGATACCGTTCTATAGGAGGCATACGATATCTTGCACTTATATAGACAATTCTCTTCCAAGGGGTGAAGTACTCAGAAGAAACCCATAAAATTACTATTTCGATGAATTACAAACGTAGTGACGAACTTAATATACCCTCCATACTATTTATGGTGGGGGGTATAAAAACAAAAGTCACGTGTGTAGACTTTTAAAAAATTTATATTACAAAGTAATTTCAATGCAGGAGGAAAATCCCCCTCTTTCCCGATTTTTTAATTTTTGCAACTAAGATTTCTTGGAATACGTGCATGCTAGGTATATAGTGTCATCGACAAAATTACTGATAACAATACGAGGGTTATTTAAGTCGGAATTTTTAACCATCAAGCTTTACAAAATTGTGCTTTGGGTTCCACAAGTGCAGAGCTTACTTAAAATTTTAATTCATAAATATTAAAACCACATTTTAGTGTTAAAATCGTACTTCATGTGAGTTTATGCGAAATTCTCCTGAAAAGCTATACTTTGAAAGGATGAAGTCAAGGACAGAAATATTTTTCACAGAATTTCCCTATAAGCCAACAAAGAAAAGATACCTATATTTTTATACCCTCCACCATTCTATGGAGGGTATATTAACTTTGTCATTCCGTTTGTAATTCCTCGAAATATTCATAATAAACCCCCGATATTCGGTATTATGGCAAAAAATTTCGTATGCAGGTCCAAGTCTTCGTATAGCCCCCATATGACGGTTTTCATGCAACAATATTGTCGAAATACTCGAAAGCATTTTCTAATATTTTTGTTTGATTATTTTTCCTCCGTCTTTTTTCGACTTGATGAATGAAAGTAATATGATTTCAGAATGCCCCATACATTCAGTTGTAATGGTCATAAATAAAATTGCGTTCGAAATTTGGATATTACTACTGAAAATTGTGTGTTTTCCTCTTTTAACTGCTAATTTAACACGTTTCCATTCTAAGTAACACTTACCCTTTATAAATTCCCAGTACATTACCTCTAATCCCATTATGACCTGGTACACTTATGATCCTTAATCCGTGCTGTGAATAGTTTTTGATCGTTGTTATGCACTTTACTGCAGTTCTTAAGTAAACTTTATTGGCTGTTATTGCCTTGATGACAATAAAGTCTTTGTCCGAAATTTTTTAGTGTGTCGCTCAGGGCAACTAATTTTTTTCGGTACTCTGTCAGAAATGGTTTCCTCTATTGGGTCTCCCATAGAATAACTGCTTGATTGTATTTGGTGCGACCTTCGGTTATGGTGCTAAACAATTTTATATTCTTGCAGTTTTGGAACAAGTGACGATAGAATGAGCGACACTTATCGATAATAGCAATTTTTGTATTGCACATTTTTTCGGTAATTATCGACATTTGTCGGCAAATTAATAAATTCAAGTTAACAAGCTGGTTTGTCCCTTTTACCTGAAAATGATGTTACTGATTTTTTAGTTGCAACATTATTTGAGTAAATAAGAACAAGAGAGAAAATCTTTTGTTTATGATCTAGATCTTTAAAAATACATAATTGACCACTTGGACCCACAGTTTCTTATAGACCTCCCTATTATGGTACAAGCTGATTTTAGGTAATTTGAATAACAGTATATCATAATAACTGTTTGCAATCCTAGATGAAAAAAGGCCTGCACTAGCTTCTTCCCCTTCCAATTCTACTGTATTTTAAATCCAAGGCAATGAACATTTATGATGTTTAATTAAATTTTTTCATTTATCATTTTAGTAGGTTTTTAATTGCTGTCTATGTTGCAGACAACATTAAAGTTTATCGTGCATGGCCGAGTATTTATGAACTCATGCGATAAATTAACATTCATTCATTTGTTTTTTTTTTTGTCGTAAAAATATGACTGCACGTGGAAAAATTGGCGTTAAATTTTATAGAAAAAGGCTAACAAATAATAACATCGATTCAGAGCTTACTCTGTGTCGTAAAAAGATACCCAAACATCCAAACTTGGAGATTTGAATTTAAAATATTTAGCCATGAAATGATCAAATGAAATTATGAACGGTGTGGACATGAAGTAACTAGGAAATATCATTAATTTTTTTGGTGGCAAATAGGTCCCGACCAAATTTAGCGGTCAAATTTGCAATTCCTTCCCATGCCAAGCGTTTATTTCGGTTGGCTAAAAATTTGTGAACTTTCTGAAGTTGATTAAAATTTGCAGCTATTATATTTTTCTAAAAATCTGTTCATTTGAATTAAGCCAAAAAATGCTTTGTGTACAATTATACAGGGTTGCCCATATTCGACGGACCCATGGGCCCATTCCAATCGACGAGGCTTGTCCGCAGCCAACATTCTTTTCGTCAATTGAATTTTGTACGGGAGCAAATGCAAATCAATGTGAATAATCCGTTGTAAAGTGGACCGAGCCATGCCCAACTGCTGAGAACGGCGTTTTTGGGATGTTCTTGGGGACCTCTCAACACTGGCTCATACGGCAGCGATATTCTTGGCCGATCGCCTTGCTCGACTTTTATATGGCCTCTTCGGATTAGAAAGAGCCTTACCAGTCGAAAATTTTTCGTATAAACGCTTAATGGTGTTCTTGGCACTTCTCACATTTTTTAATGTTTTAAAAGCACGTTGAATTTTCACAATTGACTTCTTCTGTTGAATATAAATTTCAACTATTTCGCGTGGCGTGTATTGGTTCATGGTAAAAAATCTGCTTGGACTGACGCTTCAAACACGATATGTCATTAAGCGATGTGACATCTCTGTCAAAAGTTATGGCGTTGCCAGATGCGTCCGTCGAATATGGGCAACCCTGTATCCGTCATCAAGGAAACATAGGGAATTTAACATGTCCTTGGTTGGGATTCTGAACTTGAAAAATACACACTTCTTCTAATGTTCCAATTCTGGTTTGTTGGTGTACCGTTTAGTACAGTTCGCACACTTAGTGCACATTGCCAAAACCACATTCATATATCAAACTTACTTTCCAACCTCTATTCTCATACCAAATTTCTAGCTCTATCCGTTCACATAATACTTTAATAATTTAAGAGAGTTTCTAATAATTTATTTTAATATACGAAGCTAGCTACGAGTTTACATTCACATTTAAATGAAGCTGTTTGAACGCAATAATCCATGGGTAATGTAAGCAGTTTTACCAGTAGGTGCAAATAATGGGTTATTCCTAAAAAAATACAAATCAAAATAGCTTACTTCGGCATAGAGTGTGCGTGTCCGAATACAGAATAGAAGACATAGTGCTGTTGATGTATGTGTAAAATTTGAAACGGCCGTTGGACAGTGATTGTTGTAATGGACTAAAATACATAATAGGCTAGTTCAATACCAGCAGCGTACAAAGTAAAAACAAGTAAAACAGAAGAAAATTCGGCCGGGTTGAACATATAACATCCTCCACCATCTTCATGGAATTAGCAAAATAAAAAAATTGTCGAAAAACATGCCGTTTAATTTATTAAAATACCAAATATCTGGTGGTACAGTGATATGGGGCCTACCATACGAATTATGAAATAATGCCCTTGAAAATGTGGATAAAAATGGCAAACTACCCGAAGAGGTGAACCTATACAGGAAATTTCCTGTCATAAAGTCATAAAAAATGCCGAATATACAAACATGTTGGACTGCTTGGCCAATTTTCTGTTATTGAAGGTAATACCCAATACGAATTCAAATATCAAATTTGAAACCATTCCGATGAATAGTGTATCACATATAATAATCAAAACACAAAAAATATCTGAAAGTACTGTTGTATGGTGTCTATAAACTTGGAGCTATATTGACAGTTCTCTGCAATGATGTATACTGGGAACACAAACTGTCAATTTACAATTGTGTATAACAACCAAAACATTTTTAATATGCCTTTGCAGTTATGTCTATTTCAATACCAAGAATCCTGTGGACTTAAAGTACATAGGAATAAGATTTTATCGATCTTCTTAATTTCCGTCGGAAACTAAGGAAGCTAGTCCTCATATAACTGTACCCCCCAATATTCCGCATTTTAATGATTTTACCCACATAATCCACCGGAGTTGTTTCAAATTTCGTATTGTTAGTTCGTAATGGATGCTACAGCCTGTGACCGAAAATTGCATACGCAGGTCCATGTCTTTTTTAAAGGCTTCAATATAACGGTAACTCCGTATATTCGGTATTTCGACGGATTTTTTTTTGAGAATTTACAAATTTAATCCAGATGGTGGAGGATATCCAAAGGTCCGACAGAAGTCATCAAATTAGCGAAAAAGTGGAACTAATTTAAACATTTTTCTACCAGAAGTAAACATACTAAATGTACATAAACTAATGTGACCGATTTATAAAAAATAGTGTATTTCATGCAAAGCTACACTAAGATGTGCCGTAGATGCGCGCAATAGCGTAAGGTATAATTACGCTCCTCCTATCCACATTTTTTATCGTTCCTTACATTTTTAGAAAATTAAAAAAATCGGGGTGCTTTATAGACTTGGTGCATTTATAATTTTATTTTAGTTATTAATAATTATCATTGCAAATAATACTTTGTTCATATTAGTTTTAACACACGAATTCTGTTAGCTAAAGGGAACATTTAAAAACACAAAAATTACATAGGATAATAAAAAACATTTAGTTGTAGAGATTTATTCCAGGGCATAGGCTTTCTTCATCATAAACTCGAAATATTCATCATTATCTATGGAGGCACTGATGGTGGCATAATAGTTGATAAATTCTTCTTTTGTCACCTAAAATAAGTTTTAAAACATAATGGTTTATAAACATATCGCATTTAAGCTAGATAAAATGACTTACTTTTCCATCCAAATTACCACGACCGCCCTCGAAGTTGTGCAGGAAATCGGTTAAAATTTCATCTTCAGTCTTTTCACCACTCTTGAATTTGGGATGTTCGCGGGCTGTGTACACATTTTTCAAATCTTCCAAGGTAATGACACCATCACCGGTTTTATCCATTTTACTGAAGGCTTTATCAATCATTGCCAAACGGGCTTGGGACATGGGAGGCTACGTGAATAAAGAAAAAAAATTACAAAATGAGGAAAAAGGGAATTTGTATTAAACAAACCCCGTTCATCTTAATACGCAAACAAAGTACTTACCCTTAGCTTGAGCAAAAATTCAGTCATGTTAATGGAGCCGCTGCCATCCTCATCAAAGCTGCAAATAGAATAGCAGGGGAAAAAAGAACAACATCAATAACCAAACACACAAACCAAAAAAAAAACGATGGCTGTATCTACCATCGTTAGGGCCGGAATATGAAATTTAAGGAGACATGAAAAGCCGAAATTATGATTTTTCTTATGAGGCGTAATTAATATCTTTATTTAGAATGCTGTTCATTTACCTGCGGAACATCTCCTTAATCTCCTCATTACTCACATCTAAACCGCATTCCTTGATGCCTTTGGTAAATTCGTACTCGTTTAAAGCTTTACTGCCATCATCATCCATATTGCGGAATATTCTGTAAATGGGAACAACAGTTAATGTAAATTAATTAGGCACCAAGACAAGTATAAAATATTTTTCTCTCTTTTCAAATGCAAATGCAAAAATATGATCCTTAAAATATAATACAAATTGGTGCTCCGTTGATGATTTTAATACAAATTAAATACCTTTTTTGTGGTCGAGTAATCTGCTTATATGCGGAAGATGTATAAGCGTATTTTACATATTTATGAGTTTTGAAAGCTTATTTTACTAATCGCTTTAAAATCGAACATACATATGTTGCTAATGAAAATGGAAATTGTTTCCTGATGGGTATTTCATGGCACTATATCTTTCTACAAGAAGTTCTATCGGAAGGTTAAGTTATCTCGTTATTCATTTAAATTTTCTTGTAGCGTTAGTTTTAGATCGAAAAATTTATCTGGACCGGAGTCCGAATAACAAACGCTTAGGTGTAGAACACGCATTATATCCACTGTAGCATGGTCAACGATGTTTCATTCGTTGTTCCGGTATATATATACACCCAGCATTCGATCATTTAGTTTTGTTTTTACTTTTTGGGAAACTTTTATTAAATCTAATGTCAGTATAAATATTTCCATGTGCGCAGTTTAAGCAGAAATATGAAAAAATTAAGAATTCATTGAAAGTAAATAAATATTAAAAAAGTTTTACCCTTTGTGGGAAAGGTATCTGAGGGAGTATACTGGTAAATCATAACTTCATGCGGAATAATTGGGATATGTGAAACAAGAAGAAGATCTGTATTCCATATTTAACGATCATTAATCATTTTGTTATTTTGCGTGGAGGTTTGAGAAACAGTGGGCCAATATTTTCCATTTTCGGTCATCATATAAGCCCGGACTATAGCAGGCACACGATTCGTTTTTATATCCTACACCATAGCATGGAAGGTATACTACGTTTGTCATTTCGTTTGCAACACCTCGAAATATAAATTTTAGACCCCACACAGTATATAAATTCTTGATCAGCAAAAGAATTCTTTGTCGATTTAGAGATATCCATCCGACTGTCTGTCCATCAGCTTTCGAACGAAATGAAGTTGGGTAATAAAATTTTACTCAGATGTGTTTTATGTCTGCCAGACTTGGTATTGAAATTGGCTATATATAGATCCATAATTTGGTATAGCCTCCATATAACTGTATAGACAGATTTAAGGTTTCTTGGGTATTTCAGTCACAATTTGAACTCGAATTTTCTGCAAACCTACTCGCATAGAACTGTAAATATAGATCAAGGTTATCGGTATAGTCCCCATATAACTATACATCCAGATATATATTTGGTATTTTGATTATTTTTATGGGCACTACATATTTTAACAGAAAATTTCTCATACAGGTCCACGTCTTTGTACGGGCACCAATATAAGGGTACCTCTCTATATTCGGTATTTTGATGTTTTTATCGACATTATCCAACAGGATTGTTCCAATTTTCGTGTATGAATATCGTAATGGCCTATGACAAAATGACAGGCACACGTCTTCATAAAGCCCCAATATAACGGTAATTCCCGGAATTTCCCTTTTTTAATTTCCTTCCAAATGGTATTAACAATCCGGCCTGGCCAAACTTGTTTTTATTTTATATATTTTAATTTGATTTTATACCCTTCACCATACATGGTATGGAGGGTATATTAAGTTCGTCGGTCCATTTGTAACTCATCGAAATAATAAGTTTAGACCCAACAAAGTATATATATTCTTGATAAGCGTAAAATTCTAAGACGATTTAGCCTTGTCCGTCGTTCTATTGTAATCATGCTACAGTAAAAATAAATTAAGGTAGGAAGCTAAAATTTTGAACAGATCAGTCTTTTGTCTGCAGGCAGGTCAAGTTCGAAGATGGGCTATATGGTTCCACGGTGGTTTATATTGGTCCCCATATAACTGTACCCGCCAATATTTGGTATTTTGATGATTTTAACCACATTTTTTAATGGAATTGTCTGAAATTCTACGCAAGGAATTCTTTGTGAGTACTTAATCCCCTGAAAGGGAATTGTCTATATAGGTCCGTAATATCGTATATTCCCCATATAACGATACCCCCCGATATTCCGTAGTTTGATGATTTAGCCACATTTTTCAATGAGTTCTTTACCCCTTGAAAGAGAATTATCTATATAGGTCCACGATAGCGACATGAATTCACCGAAATTGTTTCAAATTTCATATATAAAGTTCGGAACCGTTACTACAGTCGAAGACCACGTCTTCGTATGGCCCCCATATAACGGTTTTCACTTGAGCGGTATTTTTGGATGGTATTTTATTACATTTTTCATGTTTCTTCCAAATGGTGGAGAGTATAAAAAGTTCGACTCTGTCGAAATTAGCTCCTTTTTCACTTGTTTAAATTTGGCAAATTTTTGGCATTTTGATCTTTTATTTGTAGAAACACTACTTCCAACAAATTATCAAATGTTCGCCATAACTGCTGAAATATACCGCAGAAACCAAATTAATAATTTTCAGCCAAGTATATTGGAAAATATAGCCAAGACTCTCATAATAAGTAAAACAGGGAATATCATCCTTAAATGGCTGTACTATTATTTTTTAATTTAATTTTCCAACTTTTTATGTCCTTTTCAAGAACACAATCCCTTACTTTGAACCTCGGAATAATGCAGTAGGTAATGGATATACCTTACTTTGAACCTCCGAATAATGCAGTAGGTAATGGATATTGCTGGGATTTGAGAGTGTAGGGAAAATTTGCCAATCCAAATAGTTGCAGCTTATCTGAGAATGCAGATACTTGATTTTAAATGTAGGTCTTATATTTGGCTCTTTAGTGTTACAACCTCAATTTCAAACAAATTGACTATAATTTGCACTCTAGATTCTCAATAGAAATGTTTAATGTCGGTTCATGTACCGGTCGATTATAAGTTTGTATTACAGTCCTTCACACTTATGGATATCAGGCGAAATGGCTGTAATACGGCGAAATGTTATTGGGTAGAAACACCTAAACTATCCAAAAAAAAATTACTCAATTTATGTCCAGATTTTTTGAATAGCGTTACTTTCCAGTTATTAACATTTTTGGAGTCTGGCTATATTGTTCATCAGAACGGGCTACTTTTCAATATATTGGATGTGTAACGATTATAACGCACAAATATTGAGTGTTTTTAGGAATTTTTTAAATTTTGCTAAATAAAAGTTTTCCGCCATTGCATGTGGGTGGAAATTATACAGTTTTCTTTCTCTTTTTTTATCGATTGAGCTTTTTTATATAAATAAAGGTATTAAAGTATTTCGTCGCACAAATCTAGGTATAATAGTTTCGAAATAAATAAAATATTTTTTTCTCTCCCTTCCACCTTTGCATGTTATGCGGAAGCAATTAATACGATATAATTCAACAACTGAACATTCATAATTTAGGAAATTAGATTTAATTATAATAAGTTAAATTAAAATAAATTTTCACTCACCTGCCCAATCCATTGATACCGGTGGCACCGCGAGACAAACACAAGGCACGCAATTTGGTTATTGGATCCATATCGCCAGCTGACAGTTGAGCCAATGACTTATTAACAATGTTAGCTTCCAGCTGTTGAAAATCCTGCATCAACAAAAAAGATTCATAAATAAAACAAAATACGCATATAATAATTGCGGTTAGCCGAAGTGGAATGAACTCAGTGTTAATAATAAAAAAATTATAAACAATTAAGAAATTCTCACTTTGTTCTCTACTCGGTTTAATTTTTGATACGTTCAATTTAATACAAGGAATTCATAATTTACGCAATTTTATTCATTGTTGCACAAACGCACACACACACATGCACAGTCAGTCACACATAAAGCTCAGTTAATATTAAATAGTTGTTGTTAATAAGCGGCATTTTTTTCTCGTTCAGTTAAATTAATTAAGCATAACTTCACAATGCGTTATTAATTGATTGTTGTTGTTTCATCGAACAGAAATATTGGACAGACAAAATAAGACAAACCACAATGATTGTTACTTTACTTTTTATTTTCAATACACAGATAAAATTTTATACATATGTATATTGGTTTGGATTTTGATTGATATTCGGCTACGACTACGACAATACAGTAGAGTAGCGTTAAGAGTTATGGGATAGTATGAAGGTTAAAAGGGAAGAATTTCAATAATTTTTAATTTTAGTATTTGTTTAACTAATTGAATATAATAAAAGCATTACAATATTATAAGCGCATTTCTGAACTTAAGGAGTGTCATTATAGCTCCAAGTTGATTCAAATTATTACGCAGATTACATGCACTTAATTTTCATCTTAAGATTTATAGATTTATACGATTTACGATTTTGCAAAGCCTTTGCTGTTTGAGAAATTAAAAAAAAAAAATTATAGAGAATTACACAAATATGATGTTTTAAACTAAGGTTCAATCAAATTCATTTTTAACCGGAACACCTTCTGCTTCAAAACAATCATACAAAACAAACGGAAATGGATAATGATTTCCTTTCTCTGATAACTTAAAGTGTAATTTAATGAAAAAACTTTATGGATTCAACGAAATGGATATCTAATCGACTTGATCCAAATCCACGTCGCAATGGCCGAAAAATGGCTCGTGAGCTGAATATATCGCAATATTCCATTCTGAAAATATTGAAATATGAGCTGGGGCAATTGAAAGCCATGAAACAGAAATAAAATGGACTCAAAAGAGCTTAGGAGTTGCTTCGCTTGGCCGAAAGTGGTGAACTGCCGAATTTGGTTTTATCCGATGGGAAAACATTCGTGTTTACTTGCCAAAGAGGTCGGCTGAAATTGTGCACCTTCGGTTGGCCACCAGAACTCAAACGCCGGTCATGGTGATAGTGTGAGCCGCCATAACAGCCGATGATCGCACCCCGCATATTAATCGACCGTGGCATCAGAATAAATGCGGAATATTATCGCGAAAATATTCTGGAGGGCCTATTAAAGACTTGGGCACGCAAATATTTTGGCCGCCACCCAAATTTGGTTACAAAATGAGGTTCCTCGCTTCATTTCTATTGCCAAAGTGTCGATCACCTCAAGCAAACGCTTCGCCGGGAATGGGCCAAAATACCGCAGAGCAACATTCGGGCAGCGTGTGACGGTTTCATTGGCCGTTTGAAGGCCATAATTCGTGCCAAAGGTAGCCAATTCGAATAAATCTAAACTTATTCTAAAATTTGATGCTATTTCCGACATTGTATGCTTTCACTCAATGAAATTAAAAAAAAATTAAAAATTATGGTGTTTAACTTTGTTGCATTTTTTATCTCACCCTGTAAACACATATTTTTCTCTCCTATTTCTTCTTTTGCTTGCAAGTTCATAGTGAAGGCTGTCAAAATTGCACGGCCGAATTCAACGCTGTGTTTACTTTTTTATTACTCCAAATAAGCCGCTAAAAACATTTCCATGTTGATTTCTTTTGTAACAAATTCACTCTAAATGAAGTATACCCTCTGTAGCCATATGGCTGAGGGTATAAAACTAGCAGATATTTGAAGGACCAAAAACAAAAGGTTAATACGAGTAGTTTTATTTTTTATTTTTCAAAATGTTCGAAGTTATTTCTTTTATTTAGCACTACCTGTGTTTTTGAGGTCTTCTTTGCTTGCACGAAAAGCCACATTTTTCACTGGCCGCTCAAATTAATCATTTCTTTTTTCGTATTGACATGTGTGTATAATTTTTTGGGTGCAACTCCATGCCAAGCAGAATGCTTTACTCGTAGATAGCAATAATTTCGTAACCTCTTTAAAAAACGAAAAATAGTTCTAAATTTCAAAAAACAAAAACTTAACTATTACATGCAACAAAAAATGTCATGCATGAGCATACAAATTACTTAATATGGTCATGGTTAATTTGAGAAAAGGTGTGTTTTTCGAATCGTCCCGCCGATTTTGCGTGCCATGACTCGTATAATCGAAACAATAGATAGACAAATGTACTCAACATCTACTTATACTTACACTTATTGATTTCGCTTGTAATGACAGACGGCATGACATTAGTAAAAAGATTACAATCAATAAAAGCTTGGGCACCCATCCCTTGGTCTATTAAAGAAATGACACAATATTAGTCAAAAAGGACGTCGTCAACGTAAGAAACAATAAAAATGTATGAGGGTCTTGTCGCTATTTAGATAAGTACTATTATTATAATTGATTCCACTTCCAATTGCCGGTATCAAGGTGTGTGTGTGCGTGTATGTGTATTAATCCCCAATTGTGTACGGTGTGTAGGTGTATGTGCAGGTGTCATCGTGTATATTGTTTTGAGGGTTTCCAGGATTTTGAAAATACACACAAAATGTATCCTTGACGGTACATATTTAAAAATGTATCACTAACCAAGAAATTTGTTAGATCGAACGAAACTGTAGGAAAATATCTACAACTTTTACCAATGCCATTCAAAATATTTCTATTGTAAATCGAAAATATTATTATTTTTAAATTAATTAATTACATTCAAATAATATAATTTGCAGTTCGATTCTTCCACTTTTAATTTGAACTATTCGATTTGAAACTCAAACAAAATATTATTACATTTCTATGCATTGGGTTCGTATTTGGCTCTTCAAATTACATATAATTATATCTCTAATTACAAATGAGAGTATTTGAATTTAAAATGGATCATTCAAAGAAATAGCTAGATTTTTTGTAATTATACCCTACATCACAAGGTGGTTAGAGTATTATGTCTTTGTGCATTTGTTTGTAACAGGCAAAAGGAAACGAAATAGATCGATAGTTCCTTTTGATGATCTGCATAGAATCACATTCTGAGTCGTCCATGTATTTTTGTAAACAAAGTACAGGTCGCATTTATTGTCCGATTCAGATGAAATTTTGCACAATTAATTTGTTTGACCTAAGGACAAACCCTATTGAAATTGGAAAAAATCGGTCAAAATTTAGGTATAGCTACCATATAAATTTTCGTCCAATTTGCTTTATATTGTGCACCAAACTTGTAATATTAGCCCAAATAGTACGACTAGATTGGACCTAAATATAAGTAAGACAAATTTGATCGAAATTAGTTCAGATATAGATGTAGCTCCCATATATATTGTTCATCCGATATGTAATTTTTGTCCTCCGCAGCCGTAGTATGCACTCAAAATATAACAAACTAGCTGAACCCGGTGCGCTTCGCTACCCCTTTTGATTTTATATGCATTCAAAATTTTATTTACGAATATATGTTGGTTAAAAAAAAAACAAATTTAAAAATTAAAAAAAAATTATTGCACTACTTTAATGCGTAAATAACCAAAATGACATACATACACGAAGGATTTGTCCTTCGGATGTATTTATTTCATAGCAAATACCAAGCGTGCAGGAAACTGCAATTTTTTTAAGTAGAGTGGTTTTTCTATCGCAATTAGTGAATTCGAGATAGCAACATACTTCGCCGTAATAAGCGTATTTCAAATAAATTGTTGTGTTGTTTTTTTAGTGTTAGCCTAAGGCGTTGTGGGTATCCAATCTATCCCAATCTGATCCGATTTAAATATAATTTTAAAAAAATTACTTTTACACAAAACTCCGCCACACCTTTCATAATTCATTGAAATTGGTGCGTCAAATATGTGAAATCGGCCGAGAATATATATATGGGAGCTATATCCAAATCATAACTTATTTCCAATTAATTTATCACATTTATTATTATAACCAAATTCCGCCACACATTCTGAATTTCATTGGAATCGGTCATATATATCGTGTTTGGTGCATAATATGTATGAAATCGGTCGAAATATATATGTTAGCTATATCCAAACCTCAACTGATTTCAATATAATTTGGTAATTTTTGCTGGTGCCAGATTTTGTCTCTCTCGCTTTGGGTGCATCAAATATGTGAAATCGGCTGAGTATATATATGGGAGCTATAATCAAATCTGAGCGTATTTAAATATAATTTGTCAAATTTATTTTTGTACCAAATTTAGCCACTCATGCCGAATTTCGTTGGAATCGGAAATACGTATCGTGTTTTGTGCATCAAATATGTGAAATCGGCGAAAAATATATATGGGAGCTATATCCAAATCTGAACCGATTTTAATATAATTTGACTGATTTATTTTCTAATCAAAATCCCGATACATATTCCAAATATCTGTGGAATCGTACATACATATCGTGTATGGTGCATAAATTACATGAAATCGGTCGAAAATATATATGAGAGCTATATCCAAATCTGAACCGATTTTAATATAATTTGACAAATGTATATTTGTTTTAATTTCCGCTACACATTCCAAATTTCATTGAAATTAGAGATACATAGCGTGTTTGGTGCATCAAACACATGAAATCGGTCGAAAATATATATGGGAGCTATATCCAAATTTGAACCGATTTCAATTTAATTTGACAAATTCATTTTGGCTCCCAATTCCGATACTTATTTTAAATTTCATTACAATTGGAAATACATGTCGTGTTTGGTCCACCAAATACATGAAATCGGCCGAAAATGTATTTCAATATAATTTGGAAAATCAATTTTTTAGATAAAATCTATCACACGTTTCAAATTTCATTGAAATTAGGGATACATAGCGTGTTTGGTGCATCAAATGCTTGAAATCGGCCGAAAATATATATGGAAGCTATATCCAAATCTGACCCGATTTCAATATAATTTGGCAAATTTATTGTTGTTCCAAATTCCGTTACGTATTCCAAATTTGGAGACTGTATCTTCAACCAATCAATAGATATGTGCATATAAAATCTAAATTTTTGGGAGGTACCTCCGATTCTGATGCTATATCTCCAGTTCCAAGTGGAAATTCAAAAATGTATATAGTCTATGTTACTTTCAGGCGATGTTGCAGTATATATGGAAATTTTCAGGAAAATCTATTCAGCGGTTTTCAAGTCCATAAATTACAAACAAACAAACAAACATACAAACATTTTCCTCTTTTATAGATATAGATATATAACTCAGAAATACCCTTGCTAAATTTTATAGAGATAGGTTAATATTTGGATACAGCTCCCATATAGCTCGTTCGATTTGCTTTTTCTGTGCACCAAACGTGTAATACTAGCCCAAATTGAGTCTAGAAACAGGTATGTCAAATTTGGTGGAAATCGGTTCATATATAGCTACAGTTCCATATACATTGTTCATCCGATTTGTTGAATTTTCCCTGCATAGCCATAATATGGACTCCGTAGCAACGATATTCGGGGAAATATATCAAATACAGCTCAAAATTACCTTTGCCAAATTTTATCGGGATTTCATGTTAATTGTGCACCAAACGTATAATACAAGCCCGAATTGAAAAGGGGAAAATGCCTCGACAAATTTAGTAGAAATCGATTCATAGGAGGATATTCCTCCCATACATTTGTTCCTTTGGACTTTCAATTATTACTATAATCATAGTTAGTATGATTTAATTCTCACAAATTCCCCATTAAAACTTATTTGTTATGTGAAGCTCTACTAAATATACAAAGTGGTGTAGGGTATTATAAATTCGGCAGCGCCCGACGTTAAAACTTTCTTTACTGTTTTTTATAATTTCTAGGTGTTTTGGAATTTCGACGTGTAAAAATGGTTTAAAAATGTATCCATATATGTCAAAGTTCCGGTTTTCATATATTACGTTTATTCTCTATTCGATAAACAAATTCTCCAAATTTGATACCTTTATGTTCATCAGTTAGGAAAAAATAAAAATATCACAAAAATCCCAATTGGGCCACACTGTGAGGTGGCAACACTATCGTATTAATTAGTAGCTGGTATAATAATTTCGGTTATGTTAATAAAATGTGTGTTTATTTGCTAGTGCCCAAGAATTTATTTTATCCACATTCCAAGCGTTGAAATAAAAACATAGAATTCAATTCCACCATGACCATGACCACATGGTCAGAGGCGTCCTAATTTATTAAGCTTATTACGGATATAATTAATTTACCTTTTAATGTGAAATTCAACGTAGTCTTTATGAGCTTGGCGTGAACAGTAATACCAAGTATTTCTGGATTCATATGTAATTGCGGAATATTTCCAATTACTAATCCCTGATACTTAAACTCTGTTAATTAAGACCTACTAATGAGATAACTGGTAAACAAGTCCAATTGTTTACTATAAAAATGTTTCACTGTGCACATATTTATGAATACCCCACACGAGAATGGACAACAAAAAATAAACCATAAGAAATATCTAAGTTCAACCACCTCTACTATGGAATATTAAATCAGGAGGTAAATAACAATGTATAATTAAACTATATAACCACAGTCTTAGCAATGAAAGTCATTCCTGCTAATAGAATTATTTAATAATGTTGCACATGTGACAAGTCCTATTTCAATGGAATTTCTCTCAAAAATTAGCTTAATTGTTTAATTGAATAAATTTAATTAGAATTTATATCGAATGTAGGCAATCAAATAAAATACAGACTATAATGACAAATTTTACGTTTAAAACATATTTTATACGAAATGGAGAATCTATTCTTTGATACGAAATTTCGAAACTATTCAGGGGTTTCTAATTATTTTATTTTAGAATGTGTTATTTTTTATATCCGGGTAAGATGGCCACATCTAAGAACAACATTGATATTAGGTTTATACATATATTCTTATGCAGTGAGAAATTATGAAACATTCTTACTTGTCGATTTATAGGTTAGTTTCATTATTCAGAAGAATTTGAATGAAACACTTTGAAACACAGAGTGTAAAACAGTGTAACATCCCTAAATGTAATATATGTGATCAGATCCCGGATTGAACAACAACACTTTTGAATAATGCATTAATTGAACAATATTTTACAAATAGCAATTGAATTCACAACTGCATTTACAAACTATAATATCTCAAATCTGCATACAATTTTAAATCGGTTTAGTCATGCTCGCTCTCATGTAAATACACAATATAAATATATATACACAATATATATATATATATATATATATATATATATATATATATATATATATATATATATATATATATATATATATATATATATATATATATATATATATATATATAATAAATCGGATGAACAAATATATGGGAGCTATAGCTATATCTGAACCCATTTTCACCAAATTTGGCCTACTTTTTTCAAGGCTCAATTTCCCATTTGGGACCGATCGCGACAAAATTTGGAAAAAGGTATTCTGTGCTGTATTTGATAGATCTCCCCAAATATCGTTGTTAAAGAGTGCATATTACGGCGGTGAAGGACAAACTTATCGAATCGGATGAACCATATTTATGAAAGCTATATCTGAACCGATTTCAATCAAATTTGGCGTATTTATTTCCAGTTGATAGACAAACGGACGGACATGCATAAATCGACTCAGAATGTGATTCTATGCAGATCATCAGAATTATGGATATATCTCGTTTCCTTTTGCCTGTTACAAACAAATTCACAAAGACACAATTCCCTGATCACCTTGTGGTGTAGGGTATAATTAATAAGGCAAAGTCATTTCAAATAATAATATCCATAAAAAATAAAGAAATGTTTCCATCTCTGATTTGTGTATTTACAATGTATTTAAAAATATATATTTTGACAATTAGATGTTGTCAAATGGATAATTAAAAAAAAATTAAACATATGATAACATAGCTTTACCTTCTTGATTCTACCATGGGCTTACCTGTGATACAAAATGGAAGTCGATGTCGTGGGGTTTAAATATTTTTGTGTGGATGAAATGTCTAGGTTGGTATTTTAAGAACACCGAAGGGCAGATTCGTAAGTTAAACTTCCAAGATGTATCGAGATGATTTCTTGCCTGGAACTTAAAGTGCGGCATGATACTGCCTTATATGACTTTTTGCAGTCCATTTTTGGAATAGAATGGGGCATTGTTTGTCGAATGTTTCCACTGGTAATTTATATAAAACAGATCAATCAGATTATGATCCATTTAGGATGTGTATTTTGACTTTAGTGCAGTTATATTTTAAAAACGAATGGAACTAATATATGGTCTGATTAGATTTTTACTAAATTTTGCTATTTGGTTCACCATAGCGGGGGGGACCTATCTTTCAAATCGGATGAAACATATATATGGGAGCTATGGCGATATCGGCATTCTTTTTGGACTAATATTACATATTGGGCGCACAAAAATATTAAAATCGGACTATGAAATGATATACCACGAAATATAGGTATTTAATTTCATATACGGTTATCATGATCCGCATTTTTCTACAATATACCTTGACAAAATTAACAGCTTCACAACCAAATACCCATTTTATATTTTGTGCATATACAATGGATTTTTGATTGTGTATTTTGAAAATTAGATGTTGTCAAAGGAATAATTGTGAAAAAAATTTACAGCGCTACCTAAAATTCAACGTACCGTATACAAATATTCAACTTCCCCACCATGGTAAAATGTTTTGTACGACCTATAACCCAAATACGCCAGTTTCATATCTTAGAATATACCCATATGAAAAATACGATAATTTGTTAAATTACCACATTTGTGATATTTTCCAATTTCAAAAACTTACATTCTCTATATTTTTTGATTTTTATTTTTAACACAAAGCAAAATTATTCAATTGTTGAATTAGGGAAGTTGAATATTTGTGGCGTACGAATTTTAGATAACGCTGTTAAGTACATGATTACATAGGGTTACGATATGACCTTCATTTATTTGATGCAACAAACACGTTATGTATCTCTACTTTTAATGAAATTTGGAATGTGTAAAGGAATACGAAACAAACATACATTTTCCAAATTATATTGAAACCGGTTCAGATTTGGATATAGCTCCCATATATACTTTCGGTCAATTTCATATATTTGATGCACTAAGCACTATATTTACGTCCGATTCCAATGAAATTTGGAATGAGTAACGAATTTTAATGCGAAAGCAAATTCGCCAAATTATATTGAAATCGGTTCTGGTATTATCCTATTTCAATGAAATTTGGAATGTGGACGGAATTTGGTCTAAAATATAATTTGCCCTATATTTGGATATTGCTCTCACATATATATTTTCGAACGAATGCGTGTCTTTGATGAATCAAAGACGCAATGTATCTCCCATGTCAATAAAAATTTGGAATGTGTAACGAAATTCGGTACCAAAATTAATTTTGCCAAATTATATTGAAATCGGTTAAGATTTGGATATAGCTCCCATGTATATTTTCCGCCAAGTTCACATAGTAGATGCACCAAACACGATATCTATGTCCGATACCAATGAAATTTGGAATAAGTGACATTTGGTACAAAAATTAATTTGCCAAATTATATTGAAATCTTTTGCTACGACAATTAAAAAACCCAAAGGACAAGCTCTTCGTGTATGCGGATTAAATTTGACATGTTCCTGCTTTCTTCATGGTCAGCTGTACCTGGCATGTTCACGCGTTGGTAGACCGATAAATTTATTTGTTTACGCTTCTGAAGGAAAAACAAAAAAAAAAAAACGTTGTATATGCTAAAGCATTACAATATGTATATACGTTTTTTACTTAAATGCCAAAAATATTTTTTATCAATTCCGTCGATTTGTTCGTCGGATGCTATTCAGATTTTTAAACTTTTAAAGCCGTAATTCGACGTTCCCGGAGAAGCAATACCGTTCGAAAAGAGCAGTAGATCAACTGTTTTCGGGTAGGATATTTTCCTTATTGCACCGACATAAATTTCAATTTTGCGCTATTTAATTATGAAATATTATTTATCAAGCAATAATAGAAAAATAGCATAGGAGTAAGAATTAATCCCAAGATTATTTCTGTTTTAACTTAAACTGAGTAAGACGTACGTTTATATTTAAATTGTATTCATTCTAATAATACACAATTAATATAACAAAGTAAATCGTGGTTGAAGTATAAATAAATTATTTCCATATGTGTAAATGCACTTGAATGAGTAACAAATACTTCAAATTGAAAGATATTTATAAACAAAGTTGCAAACAAAGGACTGATCATGTGATATAAGAAGCTCTACAAAAGGGGTTTTACTTTCCGTTGCCAACAGAATGTATATTTATATATTTAATTATACTAGTTAAATATACGCGGATTCTTTGGATGAAATACTTAAGAACAGTACCATTAAAATGACTTAATATATGGAACACTTTAAGCTGGAGAATGTAATGTAAACTGTCATTTGTCGAGAAAAACACAATATTTTTATGTTTTTTTGTTGTGTTGTAAGCTGTTCCAGATTATGTGCATGTACTTTATGCTGACTCCCACAAATTTTCACGATACTGCGATCATGGATTTTTTTATGAAATGTATGACTACCATGATCTTTATCAAGAATAATGTGCAGCATATAGAAACCATGTCTATATCTACAATCTCATCCCACTCCCTGTTTATTGCTTATCAGACTATAATGTATGTTTGAAATCGAATGTTATGTGAAATTTGTTAAAGAACATTTCTTTAGATTCCTAATTTTCAAATCTCTGTAAAAATATATTGTTTACATTAGACAAGATAACAAAAATGTATATGCATTTTTTATAAAATCGATTATTTTATGAAATATACATCTGCATCATTTATATGGCCTAAGTGCCCCAAGAGTATGGCAGTTGTTAGTCTTCTTACAAATTCGCAAAACATAAAAATTTAAAATAAAAATAAGCAACACCAATGTACTAACATTTAAAATAAACAATATTTAAAAACGATATCAGAAAGAGATCATTTATAAAGAAGTGACTCATGATGCCTTCAACACTACTTGCATTTGATGTTTTACCGCTCTTTTTGTTTTTGTAAAGAATGTTGAAGTTCTATATTCACAGGTACTTAAAAAAACACATTTTAAAAATCAATTAACACTTTTATTTTTTTAGATTCTTTGGGTTCCAAGCCATTTGTGTATCGGTGATCAATTAATGCAATTATGAACAAATTAACCCTGATTCATGGTGTATATCGCATGGAGAACAACACATACACATACTGACACTGTTTGCATATTCTTTTAATATTTCAGAAGTTTTCGTTTGGATGCACCATTATCGTCATTGAAATATCAAAACTAAAAATTACTAAATCAAATTTAACAATTATTATTCCCATATCCATACATTTCTATATGGCTTAATGTGCATTGCTCCATACGATACGCTCGGTGGCATCGTGGAACATTGCAAACAAATAAAAATCAAAATAAACAAACAAAAGCCGGCAATCACATACATTTATTGGTACATCTAGAAAATATTCAAATGCGTGGTCCGCGACAATTTACCGTGACTCCACACCTACTAATACACACATACCAACACACACGACTTTCACCAGATATGAATCACAAATGAATGCGGTGCTAAAATTAGTTTGACACAAAAGAAGTGAAACAATACAGAAGAGAATTAGATGAATGGTATGATTCAGAACGAGTCTCGATGGAAATTAAAGTTGGAATTACTAACAATATAATAGGCAGGTAGATGTGATTTGTAGATAGAAAAGTGATATTAGAACGCAACAAGGTACATTAAAGTTATGGATCCTCGCGATGTGTGTAACAGATAGGTAATCGAAAAATATTGTAAAATAACACTTACGAATAGTTCGTCATTCATTTTGTTTGCCCTTTTTAGTAACGACTGACTAATTGTATGTTTTTGGAAAATAAATTAATTGAAAAAAAGATCAGCAATTAATTAGTTTATTTCTGTCTCTCTTAATACAAAACATTTGCACACACTCAAATAAGCTTCAACAAAAACTCACTTCTTGGCAGAAAAAAATAATAAAAACAATTTACTTTGTTTAATCCGAATCTCACAAACTGTTGATATCTTACGGCAAATGTGGTCTTACTTGGTCGGCTTCACTGAGCAAACTGAAATTTCAATGCCAAACAAATCAGACCCCAACCACAACGAGTCAATGCGATCTTAGTATACACACAAACACACCAACAACAACAACAAACGTGAACAAAACGATTTCACCTCGCCGCAACGAAACAAAACAAAAAAACCCATGTGGAGCACTATGCCGCTCACTCACTTTACGCACACAGTTCTTAGTAAACGAGAGCCGTAAGCTGGCTAAAATGATGTTGTTCAGGAAGAACCCAGCATGAACCGGTTCTACTATTTTCCCAGGTTTGTGGGAACACACCAGCGTCATAGGCAAGAACAATTAAAAATGTGTCTGCCTACATTCAATTTCTTATTAGGGTGGATTTTCAAGTGAGATTCTTAATGATGACTTTTAGTTGAGTTTCATTTGTAGCAATGATTAATTATTTTCCAGAAATCTAAGAAAATAGACAGGTATCTATCGGAGATATTTTCTTAAGGCATGTGTATGTATTTTGTTACAATACAAAAAATACGAAAAGAATTGTAAAATGCTAAAGCTTGGAATCTCAGTAAACTCTAGTACATATCTTGAAGTAGGAAACCTTTTTGAGCAGATTTTTAGATTGGTTTAAAATCTTTTTAGAGAAACTGACAAATGTAAAGGATATGTTAGCTACAACTTAATAATTTGAATATAAAACCAGTAAGGAAAAGTCTAAAGTCGGGCGGGGCCGACTTTATGAAACCCAACGCCACTATGCGTATTTAGTGGAGCACTCGTAACAAAAGAATTTATATGTAGTAGATCATACCACCTCTCAGCATTTGTCTTTAGAGCAGTTAAAATTTGGCTTCAGAGGGAACCAATATATGGGAGGCATATCCAATTCTGAATCGATTTTCATTTAATTTGACGGAGAATTTTTTATTTTTATACTAAATAACATAGCAAATAACATGTCGGAGCCGAGTTCCACCAAATGGAAACGTACGTCTCGAAATTCACTCTATTTGGGCTGATAATAGCCATTATTTGCACAATAAACCTGAGTTCGGATTAAGAATGGGTATGGGAGCTATATCCAAATCTAAGTCGATCTTGATACAATTTGGCAAAGGTATTTCCGAGTTCTCTAAGTTATCTGGTACCAAATATCATGGTTGTCGAATGCATATCACGAATGTGAGGGACTTAAAGACCAAATCAGATGAAACATATATATGGGATCTAAACTTATATCTGAATTGATTTTCACCAAATTTGATGCACTTGTTTCTAGACTAAATTCAATTCTGTGTCGAATGCACCAAAATTCAGGTCATTTTGACTGATATTGGCCATTTGGTGCACAGTTAACATGCAATCTGTTAAAAATATATATGGGAGCTATATCCAAATCTGAACAGATCTAGGTAAAATTTGGAAGAGGTACTTCTGGGCAGTATCCGTTATCTGGTACCAAATGCATGCTTGCGGGGGTGCATATTACGAATGTGATATGAAATCGGATGAAACATATATATGGGCGCTACAGCTACAGGTATATCTTAACCGATTTTCACCAAATTTCATGCACTTGTTTCTAGACTAAATTCGGTCGGATGTGCCAAATTTCAGCTTATTTGGACTGATATTGACCATTTAGTGCACAATTAACCGGAAATCGGTTGAAGATATATATGGAAGTTATATCAAAATTTGAACCGATTCTCGCCAATTTCAATAGGGTTCGTCCTTGGGCCAATCAAATATTGTTTGAAATTTTTTAAATCAATAGGATAATAAATGCGACCTGCATACTGTTCACACGAATATATGGACAGACGGACTGACATGCATCAACAGCGAAAAGGTTACCTTCATGTAAAAGCGTACTTCTATGCCATTTGTATTGTATTGAATGTGTAAATTCGTTCGAAATTTTGGTACGCACCGTTTCTAAAATTTTACCAGACCATTTTGGAGTGTTTAAATTCGGAATATCTGGTATGATGACTTTAATAGATGCTTGTATACAATATTAGATATCCATTGAAAAGTCGAAAAACCAGAAAAATCATTTAAAATGTAGTGTACATTTGCCAGAAAACCAGACTGATATATTTTAACTTCGTTTTGTAGAAGATAAATGTAATGCTGAATTACAGATATTTTCTTTGGAATTTTTTTTTCAAAATATTTACTAAAATTTCGAACGGAAAATGGGGTGTATGGGACCACGATTTTATATAACCCGTATATAATTGTAATGTCCCATTTTCTACAATCTTTTATTTATGTGGGAGCGCTCCTGAGCTACTCCTGTTTGAAAAATTAGAATGGGTGTCGAAATGCTTGAAATGGAGTAAGAGTTTACTCTGTCAGTGAAATATTGTAAAAATATTATTTTGTTAATGTTCTGTGTTCGTATGTGTATTTACCAATTTTGTGTACTAAAACAGCAACCGTAATAACACTTCCATATGCTTAGTTTGTTAAGATTAGCAACAATGCTCATTAACATATTTGGTTTTCTTTGGTTTGTGGGTTGAGAAAATACGCATACGTAAAAAGTCATGAACGGTATGACAAAAACTAAAACAGTACTCGGCAAGAATATAATATGTCCGATATCAGGCAAGTGTTACTACCACTCGCAGATGAGCAAAACATGTCGATTTTTTTCATTTGTTAAAATAATTTTAATTTTATAACGTTGGTTTGGATTTTATGTTAAAAGTTAACACCTTAAATAGTATTAAATGGTACGAACTCAAAGTTTTTTCTGTTTCTATGTTTAGCCCTAATTTACATTGGGCGAGATCACATACGGCACGTCTCTGTCTGTAGGAGAGAAAGAGAGAGTTAAGAAGAATGGAAATAGAAAACATTGGTTGTACCATGGTAGAAGAATATAGGTAGACGCGTCGACAAAGCTACTGGGACTATGAACTGTCAAACCAATTTTGGAATTGAAAATGTTGAAAGAAAAATTATTTAAATCTGTAAAAATTGTTGATAACCCCGACTTATAATTGCCTTCGAATGACGTAGTATAAGAAAACATATAAAAATCTACTTATATTTGAAAAAACTTTTGAATTTTATTGACATATCAATGCTCCCAGGCGTTGATGCATCTACCTGTATTCTTCTGCCATGGGTTGTACTGACAATTTTCTCGCGGTTCATTCTGTGTTTTTATTATATTATCCACCTATATATATATATATATATATATATATATATATATATATATATATATATATATATATATATATATATATATATATATATACATATATATATATATATATATATATATATATATATATATATATATATATATATATATATATATATACATATATATATATATATATATATATATATATATATATATATATATATATATATAATTATAGATTTTATTTTATTTATTATTTATATATATATATATATAAATAAGATTTTGGTCCACATTTTAATATAGTATATATATCTCGACGTTATTATATTTGTTATTATAATTGTACCTCCTGATATTCGGTATTTTATTGATTTTTGCCACATTTGGGGGGAGGGTACTGAATATTTGGCCCACCCAACTTAATGTTTTTTACTTGTGTTTATATAAAAAATACAAATTTATTAATTTATAAATTTATTATTCATATTATTTTTTGTGAAATTTGTACTTTTATTATACTGAAAGTACGTAAGTAGAAAATATTCCGTTACAACGTTTTCTGCCATTAGGACTTTTTGTTACCGGACATATGGAAGGACATGACTATGTTTTGCAAAATAGCATATGTGGTCAAATACGTTATTTAGATGAAACACAATGTAGATCGTATCAAATATCACTAAATATTTATGACAGTCCATTCGAATCAATCAAGAGGTGAAATTGTGCAATAATATTACGTGGCCAAATTTTTGTAATAAAATTATTTAAAGCAAATGGAAATTTTAATTACTTTCTCCTAGGTTTACTTGAAACTAGACCTGGTGAAGTAGTAGAATCAAAAATTTTCTAATGCCATGTTTACATTAGAACTTTTTGTAGGGTTAACCTACTTTGAGAGGATTTATTTGAAGTAAAAGTAATGGATATGACAGTTTAAATCCAAATGTAATGGGTTAACCCTCATATATATAAACGTACTATAAGTATGTGTTTAAAAAATAAATCTTTTGAAATTATATTTGGTATATTTAAAATATCAGTAATTATGTCGATACTTTGAATTGACAAAAGCAAAAACCGGACCACCCTTATAGCTGACCAATAATTTTTTAGTAGAGACAGTAGAATTTTTTTATTGTAAACAATTTACTATCTGTGACTCAACTACGTATGGTAGTTATTTTAAATGTAGATTCAGCTTTGTTCATGGAATAATCAATGTCAAGAACATATTTTTTTTTTGTATTTTTTTTTTTTTTTTGTTTGCATTCGTGTGGTGTTATTATTTTAAACCAGGAAATATAAAGATACAAGTTCTAACTTTTACAACGAAATCGTTGTGTCCATTATATGCGACAGATCTTGGACAAGTATCACGTGTCAACATTGAATTGTTCATTAGCAACTGTTGTGGTCTCTAAATATACGAAAATAAGCGTCGTCCAGTAGTTCTTTTAAGTCTTTTTTCTTTCTGTTGCAGTGTAAGTTCTTCAACTTTTTGGAATTTCAACGGCTTTACCCCGAGCTCATTTTTCAATATTTGACGAGCCATTTTTCGGCCACCGCGACACGGGTTTCGATCAAGTCGCTTCTTTGCTTTTCGAACCATTTCTGCTGATGTTGCAGTTTTCATCCGACCGCTTCCTTGACGTCGGGCTAAGCTACCAGTATCACTGTAACGAGCGATGGTATGAGACACCACTTGTGGTTTTCCAGCTAAATATAAATAAATCACACCATCACGCTCAAATTCCACCACGAATAACATTTTTTTCTGGAAAATTCTCACCAAAATGCTTTTGTACGCCTGTAAACAATAAAATTAGCTGTCACTGGAATAATTTTAACAGCTTTCGGACGAGTGGCTTAGAAAGAACATCAGTCTGGATACGGCCTAAAGTACTGAAATAACGGTGTAAACCCTAGCTATCTTTGAAACAAATCCGTTTCAGTCCGTACGGCCATCTCTGTGTGGTAATTCCCCCACAACAGGTTCAAATTACTAAAGAAAATAATTTACTTCATATATTAAGAACCGATCAAAAATTATATTGAAATCTGTCGATTTGGTGTATTTGATGCACCAAAATTAAATTTCAATTTTGTCAAAATAAATTGAAATCGGTTGAGATTTATATATTATTTCATGGACCCACAGCAGCTTTACGATGGTATTAGGCTAACAGTAAAAAGACTATACAAGAAGTTAATTGAGGCTACGATTATTCAGGGGAAGTATATAGCTTACATTGTATTGTCACATCAAATCCCTCTAAGAGCCACAGAAATGTCGTTCGACTTTAAAAGGACGCAGTTTCCTGTACTATTGGCATTTGTCACCTCAACTAATAAATTCTAAGGACAAACTCTTCAGGTATGCGGACTAAATTTGACATGTCTCTGCTTTTGTCGTGATTAGGTGGTCCTAGCATGTTCACGCGTTGCTAAGCAGAGCTATTTGCTTGTAAAAACAGCATTACAATGAATACGTTTTTATATTCTTGAATTTGTTTTAATTTTATTTAAAACCCACAAAATATTCATATACAAAATTTTAAATGCACACAAAATCAAAAGGGGTAGGGGAGCGCACTGGGCTCAGCTAGTGACTCTTATAAAATGCGAAATAAGAGTCCATAGTCTTCAAATTTTTAATATATCAACATTTCTATCTTCAGAAGATTTAGTATGGAGAACGGACCAGTCCTTTTGGTACCACCCCCACAACGGATTAACATTTTGAGTAACCATGTAGCTCATCCCAATATTTCTATTAACACAAGATCTAAAAACTAATATCTCTCATTAATTGCGAAACAAGTCAGTGGTTCTTTTCAAACTAAATATAAACTAAATATAAATTGAATGTTACGAAGACCAAATAAGATGTATCTGAAAAATACGCATGCTCTTAGGAAAATGTTTAAATGTGTGCCCCTTGTTGGTATTACATTTCTAAAACGTATATTCCAATAAATTTTGTTTACTTATAAAGTCACTTTTCAGACACAGATTTGTATTTGGATGGAAAATCCCAAGTGGCTATCGTTGGAGCACTCCAGCATTTTAATGTGAATAAATCTTTTGTGTCTTGTACCATCGCCGTTACCGTGATACTGTCACGACGTCAAGGAAGAGGACGGATGAAAACAACAACATCAGCAGAAATTATTCGAAAAGTAAAGTGGCTTGTGAACTGAACATATCGCAATATTCCATTCGGCAAATATTGAAAAATGAGCTCCATGTAAAGTAATTAAAATTGAAAAAGTGCAAGAATTTAACCGCAGCAGAAAGAAAATAAACTCAAAAGAGCGAAAGAGTTGCTTTGCTTGGCCGAAAATTTGGTTTTCTCCGATGAGAAAACAATTGTTGTCCAGGAGTTTGCAAACAAACAAAATGTTCGTGTTTACTTGTCAAAGAGGTCAGCTGAAAATGTGCACCTTCGGTTGGCCACCAGAACTCAGGCGCTGGCCATGGTGATGGTGTGGGCCGCCATAACAGCCGGTGGTCGTTCTCCGCTCGTATTAATCGACAGTGGCATCAGAAAAAAATTGTCGAATATTATCGCGAAAATATTCTGGAGGGTGTATTAAAGCCTTGGGCACAAAAACACTCAGCACGCACCATCCAAGAATGGTTAAAAAAGGAGGTTCCTCGCTCCATTTCCAGCTCACAATGGCCACCAAAATCTACGGATACCAATCCGTTTGAATATTGTGTCCGCAGTATTTTGGAAAGCAAGGTTGGCACTAAAAATACCAAAGTGTCGATCACATCAAGCAAGCGCTTCGCCGAGAATGCGCCAAAATACCGCAGAGCAACATTCGGGCAGCGTGTGACAGTTTCATTGGCCGTAATTCTTGTCAAAGGTGACGAATTCGAACAAATCTAAACTTTTTCTAAAATTTTAAGCTATTTCCGACATTTTTTTGCTTGCATTCAATAAAATAAAAAAATAAGTGAAAAAGTCTTAAATATCCAACAACTGTCGAGTTATCAAAATTCAATTTAAATTTTACTCCCATTCGCTTTTCAAAATATACCAAAACCTCAGTGATGGAAAATGATTCACAAGTCCACATTCTACAATTTGCATTTATCCAGTACCAACTGTATGACTAATGTGTGCGTGGTTGTGCACATGCAATTATATACCACACATACATATGCATGAATTTCATTTTGGAATATTGATTACAGCTAAGTATTAGGTGATTTAACTATTTAAGATAATATTGCCGAGATTGAGGTAAAATGTCAAAGCCCATTGCCGCACACACCGCTTCCTACGTTCGAGGAAGATGCACTCGTTTTGTAAACACAAACACAATTTGCCAATGAATTCCAATTTGTGTAAATTCGATGAATCTACATACATATTGAATAAATCATAAAATCTCATTCATCCGGATGGCATCTCTCCGGTTACTTACGTACGAGTGAACTTGAAAAAAAAAAAAAATACAGACGAAGCATAGTCAGCTAAATATGGGTACTGTAATGACAACGACTTTGAGATGAGAACAGTTGAATGTATGAATGAATATGACCTGCCCATAAGATTATATGTCTGTAGCGATTAATTGTAGTTGTTGTTGTTGTTACACAAAACGGCAAGTATGAAAAATGGGTACGTATTGTGTTTACAAATCAAAAATGTTATTTCATATACATTACTTTCATATAAAACGGAGACCAGTCAATTAGTACATACAGTTTTTTAATGCCAGTATTTTATTTTGACAACATTCAGCTTAATGAATTATTTGTTAAAACTGTCACAGTTATAATTCATATCAAAATGTGCTTAAATATGAGATTATGCACCCACTGTAGCATGTTCGTCGGTAAGAACACACGACCAACATTCAGGGAATGTGTAGTTAATGTGTGTCAACAGTACACAATCTAAATTAGTGTTTACTCATGTCAACGACAAGTATTAGATCCACATTCACGTCTATAGTGTCAACCAAAACTTTTCGCATAGCAAGAAGGGTAAACAAATATTTTTCTACTCTCTCCCAATAATAAGAAAGGAATATTACGTTTGTAACTCATCGAATAACAATTTTAGACCCAAGAGCATAAAATCCAATATTGTTATAATACTAGAAGTTTCAAAATCTGAAACTGATATAAAGATACAGATAATTTCAGTCACATTTTTCGGAATGTTGTCTACGTTTCATTACCCCAGTAATTAGGTACTAAGATGATTGTTACTCTATGTTTCAATGGAATTTTCTGGAACTCGGTATTTCAAGTAAGTAAGAGGTATATATTACTCTCTCCGACTATATATGATCATTTTTTTTTGTATACCCTTGATAGGAATGTTGATGATATTAGTCAGATTTTGCAGCAAACGACGTTTTCCTCTAATTTTGTAGAATATCCAAAGTTTAGCCCACCGAATTTAACTGTTTTCTGACTTGTCATATACATTTTTATACCCTCCACATACATAGTATGGAGAGTACGTTAGGTTTGTAATTCTCATCGAAAAAATATTATTTTAGGCCATACAAAGTACATATACTTTCTCAGAAATCGTCCGTCTGCTGTAATCATGCTGAGTCCAAACGGCATGTAATTGGAAGCTAAAATTTAGGTCTAGTTCGAAACTGAGCTACATCGGTCAACGTTTTCGTACAGCCTTCATATAATTATACTGCTCACATTTGGTATTATGGAAATTTAAGCCAACATTTCATGCGAAATTGGTTAAAATTACGTTTTTGAAGTTTATAATGACTTCTACTTTCTGTGACAAAACATGGTCTATAGAGGTTCATGTTTCCTTTTAGCCCCGAATAACAGTATCCCCCATTTTCGGTATTTTGATGATATTAGACACACTTCCTAACGATATAGTTTGAAATTCAGTATTAAAAATGTATGGCAAGTCCAGGTTATCTTTTAACCCCTACATACAGGGTGAGATGAAAAAACTACAACCATCTTCAGACTGCTGTCATTTCCAAAACCACTCGTCCGCCAGCTGTTAAAATTATTTCAGTGACAACTCATTATATTGTTTACAAGCGTACAAAAACATATTGGTGAGAATTTTCCAAAAAAAAAATATTCATGATGGAATTCGAACGAGATAGTGTGAGTTCTTTATATTTGGCTGGAAAACCACAAGTGGCTATCGTTAGAGGGCTACAGCATTTAAATGTGAATAAATCTTTTGTGTCTCGTACCAATGCTCGTTACCGTGATACTGGAAGCGTAGCCCGACGTCAAGGAAGTGGACGGAAAAAAACAGCAACATCAGCAGAAATGGTTCGAAAAGTAAAGAGCGACTTGATCGAAACCCGCATCGCAATGACCGAAAAATTATTCATGATCTGAACTTATCGCAATATTCCATTTGGCTAATATTGAAAAATAAGCTCGGGGTAAGGCCATTAATATTCCGAAAAGTGCAAGCACTTAAACCGCAACCGAAAGAAGATAGAACCAAAAGAGCTAAAGAGTTGCTTCGCTTGGCCGAAAGTTGTGAACTGCCGAATTTGGTTTTCTCCGATGAGAAAACATTCGTTGTCCAGCAGTTTGTAAATAAACAAAATGAACGTTTACGAGGTCAGCTAAAAATGTGCACCTTAGGTTGGCCACCAGAACTCAGTCGCTGTCCATGGTGTGGGCCGCCATAACAGCCGGTGGTCGCTTTCCGCTCGTATTAACCGACCGTGGCATCAGAAAAAAAATGCCTAATATTATCGCAAAATTTTCTAGAGGTTGTATTAAAGACTTGGTCACGCAAACATTTTGGCCGCAGACCTTGGACATTCCAACAGGACTCAGCACCATCGCACTCAGCACGCGTCACCCAGGAATGGTTACAAAATGATTTTCCTCGCTTCATTTCCAGCGCAATGGCCACCAAAATCCGTAGGACGTTGTACCAAAGGTGACCAATTCGAACAAATCTAAACTTATTCTAAAATTTGATTATATTTCTGACATTTTTATGCTTTCATTCAATAAAATTAAAAAAAAATAAAAATTGTGGAGCTTGACTTTGTTGCAGTTTTTTTTATCTAACCCTGTAATTGTACCCCCTCATATTTGGTATTATGACAATATTAGCCAAAGTTTTTAGCCAAATTGGTTAAAATTGCGTATTTGAAGTTTATAAAGGGTTTTACTTTCTGCGGCAGAACATGGTCTAAGAGTACCCTGAATTTTCGGTATTTTGACGATATTAATTAAAGTTTATGGTGGGTTTTACCCTCTATGGCCTAACACTGTCGATATAGGTCCACGTTATCCTATAGCACCTATATAATTGGACCTCCCCATATTTGGTATTTTGATGATTTTTGCTTCAGTTTCCAGCGGAATGGCTTTAAATTCGGAATTTGGAGTTTCATGTAAGTCAATGCTTTTGTATAAACCCTTACATAATTTTATAATCCGCTAATCCGAAGTTTCAGTACTATAGCTTAAAATTAGCTATTTGGAGTTCATAATAGAATTTATTTGCAGTTACAGAAAATTATCGATCTAGTACATACATTTTGGGCTCAGATTCTAACGTAATGGTATAAAATATGGTACTTACTGCTCTTAATGGGTTCTATATATGTTCATTTCGCCGATTTAAGCAACATTTTCTAAATAAATTATTTAAAATTAGATATTTGGATTTTGTAAAGAATTCTTCTCACAATTTTTTATAGCCCAATATTTTTTCATCACATCCTCCCGATATTCTGTTTTTTTTCATACATATTTTTTCATGAGTCATTTTCCAAGTGGTGGAGGTATAAAACGATTTATCTAAATTCATCAGTTGTTACGTCAGTTTGAACTTAGCACATGTTTTAAGACGGGTAACATTGACCCACATTTTGGCATAATGGCTCACCCTTGAAAAGGATTGGAAATAACGAAAATGGATGAATACTTTGGTATTTCCAAGCAAGAATTATATTCAAATTGGTTATATTTAAAACCCTAAAATTTGGGTTATGTTATGCTGTCTATGGAAAGTTTAATTTCAGTCCATTTGATTGAGACATTTGACTAATCTATATATATAAATGTAAGTTGTGTTAGTTACTACGCTTATAACTTAAGAACCGCTGGATTAATTTTAACGATTCACACAAATTCGGAGTTGTCTACTCTCCGAAAAGGATAATATCTAAAAAAATCGCGTAAAAATGTGATATATTAACATTTTCATTTTGACTTTTCAAATGTACAATAGTAATGTTTTATTTTGCATGTTTTTTTTCCATTTTGACTTACTTTTTTCTAATGTACATTTGTAGTGTTTTTTTATATTTTATTTTTGAATTCGAATATTTATACCAATTTATTTAATTGACTTGATTTCTTGAGAACTGAAATTGATGGCGGGTTACATGGAAGTGTAGTAGCGAATTATGTGGTGGCGAAACGGAACAGATGATATCGAAATAATTTAACGCGGTCACACCAAAGTTAAAAGATAATTACTTTTTCTAAATCGCTGAAAAATCATGAAAAAGAGATCTCATTGCAAAAATCAAAAAACATTTACATTCTATTGACAAACTTTGTAAGGAAGGATCTTAAAACATTTGCTGTAAAAAATCAGCGAAAAAGTTGAAGACTTTTTCAATTTGTTATTGCAAAATAGTAGAGCGAATGGGACTTTTAGTAAGAAAAGGTTTTATATCCTTCCAGAAATTCTTCCCAAACATTCAAAATACCTAAAATCACTTTTGCAGGTCTTTATATCGATCATAACTCATGGATAAGGGAACAACGCGATTTCATATTTATATAACCATCTATGATTTAAGTTATTTTTGGGGTCTTGGCCGGTCACTTTTTTCATTTTTTGGCCCTTATTTGACATTTTTGTTTCTAAGGGGGTAGATAACCTCTTCGCATAAAATTTGAAATTTTCAGAGTAGGGCCCATATTGGTATTGACCACATTCATCAATTGATTTGGCTAAAAAATTTTATTTATGCCACCCTGGGGTAGGGAACATACAGATAATTGCCACATAGGAATTTATTTAAGTAAAGTCCCCACATTGGAGTATCCCCAAGTCCACTTTCACATCTAATGTGTGGTCAGAAAAGAAAATTTTGTATTCTATTGAATTTTTAACCCCCAAGAGAATATTGGTTGGGAACGTAGATTTGGGATGTGCATCCATATGAAATAAATTGTGGAAACATGAAGAAATTACAAATATAAGAAAGTAGCACGGGACCGAATATTTGTTTAATCATCATTGAATTATCCTATGATGAAAATATGGACTTTAAGGGGTCTCCAACTTACAATTTAAATGGCAAATAAAATTAATTCCCATCTTATCATTCTGCCCTCAATTATGAGGTGGATAAAACTATTTTTACTTATTTAAATCACGCGAAATGCTATGACATGCTATATTGTTCTGCTATATTTTTGATTTGGCCTCTATTTGTCATCTTGGATTATAAGGGGTAGAAGAAAGTTTTCAATGTAGGTCGATGTTTCGGAGTAGTGCCCATATAAAGAAGGTACCTCCTAATTTAACCACATTTCAAAGAATTTGGCTAATAATGCGTATTAGGGGGGTGAAAATCTTACACTAAAATTTCAACATATCTACAAATTTTAGAATTTTTATCCATGTTATAATACCCTCTCAAGTCCACCTTTTGGCGGACAAACAGACTGACATGGTTAGGGGGACTTATGAGGACTCTAATGCACAATCTAAGTTGCTAATGGGTTTAAAAAAGTAATTAACTTTGGCTATTCTTAAATCATTCAGCCCTCAATTATGTAGTATACAAATTTCCAAATTACTGCTCATTTGACTGGAAAATTTTGCTACGATTTTTACCATATTAAAAATTAATTTGATCCCTTATATGGCGATAAGATTGATATATACTTTTTAATAGATTTGTATAGCACATCCACACAGTTGAAGCCCACGGTTTAAATATTGAAGCCCACTGTTAAAAATGGGTACAGGTATTTTAAAACCCTTTAAATCGACATGTACGTGAACACTTATATCAGTCATATCTGTGAATAATTATGCTTGGGAAAATATGCATAATAGACAAAAACTACGGGCCGGCAACGCGGACCGGGCCAGCTAGTAACCTATAATTGGAGGAAACTGGAAATCCATATTCACCCACGTTTGTGAGGATGTGTTCTACAAAATTTGAGGTATTAATTTGCTGCTACTTCGGCAGAAATATGTGATCAGGATCTTACAAACAAAAAGAAAAACAACGTTTGTTGACCCCAAATAAGGTTTATATCAATACGTGAAACAAAATAAAAAATCGTGAGTCGAATTTTCTGCGAATTAAGACCAAACTTGCAAAACTAAAGTCTGTTCTGATAAGAAGTAAATATGAAAACGTATAGCATCAGAGCTACAAGGGAGCTGTGGACGTACTAGGAATAAATTTCAAAATTGAAGACTATACCAAAGCGTGGAATAGTTAAAATAATACAGCTCTTAGCTTGATGTTAAACAGACAGACGTAACTCCATCACCGTGCTATGTTCAGACGAATATTTGGAGGTATTTCAAATTCTTTGTCTAGCAATTCACAGTCGTTTTTGCGCATAGTTGTCGTAGTTCAAACACGTTGTCTGACACTGTAAGTACATACATACATGTGAACACAAAGGTAGACAGGCAAATATCTCTGCAAGTACATTGGCACAAACCTACATACAATCCATGGCAGAGAGACAAAACTTAATCACAAAGTAGGTTTAGAATTAGGTACGTTGTCTGCTGTTGCAACCCTCCTTCCCCGCATCGCCCCTTCGGATGGGAAATATTATTGGGATTCAACATACATAGGTAGATAAATTGATATAAACACATTGATAGATAAATATTCAAAGATATGTGTGTGTGCATTTACATACATACCTACAGATATCTGAATAACAGATAACGACTACTGAAGACGATTCTACTAATGGTTGCTAATGTAACGCATTCAATTTGTCTTGTCATAGAGGATGTGGGTGGCCTATGAAAAACACGATATATGTCTAGGCAAATGGGTGATATGGGAATGTACTCAAGTCCCACTTTGGAAAAAATAACAACAACAATTATATTCATTTAAAATAAACAATTTGATCACTGTACATCTCTCAAGACCGGTATGTGGGTATGTGATTCGGTTCTGTTTACCATTTGAGAGAATTCGTTATGGTTTTACTCATTGGTTAACAATGTGACTTATTACACTTCTCCACATTCCAAAGACGATGTACCGTCGACGTGCTTATGTCGTTTGGGGAGTAGTCTTATATGTAGCTAATTCAATTAAATTGAATTTAACATTGAAATACTTAATTTGTACTAATTGTCAATTTCTATGGGTGAACATTGCTCTTCTAATGAATGAATGGATGTGGACCAAATCTAATGTGGTTGCATTTCAGTTTTGACAATATAAAGTGTAAGCGCTCTAAATTTCAACATTTTAGTATCACCTTAAATATATTGGTGTGGCATAACAAAGATTAGGGATTTTTCAGCAATTCGTCTATTTGATGCAAAATTTTAGGTGTATAAAATTATCTATATATATAAATGTAAGTTGTGTTAGTTACTACGCTTATAACTTAAGAACCGCTGGATTAATTTTAACGATTCACACAAATTCGGAGTTGTCTACTCTCCGAAAAGGATAATATCCAAAAAAATCGCGTAAAAATGTGATATATTAACATTTTCATTTTGACTTTTCAAATGTACAATAGTAATGTTTTATTTTGCATGATTTTTTTTCCATTTTGACTTACTTTTTTCTAATGTACATTTGTAGTGTTTTTTTATATTTTATTTTTGAATTCGAATATTTATACCAATTTATTTAATTGACTTGATTTCTTGAGAACTGAAATTGATGGCGGGTTACATGGAAGTGTAGTAGCGAATTATGTGGTGGAGAAACGGAATAGATGATATCGAAATAATTTAACGCGGTCACACCAAAGTTAAAAGATAATTACTTTTTCTAAATCGCTGAAAAATCATGAAAAAGAGATCTCATTGCAAAAATCAAAAAAACATTTTCAATGGAATCGAATTTTAAAGTAATAGTACATTCTATTGACAAACTTTGTAAGGAAGGATCTTAAAACATTTGCTGTAAAAAATCAGCGAAAAAGTTGAAGACTTTTTCAATTTGTTATTCTTTTTTTTTGTCAATTTTTTTTTTCAATTTGTATTATCATATTGAATTCAGTGGATTTTTATATGAACAAAATAAAGAATAATTTTTCACTAAAAAATTAAATAAGTGCGAAATAGGATGTTAACTGACATCTACCTTTCAACTCCAGGGCCTACATCGTGGGTTAGCTGGGAGATGCGAATACATTTAAACAAACAAAAATGACCGAAAAAGCTTAATGGGGCTCATTTCAAAGCGTGACAATGATCCGTCCAATGAGAGTTCAAAATGCAAAATTCTTTGGGAGAATAATAAGTAATATACCAATATTGAAATGAAAGGTGCAAAATAGTAGAGCGAATGGGACTTTGAGTAAGAAAAGGTTTTATATCCTTCCAGAAATTCTTCCCAAACATTCAAAATACCTAAAATCACTTTTGCAGGTCTTTATATCGATCATAACTCACGGATAAGGGAACAACCCGATTTCATATTTATATAACCATCTATGATTTAAGTTATTTTTGGGGTCTTGGCCGGCCACTTTTTTCATTTTTTGGCCCTTATTTGACATTTTTGTTTCTAAGGGGGTAGATAACCTCTTCGCATAAAATTTGAAATTTTCAGAGTAGGGCCCATATTGGTATTGACCACATTCATCAATTGATTTGGCTAAAAAATTTTATTTATGCCACCCTGGGGTAGGGAACCATCATACAGATAATTGCCACATAGGAATTTATTTAAGTAAAGTCCCCACATTGGAGTATCCCCAAGTCCACTTTCACATCTAATGTGTGGTCAGAAAAGAAAATTTTGTATTCTATTGAATTTTTAACCCCCAAGAGAATATTGGTTGGGAACGTAGATTTGGGATGTGCATCCATATTAAATAAATTGTGGAAACATGAACAAATTACAAATATAAGAAAGTAGCACGGGACCGAATATTTGTTTAATCATCATTGAATTATCCTATGATGAAAATATGGACTCTATGCCATGTTTACGTTAGAACTTTTTGTAGGGTTAACCTACTTTGAGAGGATTTATTTGAAGTAAAAGTAATGGATATGACAATTTAAATCCAAATCCAGTGGGTTAACCCTCATATATATAAACGTACTTTTAAGGGGTCTCCAACTTACAATTTAAATGGCAAATAAAATTAATTCCCATTTTATCATTCTGCCCGCAATTATGAGGTGGATAAAACTATTTTTACTTATTTAAATCACGCGAAATGCTATGACATGCTATATTGTTCTGCTATATTTTTGATTCGGCCTCTATTTGTCATCTAGGATTATAAGGGGTAGAAGAAAGTTTTCAATGTAGGTCGATGTTTCGGAGTAGTGCCCATATAAAGAAGGTACCTCCTAATTTAACCACATTTCAAAGAATTTGGCTAATAATGCGTATTAGGGGGGGGGGGGGGTGGTTAAAATCTTACACTAAAATTTCAACATATCTACAAATTTTAGAATTTTTATCCATGTTATAATACCCTCTCAAGTCCACCTTTTGGCGGACAAACAGACTGACATGGTTAGGGGGACTTATGAGGACTCTAATGCACAATCTAAGTTGCTAATGGGTTTAAAAAAGTAATTAACTTTGGCTATTCTTAAATCATTCAGCCCTCAATTATGTAGTATACAAAATACAGCAAATTCCAAATTACTGCTCATTTGACTGGAAGATTTTGCTACGATTTTTACCATATTAAAAATTAATTTGATCCCTTATATGGCGATAAGATTGATATATACTTTTTAATAGATTTGTATAGCACATCCACACAGTTGAAGCCCACGGTTTAAATATTAAAGCCCACTGGTTAAAAATGGGTACAGGTATTTTAAAACACTTTAAATCGACATGTACGTGAACACTTATATCAGTCATATCTGTGAATAATTATGCTTGGGAATATATGCATAATAGACAAAAACTACTGGCCGGCAACGCGGACCGGGCCAGCTAGTAATATATAACGAAGAAATGCTACAAAACGAGAGCCGGCCAAACAGTAAATAATAAGTAACAAGTAAAACAGCACATAAGTTCGGACGGGCCGAAACGTTAATAGCCTCCACTAAGGGGAAGGAACTTGCAAAACGGAAGCAAAGTCCGTTGAAAAATGCTGCTCAAACTAAAAAAAAAAAAATAAAAAAAATCGAATATCAGGTCCTACAGTTATAACCAATTGTCTGTCAGTTGAGTTAGTATTTTGAATTAAAATTTAATTAAAATTTCATGGCGATCAAAATTTGGTGATTATGAGTTCTACGAATATTTTGAGGAGTGGCAATCTGCATTTTAGAGACAAACTAATTTGTTGTCGAATGAACCTGATCTACAGAAAACAAAAAACAAAAACAAATAAAAAATTGGTGTATAATAAAAGTGAGATTGGGCGGAGAAATGTATATGGGAGGTAAATCAGAAGAAGGTGGCATAACCATACTTTCACCTGGAGGAACTTCGGGGTCATAGACAGCCCTCGGAGAGCAGCTTTGATGGTACCCATGAGCTCATCGAATATGGGGAAATGGGGCGTCCTCATGCAGCCATCTTTCTCAATGTTTTCGTCTTCTTTGGAAATAAAGAGGATGCAATAACATAACGATGAGGAGTAAACTATGGCAGATTTGATTCTCCATTTATCCATTTATTCGCAAATCGTTTGTGGCCATCAACAATTATTTTACATTTAATGAAAAAGTACCGATGATACAAACACGACGTGAAAAACGTGGACTACTCCAATTAAAGTTGCTGAATTAATTTTACAATTGACAGTCGGACAGTGCCATTTGTCACATGGATATTTGCGACTAAAAATTGACGATAAAAAACCTGATGCACCGCCATAATTCGACATAAATTCAACAGAGTAGAAGAAATATTTCTCTTTAAATTTCTGAGTGTGAATCTAAAGTTTTTGAAACCGATTTAAAAATATGACAAGCTCCGGGGAGCAAAATTGGGGATATAAAGAGAAAATGTCCTGGTGTATGTGCAACGAGTTGGACGGAAGAAAACAGCAACATCAGCAGAAATTGTTCGAAACGTAAAGAAGCGACTTTATCGAAAAATGGCTCGTGAGATGAACATATCGCAATATTTCATTCGGCAAATATTGACAAATGAGCTCAGGGTAAAGCCATTGAAATTCCAAAAAGTGCAAAAACTGGCACCGCTACAGAAAGAAGAAGTGATGAATTTGGGTTTCTCTGATGAGAAAGTATTCGTTGTCCAGAAGTTTGTAAACAAACAAAGTTATCGAGTTTACTTGCCAAAGAGGTCAGATGAAAATGTGCACCTTCGGTTGGCCACCAGAACTCAAGCACCAGCGATGGTGTGGGCCCCCATAACAGTCGATGGTCGCTGTCCGCTCGTATTAATCGACCGTGTCATCAGAATAAATGCCGAATATTACCGCGAACATCTTCTGGAGGGTGTATTAAAGCCTTGGGCACGTAAACATTTTGGCCCCAGACTTTGGACATTCCAATAGGACTCAGAACCATCGCACTCAGCTTGCGTCACCCAAGAATGCTTATAAAATCAAGTTTCTCACTTCATTTTATTTTATGATGTTATTTCCGACATTTTTTGCTCTATATAATTTAAAAAAAAAAATGTAAAAATTGTTTTTTTTTTATCTCACCCTGTATATCGTGGGGATTGCCATGTTTAGGTAATAAAGGGCGTGAATTTAAAAAAGCTTCAATTCTGGAAAGAATAGTAGAGAGCCTTATAAGCATAAATTGTTACCATAGACTACTATATGGGAATAAATGAAAGTACTTGATATTGGAATGTGGAACACAAGTTAGTACGACTTTCACGTAGAACTGTTTTAAAGTTATTTCCTACATGAAATTGCTAACATTATCGGAAAAGCTAGTTTTTGGACAACCACGTCTGGAAGTTAAGTAGGGAAAAGATGCTAAAGGATGTTGTCGAAGACAAATCAAAACAAGTTAAAAAATATCAGTCGGTATTATCGACAGATATATACCCTCAGCCTATGTTCGATTAAATAATCGAAATATATTTGACTAGTGTTACAATTATTCAAATGTTTGGCCCTCTATGGAGCAGGTTCCGAAGGAATGGAGAAATATTGTCCATTTCATATCGGACCCAAAAATATGATATAAATATTCCGACATTACTGCTATGGATTATATCGGCACACTCCTTCACTTTATATGAGATATGTAATACTTTTTAGAAAATGTTAAAATGTGCGTGATGTACCAGATAGAGTCTACCGAAATATTCCATTTTTATACTTCATCTGATACAAATAAAAAAAAAATATTGGGGAAATATTGGGCAAAATTACAAGAAAGGATATTTATTTCCAATTTTATGCGAAATCATAAATCCCGATAAATTTCATATTCATATCAGGCTTCTTATTGAGATAAATATTTGAGCATAGTAAAGAATTGCTAAATTGTTTCGAAAGTTATGACAGATAAAATTATTGAAAATTGTGACCCTTTGTGGGTGAGGTACCGGAAGGGATATATATAGATATATATATCAACTTCACAACAGATCTAGTGTTGGCAAAAATATTTGTATGTGTGAAATTTGAAGAGAGTTGAATGCTTATTTCGCTTTATTTGAGTGTTTTGTTTTTCAAAATCTTGAACCCTATGTATGGGGGAGGTACCAGAAGAAATGGTTCGATCTATACCACCTTTATAACAAATCTTGTGTTGATGGAAATATTGTGATGTGCCAAGTCTAAATGGAATCTGATGTTAATTTGGCGTTTTATGAGCTTCATGGATATTCAAAATTTCGACAGTTTGTGGGGGAGGTACCAGAAGGAGTGGACCGATACATTCCATGTCAACACCAGATCTTGGGTTTATAAAAATATTGGAATGTGTGAAATTTGAAGACGTTCGGATCCTTACATCACATTTTATAAGAGTTATAATTATTCAAAATGTTGACCCTTTGTGGGGGAGGTACTTGATGGAGTGGACCGATACTGTCCATTTTAGCACCTGACCTAGGACTGACACAAAAATTAAGATTTGCAAAGTTAGAGCAAAATCGGATAATCGTTTCTCTTTCTGTGCAAAAAATATATTTTATATATTATATACCCCCATTATAAGTTTGATTTGGCCAGAATTTATGTAACACCTCGAAATATTGGTTTCCCATATAGGAAAGTATATATGGATCTTCCTAGCTCGCCGAGCTGAGTCGATCTAGCTATGTATGTCCGTCCGTCCGTCTGTCCGTCTGTTCATGTTAATTTGTAATCACGCTACAGGTCGCAATTATGGCCCGATCCTTACGAAATTTTGCACGAAGGTGGGGTTAGGGTCAGAATAGAAGCCTATTTCTTTTGGAAATGATCGTCAAATGTTTAGGGGTTGAAATGGACCATATACTGAAAAAATGTCGGATTTTGCAGTAGCTATACAGGTCGCAATTATAGACCAATCGAATCGGAATTTCGCATGTAGCTAGAGTTTAGGGCGGGGAAGAAGCCTACCAATTTGGGTGGTCATCGGATAATATTTAGCGGGTAAAATAGACCATATCTTTTGTGTTGAAAAAATTCAAAATTTTTCATTAAACCGCGAATATTTTAAATCCCGGCGAAATCACAAAGCCATGACAAGGTTACTTCTGATCTTTACATTGATGTTAAAATCCAACAAAACGGATATATAGCAAAATATGTGCGATATATATGTTTATCAAAGAAGATATGCTTGAAAAATCTCTTATATCTCGAGAACGGCTGAACTGATTTCGACAGTTCTCATTAATTCAGAATAGCCTCTTGGTAGGAAAGAAAAAACGTTTAAAAAAATCGCATAAAAATATCTCTCTAAAGATGAAAATATTGATTTTGCAAAATTTTCTCATATTTTTTCAATTTTGTCATATTTTTGGCATATTTTCATTTTGAATTAAACATTTGGTAATATTTCTACAGCTAACAAAACTAAGAAGTTAGGATATCAGGATATCATATACAGATCGCATTTATGGCCCGATCCTTACGAAATTTTGCATGGAGATAAGATGAGGGTCAGAATAGAAGACTACTCTTTTTGGAGATGATCACCATATATTTAGGGGTTGACCTCGGTCTAATAAAATTAATGGGATGTGTGAAATTTAAAGACTATCGGACTCTTAAATCACATTTTATAAGAGTTGTAATTATTCAAAAATTTGACCATTTGTAGGGGAGGTACTTGATGGAGTGGACCGATATTGTACATTTTCACACCTAACCTAGCACTGATGAAAATATAAGAATTCGCAAAGTTCGAGCAAAATCGGATTATCCTTTCTCTTTGTGTTCAATAAATTCGTTTCTTTGAAAATTTTTACATTTTGTGTTGGAGGTACCAGAAGGAGTGGACCGATATCGAACATCTCCGAACTCGATCTAAGTTTGACAAAAATTATACGATGTACCAAGTTTGGATCAAATCGGATTCTTCCTTCGAGAGTTATCGTGCGCACCAGCCAGCCAGACAGACGGACGGACGGACGGACATCGGTAGATCGGCTCCAAAATGTTCTGAAACGGATTTGGTCCATAGAGACCTAGGGTCTAAAACCGTTATTTCGACTAGGCACGTTTTGACCATATCAAATGATATATACCCTCTGTAGCCATATGGCTGAGGGTATAATTAGCATGAAGATGTATTGCTTTTGTAGAAAAGCAAACAAAAGCACAAATATAACCTTTAGTAGTTTAATCAAAGTGAACTGCAGGTTTTTTAAGAACACAGAAACAGCAAGACGAAATTTAACTGCTTTTATCACCGAACCTATAAGGAACTTTAATAGTTCGTATATTCTCTGCTTCAGAACCTGCAAAAATAAACTTGTTGTACTTTTTTTCTTTATAAATTAGAAATGTTGCTTAATATTGTTATATCCAATACAACGACTAACATCAATCTGACATGATTTTTTTCTAACAAAAGCTTCATTTTAAAAGAAACATAAATAT
Organism: Musca domestica; assembly: GCF_030504385.1. NCBI lineage: Eukaryota > Metazoa > Arthropoda > Insecta > Diptera > Muscidae > Musca > Musca domestica. Next base: position 14,853,251 of record NW_026712328.1, on the reverse strand, counting down.
CTGAGAAGCACTGAAGTGTATATTGTTTTAAAAAACATTATTTGCTGATAATTCCACTACAAGGGAACAAATAAATTGTAAAATATTTTGTTATTCCAGCATTTAGAATAACTGTCAATTCACTAATATTTTAAGGGGTTTTTCTATTTATACCCTACAACACTTTGTGTTGGGGGTATTATAAGTTTGATTGGGCCAAAAATTATGTAACACCTCGAAATATTGATTTCCCACATAGGAAAGTATATATGGATCTTCCTATCTTGCCGAGCTGAGTCGATCTAGCTATGTATGTCCGTCCGTCCGTCTGTCCGTCTGTCCGTCTGTCCATGTTAATTTGTAATCACTCTACAGGTCGCAATTATGGTGTCGAAATGGGCCAAAAACTGAAAAATTTCTTGATTTTGCAGTTGCTCTACAGGTCGCAATTATGGACCAATCGACGCGGAAATTAGCATGGGGCTAAAGCTTCGGGCTGGGAGAAGCCTTCCGATTTCGATGGTCATCGGGTAATATTTAGTGGGTGAAAAAGACTATAACATTTGTGTTAAATAAAAGTCAAATTTCCATTATACCGCGAATATTTTTAGTCCCAGTGAAATCATAAATAGACGAACAGGTCAATTCTGACCGTTACGTAGATGCCGATAGTAAATATATCGGATATATATAGCGAAATATATACAATGTGTATATACAAAGGAAAGGAATGTTAGATGGAATGCTTATATCTCAAGAATGGCTGGACCGATTTTGACAAATTTTGTCAATTCAGAATGCCCTCTTGACATAAAAGTATAAAATCTAAAAAAAAAACGCATAAAAATAAGTCAAAAATGATCTTAATATAAATTTTTATATTATGTGACATTTTTTTATTTTTTCATATTTTTTATCGCATGCGATTTTTTCAATTTGACTTATAATATTAAGGTGTAATATTTTTCCACCTTACAACACAGGTTTGGGATATTATATACATATTGCAATTATCGTCCGATCCTCACGAAAAGGGTAGGGTTAGGCTCAGAAGGGATAGGCCTATTGTTTTGATAGGGGTTGAAATGGACCAACAACTAAAAATGTTCCTGATTTTGCAGTCGTTATAAAGGTCATAAATAGAAACCAAAGGACACGAAATCTCGCATGAAGTTAGAGTTTAGGACAGCGGGTAGAATGGACCACTACTTTTGTCTGAAAAATACCAACATTACTTACAGGCGATAGCCGAAATACACAAAATGCGAACTTCTGCCTTTTTTGCTGATTTCGTTGACGAATATAGCCAAATATCGTAGACAAGAAGATCGTATAGAAGAGTCTAAATTTGGAGATACAGAGGGGTCTCTTGCTTTTGGAGATGATCGCAAAATACGACGGAGTGCGTAAATATTGGGCAAATGTCCCTGGTCAAAATGCTAGAGTTAATATCTGGGCAGTGCTCCGTCACATAATTTCAAAAGCGAAATCTTCCAAAATGGATTTGGACATGGACGCACGACTATAGCCTTTGCTTACTTGTTTTAATATGTTTTATAACAGAAAACACATTTGAGGGATAAATATAGCTCAACGTATTCATGCATATTTCGTATGTTTGTAATAGGATATAGAGAAACGGTTTTGCATGTAAATATAGCAGATAGCTTGTAACTGTAATCCCCCTTATACATAAACACGTAAGGATCATCTTTAAATTTTTAAAAGGGTTTATAATGCATAAAACATGTATGTGTAAACGTTAAGGTTTTTTATTGATTAGATACTTATGGATTACATAAGTGAAGTTACACATTTATTTATTTATTTTAATGAATTTATAACAAATTAGAAATATAGTTCGGTTATGGCTCGTTTATATTGAATTGATTGAGTATAATATAGAAATACCGCCAAATTTGCTATACTTTCCGTCGGTCCATGGCACATAGAAGTATGTTCTTAAATATCAGCTTGAAAACACCTTTCTTATTTATACATTTCCAACCACCAGTCTTTCCATATTAATTCCTAACGCAATCTACCACAAGGGACACTCTTTTATATGTTATGTGTTGCATATGAGTAGCAAAACTTACAAAAAGCTATGAATTTAGAACGGCAAAATTGACGAATTTTTTAAGACAATGCAGATCGATTTAAATGCAAGTAATATATCAAGACAATTCCATCAAAATATTATCGTGTCTTCTTATGTGGCAATTTTGAAATATTCCGGAAAAATTACCTTTTATTGAAAAAGATGTCCCCAAATAAATAGCCACATGCTACAAACTTGAAACCAGACAATTCCGTTAAAAAATGTGGCTAAAATCAACAAAATAACGAATATCGGAGGTTCCGTTATATGGGGGCTATGCGATATCGTGGACCGATACAGCCCATCATCGAACATGACCTGCATGCAGACAAAAGACAGATCTGTGCAAAATTTTAGATTCCTATCTTAATTAGTTTTGACTATAGCGTGATTATAACAGACGGAAGGACGGACAGACGGACTGATCAAGAATATATATACTTTGTTGGGTATAAAATTATTATTTCGATGAATTACAAACGGAATGACGAAAAAGGAATAGACGAACTTTTAATATGATTTAAAACTTGGAAAGTTACGCATTATTATAAATTTGATTGGGCCAAAAATTATGTAACACCTCGAAATATTGGTTTCCCACATGGAAAAGTGTATATGAATCTTCCTACCTCGACGAGCTGAGTGACTTTCTAAGCCACTCGTTCGACAGCTGTTAAAATTATTCCAGTGATAGCTCATTATATTGTTTACAAGCGTACAATAGCATTATGTGAGAATTTACCAGAAAAATGTTATTCGTGATGGAATTCAAGCGTGATAGTGTGATTTTTTTTATATTTGGCTGGAAAACCACTCCATTAGAGCACTACAGCATTTAAATGTGAATAAATCTGTTGGGTCTCATACCATCGCTCGTTACCGTGATGCTGGTAGCGTAGCCCGACTTCAAGGACGTGTACGGAAGAAAACAACAATATCTGCAGAAATGGTTCGAAAAGTAAAGAAGCGACTTGATCGAAACCCGCTTCGCAGTGCCCGAAAAATGGCTCGTGAGCTGAACATCATATCGGCAAATATTGAAAAATGAGCTCAGGGTAAAGCCATTGAAATTCCAAATAGTCCAAGAACTTACACCGCAACAGAAAGAAATTAGACTCGAAAGAGATAAAGAGTTGTTTCGCTTGGCCGACTATGGTGATGGTGTGGGCCACCATAACAGCCGATGGCAAAAATATTCTGGAGGGTGTTTTAAAACCTTGAACACGCAAACATTTTGGTCGCAGACCTTGGACATTCCAACAGGGCTCAGTACCATCGCGCTCAGCACGCACAAAATAAGGTTCCTCGCTTCATTTCTAGCGCACTGTGGCTACCAAAATCTCCGGATACCGTTGGACTATTATGCCTGGAGTATTTTGGAAAGCAAGGTTGGCACTAAAAAATACCAAATTATCGATCACCTCAAGCAAGCGCTTCGCAGGGAATGTGCCAAGATACCGCGGAGCAACATTCGGAAAGCGTGTGACGGTTTCATTAGCCATTTGAAGGCTATAATTCGTGCCAAAGGTGACCAACAAAAAAAAATCTAAAAAAATCAAATTTAAACTTATTCTAAAATTTGATGCTATTTCCGACATTTTTTGCTTTTATTCAATAAAAATTAAATAAAAAGTTTAAATTGTGGCGTTTGACTTTGTTGCAGTTTTTTTCTCTCACCCTGTAGGTCCACAATTTGAACCTTTATGGGCAAGATGTTTCCTGTCCGTTGAGAACTCAAACTGTAATTTTACAGGCAATTCGCTTGACAAATATGACTAAACCCCCAAAAATTCGGGCAGTATCGTTGTATATATGGTATATAACAATTTTTCAATACCTAAAATTCTACGAATTAAAATACATTTGAGTGAAACTTTGTACACACATTTCATTCCGTTCGGACCAAAAGCAACATAAATTGGAAAATTTTAAGGTTATGTGATTGTTTTCAGTCAATTGATCAAAAACCAAACAAATATTTTTGATTCTCAGAGTAAATGTTTTTATTGCCTTTTTTATGTTAATATCCTTAACCACACAGAAAAGGACCCCAATATTTTGAGCTCTATTTCGAAAGATTTAAGATATAGTTTTCAATTTGAAAGAGATCTTTAGATTATTTCTAGAACCATTTGTTTATAAATGGATCCTTAGTAAACTAATATTATAATCAAATAGTTGCTCTGACGTTTGTATCTGTATTCTGTACTATAGCAACAATATAAATTCTAATAAATCTTGAAACTGAAGTAATTACCACAAACCAATTTTATTTTAAAATTATCTTACAGTTAATACCGATCTTTCAAAATTACAGAACATTTTGTAGAAAAATTTGCACTGTCAATGACAATAAATAATGTCCACGTAAGAGATAATCGTCTAACCTTCCACTAAAAATCCAACGTTGTTCCAACGTTTTTCAAAGATAGAAAAATTAAGACCACACAGATGCCATATATGGCGTATTGCACCCACAATAAACATAATAATATCACCTTCAAACGATTACCTGGCAAAGAACAAAAGAAACCAAAAAAGTTGAGGCATAAAACGTTTTTTTCCGCCAATAACAAAACCATTTTTCGAAATTTCGAAAATGTTCCTATCTTCCAAAATAGACAGTGTTTGGTTTCCATTTTTACACTCATAAATTCTGCAATTGCAGTTATTTGTGTTTGTTGTGTCCTCGATTTCTTTTCAGTTCAGAGTTTTTATTTTTTTTTTTTCTTGTCGCTGCTTGGAGATATTTAACACATCATAAAACTCCATCTCATAACAATAAATTTCAATATATTTCTTGTTGGCTTCCTTAGCAGCAAGCAGAGTCTAAACGATGGACGACGACAACCTCTGGAAAAGGGACACTTTAAATCAGTGCAGTACTGCGCCGTGCCCTGCAATGGCATCTGGCATTGGCGAACGAGAGGAGTATCTGCAACTGCAGCACTTCGACTAACAATGTGAATTGAGATTGAGAGCAGACAATGATACTTTAGAAGAAAGAAACTGTTTGAATAGGGGCTCCGAACAGAACGCCCGCCAACGATTTTGTGGAATGCGCCAACCCAACCTAACCGAAACCAGTCACCCAGCCTGCCAGGCAGTCAGCCAGTCAGCAATACGTAGTGGCTAAAAGCAAGAATCTGTGGAACGGATGGATGACACTCATGGCACGAGTATTTGCTGAAACGGTTCTGTTAAATAGAAGCTGACAGCTTGATTTGTTGGCAACATAGAAATAACGAAAGATTGATGGAATGTCAGCTGGTAAAGACAGTTACAGTTTATTGGCCGCATTAGAGTTGAAAATATGAACAAGGGAAACGGATATTCAGCCAAGCCCAGCCAAGCTCTCCTGGCAAATAGCCGAACTCCCCCGCCCAGCATCGACACTGCATTTCGTGATTGTTTGTTCGTGTGATTGCATCCTTTATTATCTAAAATGATTTTTCCTCCCGCATTCAAAGAAAAGTAATTTCACGATGACGAAATCAGTGTCATGGAAATGAGTAAACGTTGCAGAAAAAAACCTTACAACATTTTCAGGGGGAATTTTTATAGGTTGATTACATTTGGGAAAAAAGTAAATGTCAAACAGGAGTATGGATGTATAGCGAAAAAGAAATATTAACAAATTCAAACTATTACGGTTATTCAAATTTATTTGCAATTTAAATTCAAAATAACCATAAGCAAGCCGTTTGTGTATTTGAGAAGTAAGAAAGACATATTACCCTACTCTTTTTTATATCCTACACCAGAAGGTGGTCAGGGCATTATATCTTTGTGCATATGTTTTTAACAGCAAAAGGAAACGAGTTAGACCCACAGTTTCTTTTGATGATCTGCATAGAATCACATTCTAAGTCGATTTACGCATTTTTTGTAAAAAAAAGTACAGGTCGCATTTATTGCCCGATCGAGATGAAATTTAGCCATTTGAATTTTTGGAATATTGTTTTTTATTGTGCACCAAACGTAGTACCAAGTACGTATGGAATTTTGCACATACGACAAAGTAAGTATGCTAAATTTGATTGAAATCGGTTCAGATAATGCTATAGCTTCTATATATATTGTTCGTCCGATTTGTTATTTTTGTCATATGCCGCCGTAATATGCACTCTGTAACAACGATATTTGGGGAATTATATCAAATACTACTATGCTAGATTTTTTCGAGATCGGTTTAGACCTGGATATAGCACCCATATATAACTTCGTCTCATTTCTCTTTTATTGTGTAATATGAGCCCAAACATAATGAAATTGGGCACTTCAGCACGACCAAATTGAGTCTAGAGACTAGTTTGTCAAATTTGGTGAAAATCAATTTAGACATAGCTACGGTATTCAGGGAAATAAATCAAATTTAACTCAGAAATACCTTTTCCAAATTTTATCGAGATCGGTTCTGATTTGTATATAGCTCCTATATATCTTTATTTGATTTCAAGTTAATTTTGCACCAAAAGGTTAATACAAATCGGAATTGAAAAAACACAAATGCCTCGGCTAAGATAGTCCTTTGGACTTAAAATAATAACTATAATCATAATTGGTATGATTTAATTCTCACAAATTCAACATAAAAACTTTTATTTCTTATAGACTTTCTTTAATGTTTTTTTTTTTTTTTTTTTTTTTGCGAACAAGCTTATTTTTAGAATTTGTTAAACTTGATAACTCAGGTGTTATCCATTGATATTTATTGAAATTCTTAAACACATTCCAGTTTAAATCTATTTAAAATATCATGAAATCTATCAACTACATATTCCAGATCTTTATGACTATTACAAAGGCATACAGAGGGTACTGAGATTTCGAAAATTATATATTTTTAAAAATTAAGGACAATTTTAAATGAATCGGCTGACTTTCTTTAATTACATATATGAGCATGGAGATATGTAAAGTTAGAGTGTAGATATCTTAAGGAATGTCACCAAAAATCAAAAATACAATCTGAATCCTAATTTTTTTCAGTGAGTAAATTTATCGCTAATAAATGCTAATTATAAATGTCAAGTGATGATGAAGGTGGAATATAAGAACAAGTAACAAACATTTTAAATTTGTCCAGTTCAATGGAAACTCCATATCAGGAAAACATTTAGATAAATTAAGAAAGTGGTATAATTGCATCAACTGCAGTAAGGAAGCCAACACTACATATTTTTACAAACATGGTCTTCTCTAAATATTTGATATGGTTGAGCAAGTCTCGGAAGAAACCCCTACGTTATAGTAACAAGTAAAAAAGCAGTAAGTTCGGCCGGGCTGTACTTTGAATACCCTCCACCATTTGGGACGAATTAGGAAATTTTCAAAAAGAAAAATCCATTAAAAATTCTGTTAAAATCTTAAAAATACCGAATATCGGAAGGTGCCGATTTAAGGGGTATATACGATATTGTGCACCTATATAGACAATTTTATTTCAGACGTGTAATATCAGCCCGAATAGTATGGAATTTTGCACACACAACCAAACTAGGCCTGAAAATAAGTTTGCCAAATTTGATCGAAATCAGTTCAGATATAGCTATAGCTCCCATATATATTGTTCATCCGATTTGTTATTTTTGTCCTTCGCAGCCGTAATATGCACTCTGTAACAACAATATTTGAGTAAATATATCAAATACAGTTCAGAAATATCTTTGCTAAATTTTATCGAGATCGGTTCCGATTTGGATATAGCTCCCATATATAACTTCGTCCGATTTACATTTTATTGTGCACCAAATAGGAATTTGGCACTTACGACCGAATTGAGTCTAGAAGCTAGTATGTCAAATTTGGTGAAGATCGGTTCAGATATAGCTATAGCTCCCATATATATTGTTCATCCGATTTGTTATATTTATTGCCCACAGCCGTAATATGCACTCCGTAACAACGATATTCAGGGAAATATATCAAATACAGCTCAGAAATATCTTTGCCAAATTTTATGGAGACCGGTTGCGATTTGGGTATAGCTCCCATATATATCTTTATCCGATATATAATTGTGCACCAAATGGGCAATACAAGTCCGAATTTAAAAGATACAAATACTTCGGCATATTTAGTCCTTTGAACTTTAAATTATAATTATAATCAAAGCGTGTATGATTGAATTCTCCCATAAAAACTTTTAATTGTTATGCGGAGCTCTACTAAATTAGCAAAGTGGTGTAGGGTATCATAAAGTCGGTCCCGCCTTTTTTTATTGTTTTATTTTCGATTTTATATAATGAATTATGTCATCAGCCTTTGTTTTTGGTGCAAACCTGGTCGCAAATTTTAATGACGGGAACCATAGATAATGGTCTTGGAGAGATTGATTTTTGCCAGTAACAGTCTCGGGGCGATCATAAGATATGGAAAATGATAAATTATGTATGTTGTCATAATCTATTTTCAATTTGTCTATGTTACTTTCAAACACTCCAGTGGCGTACTCTGAAAATATAGAGCAAAGCTGCTCAGCGTCTTTGCGAATGAGGCAAACTAATATGCAAAATTGTTTATTTTTGTACTCTACAAAAAAATTCCTGATCAGGCATATGCAATACATCCCATAAAGGTACATTTTTTGGATACCAAACAACACTGTTTTGGGAAACCCTTTTACGAGTACTGCATACCAAATGCGCTGAATATTACTTTGCACGGTACACATCAAATGACTATATGACCCTACTAATTGTTATTCTTGAAATAAGACAAGTAATAAATAAAGAACAATAAAAACACTTCTTTATTTCTTATTTATTTTATTATTTTTTTTTTTTGTCTTTAAAAAATAGGCTTTCGTAAATTTACTACAGATTTTGTAGCCTCTGAGTTCTTGTGAGTCATCCATCCACAAATCCCCAACTCATTATAATGTGCAATTAAATTTCCTCTTAAGTAGCGAATAATCTTTTGGTGCAAAAAGATTATGCCTTTGTAAAGCGTCATAAATTACCATGACTGGGAATTGTGCTCGTATTTAACAGGAAAGCGAAGAGGAAATAAGAACAAAAAGTACCGAATAAACAAAAACATTGTGATTATTTTTATGAATAGACAAAGCGGAAAAACAATTAAATAAATGTTATTGCCAAACGCTGCTGTCATTGTTAAATGTACATCGTTTTTTATTGTAATGGTCATAAAGGTTTTGGTCTACAAAAACGGTGCACGGGCAATACACAAACAATCGGCACTGGCCAGGTCAGTAGTGGCTATAAACAAAAGTAAAAATAACCAAACAACGTTACCCAACAAATAATTTCTAGTCAACTACCTATTTGCAATTAAGTGGATGGACATTCGGATTTTCTTTTATAAATCGGTCTGATTCCATTCGTGTTTAAAGTAAGAAAAGTGTGAAGTAGTTTTCGCATGTGGCACATTAATAGCTATTTCAGTTTGCAGGTATATCTAGCTATGGACAACCATGCACTTCTTTCAGGATTGATGCCAGAAATGATATTGTCGAAAATTTAACTGAAGATATTATACGTAAGGACAAAATATATGGGGCGTTATAAATTCTTTATAGGTTTTAATATAGGGACAAGGAAGCCCTTTGGAATTCCTGACATCATATTAAGTGGAACCATTGATATCGCTGGAATTATATTTCCATTATTATATCTTAAATAAACGGCAGATCACAATTCGGTTAGTTTAGATTTTTCACACGCGTCTGGTAACACTTTTTACACGAATCAAAGGTAAAACCAGTAAAGAAATTCCAAATTTGAGCTGGGCCGACTTTATGATACCTACTGTGCTTATGTAGTAGAGCTACATGTAACAAATAAAGCAAACTATGATCGTTAAAGCAGATATAATTTAAAGCCGAAAGGAACTAATATGTTTCAAGCTTTTATCGTATTCTACTAAATTTGACGGCAATTTTTAGTCACAATAAACTTGAAATTGGATGAAGAAATATATCCGAGATACATCCAAGTCTGAACCAATCTCTATAAATTTTAGCAGTGCTATTTCTATGCTGCATCTGATAGTTAAATTTAAATATCTTTGTCGTGAGAGTGTTTACGGGTGTGAGGGAGTAAAATAAAAAAAAAACCGGATGAAACATACATATAGATGAAACATATACATTTTTTCGTCTGTGTCATAATCCATTTAATGCACAGTAAACTTGAAATCGGGTAAAAATATATATGGGAGCTATATGGAGATCTAAACCGATCTCGATAAAATTTGGCAAAGGTATTTCTGAACTGTATTGGATATATTTATCCGAATATATTTTTTACGGAGTGCATATTACGGCTGTGGAGGAGAAATTAAACAAATCGGATGAAGAATATATATGGGAGTTATTTGCTATATCTGAACTGATTTCCACCAAATTGGACACACTTGTTTCTAGGCTCAATTTGGTTATATGTTCTAAATTTGTTCCTGTTTGGGCTAACGTTACACATTTGGTGCACAATAAAAAGCATCTAAATTTTGACCGATTATCTCCAATTTCAATAGGGTTCGTCCTTGAGCCAAACAACAGATGGACGGACATGGATAAATCTATGCAGATCATCAAACAAATGTACAAAGTTACAACGCTCTGACTACAGTGTGGTGTAGGGTATAAGGAGAAAACTAAATTTTTATTTCAATATGAGTTTTAGGGTAAAAATTGGAACCACACCCTGTGGTGTAGGGTATTGTGTCATTTGCTTGAAAGAGGAGACAGACAAATAGCTTCTTTTGATGATATAAATAGAGTAACTTTTTGAGTGGATTTGTGAATGTTCGGCCGTCTCTTCGAGTATTTTTATAATCGAAATTTAGCACAGCTAATTTGTTATGTTCAAAAACCCCATTGAAATTTATGATAATCGGTTCAGATTAGGATAAAGCTAGGTAGGTGGGCAAAATCACCGATAATTTTTCATAGCTGAGGCAAAAACACACCATCCTATCATACGCAAATTGTGATTCTATTTAGATCAAAGTTATATTTTTGGTAAAATGGACTGTATATTTGTACATTACCAAAAAAATTGATGCTATTTTTTTTGCGTGGAAGCTATGACTTTAGGAATGGATTGAACCAAACCTGTTTTTTAATATTTTAATCTGTGACTAAAACATATATTTCCAATCAAAGTGACAGCAGGTGAGTTCTAACTGACAATTATGCCTCTGTTGTGTAAAATTCGCATTTTTTTGAAATTTCGTTGATATTTTGAAGCAATATTTTATTTGGAAATTGTGAAAACGTGGGCCTGTATAGTTAATTTTCTATACTAAGATGGTACCTTTTGTGAACACCAAATTTAAGCCAAGCACGGAATATCAGGAGGTATTGTTATATGGGGTTATATCGCAACTTGGACAGTTATTTTATCCGATTTCTTATTTACGACTATGCACTTCCTAATAATGATTGTAGGTTCAAGAAAAACTTTGCAAATTTGATTCTCTAACGACGTTTGTCTGTCCTATAAGGTTATATTTATTATATTTGGAACAAAGGGTCACATACACACGCATGTTTTGAAAATCCGATCCACCCGAAACGAGTAACAGCTTGATGCGGATTTTGGCCCAGAGATATAATTGGGCCATTTTTCATCGAAACTTGGGCAAGGGCGGGCCGTTACGTTATCGGGTTATGTTGAACAATTTTTTTTCACAAAAAATTAAGAGGAGGATATTGACAACTAAAGCCTCAGTTACATCATTGTTTTGTGTTCTGTTTTTAAGATCGCATTATCAACAGCACAGCTGATGTCGGTTGGCCACATCAACCTGGGATTTGAGATAAGCATTACACCGACAAGCCAGGGACAATTGACGCTTTAAAGGACAATATTCATAAAGCCATTGGTGAAATATAACAGTACAAAATCGTGCTTAAAAATTGGACCATGCTACTGCATGGTCAACCGAGGCAGCCATTTGACTGAAATTATTACCCATTATTAATCGGGAGAATTGTATTTATAGCATTTTCAAGAAAAAAAAATATATATGGCAGGCTTGTTTTTTTCGAAATTTTGGATTTATCTAAATTCCAATTTAAAAGGCTCTTAACCCACAAAACACAATCAATCAATATAACATAAATCAATTATAAAATGCTTAAAGTATCATATAGTCAACCCTGCCGACTTTTTTTCTTTTTTACTGGTTTATTAACAAAGTTGACCTTCGATCATTCGATTAAGGTCCGATTAGAATTAAGTCTTCCTAGTTCCGACTAAATCGATTCAGATACAAATACATCTCCCATTTGTATGTTTCATCTGATTATATATTTTCAAAGTCATAATATGAAAGCTATGGCAATAATATATGTTACATGTTGCCTGTGTTTGTTGTTTTATTCTTCATATACCCCAGTCCACAGCAACATCTAAAACTCTTTCCTACCCACTCCATTTAACTTTACTTAATTTAGGGCGTTTTGATCCGCTTTTATTTTTCAAACAGTGAAACAAAACATAAAACAAAAGAGTGGAGAGTAAACTTTCGGTAAAACTCGTGATCTTCAGGTACTCCCATTTTGAGAGCATTTTATTGGAGAATAAATTTTGCTAAAAATGGAATTATCTAACAAAAGCATAAATGTAGCAAACTGTTGATATTAGGCAACTTAATCTTTAAAATCATCGACCCATTGCTTACATTCACTGTACTTTCGCTATTGCATATCGCATTACAAAATATGTTTCAACAATTCACAAAAATAATAAATTAAATAAAAATATACGAATGGAAACACAATATTATAATTAAACAGACTGCCTTTGGCAAAAGCATTACTTTTTCGCCGCTAAATCATTCACAGAATATTCGCTGGGTGCATAGCTGTACCAGGTGCCTTGTACATTCTTCAGATATAAAAACGGGAAACATTTGAACTAATGATTATTTTTGGAAATACATATCTACCAAGCACATACACACACCCATGTGTAGGCATGTATGTGTATACGTACATTTGAATGAGTTAAAGTAGGAATGAGTACATGATGATTCATGGCAACCTATTGAAAATGATATGTAAAATGTTATGTGTCGGTTTCACGTTATGCCCCAAAGGCTTTTATTAAAGGGGAGACAAGTTCTTAATTTAACTTTCGATTGGTGTTTGTTTGAGCAGCACTTATTAGTTTTTAATTTCTTCCTCACTCACACTCTACTTACGAGTGTGTTTGTCTGTGTGTGGTGTTTATGACAGATATTGGTGGCCTTGCGGCACTTCTCGCCGTTGTCTCTTTAATACCAATATAATTAATTAAATGTTAATATTTACTTCATTTCTTAATTTGGTCAGTGGTTGATTCCCTGCTCACACACTTTAATTATTTCATTCAACTACGAATCAACAGTTTTCCAATTTATTTCACCTTTATTTTCGATGGACTACTGCTGAAGCTTCTTAATGAGCATTGAGAGTCGGGTAGCAAGGGTGTTGACATCTTGCCGTAATCATTATAGATTGCATTGATTAAAATAATTGTAATGATCGCAAATAGTCAGCAGCAAATGCTATGAAGAAAATTACAGCCATTTTAAAGGTCTGCAATTTCTAACGGCCTGATTTTATTAAACTTCATTGGAAATCATTTTGTTTTTAAATTAATATTATTTCATATCTAAAAACACTTTTTGAAAAAAATCAATTTTTGCATAAATTACTAAGATAATCCCGCAGATAAAAAGGAGCAGAACTAAAAATAGAAGAGATATTTATCGGCGTTTAGAAAGTTTACAACGTAAGGTAATTAAATATAGGGATCAATATTTTTATTTATATTCCCAAAAATCTTGATATATTTCCAATTTGTATTTGACATTTTTCGATCTTTTTCGAGTTGACGTCTTAAAGTAATAAAATCTCCTTCTATTCTACACAAAATTTTATTATATTAATAACGTGAGTCACTGAACAAAAGAAATTTGGATACTCAAACTGTACCAAGGAAAAACAAGTAAAAAGTCATTAAATTCGGCCGGGCCGAACTTTTAATACCCTCCACCATTAGGTAAAGAAAACATTTTCTTATAAAATTATATTTCCACGGATTTGTCCAAAAATTGGCATTTGTATTTCGTAATAGGTTCTAGCTCCAGTGGCGGAATATTGTACAATTAGATCCACGTTTTCCAATAGCTCACATATAATGGTACCCACCGATATTCGGTATTTAAAAAACTGCAACAAAGTCAAACACCATAATTTTTATTATACCCTCCACCATACTATGGAGGGTATATTAATTTTGTCATTCCGTTTGTAACTCCTTGAAATATTCATGTCAGACCCAACAAAGTATATATATTCTTGATCAGCGTAAAATTCTAAGACGATTTAGCCATGTCCGTCTGTCTGTCTGTGTGTCTGTCTGTCTGTCTGTCCGTCTGTCTGTCTGTTGTAATCACGCTATCTTTCGAACAAATTGAGATAGAAGGCTAAAATTTTGCACACATGTATTTTTTCCCAGTAGGCAGGTTAAGTTCGTAAATGGGCCATGTAGGTCCAAGTTATCATATAGCCCCCATATAACGGTACCTCCCGATATTCGGTATTTTGATGATTTTAGCGACATTATTCACCGGAATTATTTCAAATTTGGCATTTGAAGTTTGTAATGGATGCTACAGCCTAAGACAGAAAATTATCTGTGCAGGTCCACGTCTTCCTGTAGGCCCCATATAACGGTACCCCCCTATATTCGGTTTTTTGATGATTTTAGCGACATTGTTTACCGGAATCGTTTCAAATTTGGTATTTGAAGTTCGTAATAGATACTACATCCTAAACCAAAAAATGAGCCATGTAGGTCCACGTCTTCATATAGCCCCCATATAACGGTACCCCCCGATATTCGGTATTTTTATGATTTTAGCGACATTGTTTACCGGAATCGTTTCAAATTTGGTATTTGAAGTTCGTAATGGATACTTCATCCAAAGTCAAAGAATGAGCCATGTAGGTCCACGTCTTCATATAGCCCCCATATAACGGTACCCCCCGATATTCGGTATTTTAATGATTTTAGCGACGTTATTTACAGGGATTGTTTCAAATTTCGTATGTGAAGTTCGTAATGGATACTTCAGCCCATGCCAGAAAATTGTCTGTGCAAGTCCACGTCTTCGTATAGCCCCCATATAACGGTACCCGCCATATTCGATATTTTGACGATTTTAGCTGCATTATAAACAGATTTTTCTTCAAGTTTCGCATTTAAATATTGTAATAATTTATGACAAAAGTTGCCTATGCAGGCCCACGTCGTCGTATAAGCATTCGGTATTTTTAAGATTTTAACAGAATTTTTAACGGGTTTTATTTTTTGGAAATTGCCAAATTTGTACCAAATGGTGGAGGGTATTAAAAGTTCGGCCCGGCCGAACTTACAGCTTTTTTACTTGTTTTTTTAATTTTTTTAAATGAAAGCAAAAAAGTGTCGGAAGTTGCATCAAATTTTAGAATAACTTTAGTTTTTTTTTCGAATTGGTCACCTTTGGCACAAATTATATTTTTTAAACGGCAAATGAAACCGTCACACGCTGCCTGAATGTTGCTCTGCGTTATTTTGGCCCATTCCCGGTGAAATAGTCCAACGGATTGGTATCCGGAGATTTTGGTGGCCATTGTGCGCGACATTATTCACCGGAATTGTTTCAAATTTCGTATTTGAAGTTCCTAATGGGTACTGCAAGCTACAACAGAAATTTGACTGTGCAGGTTCATGTCTTTTTATAGATTCCAATGTAACGATAACTCCCTATATTCGGAACTTTTATGATTTTCAACAGTATTTTGTATCAGTGATGTATCTTCCGATAATCTTTTTTCTATAGGTAAATTTTTGTTCAACAAACTCCAACACAAACAAAACGAAATGTCAAACTAGACAGTCAAAAAATATCAATTGTTCATTCTTAAAATTTAAACATATATATATTATACATTACAGTATCCTGTATCCATCCAAACTAATGTGCTTCTTCCCTGTTATGAAATCTAAACCCATGCAAAATTCCACGTCGATTGGTCTATAAATATGACCTGTAAAGAGACTGCAAAATCTAAAAAATTCAAATTATGTCCATTCCAAACGCCAAAGGCCCTTTTCTGAACCTGACTCAAAGTAAAATTTCGTGAGGTTCGGGTCTTAATTTTGACATGTAATTACAAATAAAAAATGGATGGACGGACATTTCCGTCACCCCTATTTAAACTTAAGTCATAATGGGATATCCAAAACCAACAAAGGCAATCGTTTTCAGAAATATAAAATAATGTTAATAGGTAAAATTAGTTTTTACATCCAGAGGAAAAAAAGTAAATCAACTGAAGTAAGAACTTCAAACCTGGAATTACCTCGACGAAACTTGGCAAGCTAGCTTTTTCTGAACCAAACCAACTCAAGTAAGAACTTCAAACTTGGAACTAGCTCGAGAAAATTTGGAAAGCTAGCTATTTCTGAATCAAACCAAATTTGGAATACTTGCTTCTGGGCTAAATTCGATCTAATGTGCCAAAATTCATCTTTTGTATGTCAATCTAAATTTTTAACACTTATCATGTGAACTTAGTTAAAAATAAAAAACGCTTAATTTCAGCCATTCGTTTGAGTGGCCATTAACTTTGTCTGTTACCAGATACGTTATTTTAATGGTTCATACTTTTTTTGTATGCACGAATCGCCTCCTCGAGTCTCATTTAAAAACTTTATATTTCTCCTACTTCATTCCATTTCAAACTCGAATTTGAAGCATTTAAAATTCTCTGGATGTCATAATAGTTGTGACAACTTAACTAAACAAAATTAAAACAAAAGTACATACATAAATTAAATAATCATTCTATTCGACATAAAGCGAATACAAATGGCAAATTGTGTTCTAGTCAAAGTTTTCTCAAGAAATCCGTAGTGCCAAGCAATATTCTTCGTAAATTCTGTTAAAATATGACAACGAAGAATCCACAAAACGAAGAAGTAAATTTTTCATGGTTGGAGGCATTCGAAGTTACAATTTATTGGATGTATGTTGCGTTTGCGTCGGTATGTGTATGTGTGTTTCTTATTGTACGTTTCAATTGCCAGTATTGGTAAAATGACTGCGAGCCATGAAGCGATTTAAATGTCTATCAAGCCTCCGGGTTACTCCTAGGCAACTATATCATCGCAAATTCAAAGGAATTATCTAACATTCGCTCGACAAGCAACTATGCTCTTAACGGAATGGCAACGTGCCTTTGCATATTTATTGGAAATTTTAAAGTCACCGAGTGTGCGAATGGGTGTGTATGTGTGTGAATGGGTGATTCCAAGAAAATGGTTATTGTGATCATTGGATGAGTTTGTGTGTGTGTGTGTGTGTCTTGGAGTGAGTTAAGTGAACAAATAAAAACAAATAAGACGTTCGTATCGAACATATACACCACACGAAGGACATTGTGGCCCATAAACTCTTGGGATATTGGCGTTCAATAATGCGACTGTGTGTTAGTGCGTGTGTACAAATGTATTTATGGAATTTGTGTGTTGCTTTTTAAATGTTACATGTATGGTGGTACGTTTGAGTGTGTATGTGGGTATTTGTAGCTGTCCCACTTGTTCCTAACGTTATCGATTTTCATTTCCTGCGGATATACTTTCACTGGCTTTATCGTTTTTATCGCCTCCATTGATGTGTGAATTTCTGTGTCAAGTGTAAGGTTTTGTTCAGTCTTTATTTGCAGTTTCCTATTTGAGAATCGGTGGTACAGCAAAGGTGGAAAGTGTGTGCGTTTGTGGCTTTCGTTTAAAATATTTAAAAGTTTATTACATTTATGGTGGGGATATTTGAGAGCGGTTTATGCAAGTATTTACCTTAATACCAAGCAAACAACAAAGCTACACTCACAGTAAAATGTCAGTTCAAATACAATTGAACGTCAAATGACATTGTTACAAGTATAGGTCGGAGTGAGTTTGGTAATTACTTAGCTGTTTCTGAGAGAAAGTGTAGACAAATAAATACGGTTAAATTCATATTTAGTGTTTGAACTTATATTTGATTAATGTCAATAATTAACTTATTATAGAGAATTTTAAATGGTTGAGAGATGCTTCTGGGGGTAATGTCCCATAGGGTCAAGGAAATTTACCACCACATTCGAATGTATTGAAGGTGCATTAAACATACAGTTTTAAGTATAAATTTATTGATATATTTTTTGAAATATTCCTCATTTTAAAATTCATTTTGAACCTCTCTGATATGTGAAGTTTGAGGAAAACTGGGGAATAATTTTGCCTTTTATTAAAGTTATGATTATTAATTTTTATTTTTATAAGAGAACGAATGATGTCTAATAGGGATATAAGTAATTTTATGAAAAATTTACTACGTTTGATGTAAATAACATCATATATGAGATATACAGGGTGAGCTAAAAACTGCAACAAAGTAAAAACACATAATTTTGACAATTTTTTTTAAATTTTATTGAATGACAGCAAAAAATGTCGGAAATAGCATCAAATTGATTGATTTGTTCGAATTGGTCACCTTTGGCACGAATTATGGCCCCCGAAAGGCCAATGAAACCATCACAAGCTGCCCGAATGTTGCCCTGCGGTATTTTGGCCCATTGCCGGCGAAGCACTTGCTTGAGATAATCGACACTTTGGTATTTTTTAGCCAACCTTGATTTCCAAAATACTCCCGACACAATTGTCCACGGGTTGGATACCGGAGATTTTGGTGACCATTGTGCGCTGAAAATGAAGCGAGGAACCTCATTTTGTGCGTGCTGAGGGCGATGGTACTGAGTCCTGTTGGAATGTCCAAGGTCTGCGGCCAAAATAACTGCGTGCCCAATGCTTTAATACACCCTCCAGAATATTTTCGCGATAATATTCGTCATTTATTCTGATGTCACGGTCGATTAATACGAGCGGAGAGCAACCATCGGCTATTATGGCGGCCCACACCATCACCGTGATTGGCGCTTGAGTTCTGGTGGCCAACCGAAGGTGCACATTTTCAGCTGACCTCTTTGGCAAGTAAACACGATCATTTTGTTTATTTACAATCTGCTGGACAACGAATGTTTTCTCATCGGAGAAAACCAAATTCGGCAGTTCACCACTTTCGGCCAAGCGAAGCAACTCTTTAGCTCTTTTGAGTCCATTTTATTTCTGTTGCGGTGTAAGTTCTTGCACTTTTTGGAATTACAGTGGCTTTATCCCGAGCTGATTATACCCTACACCACAAGGTGGTCAGAGTATTATGTCTTTGTGCATTTGTTTGTAACAGGCAAAAGGAAACGAGATCTGCATAGAATCACATTCTGAGTCGATTTATGCATGTCCGTCCGTCCGTCTGTCTACCCATATATTTTTGTAAAAAAAGCACGGTTCGCATTTATTGCCCTATCCAGAGGAAAGTTTCCAAACAACATTTGTTTGGCCCAAGGACGAACCTTTTTGAAATTGGAGATAATCCGGCAAAATTTAGATATAGCTCCCATATATATCTTCGTCCGATTTGCTTTTTATTATGCACCAAACGTGTAATATCAGCCCGAATAATATGAAATTTTGCACATACAACCAAATTAGGCCTGAAACGAAGTATGCCAAATTTTATCGAGATCTATTCATATTTGGATATAGCTCCCATATAAAACTTCGACCGATTTACGTTTTATTGTGCACCAAACGTCTAATATTTGTCCAAATGGGATGGAATTTGGCACTTACGACCGAATTGAGTCTAGAAGCTAGTATGTCAAATTTGGTAAAGATAGGTTCAGATATAGCTGTAGCTCCCATATATATTGTTCATCCGATTTGTTATATTTGTTACCCACAGCCGTAATATGCACTACGTTACAACGATATTCAGGGAAATATATCAAATACAGCTCAGAAATATCTTTGAAAAATTTTATTGAAATCGGTTCCGCTTTGGGTATAGTTCCCATATATATCTTTATCCGAATGGAATATTGCGATATGTTTAGCTCACGAGCCATTTTTTCGGTCACTGCGGCGCGGGTTTCGATCAAGTCGTTTTTTTACTTTTCGAACCATTTCTGCTGATGTACATCAGCAGTGCGTTAAATCGCGCTATGTATGTGGTCCATTGCCCGGTTCCGAGTGTGAAAAAAAATGTTTGAAGAACTCTTCTCTCAGTCTAGTTGAAACCACGTTTTATGGAAGTCAAGCTTTTGTTTGGAGATAATTGGATACAATTGGAGATAATTAGGCAAAATTTAGATATAGCTCCATGTATAATTTGCAACAAATGTATAATAGTAGTCCAAATAGTAGGGGATTTGTACATATAACCAAATTGAGCCTAGAAACAAATGTGTCAAATTTGGTGGAAATCGGTTCAGATATGGCTATAGCTCCCACTTAAATTCTTCATCCAATCTGTTAAATTCCTCCTCTACAGCCGTAATATACACTCCGTAACAACGATACTCGGAGAAATATATCAAATATATCTCTGATATTATTTTGCCAAAATTTATCTAGATCGGTTCAAAGTTGGATATAATTCCGTGTATATTTTTACTCGAATTCAAGTTTATTGTTTTCCAAATGGTTAATATAAGCCCGAATCGAATAGATTTTCTCACATACGAACCAAAAATTTTAACCTGGAAAGAAGTGTAAAAATTTGGTAAAAATTGGTTTAGAAGTTGCTATAGGTCCCGTATATATATTTCATCCCATTTTGTATTTTACTCTTTCGCGCCCGTAAAATACAACACGATATTTGATCCGAACTATTAGATACAGCATAGATGTACCTCTGCTAAATTTTATAAAGATCGCTTCAGTTTTGGATATAGCTTCCATGTATATCTTTATCCGATTTCACGTTAATTGTGCCTAAAAATGTAATATTAGTTCAAAGAGGATGGATTTTAATCAATATCGGTTCAGACACAAATCCGTCAAATTTGGTAGAATACGATAGCAGCCTGCCGTATATAAGTTATTTTCGGCTACAAATTATAACTGCTTTTAAGCCATAATACGCATTCAAAAAAGATCATAGTTGCTATGTTTTAATTCTCTTAAATTCCCCATAAAGACGAGCAGATGCTCGTCCCACTGCATTCCCTATAAGCAAAGACTATATTGGTCTATAAAAAAGGTATCAAAGGAATTAGTATAAATTTCTGGTTAATCATCAAAGTCTTTGTGCAGGTCGTCACTTTATCCCTTTCGAATTTCAAATCCAGTTTAAAACAAGTAAAAAAGTATCGGTCGGTTTTGCCGACAGATGTATACCCTCAGCCCTCTTCACCCTCTATGGAGTGGGTTTTTAAAGAATGGGTCAATATTGTCAATTTCGTATCGGACCTACATAAATATGATATAAATATTATTATAGCAAATGGATATAGCAATTGTAAGGAATCACTGAGATGTTTCGCAATTTATGACAGATAAAAATATTGAAAAATGTGTCTCTTTGTGGGTGAGGTACCACAAGGTGTTCGCAGATATATAGGATCATCTTCAAAACAGATCTGGTGTTAGCAAAAATAATTTGTATGTGTGAAATTTGAAAAAAATTTGAATCCTTATTTCACTTTCTTTGAGCGTTATGTTTTTCAAAATTAGATTATTGCTTCCTTTCTGTGCAGAAAATATATATCTCAAATTTTCGACCATTTGTGGGGGAGGTACCATAAGATGTGGACCGATATACTTCATCTTAACACCAGAGCTTGGGTTAATATAAATATTGGGATGTGCGCCATTCGAAGACAATCGGACTCATACATCACATTTTATGAGAGTTGTAATTATTCAAAATTTTGACCATTTGTGGGGGACGTACTTGAAGGAGTGAACCGATATTGTCCATTTTTACACCTAACGTAGAACTGATGCAAATATTAGGATTTGCAAAGTGAGAGCAAAATCGGTTTATCCTTTCTCTTTTTGTGCAAAAAATATATTTTTTGCAAATTTCGACCTTTTGTGGGGGAGGTACCAGAAGGAGTGGACCGATATATTCCATCTTAACATCAGATCTTGGGTTAATATAAATATTGGGATGTGTGAAATTTCAAAACAATCAGACTCTTACATCACATTTTATGAGAATTGTGATTATTTAAAGTTTTGACCCTTTGTGGGGGAGGTACCAGAAGGAGTGGACCGATATTCTCCATTTTCGCACCAGACCTAGCAATGGTGCAAATATTAGGATTTGCAAAGTAGCAGAATAATCGAATTATTCTTTCTCTTTCTGTGCAAAAAAAAAATATTTTTTTTTTGAAAATTTCGACCTTTTGTGGGGGAGGTACCAGAAGGAGTGGACCGATATATTCCATCTTAACACCAGACCTTGGGTTAATGTAAATATTGGGATGTGTAAAATTTTAAGACAATCGGACACTTACATCACATTTTATGAGAGTTGTAATTATTCAAAATTTTTACCATTTGTGGGGGAGGTACTTGATGGAGTGGGCCGATATTTTCCATTTTCACACCCGACCTCACACTGACGCAAATATTAAGATTTGCAAAGTTGGAGCAAAATCGGACTATAATTTCTCTTTCTGTGCAAAAATTAAATTTTTTTAAAATTTCGAACTTTTGTGGGGGAGGTACCAGAAGGAGTGGACCGATATTGCCCATCTCCGAACTCGATCTAAGTTTGATAAAAATATTACGATGTACCAAGTTTGGACCAAATTGGATACTCCCTTCGAGAGTTATCGTGCGCACCAGCCAGCCAGACAGACAGACAGACAGACAGACAGACGGACGGACGGACGGACATCGCTAGATCGACTCCAAATGTTCTGAAACGGATTTGGTCCAAAGAGACCTAGGGTCTAAAACCGTTATTTCGACTAGGCACGTTTTGGCCGTATCAAATGATATATACCCTCTGTAGCCATATGGCTGAGGGTATAATTACCACACTCTCTGGGTGTAAGCCTCCAGTTTATTTAAGTGTTTCAAGTTGAACTATATGATTGTAGTGGCTTGAGCACTAGTGTGAGTGGGCCTGTGTCGCATTGTATCCTTTATTTTGTACACAATTGTAAAAGTACACTTCTGTTTTTTTTTCGTTCTTTCCATTGTCTAATATTGCACGTGTATGCGTGCGTACACACATAGAGCCAAACATACTTCAGCATGTACTGGACTGCGTGCGGTCTCTTTGTCCTTGGGCTTTTACAAGCAATTTCCCATGGTTGTTGTGTGTTTATTCAAGGACAATGAACAAAATAAGAGACACTTATTAGATATAGACTTTTGTACATTGTTATGTGCCATTGCTAACAGAGGACTTTATTTATGGCCATGTATTTTTTTTTTTTTTTTTTTCATTTTTTAAATAACGCTTGCCATATATGGATAGGGGAATGTATGTGGCATGCTCATATTTAAGTTCATGTATGGCTGTTTGTGTGTGTGGTTTCATCTCTTGTACTGGGCGATAATTTAACATTTGATTAAAGTTTGCCAACAAAATGTTCTGTGTTTGCCTCCTATTTTTTTATTTCTGGTTTCTCTGTCGTTCTTCATTCATTCGCTGTAATTTGGTTTGGCACTGAAAGCATCTGCACATAATTTTCGTTTTCATTTTCAGTGTGACAACAAGTTAAAAATAGCGTAAAATTGTTTTGAAAACTTTCCGCTACAATTTTCGGTAGTTCTCCTTGGCCAAACTGGCATTGCTCTCGACTTTTGCAAAAACTTCGAGCAAAAGTAAAGTACATAAGTTTATTTAATTTACTGTTTTGGGACCGAAGAAGTTCACTTCTTAATACACACCGCACAAATAGCACATTCTTTGGCTAACTATCATATGAGTATGTTTTGCTATTCTATATGATGTACCTTCATAGGTGTGTATGTGTGTGTCCATGTGTTTGAACTCGTGTAGGTATGGCAACGCCACATCCAGCCAGCCATTTGCTGTGATATATGAAACAAAAAGAGCATTTCACAAGACTTTTAAGATTACTAAACTACATTAGCGGCTGTAATAATGTTAAAGTGAATCCTGGCAAATGGAATGCTGTAGAAATCTGAAACTTAATATAGTTGGCGAAGATTGAATGTAATATTGTGTTTAATGAATAACATACTTTGAAATGTAAATAAACCGATAAAGTTATGTCTAATGAATCAAAAAATGTAACACGGATAGGTGGGGAGCATTATGTTTAGAAATACAAATAAGAAATTGAAGAATTTTCCAACTGTAGTTTTTACCTAGGGCGAAATGGCAAAACTGTTGATGGACATTGGAAACCTATAGTACCAGGTGATTATTGGCTTCAATCGCTGAGAGCTATCTTGCAAAGGAGTTAAGCTGGAAATATTCACAAATGTACCTGAACTCTGCAAATTTTAGAAGACGCATTGAAAGACCGATCCATACTCTACACTGAGGTAGCAAGTGCTGGTAGGAACAAGGATGCTAGGGTTGAATAGTTAAGAGTAGTTGTGGGGTACATTCCTTTGAAAACACCAAACTAAATATGTTTTAATACCCTACGCCATACTATGGAGGATATATTAACTTTGTCATTCCGTTTGTAAATCCTCGAAATACTCATGTCAGACCCAACAAAGTATATATATTCTTGATCAGCGTAAAATTCTAAGTCGATTTAGCAATGTCCGTCTGTCTGTTGTAATTTCAAGTTTCGAATTTGAATATGGTAATGTCTTATGACAAACAATGCCTATGTAGGTCCACGTCGCATAGACCCCAATATAACGGTTATATTCTGTATTTTTAAAATTTTAACAGATTTTTTTAAGGATTTTATTTTTTTTTAATTTCCAAATTCCTTACAACTGGTGCAGGGTATTCAAAGTTTGGCCCGGCCGAACATAAAGCATTTTGTTATCTTAACTTGTTTAAATTAAATATTACTTTTGATTTTCCCCAGTATAAAAAGGTACGTTTCAATTTCATTACATAGCCTTACCGCCTGACTTAGGATATTTTAAAACTTCTGACGAATTTGGTAACGTTTTATTTCCCTGTAATATCGCGAAATATTCCAAGTCCATGTAGTGTTAAAAGATGTGGGATGATATCTCTGCTTTTTTGAAAATCCATACAAATACCGGGTGAGATAAAAACTGCAACTGCGCCATAATTTTCACATTTTTTTAATTTTATTGAATGAAAGAAAAAATAGCATCAAACCTTTGAATAAGTTTAGATTTGTTCGAATCGGTCACCTTTGGCACGAATTATGGCCTTCAAACGGCCAATGAAACCGTCACACGCTGCCCGAATGTTGCTCTGCGATATTTTGGCCCATTTCCGGCGAAGTGCTTGACGAGGTGATCGACACTTTGGTATTTTTTAGTGCCAACCTTGCTTTCCAAAATACACCAGACACAGTAGTCCAACGGATTGGTATCCGGAGATTAGTGGCCATTGTGCGCAGGAAATTAAGCGAGGAACCTCATTTTGTAATCATTTTTTGGTAGCGCGTGCTGAGTGCGATGGTGCTGTTGGAATGTCCAAGGTTTGCGGCCAAAATGTTTGCATGCCCAAGGCTTTAATACACCCTCCAGAATATTTTCGCGATAATATTCGACATTTATTCTGATGCCAGGGTCGATTAATACGAGCGGAGAGCTGTTATGGCGGCCCACACCATCACCATGACCGGCACTTGAGTTCTGGTGGTCAACCGAAGGTGCACATTTTCAGCTGAACTCTTTGGCAAGTAAACACGATCATTTGTTTTGTTTACAAACTGCTGGACAACGACTGTTTTCTAATCGGAGAAAACCAAATTCGGCAATTCACCACTTTCGGTCAAGCGAAAGTGGTTTAGCTCTTTTGAGTCTATTTTCTTTTTGTTGCGGTGTAAATTCATAAACTTTTTTTGAATGTCAATGGTTTTACCTCGAGCTCATTTTTCAATATTTGCTGAATGAAATATTTCGACATGTTCAGCTCACGAGCCATTTCGGCCACTGCGACCCTGTATTTGCCACCATTTATGACGACATGCTCAATGAGTGCCATG
Organism: Musca domestica; assembly: GCF_030504385.1. NCBI lineage: Eukaryota > Metazoa > Arthropoda > Insecta > Diptera > Muscidae > Musca > Musca domestica. Next base: position 14,827,140 of record NW_026712328.1, on the reverse strand, counting down.
ACTAAGAGTTTACTCGATGGAGTATTTTGTAGTTTGAGTTGAGTAGTCTTTGAGTAAATGTTGTTGGACTTCTTCCTTATCGAACTTATTTATTTTTCCTGAATTTCTTAAGTTCTTTCACAGCGGTTGGAGCCATCCAAGGTATTGAATAATGAATAGTGCTTTAACATTCAAGAGTGTCGGAAAGGATCCTCATGATCTGTCGAATGAGTGGGTCTATCAGACATATCTGAATGATATTGTTGATCAATATTGAAGCAGTAAAACGCCGTCTTCCAAAACAAACCACAGTGATGGTCAAGAATTGGATCTCATGTTACATACTGTAATGCTTCAAAGCAATCGCCCTGCCAAACATATCCAAACATCTCTAGAAAATGTAGACTCAAGAAATGATGGAATTTCTGAATTTTGATTTGCGGAATGTCATATAACTATTACTACATATTGACACCATTATGTTATTGAGTCATGGTATAACAATTACAATTTCTGAGTAAGTACTCACAAGTCCGTTTCAATTCCTTTCAGTTATTGCTCTACCACTGTGGAGCCAACGTTCATAATTAAACAAAAGGCTAACTTTCTCAAAGGAAGGGACATTTCATTAAAAACTTAAAATATCCTATTACCACTTGGATAATCTCATTATATAGCTGTTATACCAAAAACCCAGTTCGTATTAAATATTTTATGAAATAGTAAAAAACAAGTAAATAGACATTCTAATACCCCCTATCATTGGGTAAAAAAAACATTTTTACTCAAAAGTATCCAGATTCAGATCTTGTGTTAAACTACAAACTCCAGTAAGATCGGTAGATGAATGGTTGGAGCCGTTGTATGGCGGCCATACTAAAATGGTATTTTTATACTACATCAATTATTATATATTGCGAGTCTTAAATACCAAATTTTTTATAATTTCGCGGGAAAATGTGACTCTAATATCCAGGAACAATATGGAGAAAGTTTTGAAATACCGAATATCGGGAGGTGCTATTTTACGGGGCTATACGGGGCTATACGAAAGCGTCGACCTATATGTACAATATTCCGCCACTAATTTTTAGACGAATTGGTGCAAATATGTGGCTAAAACTGTCAAATACCCAAAACGTGGACCGATATAACTCATTTTCAATGCCAACCATCCTAGACACAATGCAAACTACTGTGCCAAATTTAAATGTCGTATGGGGATTTCAATAGATGGACGGACATCGACATCATCTATACATTCATAATCGGAATCCATACATTTATTGTATCATTTATGAAACTTGGAGGGGATATAAGAAGCTTGAAGCTTTCTTTTAGGAAAGATGCTTTTGTATATTTTCCACAGATGACTGGATCCGATTTCTTAGGATCTAAAATACTTCTATTATTTCCTAGCTGCAGCATTCCTAGCATTGGAAATTATATCTACCCATGTATGAAAAACTTTTTCAAGGTAGGATATTGAACTACAAACAAGTTAAAAAGCAGTAAGTTCGGCCGGGACGAACTTTTAATACCCTCCACCATTTGCAACGAATTTGGAAATTTTTAAAAAATAAAATCCTTAAAAAATTATTTTAACATTTTAAAAATACCCAATATAGCCGTTATATTGGGGAGGTACTGATATATGGGGCCTATACGAAGACCTGGATCCACACAGACAATTTTCTGTCACAGACTGTAGTTCCCATAACGAACTTCAAATACCAATTTTGAAACAATTCCGGTGAATAATGTTGCTAAAATCATGAAAATACCGAATATAGGGATGTCCCGTTATATGGGGGCTATATGAAGACGTGGACCTGCACAGAAAATGTTCTGTCTTAGGGTGTAGTATCCATTTTGAACTTCAAATACCAAATTTGAAACTATTCCCGTGAATAATATCGCTAAAATCATCAAAATACCGAATATCGGGAGGTACCGTTATATGGGGGCTATACGAAGACGTGGACCTGCACAGACAATTTTCCGTCTTATGGTGTAGTATCTATTTTGAACTTCAAATGCCAAATTTGAAACAATTCCCGTGAATAATGTCAAAGTTAATATACCCTCCATAGTATGGTGGAGGGTATAAAAATCGTTCCCAGAAGACACGACAATTAATATAGTGGGCATGATTTTTGATCAAATGTAAATTGATATTATCCATATGCCGAAACCTGATTTTGGTTAATCAATAATAAGTCCTGTTCAATTCCGAAATTCCCTTGAATGCGTAGTTTGTTTTCATACACATTTTTTATGTCAGATTCGGTTATTACTTTTCATTTTTATACCCTACACCACAAGGTGGTCAGGGTATTATGTCTTTATAGAATCACATTCTGAGTCGATTTATGCATGTCCGGCCGTCCGTCTGTCTATTTATTTTTGTGAACAAAGTGAAATTTTTCACAAATCATTAGTTTGGCCCAAGGACGAACCCTATTGAAATTGGAGATAATCGGTCAAAATTTAGATATAGCTCACATATATATCTTCGTCCGATTTGCCTTTTATCGTGCACCAAACGTGCAATATCACCTCGAATAGTATGAAATTTTGCGCATACAACCAAATTAGGCCTAAAAATAAGTATGCCAAATTTTATCGAAATCGGCTCAGATATAGCTATAGCTCCTATATATATTTTTCATCCGATTTGTTATTGTTGTCCTCCGCAGCCGTAATATGCACTCTGTAACAACAATTTTTGGGGAAATATATCAAATACAGCTCAGAAATACATTTGCTAAATTTTATCGAGATCGGTTCAAATTTGGATATAGCTCCCATATATAACTTCGTCCGATTTACCTTTGATTGTGCACCAAACGTCTAATATTTGTCCAAATAGGATGGAATTTGACACTTACGACCGAATTGATTCTAGAAGCTAGTATGTCAAATTTGGTGATGATCGGTTCAGATATAGCTATAGCTCCCATATATACTGTTCATCCGATTTCTTATATTTGTTACCCACAGCCGTAATATGCACTCCGTAACAACCAATTTCAGGGAAATATAACAAATACTGCTCAGAAATGTCTGTGCCAAATTTTATCGATTTGGTTCCGATTTGGATATAGCTCCCATATATATTTTATCCGATTTCAAACTAATTGTGCACCAAATACAATACAAGTCCGAATTTAAAAGATACAAATGCTTCAGCATATTTAGTAATTTGAACTTTAAATTATAATTATAATCATAGCGTGTATGATTGAATTATCCCATAAGAGCTTTTAAAAAAATCCGCTCTACTAAATTAGCAAAGTGGTGTAGGGTATCATAAAGTCGGCCCCGCCCGACTTTAAGACTTTCTTTTCTGGTTTAAATTAGTAGTTTATACAGTATTTGAAGAAGACTATCGTAAAATAATCAGTGCGGATTTAGATATTGCTCTCATATATAATATCTTCAAATGAGTAATATTTCTACAAATAAGGGGAGGACGCATCAGGAAAATGTTTTGTCCATGAGTATGTTTTTTCGTATTTTTTTTACCATTTAGTTGTTTTCTAACCATAAGGGAAAAAATATCCAATGAAGACCTTCGATTTTCCAATTCCATGTGATTCATGGTGCAGGATGAATTTAATGAAATGAAAAATCACTTCACAAAGCTGGTAGGAAAATGTGTTTTGCCAGGCTATCCAGCTCTGCGGTTGTTAATGAAAAACTTGATTGAGGGTTGTCATTGCACACTCGCCCGGCACGGACGGCTATCAAGCACATGTATTCATTCTCCAACAAAAAAAATATAGGGCCAGGCATGCCTGCACTCTGTATCTGTTCCATGGGAATGATGTAAGACGAACTCGATATCCGTTGACCGTTGGTCTCGCTCGCTTCGTTGTAGTCCTTCGACGAAATCCTGCATCAATGATTTAGTAGCATTGGCCGCATTTAGCTTGTAATTATGGCATGAACTTTGCCTCTTCAAAGAACTTTTTATGCTCGCGCTTATGCATAAAACATCATGTTTCTGTTATCGTCGTTGTTGTGTTGTGTTGGATGCTGGATACAGCGATGTTGATGCCGTTGATGGAATGTGGCTTCAGCTCTGCCTGCTCCGCTCATCTCCATTCGCCTCCCCTCTATGATGCTTCCTCGGACGTTGCTATTATTGGTTTGTTTATATTGTTCGTTTGCTAATTTCATGAAAAATTGAGAGGTTTTTCCTCATTTCTTTGCAACTTTTTTCTTGTTTGCGTTTCTTTTTTCTGAGGTTTCACATTTTTTCTTCTGCTTACAAGTGATGAGTGTGTTTTATGGTGGGCAGCCTCCATCTGCAGTGGCCTCATGGACATTAATGGTGATGGTGTTGATGATGACGGTGACGGTGATGGCGATAAGCACATAAAATTCAATTCCACAGAGGGCGAGGGATAAGGAACAACAACAAAAAACGCCAACTGAAGTGTGCTGAGGATGCGAATGATGGACAAAATGTTTCGACAAGGCAGAAGTAACAGCAATAACTACGACGCGGAGGCAAAAGAAAAATTCAAAAGTAAATAAATAAAGAAAACTGATTTTTAACCCTTTTGGCTAATATTCGTCCCTTTGGCTGCTGCGCCACGTCCTTGTCATTTGCCTAAGCACTTCGAAGACTTGTGGTAGCAGAGGCCAAGTTTGGTCGGTCGGTCGGTGTTACGGTTGAGATGGACCAGTGAGTGGTAACTTTATGATTTTCAGCTTATTTACTCACTGGACGCCGCAAAAATCCATTTGAAAAATTGACTTTGGCTTAAAAGCGTAAAATTTGTGTTGAAGGTTGCAGCAGAGATTTCGTGAAACATTTAGGACGGACTTATGCGACCATTCCAGTCTGTTGCGTTTCGATTTTCGGTTTGAGGATAATGCACAGTGTTTTGAAGTGACGGCGTTGGGGGCATTTGGTTTTAATCTGTATTAATATATATCTATATGCACAGTACATCCTATTTATTCTAGAACAGCATTTTTTGGGTTGTTTGTGTTTTTACATAAAAATTTAATTTTTTTTTTGTTGTTAGTTTCAGTTTTAAAATATCTGTTTTCAAACAACTTTAATTTGATATAATATCTAAATTGGTATACAAATCCTGTCTGATAGAAAATTCAATAAGAAACAAGTAAAAAAACGGAGCTAAGTTCGGCCGGGCCGAACGTTTAATACCCTCCACCATTTGGAAGGAACTTGAAAACCGTTATATGGGGACTATACGAAGACGTGGACCTGCATACGAATTTTTTTTGTCTTAATATCGGGAGGTACCGTTATGTGGGGGCTATTTGAAAACGTGGACGGACATGTCCCATTTACGAACTTAACCTGCCTACTGTTAAACTATGCATGTATGTAACATGAACTTAATGAACCTAACCTGCCTAATGGTAAACAATGCATGCATGTATCATTTTAGCCTTCTATCTTAATTCGTTTGAAAGATAGCGTAATGACAGATTCATAGTAAGATTCATATATACTTTCCTATATGGGAAACCACTATTTTGAGGTGTTACATAATTTTTGGTCCAATCAAACATATAATACCTCCAACACATAGTGTTGTAGGGTATACAAAATTAATATATGCAGATGTAAGTTTTAAAATTATTGAAACAATTTTCTAATATAGTAAGTTATATCTATATTTACTCCAACATTTCTAACGGGTAATTCTTCGCAAAATTATTTTGAAAAAAAAAATTAACAATTATTTCTTTACAATTATGTTGATGAACACACAGACGTCCCATGGCAATCTATATGCCTTGTCCTGTTCTAGAAATAATAAAGAGTTTCTAGTTATTCGTTTTATTAGCGTATTAAAATTCACATACATAGTATAGAGGGTACCTTAAGTTTGCCATTCTTTTTAGATATTTTAGAAAGTATATATTTAATCAGCGTAAAATATGAAAATACCTCTCCATGTTCGACATTTTGACGATTTTAGCTACAATTTCTAACGGAATAGTTTAAAAATTCTACCTCACAAACATCCACATTTTCTTACAGCCCCCCTATAATTGTACATCCAGATATTCCGAATTTTGATGTATTAAGGCTCAGGTTTTAGCGCAACAGTTCAAAATTCGATATTAAAAAGATTCTATATTCTTAAGCAGAATACTGCCCATATATGTCCCCGTTTCCCTATACATTCATATAATAATACTTGCCGATATTTGGCATTTCGACGATTTAAGCCACACTTTCTTACAGAGTTATTTGAAATTCAGTATTTGGATTCCATAATGGTTTTTTCTGCTTATACTGAGTAATTTCTTTATAAGTAAAAGTTTTTCTATTGATGTTTATTTGATGTTGTAGCCAACTTTTTTTTACAGAATGGTTTGAAATGTGGATTAGATGTTCATAATAACATAAGTTTAGATAACAAGTGGATAATATTGGTCTACTGCTTCGGTATTTCCTCCATAAAGGGTAAACATTTTGAATAAACATAATGTAAGTCACATGATTTAATAAACCAACAAGGCTGAGGTATGCATCTGTCGAAAAAAAGCGACTAATACTTTTTAACTTGTTTATAGCAAATTAAGCGCTTCTTTTTCAACTTTGAAAGATCAATCAGTATTAGGCGATCTTCATATGGTGGTCTTCCTTTAAGAAGGTCTCCACAATGCACAAAAAATGACTACCCAATGTTCATCCGTATTCTAGAGTAGGCCGAATGATAAATAAACGCTTACTCACATAAGGATCGTCAAATTCTTAAGACCCTCCTTTTATACACCCCAGCAATTACCTGACATTTTTACACATGAGTCAATACGCAAATTAAAATTTAATCTGTTGTTTAAAATTATACCAAGATGATCGAAAAAATTGCATATAAGAGCCAACTAAAAGTTTGTGCTCTAAAAAATATTTTTTTACATTTCTTAAGGTCAAGGTTATATCATTTTGCAAATTAGGGGACTTAATGTAAAAATCCATTTTACAAAAAAAAAAAAAAAAAAAAAAAACTTTACGTCATAAGCAAACATAGAAGTTTGAAATAGCCGTTGGAAAGTCTGAGGGACCCAAGAGTACAAAGTAGAGAGTAGAGGCAAAGAGGGTTAATCAGTCTCGCATAGCTAAGCGAGCGTAATTTGTTAATTTGGCATTGCGTGTTTTAAGGACATGTGAACCAATCTATAAACCAATCATGTGCCAGAGGGATAAGTATCTATTAAGAAATTAAAAAATAAAATTCCAGATAACTCCGTTGGAAAACATTTTTAAAAGCATCTTACACACAAAAGTAAAGAGCAATTAAAATTTTTAACATTTACACAAATATATCAAATTTCAGAATGTGAAGGACATGCAAAACGTCCGACTGAAATTATCAAAATTAGTAATATTATTTTTTTCGAAATCGTCTAAAAGCCCGATTATAAATTTTGGTACAAATCAGTTCTGATATAACTTTTGTTGCCACATACAGGGTAAGATGAAAAAACTACAACCTACATCAGACTGCTGTCATTTCTAAGCCACTCGTCCGATAGCTGCTAAAATTATTCCAGTAATGGCTCATTATATTGTTTACAGGCGTACAAAAACAAAAAAACAATGTGCACAAAAGAGTTTTCCAGAAAAAAAGTTATTCGTGATGGAATTCAATCGTGATAGTGTGATTTCTTTATATTTGACTGGAAAACAACAGGTGGCTAACGTTGGAGACTCCAGCGTTTAAATGTGAATAAATCGCTTGTGTCTCGTACCATCGCTCGTTACCGTGATACTGGTAGCGTAGCCCGACGTCAAGGAAGTGGACGAAAGAAAACAGCAACTTTAGCAGAAATGGTTCGAAAAGTAAAGAAGCGACTCGATCGAAACCCTCGTCGCACTGGCCGAAAAATGGCTCGTGAGCTGAACATATCACAATATTCCATTCGGCAAATATTGAGCTCGCGGTAAAACCGCGAAAAAAGTCTTGGGCACGCAAACCTTGGACATTCCAACTCAGCACCATCCCACTCAGCACGCGCCACCCAAGAATGGTAACAAAATGAGGCCACATAAATCTTCGGATACCAATCCGTTGTCTGGAGTATTTTGGGAAGCAAGATTGGCACTTAAAAGTACCAAAGTGTCGATCACCTCAAGCAAGCGCTTCGCTGGGAATGGGCCAAAATACCGCAAAGCAACATTCGGGCAGTGTGTGACAGTTTACTTGGCCGTTTGAAGGCCATAATTCGTGCATAAGGTAACCAATTCGAACAAATTTAAACTTATTCTAAAATTTGATGCTATTTCCGACATTGCTTTCATTCAATGAAATTTAAAAAATGTAAATTTATGGCGTTTGACTTTGTTGTAGTTTCTCGGAGTTTTTTTTTTATACCCTACAACACTATGTGTTGGGGGAATTATAAGTTTGATTGAGCCAAAAATTATGTAACACCACGAAATATTGGTTTCCCACATAGGAAAGTATATATGGACCTTCCTAGCTCGCCGAGCTGAGTCGATCTAGCTATGTATGTCCGTCCGTCTGTCCATGTTAATTTGTAATCACTCTACAGGTCGCAATTATGGCCCGATCTTCATGAAATTTAGAATCGAGGTGGGGATAGGGTCAGAATAGAACCCTATTTCTTTTGGAGATGATCGCATAATATTTAGGGGTAGAAATGGACCAAAAACTGAAAAAATTCCTGATTTTGCAGTTGCTCTACAGGTCACAATTATAGACCAATCAAAGCGGAAGTTAGCACGGGACTAGAGCTTAGGGCTGGGCAGAAGCCTTCCAATTTTAAGGGTCATCGGGCAATATTTAGTGGGTGAAAAAGGCCACAACATTTGTGTTAAATAAAAGTCAAATTTTCCATTAAACCGCGTATATTTTTAATCCCGGCGAAATCGCAAATAGACGAACAGGTCAATTCTGACCATTACGTAGATGCCGATAGTAAATATATCAGATATATATAGCGGAATATATACCATGTTTATATACAAAGGAAGGGGATGCTAGTTAGAATGCTTATATCTCAAGAATGGCTGGACCGATTTTGACAAATTTTGTCAAATCGGAATGCCCTCTTGACATAAAAGAATAAAATCTAAAAAAATCACATGAAAAGTTATCAATAATGATGTCAATATAGATTTTGTAGTAATTTGTGAAATTTTTTTTAATTTTTCATATTTTTTATCGCATGCTATTTTTTCAATTTGACTTATAATATTATCTAATATTTTTGCACCTTACAACACAGGTTGGGGATATTATAAAAGTATTGCAAATATCTTCCGATCCTCACGAAAATTTTCACAAGGGTAGGGTTGGGCTCGGAAGTACTGGGCCTATTGTTTTCAAAGATGTCCGCAATATATTAGGGGTTGAAATGGACCAACAACTAAAAATGTTCCTGATTTTTCAGCCGTTATAAAGGTCACAAATAGAAATCAAAGGACTCGAAATCTCGCATAAAGTTAGAGTTTAGGACAGCGGGTACAATAGACCACAAATTTTGTGTGAAAAAATACCAGCATTACTTACAGGCGATATCCGAAATACACAAAAGGCGAACTTCTGGCTTTTTTATGCTGATTTCTTTGACGAATATAGCCAAATATCGAAGAAAAGCAAATTATATAGATGAGTCTAAATTTGGAGGTACGGAGGGGCTTCTTGCGTTTGAAGATGATTGCAAATTTTTTAGGGGTTCAAATTAACCAAAAACAGAAATGGTTTTCCGATCACACAATTGAAGCCAATCGACACGCCTGTGAAGAGAGTTAAGGACAGGGAAGAATTCTAGCATTTTGGATTACCATTGGATTATATTTACCTGTAAAATGGACTACAACAACTAGCAGCCCGACGGAGTGCATAAATATTGGGCAAATGTCAAAATCCTAATTTCAAAAGCGAAATCTTCCAATATGGATTTGGACATAAGGGGGCTTCTAACACGACTATAGCCTTTGCTTACTTGTTTTTTTTTTTGTACATGGCACTTCCTAGTTTATATTTATGTCTCCTTCAAATCATAATTAGCTCTCAAAAGCAATAATATTTGTTACGAGATATCATATAAACGTAGAAAAGGCACACAATAATTTAACTTGATTAAATGCATTGTGACATAGGAAATCATGAAATAGGGCCGCCCGACGTTCGCTCCTTCCGTACTGATTCGTGTCAATCCTCTAGTTAGGGTGTGTGTATATGGGTGTGTCTTTTGTTTTCTGCTATATACCTTCTGAATTTATGCAAACGACGTAGCCTATAAAATTAGTCCAATGACAATAAGTGGTTTGCCTGGAATTTTTCTCAAAAAAAAAAATAAATAAATAAATAAATAAATAAAATACAAACGAATAAAAAGTTATTTTTAATGTAAACTTCTTTTTCTGAATATTTTTAATACAAATTCCATAATTTATCTAAATATTCATAATAACGATGAAACCAAAGTTTTCCATGTCTAGCATCAATACTTTGGATTGTAGCGCTTATGCAGCTGCAGTCAATGTGTCATATGACATCCATTAAATAAATTGGTTTTCTAACAATTCACCCAAGAACGCAGCGGTACACCCACGGTGCATTTGCCAATACCCCGTTTAGTTCTCAATTATGGGTTTCTTTGGTAGACAGAAAAATGAATAAGACATAAATAATATTTTCTCTTGATGTTGCTTCCTTTTTTCGCAAAAGTGGCTTTCCTTTCTACTTTCTTAAAGCAGATGTTTGATTAACCAAAGGTCATGGTTTCCAGAGATAAGGAAAACAACAGCGAGTCAATGTCGTAATTTAAATACAATGGTACAGGTTTCACTCGAAAACGGAATACTCTCACAAAGGATGTGTATGTGTGTGTGTATGTGTCAGAGTGTGGCACTTGTTCCCATTCGTTTTGTTACAACATGTTTTAATGTTGGACGTGGACTTTACCTAAGTTAAGCCATCTTTCATCACGAACGGAAGCGGATATTTAACGACAAACTATCTGTGAAAGTATCCTGCCGTGATGCCGTTGTGCCAAAGTTTGTTTTTCTTTTCGTTCATACTTGGTTGTCTCCTGTTCTTTCTGACTCACTCCCAGGTTTTTATAATATGAAAAGTTTTTCTTCGATTCTCGCAACTTTCTTTGTTGCCTACGTTCACGCTTGTGTATTTTTTCCTAATTCTTTTTTCTTCTTCTTCTTCTTCTTCTTTTATTATTTTGCTGTCTGAACAAATTGCACAAGAAATGAAGGCTCTCCTCTCTATTTTCGAGGATAATAATGGCAGCAGCAACAACAACAACAATATTTAACCGAAATATACGAGCGAAACAAAATCATAAGTCCGTTTGTGTGATAACGGGTAATGTTACTGAGTGTTAGTGTTTGTTAGTTGGTTTCTTTCCTGAGGAGAAGGGCAGACAAGGATATCGAAATAGATTGGAACGAAAATTGTTCACATCCACTTTTTTGCTGGTCGTGCTTGTCTGTTTACTTCAGCCCTTCCTATCGTGCTTCTTGTGTCGCATGTCATTTGTCATGTTGTCAGTTTGTCAGGCATTTGACAAGACTTCTGTAGTTGGTTGATACTTTATTGAAAATTTATTTAAGAGTTTTCAGTTTCACACAAGTTAAACTAAAATTAAACAATGCATACCTAGGGAGCATCAGTTTGTAATGCTACCAACAACACTATTTCTTGGAATTCTATATGCCCATAGTACTTGAAATGCTAATAGAATAATAGGTATTGTAGAAAGTGCTAATATCGAATTTCTATAGAGATATGAAACATAAAATCTTATGTACAATTTTCATGATCTGGGCAAAGAATTAGAAGGTTTGTAACTAGGTATTTTTAATAGTGATAATGAAAAAGATATTTGAAGGTCAATTATTTAACGGAGTCGATTTTCTTTATCTACGTGGGCAACCGTCATATATCATACATTAATACAAAAATTGTGTCAAATATAATAATATAACTATATAAATATTATTATTTAATTATAAAATATAATATAATTATAAAATTAATAATAATAAATAAAAATAATAACAATGTTTTTATGTTTGGAGGAAATCGAACTTGTTACTAGATGTCTATTTTTATACCCTACACCACAAGGTGGTCAGGGTATTATGTCTTTGTGCATTTGTTTGTAACAGGCAAAAGCAAACGAGATAGACCCATAGTTCCATTTGATGACCTGCATAGAATCACGTTCTAAGTCGATTTATGCATGTCCGTCCGTCCGTCCGTCCATGTATTTTTTTAAACAAAGTACAGTTCGCATTTATTGCCCTATCCAGATGAAATTTTGCACAAATCATTTGTTTGGCCCAAGGACGAACCCTATTGCAATTGGAGATAATCGGTCAAAATTTAGATATAGCTCCCATATATATCTTCGTCCGATTTGCTTTTTATTGTGAACCAAACGTGTAATATCAGCCCAAATTGTATGAACTTTTGCACATACAACCAAATTAGGTCTGAAAATAAGTATGCCAAATTTTATGGAGATCGGCTCAGATTTGGATATAGCGCCCACATAAAACTTCGACCGATTTACGTTTTATTGTGCAAACGTCTAATATTTGTCCAAATGGGATGAAATCTGAAAGCTAGTATGTCAAATTTGGTGAAGATCGGTTCAGGTATAGCTATAGCTCCCTGTTCAGAGAACATAGATAAAAGGTTAAGAAACATTCTCATGTGATCGTTTGACTTAATTTTTGAACGGTCCAAAAATAATAATATAAAAAAAGAAACCATATGTAAGCAATTCAGCGGCCTTGTAGCTCTGTGGCAGCGCAGATAGTAATCTATTTTTAACGATAAGAAATTCCAAGCGGCCATAAAATCTATTTGTGTGCACTGATAATAAAGGATCAATAAAGTCCACACATACAGAGATGCGCTCAGCAGGTAGCACGCACTTACGTGTTGGGACACAAGATACCTCCTAGCGTGCCCTTAGAATAGATAAGAAAGATTGTGTGTCTGCGATTAGGTTAAGTCAGAACAGTTTAGGTAGCACTTAAGTAAGATATATTCTTTAATAAAATCAGATTTGAAAATACATTATAACCGGCCGGTTGTGTGTTTTTATTTCTCCGCTAACACTCCCATAATACTGTTCATCAGATTTGTTATATTTGTTACCCACAGGTGTAACATGCACTCCGTAACAACGACATTCAGGGAAATGTATCAAATACAGCTCAGAAATATCTTTGCAAAATTTTATTGAAGTCGGTTCCGATATGGATATAGCTCCCATATATATCTTTATCCGATTTCAAATTAATTGTGCACCAAATGGGCAATACAAGTCCGAATTTAAAAGATACAAATGCTTCGGCATATATAGTCTTTTGAAATTTAAATTATAATTATAATCGGTTTCAGATATTCGGCATTTAGCAATTCACTTGCCTAATGTATTAACCCGAACATGTTGAAACGACTGCCACAGAGTACTATAGCGTGACTGTCACTAAGCTAACTATATTATAATTGTGTCTACGCCGACTACATTAGCCCGAAAATGTCGAGACGACTTCACCAGAATACTATATTTGATTATCTCCAGACCGACCGAATCAACCCAAACTCGTTGAACCGACGACTATATCCGATTGTCCCGAAACCGACTTAGTGATAATCTGTCACAGCTCGTAGCCTAGTCGAATACATTAACCCGAACACTTCGAGTTGAATGCCACAGAATACTTTAACCAGGTTGTCACTAGACTGACTTCATCAACCCGAATATTATCAGCATGAACACCAAGCCTAATCCGAATATTATCGAGCCGATTATTGACTACAACGAAACAGGTTGTAAGTATTGCTATTGCCTACGAGCCAAAACAAACAAGCAATCGATCTACAAATAATCCCGCAGCATTTTAAATACCAAATAAATACAAATATTATTTTCAATTTACAAACTCGTGTTTTAACAAGCCAGCCGTCGACAAAACTACTCGTTCTATTCTACAAAGAAATGTGTTTGTATATAGCTCTTTCCGCAAACGACTGTTGTTGGACCCCTTTTGCATTAAATACCTTAAGTTTCCTTTCGTATACTGTTATATATATAAACAAGTTAAAAAGCAGTAAGTTCGGCCGGGCCGAACTTTTAATACCCTCCACCATTTGCAACCAATTTGGAAATTTTTAAAAAATAAAATCCTTAAAAAATTCTGTTAAAATTTTAAAAATACCGAATATAGCCGTTATATTGAGGTCTATACGACGTGGACATACATAGGCATTGTTTGTCATAAGCCATTACCATATTCAAATTCGAAACTTGAAATAAACGGTGAATAATGTAGCTAAAATCATCAAAATATCGTATATAAGGAAGTGCCGTTAAATTGGAGCTGTGCGAAGACCTGTCACAGGCTGTAGCATCCATTACGAGCTTTAAATACCACATCTCAAACAATTTCGATGGATATTGTACCTAAAATCGTCCAAATACCGAATATAGGGAGGTACCGTTATATGGGGGCTTTATGAAGACGTGGACCTGCACAGACAATTTTCTGTCTTAGGGTGTAGTATCCATTTTGAACTTCAAATACCAAATTTAAAACAATTCCCGTGAATAATGTCGCTAAAATCATCAAAATACCGAATATCGGGAGGTACCGTTATATCGGGGCTATACGAAGACGTGGATCTGCACAGACAATTTTCCGTCTTAGGGTGTAGTATCCATTTTGAACTTCAAATACCAAATTTGAAACAATTCCCGTGAATAATGTCGCTAAAATCATCAAAATACCGAATATAGGGAGGTGCCGTTATATGGGGGCTATATAAAAACGTGGACCTATATGGCCCATTTACGAACTTAACCTGCCTGCTGGAAAAATAAACATGTATGCAAAATTTTATTTCAATTCATTCGAAAGATAGCGTGATTACAACAGACAGACGGACAGACAGACAGACAGACAGACGGACGGACAACTCTAAATCGACTTAGAATTTTACGCTGGTCAAGAATATAAATACTTTGTTGGGTCTGATATGAGTATTTCGAGGAGTTACAAACGGAATGACAAAGTTAATTT
Source organism: Musca domestica (assembly GCF_030504385.1). NCBI lineage: Eukaryota > Metazoa > Arthropoda > Insecta > Diptera > Muscidae > Musca > Musca domestica. The sequence goes on along the minus strand of NW_026712328.1, from coordinate 14,812,079 downwards.
ACCCTCCATAGTATGGTGGAGGGTATAAAAAAGACAACACACGTTGTAAAAATAGCAAATCCTTGCAAATGGTAATATCTTGACCAACCGATCATAATAAATAAGCAATAATTTGCCTATTTACGTTTTTGTCGCTTCTTCGTTAATATGTTTTCTGGTCCAAAGCTTTAGGTACTCAATGCCCTATACCATTTTGAGTTCTATGTTATAATTCGCAAATAATAACTCAAAACCTCACAAAAGTACTCCAATAAGTTCCTGCAAACTAAAAGATTATATTCGAAACATATACTTTCCTGGTATTTTTAAAAGTTCAATCAAGTTTGTATATAGCCAATAGGCCTTTTTGATTTTTGTTAATTCCTTCTGACAAGATATGAAACAAACACAATATCATAAAATCGTTCAAACGTTATGTAATCGCTATTGGGTTGAATTTCATAAAAACGCTCAGGAACATGGTGTGATTTTCATTTCCTACTAAATATTGGGACAAACCACTTTATTTTCTACAATTTAATCAGTCTGTAGTATTTAGATCCCTCTTTCTTTCCTATAAAATATTTTTTATTCCGTCTAAGTTTTGTAGATATAAATCGCATTCCTTTGATCTATCTTCTTTCCATAAAAACCAAATTCAAATGTCTGCCCCAAAAGATTACTCGTCAATGTTTTGTGCAGGCAGAGAACAAAGTAAATTGAATTCTAATCTAATCTGAACCCAAGTATAAATGCTATGTGTGTTTGTATGTATATCCGCATAACATTGCTCATACATTTCCCTTAGAAATAACTGTATTGATGAACCATATAAAAAACATTAAAGAGGTCATTGAAAAAAAAAGAGAAAAAAGACAATAATAAAAAAGTTGAACTGTAGACAGAAAATACATGCACACGTTATGGCGTACCGGAAATCTGTTAACGAATCGAAATAGGAAATACAAAAAAAATGTCAATAACAAACCATTCACATGCAACAGCGATTGACGATCTCGCGAATACGAAGCTTTCACTAAAATTTGCTTTGTGTGTACAGGAACCAACTCAGTAATAAAAAATAAACACACATACACATAAACCTGCTCTATCTATTCCGTATATTCACATACACACACACAACGGCTATAATACGATTTAAATATATTCAATTCAGGCTGAGAACGAAGCTAGTGAGACGACAACGAAATGGGATATATTTAAATCTGTGTCGGATGGCATGAAATGAGCTGCCGAGAGATTCATGTAAAACACTTATGGAGTGTCGTCATTCAATCTTAATTCAATCAGTGAAATTTCTACGCTTGATTTATCAAAAGCCAACTAATATCGTGTGAGTACATGTGTCTGATAAGACCACAAAGCAGAACAATAGCACCCAACATTCGATTAGAATCTGTTGACATGCCCCAATTCCTTTTGCAAAGGATCCACACAAAACACAAAAAGCATAATGGTGTAAAATTTCAATTTAAAGGCCACTTCAAAATTGTGCAGACAAATGTATGTACGTGTGTACATACACCTAAACTTTGATGCAACTTTCTTTTAGGCCCTACGGAATTAAAACAATAATTAGAACAGAGTTAGTGTAAAGGGTCGTTTTTGCTAAACAATAATTAACCTGCTTAAGCCAAAATATACATAATCGAAATAATAGCTTTAGGACCTCAGTCCATTTAGACGAGATCCATCGCAGAAATTTCGGAATCGATCTAGCGATTTTTGTCCATTTGCCTGACTGCACGCACGACAACCCTCAAATGATATATCCAAACTGGTCGAATCTGGAACGTCATAATATGTTTACATCAATGTGTCAAATTTTATATTATATACTACTCAATTACCAGATAGCAGACTTGGACCAGTAGCGAACATGATCAATATTAGACCACTCTCTTGTTACTTTGTTAAAAGTCAAAATTTTGAATAATCATAAAAAATATAAAAAAAAACAAATATTTAAATAGACTGTTCCTACGAAAAACTCGCTTGAATTTGAGTAAAGGCTGAAACCTGCTCGAAATTGAGCGGCAGCACACCTGGAAGTAGAAACCAGTTAGGGAAAGTCAAAAGTCGGGCGGTGCCGACTATATTGTACCCTACACAACTATGCGCATTAAGTAGTGGTCCCGTAACAAAAAAGGTTAATATTGTGAATTTACGAATCCGATAAGGATTATCTAAACAATATTTCTTGGAGCAGTAGATATGTATACCTGACCGAGTTTTACCAACTGGTAAAATTCGACTAAAAATGAAAAAAAATCTATTCAATTTGGGATGATATTACATATACGGTAAGTAATAACCTTACAATCAGACGAAGATGTATATCGAAGCTATTAAAACCCTGAACCGATCTGGATAAAATTTGGGAAAATTATTTTCAAGCATTATCTGCTGTCCTGTATCTTTCACAATTGTTGTGGAGTGCATATTACGCGAGTGAGTGACTTTAACAACAAATCGGATAAGCATACAGGGTGAGATGAAAAAACTGGAACCAACTTCACACTGCTGTCATTTCTAAGCCACTCGTCCGACAGCTGTTAAAATTATTCCATTGACAGCTCATTATATTGTTTACAAGCGTAAAGAAGAATTTTGATGAGAAGTTTCAGAAAAAAAGATATTCGTGAGGAGGAATTCAAGCGTGATAGTGTGATTTCTTTATATTTGGCTAGAAAACCACAAGTGGCTACCAGCACTTAAATGTGAATAAATCTTTTGTGTCTCGTACCATTGCTCGTTACCGTAATACTGGTAGCGTAGTCCGACGTCAAGGAAGTGGACGGAAGAAAACAGCGACATCAGCAGAAATGGTTCGAAAAGTAAAGAAGCGACTTGATCGAAACCCGATCAAAGCCATTGAAATTCCAAAAAGTACAAGAACTTACACCGCAACAGAAAGAAAATAGACTCAAAAGAGCTAAAGAGTTGCTTCGCTTGGCCGAAAGTGGTGAACTGCCGAATTTGATTTTCTCCGATGAGAAAACAGTCGTTATCCAGTAGTTTGTAAAAAAAAATGATCGTGTTTACTTGCCAAAGAGGTCAGCTGAAAATGTGCACCTTCGGTTGGCCACCATAACTCAAGCGCCGGCAATGGTGATGTTGTGGGCCACCATAACATCCGATGGTCGCTCTCCGCTTGTATTAATCGACCGTGGTATCAGAATAAATGCCTAATGTTATAGCAAAAATATTCTGTAGGGTGTATTAAAGCCTTGGGCACGCAAACATTTTGGCCGCAGACCTTGGACATTCCAACAGAACTCAGCACCATCGCACTCAGCACGCGCCACCCAAGAATGATTACAAAATGATTTTCTTCGCTTCATTTTCAACGCATAATGGCTACCAATATCCTCGGATACCAATCAGTTGGACTATTGTGTCTGGGATATTTTGGATTGCAAGGTTGGCACTAAAAAATACAAAAGTGTCGATCAGCTAGCGTATCGTCGGGAATGGCCCAAAATACCGCGGAGCAACATTCAGGCCATAATGGCCATAATTCGTGCTAAAGTTGACCAATTCGAACAAATCTAAGCTTATTCTAAAATTTGAAACTATTTGCGAATTTTTTTTCTTTCAATAAAATTAAAAAAAATCCAAAATTTTTAGCTTTTGACTTTGTTGGAGTTTGCCCTTTTTTTACCCTTTTCAACAAATTTTGAATTACTTGATTCTAGGATGAATTAAGGCAGAATTTCATTCAGAATTTCAATTCAGGGCTGATATTAGCCATTTGGTGCACAATAAACCTGATATCGGATAAATATATGTATATGGTATCTAAATTTATATTATATTATATTAATATATATATATATATATATATATATATATATATATATATATGTATATATATCTTCTTCTTCTATATCTATAAAAGAGGAAAATGTTTGTACGTTTGTTTGTTTGTTTGTTTGTTTGTAATTTATGGACTCGAAAACTGCTGAATAGATTTTTCTGAAAATTTCCATATATACTGCAACATCGCCTGAAAGTAACATAGGCTATATACATTTTTGAATTTCCACTTGGAACTGGAGATATAGCATCAGAATCGGAGGTACCTCCCAAAAATTTAGATTTTATATGCACATATCTATTGATCGGTTAAAGATACAGTCTCCAAATTTGGAATGTCTAACGGAATTTGGAACAAAAATAAGTTTGCTAAATTATATTGTAATCGGTTCAGATTTGGATATAGCTCCCATATATATTTTCGACCGATTTCGTTCATTTGATGCCTCAAACACAATATGAATGTTCGATTCCAATGAAATTTGGAATATGTGACGGGATTTGATCCGAAAATAAATTTGTCAAATTATATTGAAATCGGTTCAGATTTGGATATAGCTCCCATATATATTTTCGGCCGATTTCAAGCATTTGATGCACCAAACACGCTATATATCCCCAATTTCAATGAAATTTGAAACGTGTGATAGATTTTATCTAAAAAAATTTATTTCCCAAATTATATTGAAATCGGTTCAGATTTGGATATAGCTCCCATATACATTTTCGGCCGATTTCATGTATTTGGTGGACCAAACAAGATATGTATGTCCAAATTTAATGAAATTTAAAATAAGTAACGGAATCGGGAGCAAAAATGAATTTTTCAAATTATATTGAAATCGGTTCAGATTTGGATATAGCTCCCATATATATTTTCGACCGATTTCATGTATTTGATGCACCAAACACGCTATGTATCTCTAATTTCAATGAAATTTGAAATGTGTAGCGGAAATTAAAACAAATATGCATTTGTCAAATTATATTAAAATCGGTTCAGATTTGGAAATAGCTCCCATATATATTATCCGCCGATTTCACATATTTGATGCACATTTGACAAATTATATTCAAATACGCTCAGATGTGACTATAGCTCCATATATATACTCAGCCGATTTCACATATTTGATGCACCCAAAGCGAGAGGGACAAAATCTGGCACCAGCAAAAATTGCCAAATTATATTGAAATCAGTTGAGGTTTGGATATAGCTAACATATATATTTCTGCCGATTTCATATATATTATGCACCAAACACGATATATATGACCGATTCCAATGAAATTCAGAATGTGTGGCGGAATTTTGTTATAATAATAAATGTGATAAATTAATTGGAAATTAGTTAGGATTTGGATATAGCTCCCATATATATATTCTCGGCCGATTTCACATATTTGACGCACCAATTTCAATTAAATATGAAAGGTGTGGCGGAGTTTGGTGTAAAAGTAATTTTTTTTTTAATTATATTTAAATCGGATCAGATTGGGATATGATTTTAATAAGAACCATTGACCCACAACGCCTTAGGCTAACACTAAAAAACAACACAACAATTTATTTGAAATACGCATATTACGGCGAAGTATGTTGCTATCTCGAATTCACTAATTGCAATAGAAATGCCACTCTACTTAAAAAAGTTGCAGTTTCCTACACGCTTGGTATTTGCTATGAAATAAATAAATCCAAAGGACAAACCCTTCGTGTATGCATGTCATGTTACTGCTTTTGTAATGATTTTGTTTATTAACACATTAAATTAGTGCAATATTTTTTTTAATTTATAAATTTGTTTTTCTTTATCCAACATATATTCGTAAATAAAATTTTGAATGCATATAAAATCAAAAGGGGTAGCGAAGCGCACCGGGTTCAGCTAGTCTATATCTATAAATATATCTATAAAAGAGGAAAATGTTTGTATGTTTGTTTGTTTGTTTGTAATTTATGGACTCGAAAACCGCTGAATAGATTTCCTGAAAATTTCCATATATACTGCAACATCACCTGAAAGTAACATAGGATATATACATTTTTGAATTTCCACTTGGGACTGGAGATATAGCATCAGAATCGGAGGTACCTCCCAAAAATTTAGATTTTATTTGCACATATCTATTATTTGGTTGAAGATACAGTCTCCAAATTTGGAATACGTAACGGAAATTGGAACAAAAATAAGTTTGCCAAATTATATATATATATATATATATATATATATATATAATATATATATATATATATATATATATATATATATATATATATATATATATATATATATATATATATATATTTTCGACCGATTTCGTTCATTTGATGCCTCAAATACAATATGAATGTTCTATTGCAATGAAATTTGGAATGTGTGACGGGATTTGATCCGAAAATAAATTAGTCAAATTATATTGAAATCAGTTCAGATTTTGATATAGCTCCCATATACATTTTCGGCCGATTTCATGTGTTTCTTGGACCAAACACGATATGTATTTCCAATTGTAATGAAATTTAAAATAAGTAACGGAATAGGGAGCCAAAATGATTTTGTCAAATTAAACTGAAATCGGTTCAGATTTGGATATAGCTCCCATATATATTTTCGGCAGATTTCAAGCATTTGATGCAGCAAACACGCTCTGTATCCCCAATTTCAATGAAATTTGAAACGTGTGATAGATTTTATCCAAAAAATTGATTTCCCAAATTATATTGAAATCGGTTCAGATTTGGATATAGCTCCCATATACATTTTCGGCCGATTTCATGTGTTTCTTGGACCAAACACGATATGTATTTCCAATTGTAATGAAATTTAAAATAAGTAACGGAATAGGGAGCCAAAATGATTTTGTCAAATTAAACTGAAATCGGTTCAGATTTGGATATAGCTCCCATATATATTTTCGGCAGATTTCAAGCATTTGATGCAGCAAACACGCTCTGTATCCCCAATTTCAATGAAATTTGAAACGTGTGATAGATTTTATCTAAAAAATTGATTTCCCAAATTATATTGAAATCGGTTCAGATTTGGACATAGCTCCCATATATATATTCGACCGATTTCATGTATTTGATACACCAAACACGCTATGTATCTCTAATTTTAATGAAATTTTGAATGTGTAGCGGAAATTAAAACAAATATACATTTGTCAAATTATATTAAAATCGGTTCTGATTTGGATATAGCTCTATTATATATTTTCGACCGATTTCATGTATTTCATGCACCATACACGATATGTATGTTCGATTCCAAAGAAATTCGGAATATGTAACGGGATTTTGATTAGAAAATAAATTAGTCAAATTATATTAAAATCGGTTCAGATTTGGATATAGCTCCCATATATATTTTCCGCCGATTTCACATATTTGATGCACAAAACACGATACGTATTTCCGATTCCAATGAAATTCGGCATGAGTGGCTAAATTTGGTACAAAAATAAATTTGACAAATGTGATTATAGCTCAGATGTGATTATAGCACCCATATATATACTCAGCCGATTTCACATATTTGATGCTCCCAAAGCGAGAGAGACAAAATCTGGCACCAGAAAATACTGCCAAATTATATTGAAATCAGTTGAGATGTGGATATAGCTAACATATATATTTCGGTCGATTTCATACATGTTATGCACCAAACATGATATATATGACCGATACCAATCAAATTCAGAATGTGTGGCGAAATTTGGTTACAATAATAAATGTGGCAAATTAATTGGAAATTAGTTAAGATTTGGATATAGCTCCCATATATATATATTATCGGCCGATTTCACATATTTGACGCACCAATTTCAATTTCAAAGTAATTTTTTTAAAATTATATTTAAATCGGATCAGATTGGGATATGATTTTAATAAGAACCATTGACCCACAACGCCTTAGGCTAACACTAAAAAACAACACAACAATTAATATGAAATACGCTTATTACGGCGAAGTATGTTGCTATCTCGAATTCACTAATTGCAATAGAAATGCCACTCAACTTCAAAAGATTGCAGTTTACTGCACGCTTGGTCTTTGCTATGAAATAAATAAATCCGAAGGACAAACCCTTCGCGTATGCATGTCATGTTACTGCTTTTCTAATGGTTTTGGTTATTTACACATTAAAGTAGTGCAATAATTTTTTGTTTTTTTTTTTTTTTAACCAACATATATTCGTAAATAAAATTTTGAATGCATATAAAATCAAAAGGGGTAGCGAAGCGCACCGGGTTCAGCTAGTATAACATAAAGAAGGAAGTGAGATAGACCCAATGATACTGTTGAGGATCTTCATAGAATCATTTACTGAGTCGATTTATGTATGTCAGTCCGTTTGTCCGTCCGTTCATCCGTCTGTCCAATTTCAATGAAATTTTCCAAACAATATGTTTGGGCCTATATATATCTTCAATGAATTTCGGCTTAATTGTGCACCAAATAACCAATATCAGTCCAAATGATCTGAATTTTTGAACATCTAACCGAATTCAGACTAGAAGCAAGTACATCAAATTTGGTACTAGATATCTTATAGAGCTCGGCAATACCTTTGCCATCTTTTTTCGAGATCGGCTAAGATTTGGATATAGCTCCCACAAATATTTTCGACCGATTTCACGTTTATTGTACACCAAATGGTTAATATCAGTCCTAGTAGAATGAATTTTTGCTAGTAGTAAGTACATCAATTTGCTTTTCTAGTAGTAAGTACATCAAATTTGGAAAATCGGTTTAGATATACCTGTGGCTCCCATATATATGTTTCATCCGATTTAACGTTAAGCCCCATACAGTCGTAATATGCACCCCACAAGAGTGATATTTGTTAATAGATAACTTATATATATATATATATATATATATATAACTTATATTATATATATATATATATATATATATATATATATATATATATATATATATATATATATATATATATATATATATATATTCATTGGAATCGGCAATACGTATCGTGTTTTGTGCATCAAATATGTGAAATCGGCGGAAAATATATATGGGAGCTTTTTCCAAATCTGAACCGATTTTAATATAACTTGACAAATGTATATTTGTTTTATTTTCCGCTACACATTCCAAATTTCATTGAAATTAGAGATACATAGCGTGTTTGGTGCATCAAATACATGAAATCGGTCGAAAATATATATGGGAGCTATATCCAAATCTGAACCGATTTCAATTTAATTTGACAAATTCATTTTGGCTCCCAATTCCGTTACTTATTTTAAATTGTATTACAATTGGAAATACATATCGTGTTTGGTCCACCAAATACATGAAATCGACCGAAAATGTATATGGGAGCTATATCCAAATCTGAGCCGATTTCAATATAATTTGACAAATTTATTTTCGGATTAAATCCCGTCACACATTCCAAATTTCATTGGAATTGAACATTCATGTTGTGTTTGAGGCATCAAATGAACGAAATCGGTCGAAAATATATATTGGAGCTATATCCAAATTTGAACCGATTACAATATAATTTGGCAAACTTATTTTTGTTCTAAATTCAGTTACGCATTCCAAATTTTGAGACTTTATCTTGAACCAATCAATAGATATGTGCATATAAAATCTAAATTTTTGGGAGGTACCTCCGATTCTGATGCTATATCTCCAGTCCCAAGTGGAAATTCAAAAATGTATATAGCCTATGTTACTTTCAGGCGATGTTGCATTATATATGGAAATTTTCAGGAAAATCTATTCAGCGGTTTTCGAGTCCATAAATTACAAACAAACAAACAAACAAACAAACAAACAAACATACAAACATTTTCCTCTTTTATAGATATAGATTACGTGGACCTATACATGCAATGTTTCGCCACCGGAACTAGAACCCATTATGACCAACAAATACCAATTTTGGACAAATCCGTGAAAAAATTTGGCAAAAATCATCAAAATACCAAAAATCGGGAGGTACCGTTATATGGAGGTTATACCAAAGCGTGGACCCATATATACAAAATTTCGCCACACGAACTAGGATCATTATGACCTACAAATAAGAATTTTCAGAAAAAATCAAATAATGTGGGCTATATAGTGATTATGAATATATACTTTATGGGGTCTACGATGAATATTTAGGGATGTTACTAACGGAATAACAAAATTAATACACCCTCCTTTCCAAGGTGGAGGGTATAATTATGTACAAAGTGGGTTGCTAAAAATCTATTCAAATGTATTCTTGATCCACATATTTTAAAATGGGTCATAAAAACTACACTTTTGCCTTTCAACCGTATCCATAGAATTCAAGCGACATTAGATTTCCCAATGTCAATCTTGAAATAAGTTTACTTCAACAAAAATGTCTTTAAATCAAAATTTACAAATTTTTTTCTATTTTCATCAATAATCATTTAAGACATGTATTGAAAAACATTAAACCACACATACACATCTTTACTGGTCGAAATGTGTCAAGTAACAGCCATTCGGCTATTCAATATTTTAGCAGGTTTCATTTTTTAATACAAGGACTTCTTTCCTAGCATTTTCGAGGGTGTATGTGTTTGCGTATAGATACATATGTATGTACATGCTTATGCTGCCTGGTAGATGTTGTGGGTGATGTTTAAACGAATTTATATGCAAATCAGTTAAATGTCTGTAAAGAAGGAAATTGGAACTTGCGAATGGTACAGAGCAAAAGAACAGCGATTTTCTGCAATGTTAACCAAAAGCTTAAGTAATTTCTTCATTTAAGGGGCATTGTTGACAAATAAGGGTTGCCAACGTTTATAATTCGATTTTTTATACCTTCCACCATACATAGTATGGAGGGTATATTTAGTTCGTTATTCAGTTTGTAACTCGGCGAAATAATAATTTTAGACATAACAAAGTATATATATTCTTGATCAGCGTAAAATTCTAAGAAGATTAGGCCTTTCCGTCCGTCCGTCTGTTGTAATCAAGCTAGAGTTCGAAAATGGGCTATATCGGTCCACGATATCATGTACCATCCATACAACGGTACCACCGGATATTCGATATTTTGATGATTTTAGCCACATTTACCAATGGAAGTGTCTAAAATTAGAAGTTCTTTCCAACCACCTTACTCCCTGGAAGAGAAATATCTACATACATAGGTTCAAGATATCGTATAGCCCACATTAAACGGTACCTCCCTTATATTAGATATTTGGCGATTTTAGGGACTTTATTCACCGGAGTTGATTCAAATTGCGTACCTAGAATTCGTAATGGGTACCTATGGGTAGCCTATGCCAAAAAATTACTTCTTCGTATAGCCTATATAATGGTACAAGCCCCATATATCAGTACCTCCTTATATTCGGTATTTTGATGATATTAGCTACATTATTCAAGGTTCCTATTTCAATAGTGAAATTGCTTATGACAAAAGTTGCCTATGCAGGTCCACGTCTTCGTATAGACCCCATTATAACGGCTATTTTGTTATGTATTGTTTTTAAATTTCCAAATTCTTTTCAAAGTTTGGCCCGGCTGAACTTACTGCTTTTTTACTTGTTTTTATTTTGTTTTTGTGATGTGTGGTATTTTTATAAGCTACTTGAATTAGGGTATCCCGTGTGTACATTTATATGAATGCTACAATGAGTAAGAAAGACAGCCTCGTAAAACTACTGAAATACAGCCCTAAGACTATATTCGCTTCTTTTCAGAATTATACAAAATTCGATGAAACAAGTTGTTCTCAAATTCTTGAAATTTTTTCTCATTTTTAAAAAGGATCCAAACTGTTAAATATTTCAAATCTGAACAGTGTTGGCTTGTTTGTTCGGGATACCGTAGTATTTTGTTGTTGCATAATGGTCAGGTTTTATCCCTTTATTGTTGTTTCTATAAATCTGGTTAAAAATTTTAATGGGATCAAGGGAATGTAAGTTTCTTCAAAAAAAAAAAAAGGAAGAACCGTTATATGAGTGGTTTTGAGCCGGTTTCGGCTGCATCTGCCATTGGGCAGATGCATGAAGCCAAATCGGCTTTGCTGTCCGTCTTGATGGACAAACATTCCCTTTCGAGCGCTGCCTTGAAGGATGTTTTGTCCCAGACTGCTCGTTTCGAGCAGTTGGTTGTGTCGTTGGTGGCGGAGAATGAGCGTCTTCGTGGGCGCTTAGACGTTCTCCCCCGTTCTGTTGATGTGGCTGGTCGTTCCACGGCGACCGTTGGTGCACCTATGGTGCCTCGGGTGCCTATCCGGGCAGCAATGGAGCCCCTTCCCAAGCCTGTTGAGACGTGGTCTGCTATTGTGAAGCCTAAGGACTCCACAGTAGCACCCAAGGATGTGGTAAAGAAGGTGGTCTCCGAGGTGGGACCTAGTTTGGCGGACCTTGGTGTACGTGTACACCAGGTTAAAGCTGTTAAGGCCGGCGGTGCGATCATTCGCACGCCCTCGGTTGCAGAGAGGGAGAAGATAGCAAAGAATGCTAAATTCTCAGAGGTAGGCTTGGAAGTTAGTGTCCAAGATAAGATGGGGCCTAGGGTTTCGATCCATCAAGTGGATCCGGCTATTAAGCCTGAGGTTTTTATGGAGGAGTTATTTTCCCTTAATTTCAAAGGGAAGATGACAAAAGAGGAGTTTTTGAAGAGTGTACGTTTGGTGACTGGTGCCTGGAAAGACACCGGTAGGCCAGTTAACGTAATTCTGGAGGGCAAAAGCCGTGTGGTGGATGCTTTGTTGGCGGCTGGGAGGTGCTACATCAAGTGGTTCTCCTTCTTGGTGCAACCACATGATGGGGTCCCCCATTGCTACCGCTGCCTAAGCTTCGACCACAAGGTCCAGCACTGCCGCTTCACACGTGGAGTGTGCCGTAGGTGCGGTGAAGAGGGGCATACGGCGAAGAGGTGCAAGAATGCACCAAATTGCCGTAATTGTGCGTTCCGGGGTAAACCCTCAGAACATCTAATGATGTCTGAGGCTTGCCCGATTTATAGTTTGTTGGTGGCTAGGGCGAAATCTACGCATTAAGATGGATTTAATCATCCAACTTAATTGCAGACGATCGAGCGCAGTCATCTCTGATTTGGGTGTTACGATGCGTCGGCTAAACTGTAGGTTCGCATTGATTCAGGAACCTTATTCGACTTTTGGTCGAATAAGGGGCCTGCCTGCAGAAATGCGGGTATTTCCTGACTCGAGGTGTCATTCTGCAGTTGTCGTCGACGATAGTAACGTAGATTGTGTGCTTGTGGATGCGAGTGATTTTGGTGTTTGTGTGTCTGTGAGTGCTGAATTTGGTGTTTTATTTCTTGCGAGTCTCTATTGCAAGTTCGAAGAAGCGTTAGAGCCGTACCTTAGGTACATGGATGCGGTGCTACTACAGGTGAGTAGCCATCCTGTCATCCTCGGCTTGGACGCGAACGCATCTTCTCCCTATCATCAGCTATCAGAACTACACTAGGGGGGAGATGTTAAGTGAGTGGCTCCTTTCAAGGGCCATGCATGTGGTAAACCAGCCGAGTGAGGTTTATACCTACTGTACGGTTAATGGCTCTAGCGATATCGACGTGACATGCTGTAACGATGCTGCTTCGCGGCAGTTTCGTTTTTCATGGAGCGTTGATGAAGAACTGGGAATTAGTGATCATAACCTAATCCGTATAGAGATGTCGTATGATGAAATAGTTGAATTTGTGAACCCTTCTGTTCGTTGGCGTTTGGCGAATGTTGATTGGTCCGTTTACGGGCAGCAACTGGTCAATGCCTTCTCGAACATTTCGCTGCGAGAATTTTCTTCTCTTCCTGTCGATGAGCAAGTAGCATTGTTAACCAACACTGTTACTAGCGTCAATGATACTCTCTTCGAGAGATATAGCCGATCGAGTTCTAGGAGGTTGAGGTGGTGGAATAGAACTCTGAGTCAGAAGCGTAAAGTTGTAAGGCGTCTCAGGAAGAAATTCCAGAGAGCCAAACGACGGAACGCGGATGACGTTGGCGTACATTCGGCTGCCTATAGGCAGTGTCTGAATGAATATCAAGACATGATAGCTAGTGCGAAAGATGGTCTTTTGTTGCGAGAAACCGTGATGACCCATGGGGTCAGCTGTATAAGATTTGTAGATCCCAGAAATCGGTTGATGTTTCTGGTATTAAGGTAGATGATAGAGTCATTACCACGTGGACAGAGTGTGTGTCGGCCCTGATGGCTTCTTCCTTTCCAAGGGTGGACCTGTGGTTGCCTCCTCCACAGGAGGAGACTGCTATTGTTCCAGAATTGGAGAGAAATGAGATCGATCAGGCTGTAGCCTTGGTTCGCTGCAGGAAGTCACCAGGCTTGGATGGTTTGACCGGAGAGATGTGTAAAAGCATCTGGAAGGCCATTCCGGACTACCTGGAGACTTTGCTCTTTAATTGTATTCGCTCAGGTGTTTTTCCGAGGTCGTGGAAGGCTGCGAAAGTCATCGTCCTTCTGAAATCTCCCGATAAGGTCAGGAGTAATCCTCGATCTTATCGAGGCATCAGCCTCCTACCAGTGCTTGGTAAAGTATTGGAAAGGATAATGGTGCAGAGATTGCAGGAGAGGTTGGCTGGGACAGAGTCCGAATTTCAATTTGGTTTCAAGGGTGCTTTTGACCATTTGTGTTGGTCGCGTGTGATTGCTCGTTTGCAGGAAGTTGGTTGTCGAGAGATAAAACTCTGGAAAAGCTATTTCTCTGACAGGTGGCGTGCTCTGTTGGTGCTCAGAATAGTGTTTCAATGGATGTCGTTAGGGGTTGCCCGCAGGGTTCCATTTGCGGTCCATATATATGGAACATGATGATGGATCCATTACTGCGGCAGCTTAGTTCCACCTGTAAGGTATGTGCGTACGCAGATGATCTCCTGATATTAGTGGAGGCTAGGTCTCGTTCTGAGTTGGAACAGTCTGGCTCACAATTGATGGAGATTGTCGGTGCTTGGGGCTTACGAGTTGGTGTAGAAGTGGCCAGAGAGAAGACCGTGACTATGTTGCTCAAGGGCAGCTTGTCGCGTAATCGACATCCCAGTGTTGTTTTTGATGGTCGAGGTCTTAATTATAAGACCGAATTGAAATACTTGGGCATCACAATGGGCGAGAGGATGAATTTCATCCCCCACCTAGATCGCTTAAAGGAGAAAATGTGCAGTATTGTAGGTCAAGTTCGTCGTGTGTTGAGGTCTGAATGGGGCCTCAGTAGACGTGCAATGCGTGTTGTGTATGGGGGTCTTTTCGTAGCTTGTGCTACTTATGGCGCTCCCATATGGTATACGACGGCGTTAGGCTGGGGGTGTCGCAAGATACTTTCATGCCAACGAATTATGATGTTGGCTTGTTTACCTGTATGCCGCACAGTGTCTACTGAGGCCATGCAGGTGTTGCTGGGTGTTCCTCCTTTGGATCTTGAAGTGATTCGTGCAAACGTGTCCTTCTTAGCCAAGAGGGGTCTACCTATTGTGCCTTCTGACTGGGCAGTAGACGGTGTGGAGAGAATGAGCGTCCAGGATCGCAAATCGCGGCTGCGAGATATTCTTTCATCTAGATGGCAATCTAGATGGAATGAAAGTGAGAATGGTAGAGTAACTTTCAGGTTCATCCCTGATGTTACTTTTGCTCAGACGAACCCCGATTTTGGTTTTGGCCTTCACTTGGGGTACTTGTTGACGGGACATGGTTCCTTAAATGCATTTTTGTATAGAAGGAACATCTCTGGCACAGAAGCATGTAGGTGCGGGGCACCAGTCGAGGACTGGCTACATGTATTGTGCTCATGTCCATTTTACGACGACTTCCGGAATCTAGATTCCATGGGTATCTCCAATGTTGAGGGCCAATGGGATGTTAGTCGTGTTCTCTCCACTAGCTCTACGCGTGCTAGCCTTGGAGAGTTTGCTAGTCGCGCTTTCGCCCGTCGCCGGGCACTAGTGTGAATGTGTTGTATGAATGTGTCTGCTCTGTATGTATGAGTATGAATGGGAGATGAGTGTGTGGTTTAGGGCGTCTTAGTACGTATCTATGGCCTAGACGTGTATAATAGCCACAAGGGGTTACCAGTCCCCTGGTCAAATGGGACTGAAACTGGAAGTAACTCGGTTACGAGATCTGACCAGAGGTCTTTTTTCTGGTACCGCAGGTGGTGGGGACTCACAGGGAATCTCAACTCTCTGCCTCACCATCATAGATCCTTCAGATCTTGTCGGGGGCACTTTCAAATCCAATCGGTTGCCGTTCGCCAGCGTCAGAGCGGAAGGGGTGAATAGGCCTCGCTCTTCGCAGTGAGAAAGCTACGTCCATGTAAACGTGGTGATTAGACTGCTCCATCAGTGTAGCACTTGTGTTGCACTCGTCCTATTCCCTGATCGTGCCTTAAATTTTTCACTCATTTTGGGTGACCAGTCCCGTGCTATATGGAGCAGAAACTGGTAGTAGTTTCGACTACGAAGTCTGACCGGAGACTCTTCTGGTGCCGCGGGTGTCAGGAGCCCCTAGATCTGTTGATCTAGCCTGACTATGGAGAGGCCCCTGTTTTGGGTGCAACGCGGTGGTTGTGGTTTATACCCAAATCGCGGGTAGAGCTTCGGCTCGATATGGTGTTGCATTCTCAACCGGGTGCTGCGACCCATAGAGCAGCAGAGGTGTAAGATAGTCCTCAACCCCTTACCAAGAGGGAAGTGAAGCCCATATAGCTGATCTTCGAATTGGTACCTGCGGAATAGACCTAGAACTCCGTGGAGGGCTACCACTCTCTAAGAGAACTCTGGGTAATTCCAAAGGGGCGCTGGCCGACGCATCGTATCGCGACCCCTGTGCAATGGTGCATCATGGTTGAAGCCGTCAAGGCGATAATCATGTAAAACCCCTCGACTTCACCCTCTAGAATATTTTCGCGTTGAATGTCGTCATTTATCGATTAATAAGAGCGGAGAGCGACCATCGGCTGTTATGGCGGCACACATCATCACCATGGCCGGCGCTTGTATTCTGGTGGCCAACCGAAGGTGCACATCCTCAGCTGACCTCTTTGACAAGTAAACATGATCATTTTGTTTGTTTACAAACTGCTGGACAACGAATGTTTTCTCATCGGAGAAAACAAAATTCTGCGGTTCATCACTTTCCACCATCACCAAGCGAAGCAACTCTTTAGCTCTTTTCAGTCTATTTTCTTTCTGTTGCGGTGTAGTTTCTTGCACTTTTTGGAATTTCAATGGCTTTAGTCACCACCAATGGCAGTCATACACCACTGGCATTTCCTTGGTTTGTTCTCCTTGCTTTACCCTTTCTCTTATTGAAATATTTTTTAGTAGTAGTAATCGGCAAAGCTACTCGACGATCACCGCGATCGTCAGTGATTGCATGAACATCGGCGTTAACTTGTCTTTCGGTAGTCGAAGTGTGCAACCCATCCGAATCGCGGTTATACTAACCCCGCTTCTGACGCCACCCCAAATTACTTAGGTCATTTTGTTGCATTAGAAAAGAGAAGAAATCCTCCAATAAAACATTGAATCATTAAGAATTGTATTAATTCTTCCTTGTATTTTATTTCTATGTATTTTCTTCCCTTTACCACCATCACCACACACTCGAATTACCTCTCACCATCACACAATAACATTCCAAATATTGGAGGATATTAAAAGTTCGCACCGCCAAAAGCTATCTGCATTTTTTTTTCTCTAATTATTGTTAAAATTACTACAATGATTCTTTATTATTCATTGCCATCTTTATATTTTCTTGGTTTTTCACATTTTTTCTTACCATACTCACACTTTGGCAATCCTGCCTTTTCCAATGTAACGCTTTCATTTACATTAAAACAAAATGCTTATCTTGGTATCTACTCCCGCATCGCTATACTGCCATAAAATTTCTTAAAGTGGAATTAAATCGGATTAGTTCGAAATGAAATGTTGCGCGAGATTAAAGAAAGCTTTTGCATTTTACTGGTCCTTCTTAACTTGAAACTGTTCAAAAATGTATTGAAATTTCTTATTCAACAACTTGAAACTCTGTCGAAGATTCTTGCCTCAATTGTATTGCGTCCAAAGCAGATAGTAACGGAGTTGCGGTGTAAAATTCCACAACCTGCACTGAGGTCCAGTTGCTTGTTGTGTCGTGGCCTCTAAACAAGTTAATTGCATTAGAAACCTTAAACTCATTAACGCTAAACAATTAATTGGTTTTGGTCGCATGCGATGGGCAGCGCACTCGTTTCCTGACTTTGAAGTGTTTGGTTCAGTTCATATTTGTCGATTTGCCATTCTGCCACTCTTCGAAAAGAGTTGCTGAAAGAGATTCCAATTTCGGTTGTGGAATATGATAGCGTAAATTAGATTTACATTCAAGATGCTCTTGAAAATATTAGGAAATGTTAAGTTTGTATTAGTTTTTACCACAACAGATTGTTCTGTAACGAAGTCAAAGGAAAACAAAAGTAATATTATGGAATTTAGTCTATATGATATATTGTGCTCAGTGAAGATTGAATGGAATCGGCAAACAAAGAAAATAATAAGAAATTATCATAAAAATTGTGGGTTTTGTTGATAAGAGGAGCGACTATATGACCGCACGTCCTAAAGAATATACAGAAAAAACTTCTTGTGGCATTAAGACCGATATCAATATCCGTTGGTCAGTTATAATAAGGCGAGTTCAAGGACTCTGCGACTTATTGCAGTATCCCACATTTTAACCATAGAAGTCCCTCTGACCCCTTTGCTTCTATTAGAATGGGTCTGATTACGTAATTTGAAGCTCCAGGTTTCATTTAAGATAAAGTCACCATTTTGAAACTATTACATTTTTAAAGGTTTATATAACTCTGTTAGCTTTCTTCAATCATTCAGGGATGTAGTCTATAGCCTTGAGTTTTCTATTAAGAATTAATTGGAGTCCTATTAAGAGTCTTCTTTGTTACGTCTTAACTAAGACCAGTTGTAAGCAATTTTCATGACGGATTCAGAGCAAACATTTGGAATTTTCCCCTCAGTGGTATCTTAAAGTTGTCTGCTTAGTTTCTGACACAAAGAACTTCCTTAGTTTAGATCCGCAAAATAGGTTACTACCTCATTTAGCTTATTCATCCATTCTCTAGCATGTTTCTTTTCTATTTTTCAGGACCCGATTTACCTTGTATCTATGGCTTAGACGGGAGTTTCGATACTCAAGTCATTGAGGGACTGCACCCTATTAGTAGTGTAGTCTATAAAAGCAAGTGTATGCCTATATAAGAAATTAACAAGTAACAAGTAAAAAAATATTAAGTTCGTCCGGGCCGAACATTTAATACCCCCATCTTAGGGTAAAGGAAACATTAGAACCCATTATGACCCACAAATACCAATTTTTAGACATATTTATGGGGCAATGTGCCAAAAATAATCAAAATACCGAATATCGGGAGCCTGTACATACAATGTTTCGCCACCGGAGCTGGAATCCATTATGACGAACAATTTTTAGACAAATCCGTAAAAAAATCATCAAAATACCGAATATCGGGAGGCACCGTAGTATGGGGTGTATGCCAAAACGTGGACCTATACGGTATGAACTAAAAATACAAATTTAATATTGAGATATCTCTTGATATTTGGAATTGAGATATGGATATGGTTATAAAAATGTATACTAGTGAAGGAATAGAGCAGATATCCTAAAATTTGATATGTATATCACAGATGGTGTCAGTGACTGAGAGGAGGAGCTGGTGTTGGATATGTGTACTATAATTGTACTAAATGGTACTAAATTTACTAATGGGAGAAATTAAAGGGCTGAAATCCTCAAGTGTGCCCATTTTGCAATAGTTTTGCTAATATCCCTCTCAGTAAATTTTCAAATAAAGGATTTTGAAGACTTTTTTTATAAAAGGTAAACCATTTTCCTGTTATACTTTTCGAAAAATAGAATTTGAATAAATAGTTATCGAACTGGTGCAGCTAAAAAGTTAGTACGATGTATGAATTTTTGTCCAAGAAAAAATGCATTGAAATTTGGGATGATTAGGATTGGGTTACTAAAATGAACTGATGAAACGAATCTATAATTGTAAATGCACTAGCGATGTAGATGCGAACAACAAGTTAAAAATTATCAGTCGGTTTTTCCAGCAGATGTATACCCTCAGGCAATGTCCGCAAATTTAAATATATTATGACTTACGTTACCATTATTCTAAATGTTGACCCATTATGTAGGAGGTTCAGAAGGAGTTGGCCAATATTTTCCATTTCGTATCTGACATAAGTTAGATATATTATTTTTATACCCTCCACCATAGTATGGAGGGTATATTAAGATTGTCATTTCGTTTGTAACACTTCGAAATATACATTTTAGACCCACAAAGTATACATATCATTTTTGGAAATTCTTGAAATGTATGTCAGGTTCGTGATATAGTTTTCCACTTCGTCAAATATCGATAAAAACATTGTGGTGTGCAAAATATAAAGAAAATCGAACATTTATTTCCAATTCTAAATGAATAATTATTACTTTAAATGTAAGCCTTTTTTTGGGGTAAACCAGAAGAAGAGGCCTGATAAATTCCATATTCACATAAGATCTCCGGTGGTTGAAAGAAATATTTAGTCAAGACCCTGTGTCTTTTCCCCCGCTACCAAGTTCGAACAGAATCACAAATCTTGCATTGGTGAAAAAAGTATTAGAATGTGTGCATTTTAAAGAGAATTGGATGACAATTTCACTTTTTATGAGAGATATAATTATTAACAAGTAAAAAAGCAGTAAGTTTGGCCGGGCCGAACTTTGAATACCCTCCACCATTTGGAACGAATTAGAAAATTTTCAAAAAATAAAATCTATTAAAAATTCTGTTAAAATCTTTAAAATATATAATATAGGAAGGTGCCGATATATGGGGGGATATACGAGGACCTATATAGACAATTACCTTTCAGGGGTTAAAGTGCTCACAAAGAACTCCGTGTGTGGATTTTCAGACAATACCTAGGAAAATATGGCTAAAATCATCAAAATACCGAATATCGGGGGTACCGTTATATGGGGGATATACGATATCGTGGACCTATAGATTATAATTCTCCTCCGAGGTATAAAGTACGTACAAGGTACTCCTTGTGTGGATTTTCAGACAATTCTGTTTAAAAATGTGGATAAAATCATCAAAATACCGAATATCGGGGGTACCTATGTATGGGGGCTATACTATATTGGGGACCTATTTAGATAATTCTCTTCCAAGGGATAAAGTACCTACAAGGAACTTTTTATGTGGATTATCAGACAATTCCGTTGAAAAATGTGGCTAAAATCATCAAAATACCGAATATCGGGGGGTACCGTTATATGGGGGTTATACGATATCGTGGACCGAACTTGACGTGCCTGCAGACAAAAGAGGGACCTGTGCAAAATTTTATCTTCCTATCTTAATTTAGACTGTAGCGTGATTACAACAGACGGACGGACAGGGCTAAATCGTCTTAGAATTTTACGCTGATCAAGAATATATATACTTTGTTGGGTCTAAAATGATTATTTCGATGAGTTACAGACGGAATGACGAACTTAATATACCCTCCATACTATGTATGGTGGAGGGTATAAAAATGTGAAACCTTTGTGAGGGAGGTACTTGGAGTAAACCTATATTATTTTATTTTGAAAATATAAGGACTTGAATAGTTTGCCAAAAATTGAAAGATCCTGTCTTGTTCTATAAGGTAAATTATTTTCTGTGAAAATGGTGAACTTTTGTGGGGGAGGTACCAGAAGGAGTGCGCCGATTTTGCCCATGTCCAAACTTTAGATCGATGTATCAAGTATGGACCAACTCCGATACTCCGTTCAAGAGTCATCATGCCCACCAACCGGACAGACAGACGTGCTGACCCCCATAGATCGACCTCAAATGACCAGAGACGGAAATGGACTGAAGAGACCTAGGGTCTAAAACCGTTATTTCGATGAGGCACGTTTTAGCCGTATTAAATGATATATACCCTCTGCAGCAATATGCTATAATGAAGAATTTGGAAAAACAAATATGCAATTTTGTTTTTCAAATTAATTTTCTTTCGACACACATATACATACCGCTTTATATAACTCAAATACAACCCTCATTCATGTAAGAGGACATAAAATGAAATTTGAAAATTAATTCTAGTTTTGAATATAAACTCGTAATTATATTGTGGAAAATAAATCATATGAATACCATTCAAAGTTGATTCAAACCTTTCCTCTGTGTATTTTTTGCAATCAAAATTTTCAAAATGCAACACTTAGAAAAGCGAAGTTTGTTCAGTGCAAACTTTATGTGCCCACACCTTAAATAATGAATATTTATGCAACGATTTTTCGATCCGCCATTGTTTGCTGGTGGTGGTAGCATATTTATATGCATGCATGTGCATGCAACATATTAGTATAAATTTGTAAATTTATTTATTGGCAAATTACACAACGTAGCCCAATTTACATATTGTCAAGCTAAAAATTCTATTAACGTGTTCTCGAATTCGTGGTAATTGGAGTCAATATTTAAACAGCAAAATGGCTACAAAAGTCATTGTGGTATAATTTGTAATGCAACATTAATACGCAGCATTATGGAATAAATTATAAATTAGATACTTTTATATTTTCCTCCACAGTCGAACAATGTGTGTGCGCCTCCTGATTTTCGAATAAATTCACGCATGGATGTGGGCAATGCTGTCACTTAGTATCCTTTTGTTCGATGGAACACCCAAAAGGATGTTTGCAGCCAACATGTATATACGAGGGATACGTGTTACATTTCGTGTGATTAAAAAAAAAAAAAAAACAATATTATTGTTATCATAGTAGATCTGCCTCATCCTTCTGAATTGCTGTTGCATTTCATTTCTTAATAAAATCATTGCTTTGTCCACTTGGCAAACGATTAAATATCATCGGTACGCACTGCAGAATCCTTAGGGCGATCTATCAGAACAAGTTTAAGTTTCTCATTATTATCCCAAGAACTAAAAATATTTTTCTATATTTTATACCTTCCACCATAGTATGGAGGGTATATTAAGTTTGTCATTCCATTTGCAACACCTCGAAAAAAACATTTTAGACTCCACAAAGTATATATATTCTTGATCAACATAAATCTATGTCGATCTAGCGATGACTGTCCGTATATCCGTCTGCGGAAATCACTCTTGCTTCCGAACGAATTAAAGTAGATTGATAAAATTTCACTCAAATGTATATTATGTCTGCAGGACATTTGATATTAAAATTGGCCATGTAGGTCCACGTTTTGGTATAGTCCCCATATAACGGTACCTCCCTGTATTCGGTTTTTGGATGATTTTAGCGACATTATTTACCGGAATAGTTCCAAATTTGGTATTTGAAGTTCGAAATAAATAATGCAGTCTAAGACAGAAAATTGTCTGTGCAGAACCACGTCTTCGTATAGCCCCCATATAACGGCACCTCCCGATATTCGGTATTTTGATGATTTTAGCGACATTATTCACCGGAATTGATTCAAATTTGTTATTTGATTTCGTAATGTGTGATACAGAATTTTCCAGAAAAAAGTTATTCGTGATGGAGCTGAAGCGTGATTTCTCTATATTTGGCTGGAAAACAAAAAGTGGCTATCGTTAGAGCACTCCAGCATTTAAATGTGAATAAATCTTTTTGTGTCTCGTACCATCGCTCGTTACCGTGATACTGGTAGCGTAGCTAAATGAGTTGCTTCGCTTTGTCGAAAGTGATGAACTGCCGAATTTGGTTTTCTGCGATGAGAAAACATTCGTTGTCCAGGAGCTTTTTAACAAACAAAATGATCGTGTTTACTTGCCAAAGAGGTCAGCTGACAATGTGCACTTTCGGTTGGTCACCAGAACTCAAGCGCCGGCCATGGTGATGGTTTGGGCTGCCATAACATCCGATGGTCGCTCTGCGCTCGTATTAATCGACCGTGGCATCAGAATAAATGCCGAATATTATCAGGAAATTATTCTGGAGGGTGTATTAAAGCCTTGGGCACGCAAACATTTTGGCCGCAGACCTTGGACATTCCAACAAGACTCAGCACCATCGCAGTCCGCACGCGCCACCCAAGAATGGTTACAAAATAAGGTTTCTCGCTTCATTTCTAGCGGTCACCAAAATCTCCGGATACTAATCCGTTGGACTATTGTGTCTGGAGCATTTTGGAAAGCCAAATGGGCCAAAATACCGAAGAGCAACATTCGGGCAGCGTGTGGTGGTTTCATTAGCCGTTTGAAGGCCATAATTCGTGTCAAAGGTGACCAATTCGAACAAATCTAAACTTATTCTAAAATTTGATGCTATTTCCGACATTTTTTTCTTTCATTCAATAAAATTTAAAAAAAAATGTAAAAATTCTGGCGTTCTTACTTTCATTATTTCAGAATGTTGAACTTTTTTTAGATAGATTCCATATTCACATCAGGTATCTAGTTGAGAGATATATTTAAAACAAAAATTTTTGAATTTTTTCGCAATATATGAGAAATATAAGTATTGAAAATTGTGACCCCTTGTGGGCGAGGTACCAGAAGTGTTGGGCCGATATCTATCATCTTCACACCAAATCTTGTGTTTGTAAAATTACTTGAGTGTGAGAAATTTAAAGAGAATCGGGTGCTTTTATGAACGTGTTGTTATTGGGCACAAGAAATATTACCACAACCAGTGGTTCAATATATTTCATCTTTATATCAGATTTTTTGTTAGAAATATTGAGATACACGAAACTAGATAACAATCACACTCGTATTTCACATTTTATAATTAAAACTTGCACCCTTTGAAGGAGGGAGTGGGACAATATGGTCCCCTGACCTAGCACTGATACATATAATAGAATTTGCAAAGTTTGAACAAAATAGTCTTATCTTTTCTTTTTCTATGGGGTAAATTTTTTTTATAAAAAATTTTGACCTTTTTTGGGGAGAGTATTGGACCGATATAGCCCGTCCCGGGCTGATAATAATAACTCAATCTATGTTTGATAATAATATTACAAGATAATATTACTCTCATCGAGAGTTATCGTATACACCAGCCAGACAGACGAACGGACTCACATCCCAGATTGCCTTTTCTTAGAATTATTCCTTAGGACAATTCATCAAATCATCGCACCCCTCGTATGTTTCCCATCATTGGCAAATATGTTTTTGCCCACATGCACATGCACACGCACACATTCACACTCGCCTATGATATCACAGTACAATAAGTATCAGATGCCAATGAATTGTTCACAGGTGCTGTATGAATGACCTCTTTATAATTTGAACATCGTTTTGATTTCATCTCAATGCCATTTAATTGCATTCCGATTTTTTGTTGTTGTTGTTGGTGTTGTATAATGCATTTTACATTTGATGAAATTAGCAAAAAAATAATTAACATAATTATGAATAGAGGAAGGATGCGGCAAACAAAGCATTTCGTTTTGCCACAGCCGTGCATGGCGACGTGCTGTAGTCGCGAAAGGCATCACCCGGCACGTTCAATATCACAAATGAATGATTCGATGAGTATTTGATTATATTGAAATTAATTGCCAGCATTGAAGAGCAGAGTTGAATATTGCTCATTTTCGTGAACTATGCTCGTATGATATGGGCTGTGTTAAAGGAATGCGATGCATGGGAACCAAATAATAAACTTAATCATAGGGGTGTTGGGAGAATCAAACAATTAAAATTCATTTAAAGTAAAATATTAAATCCATATGCGACCCTATCACCATATCGTTTTGTCGGTTGGAACCCCATACATAAAATGTGAAGAACGGTAAGATTGTGCCCTAAGCTTGTAATTCCGTTTGTATCTCCTCGAAATAAGAATTTAAGATACCATAAAGTATATATGTTCATGATCAGCATAACATGCTATGTCGCTTTAGTCATGTCCATGATTCTCTCTACCCGTCAGTGGAAGCCACTCAAGCTTTCGAACGGAATGAAGTAGGTGCAAAAAAATTAACTCAAACGTATTTTAGATACGTAGATTTTTTGGGATTGAAAAGGGGACATGTAGGGTCACGATTTATTATAAACCCCGGTATTACGATACCATTCAATTTAAGGTATTTTTACACACTCATCCATACGGCTACATGTATCTCTATCAATAAAAGAGAAAATGTTTGTATGTTTGTAATTTATAGATTCAAAAAACAGATTTTCCTGAAAATTTCCATATATACTACAGCATCGCCTGAAAGTAACATGGGCTATACAAATTTTACAAATTCCACTTCCAATAAAATTGCCAAATTATATTGAAATCGGTTCTGATTTGGATATAGCTCCCATACATATTTTCGACCGACTTCGTTTATTTGATGAACCAAACGCGATATGTATGTTCGATTTCAATGAAATTTGGTATGAGTGACGGAATTTAATCAGAAAATAAGATTTGGATATAGCTCACATACATATTTTCGGCCAATTTTACATATTTAATGCACCCAACGCGATATGTATGCGCATGTATGTATTTTGTACAAAAAAAATGTCAAATTATATTGAAATTGGTAGAGGAGTGGGTATAGTTCCTAACATATATTTCGGCCGATTTCATGTATGTTATGCACCAAACGATATGTATGTCCGATTCCTATATAATTCAGAATGTGCGGCGGAATTTGGTTACAATCATAAATTTGGCAAATTAATTGGAAATCAGTTAAGACTTAGATGTAGCTCCCATGTATATTCTCAGTCGATTTCATATACTTGATGCGCCAAACACGGGATGTATCTTCAATTTCAATGAAATATGGAAGCTGTGACGGAATTTGTTGTAAAATTAAATTTTTAAATTTAAGTTAACAGTAATCAGCATAAATAAATCAGCATATCATATCAATCAGCATAAAATTGTAAGTCGATTTAACGATGTCCGTCTGTCTGTTGTTGGCCACATTATTTGACGTAGAGTGTCAAAATTTAGCAGAACAATTCAAATTTTGTCTAGGATGGTTGGTATTGAAAATGAGATATATCGGGCCACGTTTTCCTAAAGTCCCCATATAACGGTACCTCCCGATTTTTGCCAAAGTTTTTCACGGATTTGTCTAAAAATTGGTATTTGTTGGTCATAATGGGTTCTGGCTGCGGTGGCGAAACATTGTATGTATAGGTCCACGTTTTGGTATAGCTCCCATAAAACGGTACCTCCAGATATTCGGTATTTTGATGATTTTTGCAACATTCCTTCGCGATTTTGTCTAAAAATTGAACATAGTATGTATAAGTTCACGTTTTTGTATAGCCCCATATAACGGTACCTCCCGATATTTTGATGATTTTTGCAACATTTTCCCACGAATATGTCTAAAAATTTGTATTTGTGGGTGATAATGGGATCTAATGTTTCCTTTACCCTAAAGCGGAGGGTGTTAAACGTTCGGCTCAGCCGAACTTAATGTTTTTATACCCTCCACCATACATAGTATGGAGGGTATATTAAGTTCTTCATTCCGTTTGTAACTTATCGAAATCATCATTTTAGACATAACAAAGTATATATATTCTTGATCAGCGTAAAATTCTAAGACGATTTAGTCCTGTCCGCCCGTCTGTCCGTCTATCCGTCAGTCCGTCTGTTGTAATTACGCTACAGTCAAAACGAATAAAGGCAGGAAGCTACAATTTTGCACAGATCAGTCTTTTGTCTGCAGGCAGGTCCATGATAGCGTATAGCCCCCATACAACGGCACCCGCCGATATTCGGTATTTTGATGATTTTAGGCACATTTGTCCAATGGAATTGTCTGAAAATCTACACAAGAAGTTTTTTCTGAGTACTTTACGCTGTGAAAGAGAATTATTTATATAGGTCCACGATATCGTATAGCCCACATACAACCGTCCCTGCAATATTCGGTATTTTGATGTTTGTAGCCAAATTTTTCAATAAAGTTGTCCAAAAATCCACACTAGAACTTATTTCAAAGCACTTATTTCCTTGGAAGAGAAATACATATATTGTTTCAAGATATCGCATAGCCCACATACAACGGTACCCCCCGATATTAGATATTCAGCGATTTTAGGGACGTTATTCACCGGAGTGGTTTCAACTTGCATACCTAGAATTCGTAATGGGTACTATAGCCTATGACAAAAAATTACTTTTGTAGGCCCACTTCTTCATATAGCCTCCATATAATTGTACATCCAATATTCGGGTTTTTTATAATTTTAGCGACATAATTCACCGGAGTTGTTTCAAATTTCGTATTTAGAGTTCGGAACTACTGTCGATGACAGAAAATTGTCTATGCAGGTCCAGGCCTTCGTACAAGCCCCATACATCAGTACCTGCCTATATTAGGTATTTTGATGATTTTAGCAACAATATTGTATGACAAAAGTTGCCTATGCAGATCCACTTCTTCGTATAGACCCCAATATTATTATTATTATTATTATTATTATTATTATTATTATTATTATTATTATTATTATTATTATTATTATTATTATTATTATTATTATTATTATTATTATTATATTATTATTATTATTATTATTATTATTATTATTATATTATTATTATTATAATTATTATTATAATATTATTATTATTATTATTATTATTATTATTATTATATTATTATTATATTATTATTATTATTATATTATTATTATTATTATATTATTATTATTATTATTATTATTATTATTATTATTATTATTATTATATTATTATTATTATTATTATTATTATTATTATTATTATTATTATTATTATATTATTATTATTATTATATTATTATTATTATTATTATTATATTATTATTATTATTATATTTATATTATTAATTATTATTATTATTATTATTATTATTATTATTATTATTATTATTATTATTATTATTATTATTATTATTATTATTATTATTATTATTATTATTATTATATATTATTATTATTATTATTATTATTATTATTATTATTATTATTATTATTATTATTATTATTATTATTATTATTATTATTATTATTATTATTATTATTATTATTATTATTGTTATTATTATTATTATTATTATTATTATTATTATTATTATTATTATTATTATTATTATTATTATTATTATTATTATTATTATTATTATTATTATTATTATTATTATTATTATTATTACTAGCTGGCCCGGTCCGCGTTGCCGGCCCGTAGTTTTTGTCTATTATGCATATATTCCCAAGCATAATTATTCACAGATATGACTGATATAAGTGTTCACGTACAGGTCGATTTAAAGTGTTTTAAAATACCTGTACCCATTTTAACCAGTGGGCTTCAATATTTAAACCGTGGGCTTCAACTGTGTGGATGTGCTATACAAATCTATTAAAAAGTATATATCAATCGTATCGCCATATAAGGGATCAAATTAATTTTTAATATGGTAAAAATCGTAGCAAAATCTTCCAGTCAAATGAGCAGTAATTTGGAATTTGCTGTATTTTGTATACTACATAATTGAGGGCTGAATGATTTAAGAATAGCCAAAGTTAATTACTTTTTTAAACCCATTAGCAACTTAGATTGTGCATTAGAGTCCTCATAAGTCCCCCTAACCATGTCAGTCTGTTTGTCCGCCAAAAGGTGGACTTGAGAGGGTATTATAACATGGATAAAAATTCTAAAATTTGTAGATATGTTGAAATTTTAGTGTAAGATTTTCACCCCCCTAATACGCATTATTAGCCAAATTCTTTGAAATGTGGTTAAATTAGGAGGTACCTTCTTTATATGGGCACTACTCCGAAACATCGACCTACATTGAAAACTTTCTTCTACCCCTTATAATCCAAGATGACAAATAGAGGCCAAATCAAAAATATAGCAGAACAATATAGCATGTCATAGCATTTCGCGTGATTTAAATAAGTAAAAATAGTTTTATCCACCTCATAATTGAGGGCAGAATGATAAGATGGGTATTAATTTTATTTGCCATTTAAATTGTAAGTTGGAGACCCCTTAAAGTCCATATTTTCATCATAGGATAATTCAATGATGATTAAACAAATATTCGGTCCCGTGCTACTTTCTTATATTTGTATCTACGTTCCCAACCAATATTCTCTTGGGGGTTAAAAATTCAATAGAATACAAAATTTTCTTTTCTGACCACACATTAGATGTTAAAGTGGACTTGGGGATACTCCAATGTGGGGACTTTACTTAAATAAATTCCTATGTGGCAATTATCTGTATGATGGTTCCCTACCCCAGGGTGGCATAAATAAAATTTTTTAGCCAAATCAATTGATGAATGTGGTCAATACCAATATGGGCCCTACTCTGAAAATTTCAAATTTTATGCGAAGAGGTTATCTACCCCCTTAGAAACAAAAATGTCAAATAAGGGCCAAAAAATGAAAAAAGTGACCGGCCAAGACCCCAAAAATAACTTAAATCATAGATGGTTATATAAATATGAAATCGGGTTGTTCCCTTATCCATGAGTTATGATCGATATAAAGACCTGCAAAAGTGATTTTAGGTATTTTGAATGTTTGGGAAGAATTTCTGGAAGGATATAAAACCTTTTCTTACTAAAAGTCCCATTCGCTCTACTATTTTGCACCTTTTATTTCAATATTGGTATATTACTTATTATTCTCCCAAAGAATTTTGCATTTTGAGCTCTCATTGGACGGATCATTGTCACGCTTTGAAATGAGCCCCATTAAGCTTTTTCAGTCATTTTTGTTTGTTTAAACGTGTTCGCATCTTCCAGCTAACCCACGATGTAGGCCCTGGAGTTGAAAGGTAGATGTCAGTTAACATCCTATTTCGCACTTATTCAATTTTTTTAGTGAAAAATTATTCTTTATTTTGTTCACAAAAAAAATTGACAAAAAAAAAGAATAACAAATTGAAAAAGTCTTCAACTTTTTCGCTGATTTTTTACAGCAAATGTTTTAAGATCCTTCCTTACAAAGTTTGTCAATAGAATGTACTATTACTTTAAAATTCGATTCCATTGAAAATGTTTTTTTTTTATTTTTGCAATGAGATCTCTTTTTCATGATTTTTCAGCGATTTAGAAAAAGTAATTATCTTTTAACTTTGGTGTGACCGCGTTAAATTATTTCGATATCATCTATTCCGTTTCGCCACCACATAATTCGCTACTACACTTCCATGTAACCCGCCATCAATTTCAGTTCTCAAGAAATCAAGTCAATTAAATAAATTGGTATAAATATTCGAATTCAAAAATAAAATATAAAAAAACACTACAAATGTACATTAGAAAAAAGTAAGTCAAAATGGAAAAAAATCATGCAAAATAAAACATTACTATTGTACATTTGAAAAGTCAACATGAAAATGTTAATATATCACATTTTTACGCGATTTTTTTTTTGATATTATCCTTTTCGGAGAGTAGACAACTCCGAATTTGTGTGAATCGTTAAAATTAATCCAGCGGTTCTTAAGTTATAAGCGTAGTAACTAACACAACTTACATTTATATATATAGATTATTATTATTATTATTATTATTATTATTATTATTATTATTATTATTATTATTATTATTATTATTATTATTATTATTATTATTATTATTATTATTATTATTATTATTATTATTATTATTACTATTATTATTATTATTATTATTATTATTATTATTATTATTATTATTATTATTATTATTATTATTATTATTATTATTATTATTATTATTATTATTATTATTATTATTATTATTAATATTATTATATTATTATTATTATTATTATTATTATTATTATTATTATTATTATTATTATTATTATTATTATTATTATTATATTATTATTATTATTATTATTATTATTATTATTATTATTATTATTATTATTATTATTATTATTATTATTATTATTATTATTATTAAACTTAGAATGAGTTTTGAAATGGTCAATATCGGTCCTCTTCTTTTGGTACCATCCTTACAAATATTCAAAATTGTAAATAATCAAAACATTTATAAAATGTAAATAAATAGTCCAATTATCTAAGAACTTTGCATATTCCAATATAATTTACATTTTTTACTAACTCTATATTTTGGGTGGAGATTGGATCGATCGGCCTACTCCTTGTGGTAATGGTAATCTTAGCTTTTATAAACTGAAAATATATTTCTCAGTTCAACTATCATTAAAATTTAGTGTAAAGATGGGATATGAAGGTTGATTTTGTCAGTTTGTATTTCCAACGAACAAAAACATCTTTGCAGAGAACTATTCATATTGATCCAAATTGAGAGATCAGCCTTATATGTATAATAGTACTTTCCGATATTGGGTATTTGCATTCTTTTAGACACATTTAGTGACGGTAATTTCAAAGTTCTTCCATCCTGCTTTCTTTTTCTATGTATGTCTACGTTTTTGAATAGGCTTTACATAAGGGAACCTCGCGCGTTTTGGCATTATGATAATTTTATTTTATAATTTATTTTAATTTTTACTACATTTCGTAATCTATATATATAAATGTAAGTTGTGTTAGTTACTACGCTTATAACTTAAGAACCGCTGGATTAATTTTAACGATTCACACAAATTCGGAGTTGTCTACTCTCCGAAAAGGATAATATCAAAAAAAATCGCGTAAAAATGTGATATATTAACATTTTCATGTTGACTTTTCAAATGTACAATAGTAATGTTTTATTTTGCATGATTTTTTGATGGCGGGTTACATGGAAGTGTAGTAGCGAATTATGTGGTGGCGAAACGGAATAGATGATATCGAAATAATTTAACGCGGTCACACCAAAGTTAAAAGATAATTACTTTTTCTAAATCGCTGAAAAATCATGAAAAAGAGATCTCATTGCAAAAATAAAAAAAAAAAAAACATTTTCAATGGAATCGAATTTTAAAGTAATAGTACATTCTATTGACAAACTTTGTAAGGAAGGATCTTAAAACATTTGCTGTAAAAAATCAGCGAAAAAGTTGAAGACTTTTTCAATTTGTTATTCTTTTTTTTTGTCAATTTTTTTTGTGAACAAAATAAAGAATAATTTTTTACTAAAAAAATTGAATAAGTGCGAAATAGGATGTTAACTGACATCTACCTTTCAACTCCAGGGCCTACATCGTGGGTTAGCTGGAAGATGCGAACACGTTTAAACAAACAAAAATGACTGAAAAAGCTTAATGGGGCTCATTTCAAAGCGTGACAATGATCCGTCCAATGAGAGCTCAAAATGCAAAATTCTTTGGGAGAATAATAAGTAATATACCAATATTGAAATAAAAGGTGCAAAATAGTAGAGCGAATGGGACTTTTAGTAAGAAAAGGTTTTATATCCTTCCAGAAATTCTTCCCAAACATTCAAAATACCTAAAATCACTTTTGCAGGTCTTTATATCGATCATAACTCATGGATAAGGGAACAACCCGATTTCATATTTATATAACCATCTATGATTTAAGTTATTTTTGGGGTCTTGGCCGGTCACTTTTTTCATTTTTTGGCCCTTATTTGACATTTTTGTTTCTAAGGGGGTAGATAACCTCTTCGCATAAAATTTGAAATTTTCAGAGTAGGGCCCATATTGGTATTGACCACATTCATCAATTGATTTGGCTAAAAAATTTTATTTATGCCACCCTGGGGTAGGGAACCATCATACAGATAATTGCCACATAGGAATTTATTTAAGTAAAGTCCCCACATTGGAGTATCCCCAAGTCCACTTTCACATCTAATGTGTGGTCAGAAAAGAAAATTTTGTATTCTATTGAATTTTTAACCCCCAAGAGAATATTGGTTGGGAACGTAGATACAAATATAAGAAAGTAGCACGGGACCGAATATTTGTTTAATCATCATTGAATTATCCTATGATGAAAATATGGACTTTAAGGGGTCTCCAACTTACAATTTAAATGGCAAATAAAATTAATACCCATCTTATCATTCTGCCCTCAATTATGAGGTGGATAAAACTATTTTTACTTATTTAAATCACGCGAAATGCTATGACATGCTATATTGTTCTGCTATATTTTTGATTTGGCCTCTATTTGTCATCTTGGATTATAAGGGGTAGAAGAAAGTTTTCAATGTAGGTCGATGTTTCGGAGTAGTGCCCATATAAAGAAGGTACCTCCTAATTTAACCACATTTCAAAGAATTTGGCTAATAATGCGTATTAGGGGGGTGAAAATCTTACACTAAAATTTCAACATATCTACAAATTTTAGAATTTTTATCCATGTTATAATACCCTCTCAAGTCCACCTTTTGGCGGACAAACAGACTGACATGGTTAGGGGGACTTATGAGGACTCTAATGCACAATCTAAGTTGCTAATGGGTTTAAAAAAGTAATTAACTTTGGCTATTCTTAAATCATTCAGCCCTCAATTATGTAGTATACAAAATACAGCAAATTCCAAATTACTGCTCATTTGACTGGAAGATTTTGCTACGATTTTTACCATATTAAAAATTAATTTGATCCCTTATATGGCGATAAGATTGATATATACTTTTAATAGATTTGTATAGCACATCCACACAGTTGAAGCCCACGGTTTAAATATTGAAGCCCACTGGTTAAAAATGGGTACAGGTATTTTAAAACACTTTAAATCGACCTGTACGTGAACACTTATATCAGTCATATCTGTGAATAATTATGCTTGGGAATATATGCATAATAGACAAAAACTACGGGCCGGCAACGCGGACCGGGCCAGCTAGTAATATATAAAACACTTACCGCTTAAATTCTGGACATCCACACATATTTGAAAGTGTTCCAAATGGTGGAGGATATTCAAAGTTCGATCAGTACACGGAACTATTGGGATCAATCCAGCTATACACATTTTTCGTAGCCTATGATGTACCCGTGTATGTTGTCATATGGGTAAAAATGGGTATTTTTTTTTTAATAATCAAAAAATTGTCAATGGCATTTAGGCAAGACCGGGAAAAAAATAAATCTCTTAATATTAGAGCATATGGTTTTTTTTTCAAATTTATGTATATTTTTATTCAACTAGCGATTTTAACGTATGTTTAAGTGACACTTTACAAATGTTGTGGAATAAAATTAACATTTTCTGAACAGGAATGATTTGTAAATTTCTTATACTTATAATTATGATTTCGTTCTGAATGATTCCGCCCAGTTCATTCTTAATTACTGGACATTTGTGCTGTTGTTAACTCTTTAACACTAATTTAAGCCTTCCTTTGTGTTGAAATTAATAATATCGCCTATATACCATAAGTTTATGTATTCATACATACAAACATACTAGTAAGCATAACATTCTAAAGCAGATATCCCTTGCGGACCTAGTGCAAATTAGATTTATTACTAACATGATAGATGTAATGAGATAAAGTGAAAAAGATTAGGCATTTAAGGTTCTAAGCTGGTATATTAAAATGGAAATAGTGCAACATGAATATACTTAAGAAGAAATGAACCTAACCGATACCTACCTAGCCACCTTTTGGCTAACGTAACTATTACAAATTAGTCGGCGTCTGAGTTTAGGATTTTCGATTTTTCAATCTTTCAACATTCTGAGTGAAATCTTTCAATTGCAGAAAAATAGAGTTGTTCAGATTCCACATTTTGTTTAGTTTTCGAAATAATAAACAAAAATTGAATTTGTTTTTATGAAATTGGCAAAATATGCCATTTTACTAAAATAGTAGTTTTTTGCCAGTAGTCGGCACCATTTTCCAATGCTCGGCATGTCTATTCGCCATTAGTCGGCATGGTATTTCAGTATTATTTTGTATATTTATACCCTACACCACAAGGTGGTCAGGGTATTATGTCTTTGTGCATTTGTTTGTAACAGGCAAAAGGAAACGAGATAGACCCATAGTTCCTTTTGATGATCTGCATAGAATCACATTCTGAGTCGATTTATGCATGTCCGCCCGTCCGTCTGTTCATGTATTTTTGTAAACAAAGTACAGGTCGCATTTATTGCCCGATCCACATGAAATTTTGCACAGATCATTTGTTTTGGCCCAAGGACGAACCCTATTGAAATTGGAGATAATAAATTTAGATATAGCTCCCATATATATCTTCGTCCGATTTGCCTTTTATTGTGCACCAAACGTGTAATATCAGCCCGAATTGTATGGAATTTTGCATATACAACCAAATTAGGCCTGAAAATATGTATGCCAAATTTTATCGAAATCGGTTCAGATATAGCTATAGCTCCCATATATATTGTTCATCCGATTTGTTATTTTTGTCCTCCGCCGCCGTAATATGCACTCTGCAACTACAATATTTAGGGAAATATATCAAATACAGCTCAGAAATACATTTGCAAAATTTTATCGAGATCGGTTCAGATTTGGATATAGCTCCCATATATAACTTCGACCGATTTACCTTTTATTGTGCACCAAACGTCTAATATTTGTCCAAATGGGATGGAATTTGGCACATACGACCGAATTGAGTCTAGAAGCTAGTATGTCAAATTTAGTGAAGATCGGTTCAGATATAGCTATAGCCTCCATATATATTATTCATCCGATTTGTTATATTTGTTACCCACAACCGTAATATGCACTCCGTAACAACGATATTCAGGGAAATATATCAAATACAGCTCAGAAATATCTTTGCCAAATTTTATCGAGATCGGTTCAGATTTGGATATAGCTCCCATATATATATTTATCCGATTTCAAATTAATTGTGCACCAAATGATCAATACAAATCCGAATTTAAAAGATACAAATGCTTCGGCATGTTTAGTCCTTTGAACTTTAAATTATAATTATAATCATAGCGTGTATGATTGAATTCTCCCATAAAAACTTTTAATTGTTATGTGGAGCTCTACTAAATTAGCAAAGTGGTGTAGGGTATCATAAAGTCGGCCCCGCCCGACTTTAAGACTTTCTTTACTGGTTTTTATTTCAAATAGTATAAAACAATGCTTCATTTTATTATCATTCTAAACCAAATATAGGTAGAAAATCAAGAATAATATGGTTACCTTCAGTAACGTATGGATTTTCAATTAAAATAAAAATGAGATTAAATAAAAAAGAAAAAAAATACCTTTCTTATATATGGAATTTGTGAATTGATCTTTTTCTTTTATATAGCCAACATTTTTTTTTCAAAAATGCCACCGCTATCAAAAACGTCAAATAGCTGATTTAAAAAACCTACTTAATTTAGAAAAGTTAGTCAAAAAGCACAAATAAAAGCAACTGCCGACTCAAAACAATTTTTTGATTTGAGTTGTTCTTGGATTATTTTTTAATACTTTTCTCAAGTTTTGGTAAAATTGGTCAAAAACGATATTTTTCTAGTTATCGGCACCCCCTCCCGACTACTGGCAAATCTCTTTTTTTCTGTTCCTAATCTCGGCATTAGATAATATAGCAGAAAAATACTTGATTTGTATGTTTTTAAGTTGTAAAATGATCTCTAGACTCTTATTTACTATTATAAAATATTTCTGATTCCAAAGGATTACATTTAATTTACTTAAATCGATTATTAAGTTGACGCCACCACTAATTTTTCTTTACAAACAAGCACTATCGCACGCGTTTGAAGACACTCACTGACGAAAACCGTTATTCTCTCGTAATAAATGATCGGAGCTTATTGTTTTTTACAGAAAGAGAGCAGAGAACACTGTTTTTTGCAATTATTTCATTATTTGTTCAATTCTATTCTTAGTTATTTGAACTTAAATTTCAAAACTGCCGACTACTGGGACATGCCGAACTTAGGCGCACTTACCCTACGAAATTTGGAGAGCTATGAATGTTATAATTATTCAAAATTATAAAAATTAAAATAAACAAATCGACCCTTTGCACTAAATTTGGACGAAATCAGATACTAAACGACTCAAAATGTCCTAAAAGGAATTTAGTTCAAACATAACTAGATTTCAAAACTGTGTCGATGAAGCACATTTGTCCGCATAAAATGTATATAGTGTATAGGTAGACATAACGCAAAGAATATAAAAATTAAACAGCGCTTCTTTCGGCCAGGCCGAACTTTTAATATCCTCTATCATAAGGAAATGTTCCAATTTAAATTTCAAATGCTAGTGATATGTATTTAAAAAAGCCCATTTGAAAAATGTGACTAAACAAATCAAAATACTGAAAATCTTAAGATACCGTTATATGGGGCCATAGGAAAGGGCAGATCTATATGGACCTCTTTCTGCCTTAGATTTACTTAACCCCTAAAACATTAAAAAACATGTCACGTAAAACTTTACAACATTTTCGTTAGAAAATATGTCTACAATCATTAGAATACTGTATATCGCACCGTTATATGTAGAAAAACTTGGACCTATATAGACAGTTTTCTACTAGGGGATTAGTACCCATTAAAAATTCGTAATTAGAATTCTAGACAATTCCATTGAAAAATGTTGCTAAAATTTCCCAAACCCCTAATATCGTGGGTACCGTTATGTGAGGGTTATAGGTACATTTGAACCTATCTGGACGACTTTCTGCCAGGGGGATTAATACATATTATGAAAACTTCATATCGAATTACAGAATACTAATTAATTACAGATATAACTACCCAATACAAAGTACATACAGGGTGAGATAAAAAACTGCAACAAAGTCAAACGCCATAATTTTCACATTTTTCTTAAATTTTATTGGATGAAAGCAAAAAATTTCGGAAATAACATCAAATTTTAGAATAAGTTTAGATTTGTTCGAATTGGTCACCTTTGGTTGCTCTTCGGTATTCACCACTTTCGGCCAAGCGAAGCAACTCTTTAGCTTTTTGAGTCTATTTTCTTTCTGTTGTGGTGTAAGTTCTTGCACTTTTTGGAATTTCAATGGCTTTACCTCGAGCTCATTTTTCAATATTTGCCGAATGGAATATTGCGAAATGTTCAGCTCACGAGCCATTCGATCAAGTCGTTTCTTTACTTTTCGAAACATTTCTGCTGATGTTGCTGAATTCCATCACGAATAACTTTTTTTCTGAAAAAATTCTCACCAAAATGCTTTTGTACGCTTGTAAACAATATAATGAGCTGTCACTGAAATCATTTTAACAGCTGTCGGACGAGTGGCTTAGAAATGACAGCAATCTGAATTTGGTTGCATTTTTTTCATCTCACCCTGTATGGATATGGTGTATTTTTAGATAGAACTGATACCTAAGACTTGGAATCTTTTAATTAGATCTGTAGGGGTCATAAGGCTTGAAATTGACATAATTTGCTATTATCTAACTATAAACGTTTTTTCGCCTAATCTAAAATATGGTAAAATTTAAAGATTTTTTAGCTTACAAGAGGTTTCTTCCTAAAACCTTAACTATTCACTTTTCCTACTGGGAACAACTCATGACCACAAAGTCACTTTAACACAGCAAATACAACTTCATTAGTATTGTTTTATAAATCTTTGTTGGAACACATAGAAATACTGAAAGCTTCTTCGGAAAGCCATGTGTGCGTATGTGTCAACAAACCAAATCACACGTATTTAATTACACGTTTGTATCGTTGTACGGTGGCATGTAATTTACATATGTATATGAAAATGTATACATTTCTATGTTAGTATTTTTTGTGGTGGAGGGGTTGGAGAGAAGAATAATGTAATTAATTTATGGACAAAGTTGGAAATGTGTGAAACTTGAAATAAAATCAAAGTTAATTGCTACTAAGAGTATTGTAAGCGTTTGCGAGTGTATGGTAGAAAAGAGTAAGCAAATTAAACATTGACAATTGTTTTGGTCAAAAGCGATTTCTACTCGTGTATGTATTAAATTAAGTGATCTTATGAATGCAGAGATCTGTGCTCTCGTAAAAATAACTGATCTGCCATAAGAAATAAATGTACGTATGTTAAACCATTACATTGGAGAATGTGACTTAAATTGCAGTAATATATGGGTCTATACGAAATCGTGGACCAACATGACATATTTACGAACTTGAAAAAATACATACGCAAAATTTTAGCCTCTTACCTCAATTTGTTCGAAAGATGTGGTGAGTACAATAGACCTACAAACGACTTGAATTTCAAGAATATATAGCTTAAAGGGTCTATTGTGATCATTACGAATTTAATATACCCTCCATAGTATGGTGGGGAATATAAAAAGTGAGTAT
The DNA here is from genome assembly GCF_030504385.1 of Musca domestica. Taxonomy (NCBI): domain Eukaryota; kingdom Metazoa; phylum Arthropoda; class Insecta; order Diptera; family Muscidae; genus Musca; species Musca domestica. The sequence continues at coordinate 14,772,027 of NW_026712328.1, read as the reverse complement.
GAAGCACCATTTTAAACACCTCAGTAAATCTTTAAACAGAATTCAAATATTTGCACAATTTGACCTATTGCCTTAAAGTTGTTCTCCTGCCTTGACGACAGAAGTCTTAGCTTAAAATATGCAAACTGAATTTTATGATGCAAAGATTAGTAACTGAATATGAAATCAGGCTAATGTAAAATGGTGCAAATGGAAATCTCCTTGACAACGACGAATGCTCGTTCGTACCTGTGTTCACGTAAACCACAAACACTCACTTTTATCGCTTTCCTCCATCGGAAGCAGAACAATTTTGACCTGACTCGAGGCCATGAGCCAGAGCGCAGACAACAGACGTTTGCTCGGAGAGAATATGTACATATTTGTTACCCATAGTAGTGGAAAGTATTGTTGTTGTTAATAATAATCCAATGCTGAAATCAGAACAACTCCAAACAGACAAACACCTACAACATTCACACCGACATATGGCATTGTTCAAAAATATTAAAAAATATTCGAAACCATGGCTTCGGCCACGAATTGTACTTCAAGGCATACACTCTTGATAAAATCATTGAAATCCTGAATACGACCATCTTCCGACATACATACATATGGCTTTTAACGAAATTGTCTTCCCAAGTTTAGAATAAATTAAGGTGATTGTGCTCCAAAGAAATCACCACAAAACGATGAAAGATGGAAATGAAGGGGGCGACATAATAAAATAATGAAGAATATATGTAAAAGACGGTGGACGACGAAGGCAGGAGGTAGGGTCAGGGTTATGGTAATTTCGTAATTTAGATTTTGTTTAATTTTTTAAAAGGATTTTTTAATGAAATACAAACTTTCATTGCTACGAATGGTACATAATGAAGGCAATTTCGGGGGAAATTCACCTTTTTACGGTAGTAGTTTGGACGAGAGAACCCGGAGCTGGAATATTGTCCGGTTAAAGATTTAATAACTTTAAGTGTTATTAGAAATTTAATCAACATTATTTAGTAATAATCCTATTAGCCTCATGTTTGCATGGTGTCAAAGATTGTATCCCTTAGCTGATGAAATGTTAGGTGAAGATGTCATGATGGGTTTTATGGGTTCAAGTAGAGAGTTTATGCATATACGAATGCCATTCAAAATATTCCCTTTCAAAATCATCTGAAGTTGCGGTGACATCCCATTACAAAGATGTCACAATGTTTGAAAGAAAATGTTATAGACAATTTCGTAAGAGCAGAAAAAATGTAAGTCAAAATCATATGTCTCACATGTCATTGGAATTGAATGCCATTTTTACGTTATGCCTAGATTAAATGGAGCTGGAAGTAGCAATATGTATAAATTTCAGCCATTTGACTACAACTTCGCATATATTATTCGGCTAAAAAGCTAGAGCTCAGACTTGAGGAAAACATAGGCCAAATGTTGGCAAACCGCAATAAAATGCATGTTTGGGACCTAAAACCGTTAAAACACTTAAACCGAAGTAACTGCTTTAGATCATAGGTTTCATTGGACGAATCTGTTTCACTAAAATTTGGTACATTATAATGTTATTATCAAACTTATGCCAAGTTCGGAGATGGGCAATATTGGACCACTCCTTATGTTACCAATAAGTCTCACGTCTTTCTGGCTCACGACCATGGAACGGACAACAGATACCGTGATTAAAAGCAAAATTCCAATCGTTAAAATGCAAACAACATGCATATGTTAAAGGAGGTGGCACTACACAAGCTAGTACACCACATATGAGAGTACATTCGAGAAGATATTTAAGGTGCCTCCAACAACGTCAACGTCGATTCGCTTATCGAATTCTTAGATGCGTTCAAGGTGAATCGGTTCCTTCAAAACCTATTTGGTGAACAATAACCGTCAAACCGTATGAAGATATATATTCGAGCTTAATCCAAATCTGCCCCGATATCAGCCAAATTTGGCAGAGATATTTCAGAGCTGAATTATAACTTGAACAAAACAACATTATTGCACATATCATGTCAATATCATTATCATATATCCCAAAATCCAGTCCATTTGGGCTCGGGTCAAGGACCGGATAAAGATATGTATGGGAGCTATATCCAAATCTGAAACGATCTTGATGACATTTGGTAGAGCTATTTCTAGGGTATATATGAAATCTTCTTTCAAATATCTATGGTAGATCCATCCATTTATATGTTACCAACAAATGCAGAAATACATAATACCACAGTGTGGTCTAGGGTTTAAAAAGCGGTGTCGAGTTATTATTTATACTACCATTCGAGCAAAAATGAAACCCGAAACGCTAATCCATACTTATGTTTAAAAAAAAATAAAAAAAAATTAATCTCAAAATCAACAATTTTTATTTAATTCTCCCATCAAAGAAAAAATGTATATAGATGAATTCCTATATATAATCCTCACATATTGACAGCTTTTTTATTTGTCGGGATTTTGGAAGATAAGAAATTTGATTATTTGAGTTTCAGTGCAAAGTAAGCCTCGCTTAGAAATTCTTCAGCACAGCACAGTTTGAAGGTTTTGAAAGCTCTCTCCTCATTTTCCAATATGATACTTGTAATGTACACCATCATTATAATTGTGGTAGATGCTATTTCGAAATATGATACTTAGGCATCGTTGAACTGGTGTAGAGTTAGGACTTCGGGAGCCATTAAAGCCTAGCTTCAGTCGGTTGCGGGGTTCGTGTCCTGCTCTTCACAAGCCATGTTTATCATTACAAAAATATTGTAGACTCCCTTTTTATTTACTTTACAAAATAATGGATCAAAAAAAAAATTACAATTTACCCCTTAAATATTAAGTTTGAAATTTATGGTTGTTATTTGAAAAAAAATAATACAAACAAATCACCGGACATATAGAATGCTTTTCGTCTGGTAAAAAAAAATGAGGACTCTTGATGTTAGCAGAGTCGTGCCTCTAAACCCACACCATCCTATGTCCTAACGGCATATATTTTTAGGACCCCTAAAAAATGAATCAATCCAAAATTAAGACCCTATACCATATTGTAAGAAACGTCTGTTGATTATATTTAAGGATTCATTTCAAAATTTATCTAGATTTATTCATGATAATATATAAACATATATATAGAATTCAATTTCTACGTTTAAAATATGTAGAGTTCAATCCATTTTCAAATACAAAGTAATTAAGGTACAAAATTATTTTTTTATCTTCAAAGGGTTAATATCTTACTATCGCATTCATAGAGAGATTATATGCTTATAGAAAAGAGGGGGGGATACACAATTGAGGGGTAATAGGTCAATGATGGGAATACAGAACATATTATCTCTCTTACAGAAAGCTGATCGACATAAGAAATACAATAAAAACAAATTATTAAAAACTTACCAACATACTCTGCTTGTCATGAAGGCCTCCAATCCATGCGTATGTTGTTGTTGCATTCATGTAAACCTGTTTTAATAAGATTCTTTTTGCTTCTCAATATGAACTATTTCTAATATCGATCATACAGTAAGAGGCAAAAATGGGTATGGATTATTATAAGAATTATTTTGCAATATTATCTAAACATTTTTTTACATTAGGTCGTATAGGCGTCAATACAAACATCCATTCAAGAAAATATTTACTCCACGAAGGTATATATCATTGAATATGTTTAGATAATAAAGCAAAATAATTTGTTATATAAAGTTGTGTACTTAAATATAATTTTACTATCTTAGGTGATGGATTCCTGATGTCAAGGCTGGATTATAGATCGGGGTTTTGTTTGAAATGGACTCGTGTTGGGATCCTGATGTATATTTAGAATGAGTTGCTAGTTTCCCATGTTGATATCCTATTTTCCATGCTGGGATACTATTTTTACAGGCTATGGAGGCTGTATTGGGTTTATGATTAAATATACAATGGAATGCCAGTAATCGCCAGGTAATTGTGCAACATTAGCAATCGATTTGTATTGGTTTTGGGTGGTATTTAAGCCCGCATTTCCAAATAGTATCACAGCCAATATGCGAAGTTTGTACTTGAAATTGTGAATTTTTGAGGTATGGCAAAACTAGGATCCGAAGATTTCACGTGGCTTCGATTCTCCTATTGAAGGTTTAGTGTTGTAGGTTATGTTGTGAAGTTAGTGATCAAACCGGTGAACTTATGGCAAAATCTGGAGTTCCTTGTCTACCCGGTGGGTAGACTACGATCTAAGCGTGTTTTAGTACCTATGCAGATGTTATGTAGGGTGAATTTCAGATTCTTCCGGAATGGTGTTTGTTTCCTTTGGGCTACAACAAATGCTAGTATTTGCAAGCCTTTGGAAATTGCCTTTAGTTTTTTAAGCCAAATAAGGGTTCGGTATCACTTTTTCCGGATTAATGACGTAGGACTGGGTGTACCGAAGTCTCTAAAAAAATGTCTGTAAATATTTGCACTTTTCTCATTTGATTAACCTTACCCTTCTGAAATATGATAACTTTTATGTGATGCAAGATGGTAGAAATTGGATTGGATGTAAAATTAAATTTTAATCACTTGGATGGTTTCAAATTTATTTGGATATCGGGAACTGTTTTCTGATCTTTACTTCTTGAAGTTTCAGTAAAAAAGAAAGCTTATTAATTTGGCTGCGGAAGATTAGACCTTTGTTTGCCATTGTGAAGAAGGAAAAAAAGGGAATGTAAAAATTAAGCGAGTTGCCAACATATAGGTGCCACAAGAAAAATGATCGAAAAATCTTCCGAATGGATTTTGGGTTTTCACGAAACAAATTAAAAAATTCCATTATATTATTTTAGAAATATTTACAAAGGAAAGTATTTTTTTCATAAAATATATTGTATTCTTTGGTCGAAGGGTACTTGTTATATTCTGATAGTGTCATTATGTTTGTACAGTACAAACCCTGGCCCATACGATATTTATAAAACAACTCTGTTGGAACTTAATGAGAGCAGTATGTGATGTGGCCTATCAATCAAAACAAAACAAATAAAAAGTTCCACAATTCACAGTTTTTTTACAGCCTAAAGAGAAAAAGTGTAAAATATGCATAACATAAGAAACGAAAAAAGTCGGATTTTTTAGAATATTATGTGAAAGAGTTTAATATTTTCCTGAAGATGGTCTGCGGCATTAGTTGATACAGTGTTCTAATTATCGGTGGAATTTGCCCTATGGAGGATTTTGCAAAGATTCCGAAAAAATATCAAAACCGACATACATAGAAATAAAATGTGCCGTTGTAAAACCAAAAGGAACTAAGTCATAAGTTTCAATGACAAAATTATTTTGCTTTGTACACAAATTATGGTTAATGTTAAGTGTTATGAATGAATAAGGAATGATCTATGTGGAAGTGTCCACCACAAACCTGATAATTCTACGAGTTATACGAAGTCGAATTAGCCGGAAATAGGACGCTACATGCGAATATCCTTTCCGTGGTAAGTACCAATGGTTTTTCCTTCTACGTCTTCTAATAAGTAGTAGTGGTTGCCCAGTTTTTCTTTAATTCGTGATTTTACAAAAACCGGTGATAGCTTGGAGTTGAACGATTTTTCAGCAGAGCTTTGTGCGAAATTCCTACGGTAGACTACTTGTCCCACTGCAAAGTTTTGGATTCTTGTTCTGAGGTTATAATTGTGTTGGTTCTTCTCATAAGCGTCTTTGATGTGTTGGCGTAAGTCTTTCCTAATAAGCTGAAGGCTATCATCTTTATTTAATTTCACTGAGGGTTCCTCTAAAAGCTGTAGTTTTCTCAGCAATTCATATGAGCTGCCGTGGGTTATCATGTCGAAACCATAAAGGGCATGGTAGGGTGAACAATTAATAGTCTGATGGTAAGCATTTCGAAGGGCACAGCTAATGGATGATAAGTTTTGGTCCCACTGTTTGTGGTCATTTTTCAAATAAGCCCTAATGCCGGCAATCAAGGAGCGGTTAACCCGTTCAGACGCATTCGACTGTGGGCTGTACAAAGCTGTGTATATATGATTTATTCCCAGTTCCGTAAGAAATGCATTCAATTCGTTCGACCTGAATTGGCTGCCGTTGTCGCTGACAATGCACTCGGGGACCCCATAAACGTGAAATATGTGTTGCAATAGAAAATCTTTTATTGGAGTGGCAGTGAATTTCCTCAAAGGGCAAAGCCAATGGAATTTTGAGAGGTGGTCAAGAACTATAAGGAGACCAATATGACCACTTTTACTCCGCGGATACGGACCGAGAAGATCAACGTATAGTCGCTGAAAAGGACGTACAGATTCCATTAGCTGTCCCATAGGAGGTTTTAAAATAATATTGGAAGCTTTTGTCATCTTGCAGACTTCACAATTTCGGATATATTCGCGCACATCCCGGACCATTCCTGGCCAGAAAAATGTACGTCGTAAAAGCTCTAATGTCTTAGCCATTCCACCATGCGCCGCAACAGGCACATCGTGAGCGTTTGAAATGATATCTTTACGAAGCTTACTAGGAATCCAAAGTTTCCAACTATTTTGCTCCTGAATTTCATCGCCTGAATAATTTTCAGTGCGATAATATATAAATCTATCAATGATTTTGATATCAGGGTATTTATTTTGGTCGGCTCTGATTTGTTTCTTTAGACGGCAATAATCTTCGTCGTCAAAATATGGTGAATCTAAATTTACTCCTGGCTCACATATTTCCAATGCTGAAATTTCGTCGTTTGGTATTCTGGAGAGCGCATCAGGAACGATGTGGTCTTTCCCTTTTCTATGGCTGATACTAAAGCGGTAGGGCTGTAATTTAAAAACCCACCTCGCAAGTCTCCCGCTTAAGTCGGGCTGCCGCATAAGCCACATTAGACTTGAGTGGTCTGTTACCACCTCGAATTCCTGAAGCTCCAAGTAACAACGAAATTTCTTTATAGCTTCCAAAGCAGCTAAACATTCACGCTCAGTCACACTGTAATTTCTTTGCGAGGTGTTTAGCTTTTTACTCATGAAAGCTATTGGTTTTTCATTCCCCTCACCATCGAGCTGCACGAGCACTGCGCCGATGCCGAAGTCACTAGCATCACAGTGCAAATAAAATTTCTTCGAAAAATCTGGGTTATTTAGCACAGGTGCTGATGTTAGAAGAGACTTTATTCGTTCAAACGCTTGTTGAGCTTCGGGTGTCCATTTGAATTTTCGCTTTGTCGATACAACTTCGGTGATGGGGAAAGTTTCGGTTGAAAAGTTTTTTATAAATCGACGATACCAACCACAGATTCCAAGAAAGCCACGCACTTGTTTTATATTTTTGGGCTCTGGCCAGTTGATAATGGCCGATATTTTATCTGGGTCCGTCGTAATACCGCCGTTGCCTATAACGTATCCAAGGTAGTTGGTTTTAGATACAAAAAATTTACTTTTGGCAACATTAAGCGTAAGATTGGCTTTTCGAAACTGTGTTGCAATCCTCATAAGAATTTGGATGTGGTTGTCAAAATCTTCCGACACAATTACCATATCATCGAGGTAGCCAAACACAGTATGTCTCAAATCTGGGGGGATGAGCTCATCCATTAGCCGACACATGGTTTGTGGCGCATTGCACAGCCCGAATGGCATAACCACAAATTGGTAGAGTGGCCTACCCGGGACTGTGAATGCGGTCAGCTGTTTAGATGGCTCATCAAGACCGATTTGCCAAAAGGCATCTTTAAGGTCTAATTTTGATATAAAGTTGGCCTTTGGGAGTCTCGAGAATATACCTTCAATGTTTGGGAGCGGGTAAGCATCCTTCTTAGTCACAGAATTCAGCTTCCGCGCATCCAAACACAATCTAACCTTATTCGGCTTTACCACGAGCCTCATAGGAGAACTCCATGCGGAAGTCGATGGCTCAATAACACCTAGCTCCAGCATTCGATCAATTTCCCCAAACATGAGTTTTTCTACTGCAGGGGAGACTGGGTAAAATCTTTGTTTAATGGGCTTGGCATCACCTACATCGATTGAGTGTTTAATTAATGAGGTTCTGCCAAGTCCCTTTTTCTCGAAACACGGAAATAGTGCAATTACAGCTTCCAGTTGTTTTGCTTCATTGGGAGTCAAATTAAGATGGGCATCTTCACCATTTGTCTTAGTTGGGAGGTTGAGTTCTTGGACATTTGGAACACAAATGTTATTATTGTTGAAGGAAACAATGTCGTTCGGAACTAGGAGATTATTCAGAAGATTAAAACTTTGCCAAAAATCAATACCAAGTATCAATCTTTGTGAAATTGTAGGTATAATAAACAGTCTAATCACGTGAGTTTTGTCTTTAAAGGTAATGTTGACTTTGATCCAACCCAAAACGCTTTGACTTTTCCCGTCTGCGGTTTTAACATATGACTTACAGTGTGAAAAGTTGGGATACTTTGAAAAGTCTTGCTGAGCTAGGTCACCACCGATACAGCTAACATTAGCTCCGGTGTCCAATAAGCCGAATTCTTGAAAATTTAAAAAAGAAACCCGAGCATAATATCTCGAATCTTTCGGATTTGAGATGATAGTAGATATTTGTATTTTTCCACAGATTTTTCGAAGTCGAAAATATCTCCGTAGGCGGATTGTGGAACGCTTAGGTGATTGAATGCTAGAAATATCTGAAACCTTAAAAATCTCATTGCGTTTTTGTACATAAATTTCCCAACGCTTATGAAGGGGTAATTTGGGATAAATCATGCGAGAAAGTTCCTCAGAAGAGTCAGTAGTCAGTGTGGTAGGTCTTTTTAATATTGTTATTGTTTTCAAATTGTTTGTTGGTATCGTTTGGTTTATGGAGGGTAAACCATTGTCTGAAGTTTCAGGCTTAGAAGATGGGTCAACATTTAGGCTTGGTCCTTTTGAGGGCCCATTTGTCGGTAGTTTTTTGATAAAGTTGAAGTTCGGGACAAACATTTCGGACATTGCGGTTTATAGACATTCTTGGTGCCACATCCGTAGCAGAAGATGGTCCTGTCTTCAAGACAGTCCTGCCAAGAGTGACCATTATTGTCGCAATTCCAACATTTAAATGTGGACTCAGATTTATGGACAGCATTGACCATAGGATCTAGTCCAGGTTCATCAATCTCTTCTTCTACTTCAGCCACCTGTTTTCGTTGATGAAAGCCCATTACTTGGTTTCGAGGTACCAGAGTTCTTCGGACATATTCGTCATTAAGAAAATTTTCTCGCATCTGAACAAGTTTCCGAAGATGCGAGAGTGAACGAATTGGGACGTACAATAAATCCTGGCGAATATCAGGTCGTAAATTCCGTACAATAATTTCAATAAACTCGGCCTCGTTCATAGGAATGGACAATCTATCTGCAATCGTTTGCAGAGAATCGAAAAATGAGTCATATGACTCACCAGACTTTTGTTTCCTATTCCTCATTTCCTCTTTAAGGTCGAATGAGGACTTCATAACTTTATATTGGCTACGGATTTCGGAACAGAAATCTTCCCACCTGATGACTGGTACCGTTTTATGGTAACGCCAATACCATTCCCTAGCCTTTCCAGTGAGCAAAGTATTTAAATTTCTACATATAATAGAGAAATCATTATTAAATGTTTCCTTTGTAAGAGTATTTACTCTGTATAGGAATTCTTCTATACTTAATCCCGTTGAAGACCCATCAAATTTCAAGTTCCAGTTGTTAATTATGGAAGTTATTTTATCTGCGTTTCGGTCGATGACATTGAAATTGCCTGCTACATTTGGACTTGTATTCGCAGCTGGCGAATATCGATTTATTGGCGGATTCTGAGGATAACAATTTTCTGGTAAATTGTTATTAAAATTCTGGGCATTCATAAAAGCATAATTAGAAGGACATACATTATTTTTTGGAGTTCTGTTTGGATTTACAGTATGTTGAAGTGGGTTAGCAATGTGTGCTGGGATGTGTTGAGCTGGTGGTAACGTAGGGGCTGTTGACGGTTGTGGAAAATTTAAGTTTTGAAAAAACTTATTTAATTGGTTTTCAATAATTTTATTAAGTTCATTGTAGTCTACATTTCCTGCAATTGGAATATTATTACTATTATTATTATTAGGGGAAGTAGTAGAAAATGTAAGTGATACATCCTGATTTCGTCGCGGAGTTTGAAGAGTCTCGGTTTGAGGGCATGGAGGATTTGTATTATCCTGAAACAGATTTTTGGAAACACTTCGTGTGTTATAGTGCTTGCTCATAGCACCTCTACCTTTACCTCTAAAGTTAGCAGCTTTTGGGGCTGGAGGAGGCTTTGAAGCCAAAGAATATGTTCTGAGCTCGCTTAGATCGCACACTCTCTTGCACACTGGACACTCTGTTGAAGTAGCAAGATGAACTTCGATGCAGGTCCTGTGGAAAGGATGCGAACATTCATTAATTATAAGACAATCCTGACCATCTGTCAAAGGTTGTCGACATATATCACATATATGTATCGAATTATTTGATGCAGTTGTTGAAGGTGGTGGTAACTCCGAGGGTAATGGTTCCTCTGAAGCCATTGTAAACTAAAAATATGTCTTATTTGTTTACTTACTCAAACTTAAATTTATGTTGTTTATTTTTAATATGCAATTAAAATCTAATATTCGACGTTTCTTACATGGTTATGGATACTTAAAATGGTTTGAAACTTGGATTTTCAAATAACAAAGGATAAAATAAAATGGGCTATGGCATATCAATATTTTAGAGAATAATGTTCTTAAGACAAACCAGCGAAGCTTTTACTGCTTGTAAGCTTTTCCTTTTTTCAAAACGGTCAATAATACGCTTATGCAGAAGTTATTGAATTCCAGACCTGAAACAGGGCTAATATCTAAGTCTTTAAAACGTTAGTTCAAAAAAATATGAATATGTTCTGAAATTTAACATATATCTTTCATCTATACATCCTTCGAGACAAACCAAATGCAGTAGGCCAATGGTCAGAATATCGAAGTAAACCTCAACTTGCCGAGTATCCTAAAGGCCTCTTACGATTGATTGCCGCCAAGAATCCATAAAACAATATCTATATAGAAAATTTCATAAAAATGGAATTTACATAAAACAAAAATACTATCAGATAGAGCCAAAAGGGTATAGTCGTTGTCCTTCTGGCCCCACGTTGGGCGCCAATTCTGTAATGTACACCATCATTATAATTGTGGTAGATGCTATTTCGAAATATGATACTTAGGCATCGTTGAACTGGTGTAGAGTTAGGACTTCGGGAGCCATTAAAGCCTAGCTTCAGTCGGTTGCGGGGTTCGTGTCCTGCTCTTCACAAGCCATGTTTATCATTACAAAAATATTGTAGACTCCCTTTTTATTTACTTTACAAAATAATGGATCAAAAAAAAAATTACAATTTACCCCTTAAATATTAAGTTTGAAATTTATGGTTGTTATTTGAAAAAAAATAATACAAACAAATCACCGGACATATAGAATGCTTTTCGTCTGGTAAAAAAAAATGAGGACTCTTGATGTTAGCAGAGTCGTGCCTCTAAACCCACACCATCCTATGTCCTAACGGCATATATTTTTAGGACCCCTAAAAAATGAATCAATCCAAAATTAAGACCCTATACCATATTGTAAGAAACGTCTGTTGATTATATTTAAGGATTCATTTCAAAATTTATCTAGATTTATTCATGATAATATATAAACATATATATAGAATTCAATTTCTACGTTTAAAATATGTAGAGTTCAATCCATTTTCAAATACAAAGTAATTAAGGTACAAAATTATTTTTTTATCTTCAAAGGGTTAATATCTTACTATCGCATTCATAGAGAGATTATATGCTTATAGAAAAGAGGGGGGGATACACAATTGAGGGGTAATAGGTCAATGATGGGAATACAGAACATATTATCTCTCTTACAGAAAGCTGATCGACATAAGAAATACAATAAAAACAAATTATTAAAAACTTACCAACATACTCTGCTTGTCATGAAGGCCTCCAATCCATGCGTATGTTGTTGTTGCATTCATGTAAACCTGTTTTAATAAGATTCTTTTTGCTTCTCAATATGAACTATTTCTAATATCGATCATACAGTAAGAGGCAAAAATGGGTATGGATTATTATAAGAATTATTTTGCAATATTATCTAAACATTTTTTACATTAGGTCGTATAGGCGTCAATACAAACATCCATTCAAGAAAATATTTACTCCACGAAGGTATATATCATTGAATATGTTTAGATAATAAAGCAAAATAATTTGTTATATAAAGTTGTGTACTTAAATATAATTTTACTATCTTAGGTGATGGATTCCTGATGTCAAGGCTGGATTATAGATCGGGGTTTTGTTTGAAATGGACTCGTGTTGGGATCCTGATGTATATTTAGAATGAGTTGCTAGTTTCCCATGTTGATATCCTATTTTCCATGCTGGGATACTATTTTTACAGGCTATGGAGGCTGTATTGGGTTTATGATTAAATATACAATGGAATGCCAGTAATCGCCAGGTAATTGTGCAACATTAGCAATCGATTTGTATTGGTTTTGGGTGGTATTTAAGCCCGCATTTCCAAATAGTATCACAGCCAATATGCGAAGTTTGTACTTGAAATTGTGAATTTTTGAGGTATGGCAAAACTAGGATCCGAAGATTTCACGTGGCTTCGATTCTCCTATTGAAGGTTTAGTGTTGTAGGTTATGTTGTGAAGTTAGTGATCAAACCGGTGAACTTATGGCAAAATCTGGAGTTCCTTGTCTACCCGGTGGGTAGACTACGATCTAAGCGTGTTTTAGTACCTATGCAGATGTTATGTAGGGTGAATTTCAGATTCTTCCGGAATGGTGTTTGTTTCCTTTGGGCTACAACAAATGCTAGTATTTGCAAGCCTTTGGAAATTGCCTTTAGTTTTTTAAGCCAAATAAGGGTTCGGTATCACTTTTTCCGGATTAATGACGTAGGACTGGGTGTACCGAAGTCTCTAAAAAAATGTCTGTAAATATTTGCACTTTTCTCATTTGATTAACCTTACCCTTCTGAAATATGATAACTTTTATGTGATGCAAGATGGTAGAAATTGGATTGGATGTAAAATTAAATTTTAATCACTTGGATGGTTTCAAATTTATTTGGATATCGGGAACTGTTTTCTGATCTTTACTTCTTGAAGTTTCAGTAAAAAAGAAAGCTTATTAATTTGGCTGCGGAAGATTAGACCTTTGTTTGCCATTGTGAAGAAGGAAAAAAAGGGAATGTAAAAATTAAGCGAGTTGCCAACATATAGGTGCCACAAGAAAAATGATCGAAAAATCTTCCGAATGGATTTTGGGTTTTCACGAAACAAATTAAAAAATTCCATTATATTATTTTAGAAATATTTACAAAGGAAAGTATTTTTTTCATAAAATATATTGTATTCTTTGGTCGAAGGGTACTTGTTATATTCTGATAGTGTCATTATGTTTGTACAGTACAAACCCTGGCCCATACGATATTTATAAAACAACTCTGTTGGAACTTAATGAGAGCAGTATGTGATGTGGCCTATCAATCAAAACAAAACAAATAAAAAGTTCCACAATTCACAGTTTTTTTACAGCCTAAAGAGAAAAAGTGTAAAATATGCATAACATAAGAAACGAAAAAAGTCGGATTTTTTAGAATATTATGTGAAAGAGTTTAATATTTTCCTGAAGATGGTCTGCGGCATTAGTTGATACAGTGTTCTAATTATCGGTGGAATTTGCCCTATGGAGGATTTTGCAAAGATTCCGAAAAAATATCAAAACCGACATACATAGAAATAAAATGTGCCGTTGTAAAACCAAAAGGAACTAAGTCATAAGTTTCAATGACAAAATTATTTTGCTTTGTACACAAATTATGGTTAATGTTAAGTGTTATGAATGAATAAGGAATGATCTATGTGGAAGTGTCCACCACATACTGTGGATTCTCCATTGATTATTTTCAAAATTGTTTGGTTCTCCCAAATAGAACTATTGCTTTTACAAAATTACTCGTTCACCAAAATATAAATACATGCACATAATTATATATCTTTCCATATCCATCGACTTCGGTTTCTGAATCACAGATTGAAAAATTTATTGCAAATGCTGTCACTTCGTATGCATCGAATGTGTATTCTGCCGAATGCGTAGCTTAATTGTAAGGTGTGATAAGAGCAGAACCTTTGTCAGCTCTGACATAAAATATGACAAATTATTTGTCAGCATTTAGTTGACATGTGACACTGTATTGTACGTTTGGTGCGTAGGTACAGCATGTGCAGGTATACAAGGGTTGTCCTCTGCCTGGCTTTTATTTGACAATTGTGTAAAGCATTTGGTATGAGATGGAATAATTTTGGGAATAAAAACTATGCCCGCAACATATAAAATGAAATAAGTTCTTGGATCATAAAACCAAATTCAGCCATAACATCGCCAGAACATAACAATTTTCCTAGAAAATTAGTCTTCATGGTAAAGGGCAATTCGAAATTTGTATTTATAAAAGTACTAAAATATAACCTTGAAATTTTGAATGAAGGCAGGAACATTGAGATTTCCGATAAGCGTTGAAGAAGTAGTAAAAGCTTTAAGAGGTATTACCATATTATTGAACAATTCGTAAGACCTACAAATTTTAAAAGCGGCATGAGGTTTTATAGGCTTTGCATCATTGTTATTGAATCCTCGATAAGGGATATAGGTAAGCAATTTTGAGCAAGCGTCCTTTTTGCGTGTTATTTTCGAAAGTCAAAGTATTGAAATATATCATTATTATAGAAATTTGCAAAACGGGCTGAAATAAGGTAGGATAAGATGCTACCATTTCTATTGATTCGGTTCAGATCCCATGTAACGTACTCTTTTTCGATATTTTAAGGGTTCCAGACACAATTTTCGAATTAACTCAATGTTATCATTTTTTATGTTTGTACCGGAAAATACAGTAAAACACCTGTTGTTTTAATATTTAGATTTTTCTCATAATCTCCCATTGACATATTACAATATTTACAAAAAGACTCACATCTGTTAAGTAAAAGCAACCATTGGGTTGCTCGAATATCAACATTGATTTTTAAATAGTATATGTACACAAAACTTCAAAGTAAATGTCACAAATGTCTTATTGAGATGAAACTTTCCATAAGTCATTTGTTTGGCCCAAGAACGAAACCTATTAAAATTAGCGATAATCTTACCAGATTTAAATATAGCTCCCATAGTGTCGTCTGATTTCAAAAATATTGTGCATGTCCGAATGAAATGAATTTTAGCGAAATTGTCCAAGTTCAGTCCAAAAGAATATTTGGCAATTTTGATGAATATCGGTTCAGATTAAGATGCAACTACCATATACAGGATAAGATTAAAAAACTGCAACCAAATTCAGAATACTTTCATTTCCAAGCCACTCGACCGACAGCTGTTAAAATTATTTCAGTGACAGCTCATTATATTGTTTACAGGCGTACAAAAGCATTTTTGGTGAGAATTTTCCAGAAAAAAAGTTATTCGTAATGGTATTCAAGCGTGGTAGTGTGATTTCTATATACTCGGCTGGAAAACCACAAGTGGCTGTCGTAGCATTTAAATGTGAATAAATCTTTTGTGTCCCATACCATCGCTCGTTTCCGTGATACTAGTAGCTTAGCCCGACGTCAAGGAAGTGGAGGGAAGAAAACAGCAACATCAGCAGAAATGGTTCGAAAAGCAAAGAAGCGACTTGATCGAAAATCGCGTCGCAGTGGCCTAAAAATGGCTCGTGAGCTGAATGTATCGCAATATTCCATTCGGCAAATATTAAAAAAATAGCTCGGGGTAAAGCCATTGAAATTTCATAAAGTACAAGAACTTACACCGCAACAGAAAGAAAATAGACTCAAAAGAGCTAAAGAGTTGCTTTGCTTGCCCCAAAGTGGTGAACTGCCGAATTTGGTTTTCTCCGATGAGAAAATATTCGTTGTCCAGCAGTTTGTAAACAAACAAAATGATCCTGTTTACTTGCCAAAGAGCTGAAGCCAGAACTCAAGCGCCGGCCTTGGTGATGGTGTGGGCCGCCATAACAGGCGATGGACGCTCTCCGGTCGTATTAATCGACCGTGGCTTCAGAATAAATGCCGAATATTAGCGCGAAAATTTTCAGCACGCGCCACCCGAGAATGGTTACAAAATGAGGTTCCTTGCTTCAGTTCCAGCGAACAATAGCCACCAAAATCTCCGGATACCAATCCGTTGGACTATTGTTTCTGAAGTATTTGGAAACAAGGTTGGCACTAAAGACTACCAAAGTGTCGATCACCTCAAGCAACCGCTTCGCCGGGAATGAGCCAAAATGCCGCAGGGCATAATTCGGGCAGCGTGTGATGGTTTCATTGGCCGTTTGAAGGCCATAATTCGAGCCAAAGGTGATCAATTCGAGCAAATCTAAACATATTCTAAAATTTGATGCTATTTCTGAAATGTTTTCATATTTGGTACCAGATACAGCTCAGAAGAGACCTCTGCCAAATTTTACTGATATCGGTTCAGATGTGGATTAAACTTCCTTCATCTGATTGGACGGTTATTGTGCACCAAATATGTGATGTCAGTCAAAATTGGATGGACTTTTGCACATTCAATTGAATTTATCCTGGAAGTAAATACTGCATTTGGTAAAACTCGGTTCCCATATATCTTTGACTCTGATATATATTTTAAATATAATCCTTTTCCAAGTCAAATTATAAACTCTATAGTAATTTTATTTGGTAAAAGGTACAATTGCCCGACTTTTGACCTCTCTACACTGGTTTTTAAATCCTTATAGAACATATTTGCTGGTACGATTTCCCGAAGATATGTGCGAGACATATTAACAGCATAAATATGAAAATACAGGAAGGCTATCGAAGCTTTACATACGTAGAGAAAATAGAACCTCTCCTGGCTGAAGAAGACATAGTGGTCTTATGTAAATAGGAGCCTTGAAAAGTTATATCTATCGAAGGCATTTATAGAAGACAAGTAAATAAAACACCAACAGAATAATTTTACATTTACTGAAATAAAAGCAATTTCTTGGAAAAAAGTGAATTCTTTTCGAGATCGATATCTACCGATGCAAAGAGTTATTAAATATATCCTATAGAGATACTCAATAATAAAGATATTCTCAATAATTTATTTATTGTTCTTCAAAAAAGTATTCAACCCTAACGTTCATGTTAAGGCAAATGTGAATCTTCTTGTTGTCACAATTCATCCATATGTATGTAAATTCCCTTTCACTCTGGCAAGGGAGTGAGGTTGAAGTGCAAAAAAGTTTTCCCCTTTTACGTACGTTTATTTCCATAAAGGAGATGTTTATAATATTCAAGATGACACTGAAATACGTTCTATATATACGGAATTTTACAAATTTTAAAATTGTTGCCATAAGTTAATTTATATGTAAATAAAAACAAATTCAACTATTGTCTCTTATATTCACTTAGGTGAGCATAAATGTCCCCCATATGTGAGTGAGTGCGTGTGTGTTGGTGAACGAACGTTGATATCTGTGTTCCATCACATAACTATGTATGTGTGTGTGTGCCTGTGTGGGACATTAGCATAAACTCAGTAGTCTACATGTTTTTAAGGTTAGATATTTGACTAATTTCCTTTTGGTTTTTCTGGTTCTCTGTTGTTTGTGGTTTCGTTTTTGTCATCTAATAGAACTGTCTCAAACCAGGACAGATAATGGATATTTGAATTCCAGGAATATTTGGATAAATTTGAAATAGTTATTCAAATATACGGTGCGATGATTTAATCAAAAAGAGGGTTGTGCTTGAGAACTTTGCATGTTGTAGAAACATTAAAAAATATATAATGTTATAAATTGAGATGTGTATATATTAAAGGGAGATATTTTACTCTCCTATAAAATTAAATTATCATAGAAAAAAGCTTACCTCATGGAATAAAAAAGGATCATCCGATATGGTTCAAACTCAGCAAATCCTAATATTTTATATCAGTATCAGGCCAGGTGTGAAAATAGAATATAACGGTACACTCCATCAGGTATCTCCGCCGCAATAGGGTCCACATTTTGAACATCAACCCAAGACTGGTATCTACTCCTAAATTTTTTAATAATTATTACTCTCATAACCTGCAAAATAAGCCATGTTTTTTATTTAGACGTGGTATATCTTAATATTTTTCACCTACATGAGGTATAATGTGAATTTGGGAAATATCGTTCCACTCCTTCTGTTACCTTACTAGGGTCATAATCTTAAATAGAATGCAAAATAAATCACCGATATTTCTTTTAACTTTGAACATGCTGTACATCCACCAATATCAGTATGCCCCAAAAAGTTATACATTAATAAATTGTCAAATTCGGAGGGTATATATCTATCGGCAAAGAGACTGATACTTTTTAACTTGTTCAAAATTTCAATATGCTTGCTTTTTGTTGAGTTTCTGAAATTATTAATATTTTTCAATAAAATTAATGCTTCTCAAAGATATTAAAATATTAATTTTAATTTCAACACATTTGTCTAGATAGACATGATGGTGTGGACTATTATATAGATAGATCTGCCCGTCTTTTGACCCTTCTTAATTTGTTTATTCGTTCATCTCCAATTTCAAGTTTTAACAATTTTTAACCATCTTTGAACATAAAGGTCGAAAGAAATTATTGAAAAAAAGTTATCATCCATAAAGTATATACGTATTTTCTTCAACAGACGCTTAAGCAACATAGCTTCAAATCAATGGGACGATTTATGTAAAACGAACCATTTTTTAAGATAAAACAAACTCCTGCATAGTGCTCGGGTCCAAAATGGATCGAGTACCTAGGTTTGTTCCTTGCTAAACACAAATATTTCTTCACAGCATCAATAATAATTTGACTCACATATATAGCAAAAGGCTTAGCTTGAAAACTAAATGAAACTCGGCCTCTATCATGAAGTAGAGAAAACATAAAAATATTAAACTTGAAAGCTTCAATTTTCAACGAGTTCCATTCAAAACCACAAATGCCAACAAGATCGTTTAAAAAGTGCGAAAGCCTTATAAATACCATAACGTGGTAAGGGCCGTTATAAGGAGGTCATCCCAAATCCTGGACCTACATAGGCAATTTTCTGCCAATTTGTTTTTGCCGGAGTTGAAAACCCAGTAGAAGGTCAAATTTTGAGCGCGACGAATACATGATATCCTACTCAACTATGCGTATTTAGAAGAGCTCCCGTAACATAATGGTTTTATTGGGAATTTATGTGAAGTAGATCATACCAAATATGAACCAAATAACATTGATTTATAGTGTATGATATGACTTCCATTAGGATTATATTAAACAAGTAAAACGCAGTAAGCATGGTCGAACTTTGACTACCCTCCACCATTTGGAACGAATTTGGAAATCTTACAAATATCGAATAAAGCCGTTATATTGGGATCTATTCGAAAACATGGACCTCTAAAGGCAACTTTTAACATAAGCCATTACAATATTTAAGTGCGAAACTTGAATAAAAAAATCGGTGAATAATGTAGCTAAACGAACTAAGACATGGACCTGCACAGACAATTTTTTTCATAGGCTGTAGTATCCTTTACGAACTTCAAACACCAAATTTGAAAAGATTTCGGTGAATAATGTCGCTGAAATGATCGAAACACGGAATATCGGAAGGTGCCATTATATGGGGGCTACACTAAGACGTGAACCTGCACAGACAATTTTCTGTCTTAGGCTGTAGTATCCATTACGAACTTCAAATACAAAATTTGAAACAATTCCGGTGAATAATGTCGCTGAAATCATCAAAGTACCGAATATCGGGAGGTACCGTTATTTGGGGGCTATACGAAGGCGTGGACTTGCTCGGACAATTTTGTGTCATAGGCAATTTTCAATCATGTGGTAGACAATTTTCTGTCACAAAGTATCCATTACGAACTTTAAATAACAAGTTTTAAACATTTCACCAAAATACCGAAAATAGGGAGGTACAATTATACCAAAACGTGGATCTACATGGCCCATTTTCAATACCAAACGTCCTGCAGACATAATATATATCTGAGTAAAATTTTATCAACCTACTTCATTTCGTTCGAAACCGCTAAATCGACATAGAATTCCATGCAGGGGTATAATGTATATTTCGAGGTGTTACAAACGGAATGACAAACTCAATATACCCTCTATACCATGGTGGAGGGTATAAAAATATTTATTGGATCAATAGATATCCTGGACCGAGTAGTGGTCAATAACAGTAAAATCGGAATCGAAGATGTATATCGAAGCTATATTAAAATCTAAACCGGGCTGATATTAGTAATTTTGTGCACAATAAAATAAAATTTGATAGAGGTATTGTTGAGCTTCACTATTTATGTGGTACCAAATATCATTCTGTTGAAGTGTATATTGCACACGTGAGGGACTTTAACACCAAATCGAATGAATCATGTATGTAGGAGTTATAGCCATATCTGAACCGATTTTCACCAAATGTATTGTACTTGCTTCTAGGCTGAATTCCGTCGGATGTGCCAAAATTCAAGTCATTTTGGACTGATATTGGCAATTTAGTGGAGAAATTTTAAACAAATATGACTAAAATCTTCTACTATCTGGAGACGTTAACGTGGTCCAACTGTCTACTGAAATATTTAAACAGAGTCAATACTGAATTGACCCAGAATTTTACGCCGATCAAGAATATATGTACTTTGTAGGGTCTAACGTGATTATTTTAAGAAGTCACAAATGGAATGACATAGTTGAAGGGTACATTCTCCATATAATACAGGTAGTGGTCGCTTTTTTAAATGAAGACATATTACAACTCGGTGTTGTTTCTAATGAACCTAGAAAGTATTACCTATTACGGTTTTATTGATATCAGCCAGCCATGCCGCAATTATCTCTCAAATTATTTTGTAATCCTTAACATTTTGCCATCTTTGTATGAAAACGTTTTGAGCTCAGATATAATTATTACTATTACAATTAAAATTAAGTTTTTTTTTTGGAAAATTTATAGATTTTTGTCTTAAATTCTAATTATAAACAGTTGCAAATAAACAAGCAAAAAAGCGGTAAGTTCGGCCGACCCGTCCACCGTTTGGAACGAATTTGGCAATTTTCAAAAAAAAAAAAAAAATACGTTAAAAATTCTGTTAAAATTAAATTTGGTAATTTTAAAAAAATAAATAAATAAATAAAATCTGTTAAAAATTCTGTTAAAATTAAAAATACAAAATGTAGCCGTCATATTAGGATCTAAACGATGACGTGGACCTGCATAGGTAACTTTTGTCATAAAGCATTACAATATTCAAATGCTAAACTTGAAAAAGAATAGGTGAAAAATGTAGCTAAAATCATCGATATAAGGCTGTAGTATCTATTACGAACTTCAAATACCAAATTTGAAGCAATTCCGGTGAATAATGTCGCTAACATCAACAAAGTACCGAATATCGAGAGGTACCGTTATATGGTGCCATACGAATGCGTGGACCTGCAAACACAATTTTCTGTCTTAGACTGTAGTATCCACTTCGAACTTAAAATTACACATTTGAAACAATATCGGAAGGGCCCATTTTCAATACCCAAAGTCCTGCAGACATAACATACATTTGAGTAAAATTGTATCAATCTACTTCAATTCGTTCGGAAGCTAGAGTGATTTCCACAGACAGACAGGCGGACAGGCGGACAGGCGGTAGGCGGTATATTTCGAGGTGTTACAAACGTAATGACAAAATTAATATACCCTCCATACTATGGTGGAGGGTATAAACAGGATTGTGAGTCTGTCTATATTTGGTAGAGTATAAATAATGGTTTTGTAATTAAAACAATATTACGTATACGTTCCGTAGGCCAATCAGGTTGTTCACTGTTCAGTTAACAAATTAGTTTTTGAAAAAAAAAAACACAAGAAAAACTTTTTCCTCAATATTTCCTCATATTTCCCCAGTCAATAAGCAAAACACAACCCCAAGTCTTTGGGGACAAAATTGTAAAACAAAGCCAACACGTAAAAATTAAACCGAAAAAGGGAAAAAGAAAACTCATACACACACAAACACACTTACCACCGTGCGGCAAAGTTTTATGTTCACAATTTAAACTATTGTTAGTTTTTTAATTAAAACGCAGAACAGAGAAAACCGAAAGTAACCAGAGCACACAAAATAAGGAAAATTAACTTAAAAATTCTGGGCTTGTTGTGAGATTTAACTATTTGCTTAATGGAATAAATGATAGAAGAAGGGGTGTAGCTTTCTTATTTGAGGGAAAAATTCGATTCAAAATGCTATGTATCTGCTTTACTCCTGGCTTCCAGAATTCAAATTTACAACGAGTGCATTAATTAGTGTACACTTCTCCACGAAACAGAACAGAACGTTAATGTTGAGGGCATACAAATGTTATCACTCCATTTGTGAACCATCGAATATTTATCGGAGAACCCATAAAGAATTTACACAATTGTTCAAGGCGATTTATGTTTCTAGTACTTTAGATAGGGTTTAATAATTCTGCACTGACAACGTAATTTAAATACAATGTTATGTATTTGAAAGGATTTAATAAAAGGCTACGCTCCGCATATGTTCTTAAATTTTCGTTAAAAGTTTAGAAAATACAACATTTTCAAACCCGTTTGTGTGTAGTTCAAATTTTTCTCATTTTATGTAACTTCACTTTTATGTGTATTATAATATTTGTTGAATGTCACAATCAGTAGGAGGAGGCTGGAATTATTTGATTACATTTGGCAAAAAGTCCACAACATGCTTTAAGAATACCTCAGTTTCAGCATAAATAATTTTCGCATTTAAGCAAAAGACTGCATTAAGAGCTTTATTTTTATATTTTTGTTGGGATAATCCCTCCCATATCATCATCAATTACATTTTTCCTTTCCAACTCCGTTTTGCAAAGGTCCATCCCACATTTTATCCAAACATACACCCACATAAACAAACTCGAGCAAAACACTCACAAATCTTGGTTCATATTTATGGAAGGTAAATTTATCACTGCCAAGGGAATTTAGTAACTTCAACATTTACCTACGAATATTAAAACGATTTGTCTTTTTTGCAAAAAGGAAATTCTGGGAACAGCTACAAAAATAGAACAACAAAATACTAAATAATCGTGTAACTACCCTGTGGAGTAAAGTTGTAAGGATATTTTTAAACGATGCCAATGATGCTGTATTAAGTTAAGCAACTCATGTGATATGGCTATAATATATGTTCAAAAATTACACACTTTTGAACCTGAGACGTTTTAGGCATTTCAATTATTATATGTTATCCAGGACAGACTTCCGAGGCATTTACTGGAAAATAATGTTCATCAACATCGTCCCAAAGTTTGTTGTCTTGAGGAAGTTTGCTTTTCTACCAACTCTATTAGAGCCAGACAAATCCGAAAGAAATACCTTTCACAATACAAAGACAGATGTAGATGAAGGCTTTTAAAAGATTTAAAACTAAAAATTCGAATTTTCATAACATAAATATTCTTTGGGCTTCCACTGAACTTCGGTCGTATTTGTATTAGAATTGCTACAAATTTACAAAACTTAAAATTCTAAAGCCATATAATGACGGTACATGTATCTAGTCAAAATTCATATTCGCGTTTCTGAAAACCGCAAACAGGTGACCTATTCGTTTATTAAAGGAATTATTTGAAAATATATCAAACTCAAATCCATAATAAATATTTTCCAATTCCACATAATAAAGATTTTCAAAAGTTACAATGTATCACAATTAAGCCTACCATACTGTTAAATTACTATATCGTTTGATGTAATACACCTACATCATTCGGAAAGAATTTAAAAAAAAAAATCCCGACGAAAAATACTGCTAAAATCACTAAAATTCCATGATATTGAGGCCTTCACAGACGTGTTCCGGGGAATAATGTCGCTAAAATTACCAAAATGTCGAATATAGGAAATAGGATATGAAGGACAAATATTGACCGTTCTATTCAAGGATATTTCTGACGAAATGGGAGCGCATGCTGCCAATTTACAGTAAATTCGTGTTAGAATTGTCGGCAAAGTTATATGAGGGCTACAAAAAGTTTTCAACCGATTTCGTGTATTTGATGTACCAAACACGGTATGTATATTCGATTCCAATGACTAAATTTGGTACAAAAATATATTTTTCAAAGTATATTCGAATCAGTTCAGATGTGGATATTGCTCCCATATTATTATATATTTTCAGCCGATTTCGTTTATTTGATGAATCAAACACGATACGTATGTTATATTTTAATGACATTTGGAATGCGTGACGGGATTTGATCAGAAAATAAATTTGGCAAATTATATTGAAATCGGTTGAGATTTGGATATAGCTCCCATATATATATTTAGGCCGTCAAACACGATATCTATGTTCTATTTTAATGAAATTTGGAATGAGTGACGGGATCTAATGATACAATCCAACTAACCTTGCTTTAAAATTCTGTGCTTGTATGTTATATTTTCCGTACCACAATCTTGTCTTAAGAAGTCTACGTTTTCCAATTAAATGGTACCTCCCGATACAGTAATTTGTTTAGCCACACTTTTCAACAGAATTGTTTCAAATTTAGTTCTTAAAACTCGCACTGTAAGAGAACCTTGGTTGGCGAACCGTTCTTTGTTCCGCAAAGTTGATTATATGTTAAAAACTGTACAATGGAGCTTAAATCATAAAAGGACTCTTTCCGGGTTCAGAGTATAACATTTCTTATCAAAATTAATTATACAAGTTAAGCAGCTGGATATCTTTACGTAGTACGGAAAGCGTTGTACTTTTATGTGTGTGGCGCCAGAGAGATATCCCAGTACATCCCCGAAATTGATCTAACATTGGAAACAATTCTACTATGTGCCAGGTTTGGACACAATCGGATGCTGCATTTGAGAGTTATCATACATACCAGTCACTTAGACACACATACAGATCTAATCCAAATACCCTGAAAGAGATTTCGTCCAAAGAGTCATCCTTATTTTAATTGGATTTGGGGGGGGGTCTAAAAATATAGTCGTAATTTTTTTATCTATATATAAAGTTACTTTTTGGGCATAGGCTAACTGAAATTTTAAATTCTCACTTTTGTCCAACAAACCTGTTAGAACTGGCACAAAATATCGAATATTTAACAATTCATCCAATCCTCCATATCCTCGGATATAAAAAAGACATGAACGGCATCGCGAACATATCGAAAAAAATCGATTTTTCACATCATACATCTATTTTCAACTATGTGTTTTCCAACAACGCGATATTAGGTTATTTTCTTTACAATGGGGAATTACTATTATTTTGGTGCGAACTACTTTTACACATGACCTGGTCAGTAAATAATTTAAACACCCTCAGCAAACTTGAACAGCTCAACATCATTTTGAAAACAAAGTCACACCGACGATGAGAATTGAACCAACTACTAAAATTTTCCCAAGACAAACAGAAAAAAATGCAATCTAGTCGATGCTAAGAGCTTTATGACAGTCTTCAATTGACGAAGATTTTGCCCACATCTATGTAGCCTGGGTTTTTATTTGGCTTCCAATCATGGCCATTCACAAAGAGTGTGGATGTGTATGTGTGTGCATTTGGCAAACAACAATAAAAATATAAGAAACCGGAAATAAGCTATTGCATACGCCACGTTTGCAACAATCCATGCCATGGTAGACTGCACTGTACACACAAACACACACCCACACATTTGCCGACATCAAAAAGCCACCTGCACCTGCAGCATCGTCTAAACAGACGCCAGACATTTTCTTGACACAACAAAGTAACCGAAAAACTGTCAAGGTGATTGTTGATAAGAAAATCGGATGTTATACAACAACGCCATTTTGAAAATTGCCATTCGAGGTGAAATAAAGCAAACAACAGAACAAACATGACATACACCCACACCCTCTCAAACACGCCCTCAGAAACACACTGAGAGCTGACACAGGCATGCATACACATATATTCCGGCTTTTATTTCCGGTAAACTTTGAAAATGAAGAATGTGACAAAAGAAGTTAGTTAGACAGTATGTTGGACGATTCTCATACAAAGAGATTTTACGGGTTCTCGAATAAAATTTCATATTGCCTTTGTTGGAAAACTATATTGTGTTTGTGAAATCACTGGAAATAATCGCATTTACACGGTGGGCTTATCTAATACAATAAAATTCGCAAGAGTTAGAACAATAAATGAAAGCCTCAACGGGGGTATAATTTCGAAATTCCCGTACAGTTTTAGCAAAATATTTACGTGCAACATTACAATAGATATGTTCCAGTTCTGTTACAATTCAATATTATTTCAGATACTATTTCATATTTACTTGTACATGCTGAAAGATGACAAGCAAGTTAAAAAGTATCAGTCAATTTTGCGGACCAATGCATGTATACCCTCAGCTAATGGCCGTTTACTCATATATATGTCTTCTATCTTCTATATCTATAAAAGAGGAAAATGTTTGTATGTTTGTTTGTTTGTTTGTAATTTATGGACTCGAAAACCGCTGAATAGATTTTCCTGAAAATTTCCATATATACTGCAACATCGCCTGAAAGTAACATAGGCTATATACATTTTTGAATTTCCACTTGGAACTGGAGATATAGCATCAGAATCGGAGGTACCTCCCTAAAATTTAGATTTTATATGCACATATCTATTGATTGGTTGAAGATACAGTCTCCAAATTTGGAATACGTAACGGAATTTGGAACAAAAATAAGTTTGCCAAATTATATTGTAATCGGTTCAGATTTGGATATAGCTCCCATATATATTTTTGACTGATTTCGTTCATTTGATGCCTCAAACACAATATGAATGTTCGATTCCAATGAAATTTGGAATGTGTGACGGGATTTAATCCGAAAATAAATTTGTCAAATTATATTAAAATCGGTTCAGATTTGGATATAGCTCCCATATATATTTTCGGCCGATTTCAAGCATTTGATGCACCAAACACGCTATGTATCCCCAATTTCAATGAAATTTGAAACGTGTGATAGATTTTATCTAAAAAATTGATTTCCCAAATTATATTGAAATCGGTTCAGATTTGGATATAGCTCCCATATACTTTTTCGGTCTATTTCAAGTATTTGGTGGACCAAACACGACATGTATTTCCAATTGTAATGAAATTTAAAATAAGTAACGGAATTGGGAGCCAAAATGAATTTGTCAAATTAAATTGAAATTGGTTCAGATTTGGATATAGCTCCCACATATATTTTCGACCGATTTCATGTATTTGATGCACCAAACACGCTATGTATCTCTAATTTCAATGAAATTTGGAATATGTAGCGGAAATTAAAACAAATATACATTTGTCAAGTTATATTAAAATCGGTTCAGATTTGGATATAGCTCTCATATATATTTTCGACCGATTTCATGTATTTTATGCACCATACACGATATGTGTGTTCGATTCCAAAGAAATTTGGAATATGTAACGGGATTTTGATTAGAAAATAAATTAGTCAAATTATTTTAAAATCGGTTCAGATTTGGATATAGCTCCCATATATATTTTCCGCCGATTTCACATATTTGATGCACAAAACACGATACGTATTTCCGATTCCAACGAAATTCGGCATGAGTGGCTATATTTGGTACAAAAATAAATTTGACAAATTATTATTTGATTTGATTATAGCTCCCATATACACTGGTGGCCAAAACTAAAGCAACTTAAATCGCAAAGACAATAAATGTCCTGTAACTTTTACAAAAATAAACAAATCGTAATTATTTTTCCAGTTTTAATTGAGGGGTTTAATTCACTTTCAAGAAACTAAAAATAAAAATACAAAAATAAGTTTGAACGAAAAATAATATGTGGAAAACTAAAATGACCCAATTTTTGCTTGGTCAAAACTAAAGCAACTTTTGATTTTTTATTTTAAAATAATTAAATTTTGGCTAGTAGTCGATAGCATAACCATTATTTTTGATAGCAGCTGCACACCTACGAGGCATTGAATCTATAACACGCTCAATTTGATCCTTGGGTGTGCTTTCCCAGGCACCCCGAATTCTTTAGAAAATGTTGTGCTTATTTATTTCCGAATCTCTCTTGATCTTCCTATCTACGATACTCCAAAGGCTTTCTAAGGAGTTTAGGTCAGGTGATTGTGCCGGTCATAACAAAACATGAATTTTTGACTCCCGCAACCAATATTTGACAAGTTTTGATACAAGTTTGGGATCATTGTCATGCTGAAACACACAAATCAGCCCAATATTTTACTCAGCGTAAGGGAACAACGTGATGTCCAACGCATCTTTGTAAACAAACGGATCCACAACTTCCTTTATTTTATAGATAGACCCAAGTCCATAGAAAGAAAAATAGCGCCACGCCATTTTTGACCCTCCCCCATGCTTCACTGTACCTTTGCAACACTGCGGCTTGAGTCCTTCATTTTTTGGTCTTCTCACCGTAAAATTTTTCACGTCTGAGCCTTTAATATTAAACGTAGACTCATCCCAGAAATAATGTTTTTTCCATTGAGCTTGATTCCACTTAATATTATCGTTTCCGAAAGCCTTTTTAATTTTTTCAGATATAAATGGTTTTTTGATGTCTTACGGGCACGCAGACCAGCTGCCACTACTCGTCTACGCACTGATCTCGAGCTTATATCCAATGATTGCTCTCTCACCAATCCTGTTGAATTCTTAAATAGTTGTTTTTTCATTTCTCTCACAATTTGTGGATCAGTATGGGCTGAAGTTCTTCACGGCCTTCATCCGTTATGGACTGTTATTACTGATCCAGTTTCAAAAAACCGACTTAGTGCACAGACATAATTATGAAATCACATAAATACTTATGAAATATTTCTCGGAAATCATTTTCTGTGATATGTTGTTTTGATAATCACTGATAATTTGCTGTTTTATTCAGGTACAGTATTT
Source organism: Musca domestica (assembly GCF_030504385.1). Lineage (NCBI taxonomy): Eukaryota > Metazoa > Arthropoda > Insecta > Diptera > Muscidae > Musca > Musca domestica. Next base: position 14,743,031 of record NW_026712328.1, on the reverse strand, counting down.
GCTTCTAGCCATTTTTAATTTTTTTTTTTTGGCAGTACTTAAAAAACGAAAAGAAAAACATATACTGTTGTAAAAAACTTCTCAAAAAGGATTTATGACAAGCGAAATTGTCGAAGGAAGCAAAAAGCGATAAATATCACAGTAAAAACCACTGAAATTGCAGCGGTTATATGAATGTACAACAGAGTTGCTTTTGTTTTGTCCAAGCCAAAATCGGGTTAATTGACTTTACCAAACATAATTTTTTATATAAAAATGAATTTTGGTTTTATGTTTTAGGTTTTTAAAAAGTGAATAAAGTACCTAATTTAAAACAAGAAAAACTTTCTCATTTTCTTAATTTTTGAAAAAGTTACAGGGCATTCATTCTCCTTGTAATTTCAGTTGCTTTAGTTTTGGCCACCAGTGTATATACTCAGCCGATTTCACATATTTGATGCACCCAAAGCGAGAGAGACAAAATTTGGCACCAGCAAAAATTGCCAAATTATATTGAAATCAGTTGAGGTTTGGATATAGCTAACATATATATTATGCACCAAACATGATATATATGACCGATTCCAATGAAATTCAGAATGTGTGGTGGAATTTGGTTATAATAATAAATGTGATAAATTAATTGGAAATTAGTTAAGATTTGGATATAGCTCCCATATATATATTCTCGGTCGATTTCACATATTTGACGCACCAATTTCAATAAATTATGAAAGGTGTGGCGGAGTTTGGTGTAAAAGTAATTTTTTTAAAATTATATTTAAATCGGATCAGATTGGGATATGATTTTAATAAGAACCATTAACCCACAACGCCTTAGGCTAACACTAAAAAACAACACAACAATTTATTAGAAATACGCTTATTACGGCGAAGTATGTTGCTATCTCGAATTCACTAATTGCAATAGAAATGACACTCTACTTAAAAAAATTGCAGTTTCCTGCATGCTTGGTATTTGCTATGAAATAAATAAATCCAAAGGACAAACCCTTCGTTATACATGTCATGTTACTGCTTTTGTAATGATTTTGTTTATTAACGCATTAATTAGTGCAATATTTTTTTTTTAATTTTTAAATTTGTTTTTCTTTATCCATCATATATTCGTAAATAAAATTTTGAATGCATATAAAATTAAAAGGGGTGGCCAATATTAGCCCAATATGACAAAATATGTCAATATATATATATATATATATATATATATATATATATATATATATATGTATATATATATATATATATATATATATATCGGTTCACTCCTTTAACATTACATATTGAGAAAAGGAAGCATCCTCAATAGTTCAAACTCGGCGCATCGAAATATTTATTTAAGATGTGATACAGCTGCGGATATGAATAATATTGAGCCACACATCGATTAAGGTCTAGCTTTCATTGTTTAGTTTCAATCGTTGTCAAACTTAAATCGCTCTAAAGCCTTAATACGCAATTAATATTTAATTTGCCAATATAAATGATTTTATACCATCCACCATAGTACGGGGGTATATTAAGTTTGTCATTCCATTTGTAACACTTCGCAACATACTATATGTGTTTTAGGCCTGGTGGACTTTTGGTATTGAATATGGGCTATATAGCTCCACGTTTTGGTATAGCCCCCATATAACTGTACCTGCATATTTAAGGACTTTTTATTCTTATAGTCACAATTTATACCTGAATTTGCTGTCAACGAGCAGTTTGTGTTCTTAGTATGTAAGAGACATCCTTCCTTAGAACTGTCCATATAGGTCCGAGCTTTGGTATATTTTCCATATAACTGTACCACTAGTCTCTCGGCATTTTAATGATTTGTGCCACATTTTTCAGAGTAATCGTTTCAGATTTCTTATTTTACAGACCAAAATGTCTTTAAGCACATTTTCTTGCAATATATGCGTCGGTAGACTCTTCTAGTTCAGTGTAGTATTTACTACCAACTTCTCTTATAATAATTCTTCTTCGGCCAACAAAAAAGGTTTTAATACCCCCCAAATTTCGGGGCCCATATAATATAATGCCGCGACCCAACTACAGAGTAGTTCGATTTTTAAATTCGGCTTTTACCTTCAAAGCACCATATATAGGGCGGTTCTTTTGTGGAGGAAGGCTAAAATAACTAAAATTTGCTATCTATTTGCCTGCAAATACAGGGTGAGATAAAAAAACTGCAACAAAATCAAACGCCATATTTTTTACATTTTTTTTAAATTTTATTGAATGAAAGCAAAAAAATGTCGGAAATAGCATGAAATTTGAAAATTAGTTTAGATTTGTTCGAATTGGTCACCTTTGGCACGAATTATGGCCTTCAACCGGCCAATGAAACTGTCACACGCTGACGGAATGTTGCTCTGCGGTATTTTGGCCCTTTTCCTGGCAAAGCGCTTGCTTGAGGTGATCGACACTTTTTTTAGTATCAACCTTGCTTTCCAAAATACTCCAGACACAATAGTCCACATTTTCAGCTGACCTCCTTGGCAAGTAAACACGATCATTTTGTTTGTTCACAAACTGCTGGACAACAAATGTTTTCTCATCGGAGAAAAACAAATTAGGCAGTTTACCACTTCCGGCCAAGCGAAGAAACTACTTTGCACTTTTGAGTCCATTTTCTTTCTGTTGCGGTGTAAGTTCTTGTACTTTTTGGAATTTCAATGGCTTTACCCCGAGCTATTTTTTGATATTTGCCAAATATAATATTGCGATATGTTCAGCTCACGAGACATTTTGGCCACTGAGACTGGTTTCGATCAAGTCGAGTCTTTACTTTTCGAACCATTTCTGCTGATGTTGCTATTTTCTTCCGTCCACTTCCTTGTCGTCGGGCTACGTTACCAGTATCACGATAACGAGCGATGGTACGAGACACAAAAGATTTATTCACATTTAAATGCTGGAGTGATCTAACGATAGCCACTTGTGGTTTTCCAGCCAAATATTAATAAAATGGGAAAAATTATTATTTAAAGTTTGTCAGGAAGGTACGAAAAAGGGTCTATATTTTTAATTTTGTACTTGACGTAAGCGTTATAGAAATATAACGATGTAGCACCTTTGGCAACAAGTAGAAGACTTTCAAAGATATTGCTTATCGAGCAGCTCTGGTTTATATATAGCACAGAAATTTTTATCTCTAATCCTTAAAAATATTTCTACTTTCCAATAAAGAAAAAATACACATGAAACGGAACCTTATTTACAGCAAATATACCAATTGTAATATTCGGAAATATGCCAATTTGAGCAACTAGAAAGCTCCAAGTAGTAAAAATTTCTTTTCTATGTAAAATGTGAATAAAATGACAGAAAGTGATCATATCAGATGGGGCCGGGTGGGATGGAACATAAAATGGATCAAAAATGTGTGAGAATCGGTAATAAGATTATGATTATCATTTTCCCATTTTCATCAATTTTTCGTCGGAAACAAAAATATTGTTGTTTCAATAAAAGACCGACAATTAGAAAAAGATATGCCTACATTTTTTCTATCGTTGGTCTAAGCCTAATTAAAAGATTGGAATGAATCATAAGCATGCAGTCTTTAAAATAATTTTTAACTCAAACTATTCCATTTGAATATATCCTTAAAGTCATTTCCGCTTTATTTTAAATGCATCTATATTTCATAGGAAGTAAATTGAAATTCAAGATGCCAGCAAATGAAGTTCTTAAAGGAACAAAAAAGTACACAAACAAAAAAAACAAAATTACTGTCCCATCCATGCAGCCAAATACGTCTATACCTGAGTGCAGATAAAACCCAAGCAAATCGCTAATGGTTGTCTCCGTTGTAAAATCGCATTTTCGCTCAATTTAGACTAAAAATAAAACACTTGAAGCTACTAAAACTGTAGACACTTGAGTATTCTAGAGTTGTGCGAAGAAGAATAGCCAAAAATGAAAAACGAAATAATTTAAATGCAATAAAAATATCGTTAAAAAGGCGTAGAGCAACGACCAATAGAACAAATCACGATAAGGACTCCATCACCACCTTTGCCGTCGAAATGCTCCAAACTGTTATGGCCGTCGCCAAAGTCCAAAAGTACAATAACTCCTTCATCGACTGGCAGGATACATATACGCCATAGGGGCACAAAAACGACTGTCTATGGTTTTAATCTGGCATTTTCATTTCTTACTTTTGTTTTTGAAAAAGCTAAAAAATGAAGAACAAAGACAAAAACGATTATTCTAAAATTTGGCTGCGTCAAATTGTAAATATTCTCATTGTTTGGGGGAGTAGACCCCAAGAAATACATAAAGCACTTGCTGACTTGAAGGAAGATAGGACATCAACATATTCAAACGAATTTGTCTGGTCGTTCCGGTTATTTCACAATACACGATTGTGTATTTTTGAATTAGGGTTGAACACACAAAAAAGTGAAAACTGGTGAAGTCTCCACTTCATAAAGATAATGGGAAATTTCAATATCGCCAATGCAGACAAAATATAAAGTTAAATTGGATTTTTTTTTTTTGGTTTAGATCGGATTAATAATCTGTTAAAGAAGACGTTTGAAACATGATATCCTTTCTGCTTATCGTATTGCTCAACATCGGTTTCTATTATACTTTGTAGTAAATAAATCCCGAACAGTTTCGATTTTATTTTAATTAGAACAGATTTGCCATTAAACCCTTCCCGAAACAGGAATTTATACTTTATATTGTTGATGAGAAATCACTCTGCCAAATTCAGTGGAAATACTTTGAAATTGAAATACAGCTCGCATATATGTTCCGATATGCATAAATTATCAAAGTGTGTATCCCTAACTTTAGCATACCTGCAATGCCCTTTTAAATCAATTTCTGCTCACAACTATGTTAACACCTCAGAAAAATAAATAAATTCCTTTGCCATGAGCAAAAACTAGTTGACTTTGAACTTCAAGACAATTAACATTACCCCACAACATTACGGTGACCATTGATTTCTGTCGACAAGCAAAAATAGTAAATTTTACTTAAGGAAAATATGTCCAAAAATGTCGCACAGACTGTTACAAAAACGCAGGACGATGAAATAAATTACCTGTGACTTCAAAGCTTAATAATGAATGAAACATTCGCAAAAAGCCTCCAAATAAAAGTACCACCCGTTTTAAAGTAGTTTGAGTGTTTCACACGCAATTTCCAACTAACATAGTTGTAAGCTCATATATTCTTGATCAGCGTAAAATTCTATAACGATTTAGCCCTGTCCGTCCGTCTATCCATCAGTTGTAATCACGCTACAGTCAAAACCAATAAAGATAGGAAGCTAAAGTTTCGCACATATCTGTCTTTTGTTTGCAAGCAGGTCAAGTTCAAAGATGGAAGCTATATCGGTCCACGATATCGTATAGCCCCCGTAAAACGGTACACGCGATATTCGGTATTTTGATGATTTCAGCCACATTTTCCAATGGAATTGTCTTAAATTCTACACGAGGAGTTCTTTGTGAGTACATATCCCCTGGAAGAGATGTATCTATATAGGTCCACGATATCGTATAGGCCCCATATATCGGTACCCCCGATATTCGGTATTTGATGATTTTAGCCACATTTTTCAATGGAATTGTCTGAAATTCTACACAAGGAGTTCCTTGTGGGTACTTTATCCCTGGAAGAGAATTATCTATATGGGTCCATGATATTGTATATCCCCCATATAACGGTACCTCCCGACATTCGGTATTTTCATAATTTTAGCGACATTATTTACTGCAGTTGTTTTAAATTTCGTACATATAGTTCGAAACCGGTACTACAGCCTATGACATAAATTACTTATGCAGGACCATGTCTTTGTATAGTGTGTTAGTTAGTGATTTTCTGAATCATGTTCTGTCCTCCGACTAAGAGAATCGTTAGCTAGGATCACCTTTTGAACTGGCTCTCATTAAGTTGAGTGGTGATTTAGAGGACTTTGTTGTTGAAAAATAGTTAGGACTAATATCATTATTGTTGTTTTTATAAAAAACAACATTTATTTATTAGTGGACAATGATGGCAATTTTTACCAAGGTGAGGTTGGAAATACCTAGGTTTCGGTATTAAGCCTAACTATTTTGCAACAACAAAATACTACAGTATCCTGAACAAACATGCCAACACTGTTCTGGTAGTCATAAATTGTAGTTGTAGCTAGATAAGTTTTCTTTGCAAACGTATCGACAGTGAACTGCCGTACCCTAACGAGTTTCGGTCCATTTTAGAACGATTATACAACGAGCATCCTAGACATCTTATTCGACCTGGACATCTTTTTTAGCATATCTCTACAGTGAGTCGAACCCGAACAATCTTAAAAGAGTTGGTCATCTTCTCTCGAATATTTCTACAGTGAACTGGGATACCCGAACGATTATACAACGAGTTCCCTATCCGTCCCAGAAGACATCAACATCCTGAACACCAAGTCCTGTTACCACTCGCCAGCCTCGACGACCATCGTTAACATAAAGCAAAAAAATCATAATTCCTCACTACATTCAGCCAAACGATATTCAACGACAATTCATTAATATTCCTGATTACCTTCAAATTATCAACATCCCGAACGCCGACATCAATCCGAACACCAACATCGTAATTCCTGATTGCATTCAACCAATGGATGTCACATGATCATCCCTCAAAGTTCACGAATCGTGAACATTATGAATGCCACCATCAAACATCGAAATTCGACCACTTGTCAATACCCGACGACTATCCATCAAACTTTCCGATTACTTTCAAATCCACGGTAACCTAAACATTATGAACAAAGGGACAACACAACATCATAGTTCCCGATTATCCACTACTACCATCTCTACCATACATGGTAAAAGTCGAACTTCCTATTATCAATTCCAGCTGAAGAACTCTATTTAAAATTACCAACCATCACCGAAGTCAATTCGCCATCCCATATTTTATATTCATATTACCGCATTTGAAAACGAGCAGATTGTAATTTATTATTGACTTCAATAAAATATCTGATTGAATCCCTCAGAAAAAGAAAAATATACTCTTCTTAGTTATTATGGTTTAGTGGGTTTTTATGGAGATTCTGACTATGGCTGAGCTTACCTCAGCTGTCGAGAAAATCATGTTACATTCGACTACTTCAGTCGACACTATACTAAGTCTATCTCGACAAAATTTTATTGAAATGTATTTTAGGTCGGTAGAATTTTAAGTATTGAATGTGAGATATAGTTCCATGATTTGTTATATTCTTCATATAACGGTTTTTGGGGTTTAAACCATAGTTTTCAACTAAATTTGCTGTAGATTGGCAGTTATTGTCCCAGTATTCGGAAAACATCTTTTTAAAGAAATGTCTTTATAAGACTTAGTTAAGATATTTTAGCCATATTAGCCATTAAGTTCATGCTAGGTAGAGCATTTGCCTTCTTTCGTTTTATCATCTGGGGCACTTGATGGACAACTGAATAAATTTTATAATTAGCTACACATTCATTAGTTTTATGTCAACAAGCTGTAATTGCTGTCAATACACCCATGCCGATGTATGTGTGCCTTTGTATGGCTATAGCCAATAGGAGAGTCTCGTTGTCCTTTGTTGTAATTGCATCATAAAACCATTTCTGAAATTCATTTTTGTTGTCACTCTTTCTACCCTACGCAGCATTTAATAGACCTGCAACTACAATTATCTCTTTTGACCCAGCTTTAGAAGATCAACAACTTTATAAGGTCCATAAGCTTACTCTTGTGTGGATTGTTTACCGGCATTCCAAAGGTCGTCTTCACCGGTTGTGTCAGTGTGTGTGTGTGTGTGTTTGTGATTTTTTCCTCCAGCATTTTTCTGGCCATATTCATTTGTTTGCTTTGTTATGCTTGTCGTTGTTGTTGCTGTTTCATTTTTGGTAAAACAACACATAAATGTCTTGTATCTTGAAGAAAATTAATGTCAGCATAACCTCAGTGTTTCGAGATTGAGTTGGAAATTGTTCCTTGGAGAACTAACATCGTATCACCAACATTATTATGGCCAAGTGGACATTTTCATTGTGGTGACATTCAAATGTGTTTGTATGTGCATTTGTGTATAGGTGGATATGTTTGTCTTGTTGTACTGGCTGACTTGCTATGCCACAGGATCTACTTAAACATGAATCGATACATACTTACAGGGTGGAGCAAAAGTTATTTTCTTAATTTGTGTGTTGTTGTTTTATCAGAAATTTTTTCTCAATAACTTTTTGTAAAGGCATCTATTTTTAGCGTCTTTTGAATTAACATTAGATGATTAGTTATATTGTTTTAAAGTCCATCACCATACTATAGTGCATATTCTTTTCATATGATATAGCCAAAATATAAAGGTAATATACAATTAGAGAAACTAAGGAAAAGTTCACTTTTACATGTAAAATATACAATAAATAGTAGAAAGTGACAATAAATAGTAAAAATTATAGTCATTGTTAGAAGTAGGCAGACTCCTAAGGCCCCACCCTGCTTGAACCCTTATGTGTCCATATTCTTCTTTATTCTTTCTATATTCGGAATTTTAGAGATTTCAGTCCACTTTCAACGGACGGCTTTCGAATTTGGTATTTGAAACTCGCAACACGCTCATGATTTGACATAGTTTCCATATAACGGTACCGCCCGCTATATAGTATCTTAAAGTCTTTACCTGCATTTTTATTCCCAGGGCCACATTGTGTGTAACATTCAGAAGCAAAATTGAGATGAAATTATCCACAAATCCTTTATTTGGTCCAACGACGAAACCTATTGATATTGGTGGGATCGGTCCAAATTAAATCCAAATGTAGGCATAGCTCCTATATTTATCTTCGTCCGATTTCAATGCTATTGTGCGCCATGTGTATAATCTTTGTCCAAATAGCATGTATTTAACCGAGTTCAGATTTTTAGCAAGTATTTTAAATTCAAATTTGAAAATCGTTTCGGACCTATATACAGGGTGAGATGAAAAAACTGCAACCACCTTCAGACTGCGATCATTTCTAAGCCACTCGTCCGACAGCTGTTAAAATTATTCCAGTGACAGCTCATTATATTGCTTACAAGCGTACAAAAGCATTTTCTCCACATAAAATGTTATTCATGATAATGTGATTTCTTTAAATTTGGCTGGAAAACCACACGTGGCTATTGTTAGAGCACTCCAGCATTTAAACGTGAATAAATCTTTTGTGTCTCGTACCATCGCTCGTGGCCGGAAAACAGCAACATCAGCAGAAATGGTTCGAAAAGTAAAGAAGCGACTTGATCGAAACCCGCGTCGGAATATTCCATTCGGCAAATATTGAAAAATGAGCTCCAAAGCCATTGAAATTCCAACAAGTGCAAGATCTTACACGGCAACAAAAAAAAAATAGACTCTAAAGAGTTGCTTCTCTTGGCCGAAAGTGGTGAGCTGCCGAATTTGGTTTTCTCCTATGAGAAAACAAACAAAATGATCATGTTTACTTGCTAAAGATGTCAGCAGAAAATGTGCACCTTCGCTTGGCCACTTGAACTCAAGCGCCGGCCATGGTGTGGGCCGCATTAACAGCCAATGGTCGCGAAAATATTCTGGTCACCTCAAGCAACCGCTTTGCCGGTAATACTGGGGGTATGATCTAAATAATTAAATATTCCATTGTTTTATTATTTGACATCTTGCTTACATTCTAACAGGTTCCACCGATAAATTTTGACATTTTTTGTTAGAGAAGTACCAAAAATATTTAAACTGGTATCATCTTAAAATAAACCCTGGAAAAGAAACACGCATATTTCGATTCACCCTCATCACATAAAAGGTTTACCATCATAGTTGGCTGGTATGTGTTGGTTTTTTTCTTTTTGTTAAATGAAAATATATGTATATACGTACATATGTATAATATTAGGTTCGACGTTGTATATACCATCGTCTGTGGGAAAATATATTTAACTGTGTGTGTGCCTCTGTCTCGATTCCTTTTTATACCATGCAAGTTAAAATGTTGTTACCATTCCTATCTTTGGATGTCATCAAAAACAATGTCTTTATTATATTTTTCTTGGTTTTCTGCCAAATTATTATGAAGTCAATATTTTTCTTTCTATTTCTTAGGTGAACATTCATGCATATTCATTTTGTTGTTTCTGCATCTAGACATGAACTCAAAGGATACTTTTAGGCTGGAGATTGTATAGTAAGGAAAATATGTTAAATTCTTGCCTTTTTTTGCTATACATTTTAAATTTATTCTTACTATTTTACATTAAGTGATTTTACTAGACTATAATGGATAGCCGCATGAATAGAATGTGGCTTAAGACACAACCACATACAATAAATGCTACATAACAGCATACACATACATATGCATATAAAAATCGTTTTTTTTTTTTTTTTTGATAGAACAATATATGCTAATTTTTATTCATATCGTGGTCGTTATCGTTATTATTGGTCTGGAATTTGGTTTCGTCTATTCATGTAGTTCCAGCATTCGAGAAATGAGAAAATGTAGCGAACGTATAGGCGGGTTGGGTCACGCATAGGCGAGTAAAGCAATGTAATTTAAAAATTGCACATTTAGAAATTTAAATCCTCAATAATCTTTTTAATTGAAATAATGCAAAATAATCTTGAAAATATAGAAAAATATTACTTATTTTGAACTACTACCTCAACCACATAATAAAGTAAATTTAACAAGTAAAAAAGCAGTAAGTTCGGCCGGGCCGAACTTTCAATACCCTCCACCATTTGGAACGAATTAGAATATATTCAAAAAAAATAAAATCCATTGAAAATTCTGTTAAAATCTTTAAAATACCTAATATCGGAAGGTTCTGATATATGGGGGGATATACGCTATTGCGGACCTATATAGAAAAATCTACGTCTGAGGTAAAGTACTCACAAGGAACTCCTTGTATGGATTTTCAGATAATTCCATTGGGAAATGTGGCTAAAATCATCAAAATCCCGAATATCGGGGGTACCGTTATATGGGGGATATACGATATTGTGGACCTATATAGACAAATACCTTTAAGGGGTTAAAGGGCTCACAAAGAAATCCTTGTGTGGATTTTCAGAGAATACCATTGGAATATGTGACTAAAATCATGAAAATACCGAATATCGCGGGGTACCGTTATATGGGGGCTATACGTTATCGTTAACCTATATAGAGAATTCTCTGTCGGGGGTAAAGTGCTCACAAAGAAAACCTTGTGTACAAAGAACCCCTTGTGACCATTCCGTTGAAAATATGGCTAAAAACATCAAAATACCGAATATCGGGGGTACCGTTATATAAGGGCTATACGATATCGTGGACCTATATAGGTAATTCTCTGTCGAGGTATAAAGTACCCACAAGGAACTCCTTGTGTGGATTTTAAGACAATTCCGATAAAAAATGTGGGTAAAATCATAAAAATATCGAATATCGGGGGGTACCATTATATGGGGGATATACGATATCGTGGACCTGTATAGACAATTCTCTCTCAGAGGGTAAAGTACTCACAAGGAACTACTTGTGTGGATTTTAAGACAATTCCATTGAAAAATGTGGCTAACATCATCAAAATACCGAATATCGGGGGGTACAGAATGACGAACTTAATATACCCTCCATGCTTTTTTTGGTGGAGGGTATAAAAAAGTAAGGAAAAGTCAAAAAATAAAAAAAGTAAAAAAAAAGTAAGGAAAATGGAATTTCACTTTGTTGCAGTTTTTTTATCTCACCCTGTAAATCGACTCAAAAGTGATTCTATTAAGATCCTCCAAAGTAACTATGGACCTATCGCACTTCCTTCTCCATGTTACAAACAAATGCCCAAAAAAATAATACCCTTACCACCATGTGGTGTAGGGTATAAAATAGCTTTGTACACATGTGATTTTTCAGCAATATGAAGTTGAGTGAGTTGCACCCGATTTTAGTTATTTTCTCGCTGTTTGATCCGTTGATATATATACAATTCGAGAAAACAGCCAACTACAAATATGTACCTATGATCTTAGTAGGCAACTTTTAAGAACATATGAAGTTTCTACGAGCGGAGCTTAAAAGTCAAATATAGAAAAAACCGCAAGAATTCGTTTGTTATAATTGTTTTCCCTCAGTTTGGTGTATAGGACCTGAGAGTTAACAAGTAAAAAAACAGTAAGTTCGGCTGGGCCGTACTTTAGATACCCTCCACCATTTGGAAAAAAAATTAGGAATTTAAAAAAAAAATAAAATCCATTAAAAATTTTGTTAAAATTTTAAAAATACCGAATATCGTAAGGTGCCGATATATGGGGGGATATACGATATTGTAGACCTATATAGACAAATCTATGTCTGGAGGTAAAGTACTCACAAAGAACTCCTTGTGTAGAATTTCAGAAAATTAAGTTGAAAATGTTGATAAAATCATCAAAATACCGTTATATGGGGGCTATACGATATCGTGGACCTATATAGATAATTCTTGTTTAGAGGGTAAAGTGCTCACATTGAACTCCATGTGTAGAATTTCAGACAATTTCGTTGAAAAATGTGGCTAAAATCATCCAAATACCGAATATCGGGGGGTATCGTGCACCTAAAGACTATTCTCGTTCAGGGGGTAAAGTGCTCACATAGAACTCCATGTGTAGAATTTTAGAATTAAAAATGTGGCTAAAATCGTCAAAATACCGAATATCGGCGTGTACTGCTATATGGGGGCTATACGATATCGTGCACCTAAGGGGTAAGGTGCTCAGGGGGTAAGGTGCTCACAAAGAACCCCTTGTGTAGAATTTCAAAACAATTCCGTTAAAAAATTTGGCTAAGATCATCAAAATACCCAATTACGGGGGTACCGTTATATGGGGGCTATACGATATCGTGGACCCATATAGACAATTTTCTTTTAGGCGGTAAAGTACTCATAATGAACTCTTTGTGTGTAATTTTAGACAATTCCATTGAAAAATGTGGCTAAAATCGTCAAAATACCGAATATCGGGGGATACCATTATATGGGGGATATACGATATCGTGGACCGATATAGCCCATCTTCGAACCTGACTTGCCTGCAGACAAAAGACAGATCTGTGCAAACTAAGCGGTTGTTGTACTTGCTAAAGTCATAATCTAAATCACAACAATGAATTGTTGTATGATCAATTGTAAACAATTAGTCTCCGATGAACCAATGGTATCCTGTTTGCTATGTCTGCATTCTTATCACGTGAGGTGTATCCAACTATCACCACGAACCGCTGATAATTTAAGGGAAAATAAGGGTCTACGCTGGTGCTGCACCAAATGTAGGGTATTAGATTTTTAGAATTTTTCAAATTCTTCAAGAAAACTCGTACCGAATTACAAGATATAAGCACTGAATTCCGATGATTGACTGATAGATTTGAAAAATACAAGGAAATGTTAGATCAAACAACCTACTTAGATCAGTTCTTGCAGTCTCCGCCTGATTCTCTACGAAAAAGAAAGAAACCGACTGAAGTTACATTAGATAACCCAATGAATGAAATTATTACGCAGAAAATTCCGCTGATTACCATCCAAGAAACACCATCCAAAACTGCTTCGTCATTAATTTGTAATCAGAATCGTGCAGTAGTAACTGAGTTAACACCGTCCAAAATCCCTTCTACATCAAAATCTGCACCACTTTCAATACCTACGTCCGAACTAACTCCGTCTGTGTCAAAAAAGTTTTTCTCTCCTCAAATCACGCCAAAGTCGCCAAATATAATGAGTACTCCTAATACTCCAAGTCCGCCCAATCTAAAAGTAGTTTTGCCTAAACATACAGTATTTGCTGCAAGGTTTGCTGCTTCAACGTCTGAGGATGATGTCATATCATTTATAAAGAGCAAAATAAATGTCGATGCTGAAATAAAAGTTTATAAATTCAAATATGCGGAAAAACGAAGTAAAGCTTCTTTTAAAATTCTTGTTCCTGAGGATATTTTCGGAATAATAGTTAACCCATCCTTTTGGCCTGCAAAAGCCGTTATACACGAATATATTTATAGAGAAGTTCCAAAATTAGATATTGTATATTTACCAACATCTCAATCAAAAAAACTAAATATTGTTCCTACTCTTGATAATTTTAATCTAGTTTATCAGAATGTTAGAGGTTTAAACACTAAACTATCTTCCTTATTTATAACCAGTTATATTCTGAATTATCATGTTATCGCGTTTACCGAAACTTGGCTTTCAAGCAATATCTACGACGCAGAAATTTTATGTTCCAAATTTCAGATTTTTAGACGTGATCGTACCGATAGTTTAAAAAGTAGAGGCGGTGGAGTCCTTATCGCCGTTTCTTCTCAACTACCTGCTGTCGAAATTTTCTTCTCTACACCGCTGGATATTGAAATAGTTGCTGTAAAGATTCGCCTTAATCATCTAACAATCTGCATTACTTGTTCATATACCCCACCATGCGCAAGTATTGATACATATATTAAGCATGTTTCGTTTATTCTTTATGCCTTTCGGCATGCAAAATCCGAAGATTTATTGATTACTCTTGGAGACTTCAATCTTCCTAACTTAAAGTGGATTGAAAATGAGGAAAATAAAGAATATTTACCAGCTGAATTGAATGAAAATTCAAAACAATTTATTGCTCCATTAATTAGTAGTGGTCTTTCACAAATTAATAAAATTAGCAACATATTTGGAAGAACCCTTGACCTTATATTTGTCAATAATCCTTCAGATATTTTACTCTCCAGTTGCAATCCCATAACCCTTCCTGAAGACAAGCATCACCCTACCTTAAACATTCAAATCCCATTATCCACTCTTTCCACAAACCGTAAGAAATCCTACCACACTAAATCCACATATTGCTTCTCAAAGACGAATTATGTACGCCTAAATTCATTAGATTGGCCTACGTTGTTATCACTTAGTTCTTTAGATGAAATGTTAACCGTGTTTTATCATACCTTAGAATCATCTATATCACAAAATGTTCCAAAAACCGCAGCTTTTAAGAATGTAGGTCCTCAGTGGAATACACCGCTTTTATCTAAATTGAAGAATAAAAAGAATAAACTCTACGCAAAGTTTAAGAGGAGTGGTTCACATTTAGAGTTTAAAAACTACTCTGTCATAAGATCGCAATATATGGTCTTAAATAAGCAGCTTTATAATAATTATATAAGTAAAATGAAGAATGAAATGCTTTCAAATCCCAAATCCTTCTACGGTTTTATAAATAATAAGCGCCGATATAATGGATTTCCAAAAACGTTAAGATTTGGTCACATTATTGCAGAGGATGATATTGAAATCTCAAATATATTTGCATCTTTTTTTGAAACTACATATTCCACGAAATCGCACAACGATAATTACCTATACCCTTACTTAGCTTCAGAATTTTCATCAATTTATGTTCCCAGTTTCAATGTACAGACTGTGTTAAATAACTTAAAAGTGCTCAAGAGTACGACTGGCCCTGATGGAATTCCAGCATGTATACTAAAAAATTGTGCCGAAAATTTAGCATTGCCTCTCTGTATGCTGTTTAATAAGTCGTTAGGTTCTAGTTATTTTCCTGAATTGTGGAAGGAATCCTATATTGTGTCCTTGTTTAAAACGGGTAATAGAATTGATGTCACAAATTATAGAGGTATTGCAAAGCTTAATGCCATACCAAAACTTTTTGAAAAGTTAGTTACTGATATAATATCATTTCAAGTATCGTCTATCATATGAAAATTTCAGCATGGTTTTAGAAAGCATCACTCAACTGTTAGAAATATTCTGGAACTTACTACTGTTGTAAATGAAGGATTTAGAATGAAATGCCAAACAGACTGTATTTATACTGATTTCAGTAAAGCATTCGATAAAGTAAACCATAAGTTATTGTTATATAAGTTGCATAGCATGGGTTTTAGTGCCTCATTATTAGACTGGATAAAATGTTATTTAACAGGTAGATCACAAAAGGTGAAATTTTGGCAACATAATTTCGAATAAAATTAATGTAAGTTCTTGTGTACCACAAGGAAGCCATCTTGGACCTGTTCTCTTTACACTATTTATAAACGACTTACCTAACGTAATATGCCATTCTAAAGTCCTAATGTATGCGGATGACGTAAAAATATTTTTTCCATTTAATGTTGAATCGAATCAACAGCTTTTAGTCTGATCTCAACAACTTTTACCAGTGGTGTATAGATAACCTTTTGGAATTAAACATTAAAAAATGCAAACATATGTCATTTTTTAGAGTTAACAAAATCGCGTCGAGTTACTATTTTAATAATTGTCTAATCGACTCTGTAACATGTGTGAATGATCTTGGAATCTATTTGGATCATAGACTTGACTACCGAGAGCATATTTCTTTGACTATTAATAAAGCATATAAAAGTTTGGGCTTTACAAAAAGATGGAGTAAAGAATTCTTGGATCCATTAGTTTGTAAACAACTTTACATTTCTTTTGTGCGCTGCATCTTAGAGTATGGGTCTGTAATATGGGATCCAGGATACGTCATTTATTCTAATTTATTAGAGTCCGTTCAAAAGCAATTTTTATTATTTTGTCTTCGTCGTCATAGTTGGACCCAAAAAACATTGCCAAGTTATGAACATAGGTTAAACCTAATAAAGCTACCTACATTGAAAAGCCGCCGTACTATGCTAAATGTAACTTTTTTATTAATGGTTATTCATGGGAAGATATTGTCAGATGTTATTCTAGATAAACTTCACATTAACGTCCCATATAGATCAACGCGAAACTATCAATTGCTTCATATAAATTATTATTCTACAAACTATGCCAATTATGATCCTTTACGTCGTCTCTTCCTTGAATTTAATAAATTTTAATTGATCTATCAGAGAGTCGCGATTCTTTAAAACGGAAATTGACTTTGCACTTAAACAGAGTTTAGTTTCTAAACCTCTATTTTTTTTTTCTTTATAAAAATAAAAAAAAAATTCTTAATTGTATATAGCAATTTAGTTTTTAATTTAGTCTGTAAGGATTTGTAATCTATAGACTTAAGAAAAATAATAATAAAAAAAAAATTAGCTTCCCATCTTAATTCGTTTTGACTGTAGCGTGATTACTCTATTATAGTATTATACTTTTATAGTCCCCATATGACTGTACCTTCCTATATTCGGTATTTTCATGATTTTAGTGACATTGTTCACCGGAATTGTTTAAGATTTCGTATATGATGTCCCTAATGGAACATGACAAAAATTGTCCATGCAGGTCCAGTACTTCGTATAGCCCCCATATAACGGTACCTCCCATATTCTGTATTTTGCTGATTTCAGCGACATTATTCACCGGGATTGTCCCAAATTTCGTATTAGGTACTTCAATTTATGACAGAAAATTGTCTGTGCAGGTCTCCGCATAGTCTTCATATACGGGTACCTCCCTATATTCGGTGTTTTGATGATTTCAGTGACATTATCCACAATTGCTTCCAATTTGAAATTGAAGTCTCTAATGGGTACTACAGTCTTTGACAAAAAATTGTCTATACATGTCCAAGTCTTCGTTTAACCCTAAAAATATCGGTTCCTCCTCATATTCGACATTTTGTTGTTTTAGCGACATTATTCACCGGAATTGTTTTAAGTTTCGTATATGAATATTGTAATGGCGTATGACATAAAATGCTTATGCAGATTCATGCCTTCGAGTAGACCCCAATATAACGGAGTTTACTTTTTATTTTATTATTATTATTATTTTTTTTTTTTTGAAAATTCCCACATTTGTTCCAAAGTTCAAAGTTCGGCCCGAACGAACTTACTTACTTACTCTACCATAGTATGGAGGGTATATTAAGTTTGTCATTCCGTTTGTAACACCTCGAAATATACATTTTATCCCCGACAAAGTATATATATTCTTGATCAGTATAAAATTCTATGTAGATTTTGCGATGTCCGTCCGTCTGTCCGTATAGGTACCATATAATAGTACCTCCCTATTTTCGGTATATTGGTGATTAAGCGACATTACTCATTGGAAAGGTTTCAAATTTGGTATTTGAATTTGGTAATAGATACTGCTGTCTAAGACAGAAAATTGTGTGTGCAGGTTCATGCCTTCGAATAGCTCTTATATAACTTTACCTCCCAATATTCGGTATTTTGATGAGTTTAGCGACATTATTCACCGGAAATGTTTTAAACTTGTTACTTGAATTTCGTAGTGGATACTACAGCCGATGACCGAAAATTGTTTGTGCAGGTCGACATTTTGGTATAGCCCCCATATAATGGTATTTTGATGATTTTATTCACCGAATTGATAGCTTTTTTATTTGTTTTTATACCCTCCACCTTGGAAAGGAGGGTATATTAACTTTGTCATTGCGTTTGTAACAACCTTAAATATTCGTCGTAGACCCATTGAGTATGTATATTCATAATCAACATAAAATTCTAAGCCGATTTAACGATGTCCGTCTGTCTGTTGAAATCACGATACAGCCCACATTATTTGACGTAGAGCGCCAAAATTAAGCAGAGCAATTTGTATTCGTTGTAGAATGGTTGGTATTGAAAATGAGATATATCGGTCAACTTTTTGGAATAGTCCCCATATAACGGTACCTCCCAATATTCGGTATTCATTGTGGTTTTTGCCACATTTTTCATTGATTTGCCTAAAAATTGGTATTTGTAGGTCATAAGGGGTCCCAGTTCGTGTGGCAAATCATTGTAATTATAGGTCCACGTTTTGGTATAGTCCCCATATAACGATACCTCCTGATATTCGGTTTTTTGATGATTATTTGTAGGTCACAATGGGTTCTAGCTCCTTTGGCGAAACATTGCATGTATAGGTTCACGATTTGTTATGGCCCCCTATAACGGTACCTCCCGATATTCGGTATTTTAATGGTTTTTGCCACATTTCTTCGCGGATTTGTCTAGAAATTGGTATTAAATTATTAAATGGTTCTAGCTCTCACTGTATGTATAGGTCCACGTTTGTGTATAGCCCCATATTGCCGTATTTCTCGATATTCGGTATTTTGATGATTTTTGGTACATTTTCCCATTAATATGTCTAAAAATTGGTATATGTGGGTCATAATGGGCTCTAATGTTACCTTTTCCCTAAGGTGGAGGGTATTAAAAGTTTGGCCTGGCCGAAATTAATGTTTTTTACGTGTTGTTTTTTTGTTTTTGTAGTTGATGACTTGGCTTCGATTCTAGGGCTTTAGGGGTTACAATCGGATATGTAAATTTTGTGCCGCCTTTAGATGTTTATATGCTTGATCTCCATAAAATTCTACGTCAAATTAATCGGCTCGGAAAAAGAAAATTATTATTATATATGAGATTCATCGGTCTATATTTAGAAAGTAACGGAGCCTGATGATTTTATTTCATGATGTTTCAGAGAGCTAAGGACAAGCATATCTTTAGGGTTCTTTCTTAGGAAATTTGTCAATATTGGCCCACAATTTGATATAGACTTCATAAAATGGATCCGATACAATATTGATCCCATAATCAAAAAAAACGTGTATTGATAAGGTTTAAAGATTAAGTTTATATCATTGGTTAAACAATTTTCAACAAATACTGACTTTCAAAATAATTAATTACCTCAATCGATACTTGTGTAATTAATATAAGCCTCTATATGCATTACAAACTAATAATAAACAGCTCGATATTCCAAATCAAATTGTGATAAACTATTATTCAGGATAGCTGGAACAAAGGAGAACGAGAAACGTTACGAAAATGTTAAGAATGTGACAACATTCAAAGATTCCTAGCAACATGTTGAGACCTGTAACGACATGCGAACAAACCCATGATCAGAAAGCATCGTGTTTGCTTACATATGTATGTCTATGCCAGTGTGCTCGAATGCACATATAAACTAATTGTAAATTCAAAGAAAAGATTCCAAACTTTTTTCATTAGTTACATTTCCAAAGTTCTTACAGGAAGTTTTTCTTCCCAAAAAAAAGAGACGGCGCAAGAGAAACAACAAAAACAGACACGAAACAAAAACTTTCTAATATGAAAAAATTCAACAGCGGATATTATGCAACAATCACAAAGATAAACATACACGAACAACGCCAAACCAACATTTGGGGATCACAACCACGTATTCGCCGAAACATTGAACAAACGCATCGCAAAAACACAAACATAACTTTAAGGCAAATATTCCTATGCAGTCGAAATCAGGGGGATTTAAACCTAGCAAAAGAGACACAAAAAATGTACTCATGTGCATGACGGCTAAATTTAAAAAGTGTAATTGTGAGTACGAAAAATGAAAACGATTAGCTTAGTATCAATTATCTCTTATTTTTTCTCCGGGCAAGGTTATTCGATGACACGAACATAAATATATTCCTATGAATTTAGGCATTTTTTTTTATCTGGAAGATGTTTTGAGAATTGACTTTCCTTTTCGCAAATCTTTAAGGACCAAAAAAGAAAAAATTGAGCTGAACTGATTATGTGATACCCTTTACCATTATGCCTATTTAGCAAAACTACATGTAACAAATAAATAATAACAACTATGATCGTTATTAATTGTATGCCAAAGCTTTAGAATGGTTAACATTTGAAATCACATGGAACTAATATACAGGGTGAGATGAAAAGCCACTCGTCCGGCAGCTTTTAAAGTTATATCAGTGCCAGCTCATTATATTGTTTATAGCGTACAAAAGCATTTTGGTGAGAATTTTCCAGAAAAAAAAGTTATTCGTGATAGAATTGAAGCGTGATAGTGTGATTTCTTTATATTTGGCTGGAAAACCACAAGTGGCCCTCCAGCATTTAAATGTGGAAAAAATTCATTGTCACGAACCATTGCTCATTACGATGATACCGGTAGCGTAGCCCGACGTCAAGGAAGTGGACGGAAGAAAACAAAAACATGAGCAGAAATGTTTCAAAAAGTAATGAAGCGACTTGTTCGAATGCGCAGGGGGCGAAAACTCGCTCGTGAGCTGAACATATCGCAATATACCATTCGGCAAATATTGAAAAATGAGCTCGGTGTAAAGCCATTGAAATTCCAAAAAGTGCAAGAACTTACACCGCAACGGAAAGAAAATGGACTTAAACGAGTTAAAGAGTTGCTTCGCTCGGCCGAAAGTAGTGAACTGCTGAATTTGGTTTTCTCCGATGAGAAAGCATTCGTTGTCCAGAAGTTTGTAAACAAACAAAATGATCTTGTTTACTTTCCAAAGAGGTCAGCTGAAAATGTGCACCTTCGGTTGGCCAACAGAACTCAAGCGCGGCCATGGTGATGGTGTGGCCATAACACGCCGATGGTTGCTCTCCGCTCGTATTAATCGACCGTGGCATCAGAATAAATGCAGAATATTATCGCGACCAATCTGTTGGACTATTGTGTTTGGAGTATTTTGGAAAGCAAGGTTGACACTAAAAAATACCAAAGTGTCGATCACCTCAAGCAAGCGCTTCGCCGGGAATGGGCCAAAATACCACAGAGCAACATTCGGGCAGCCTGTGATTGTTTCATTGGCCGTTTGAAGACCTTTATTCGTGCCAAAGGTGACCAATTCGAACAAATCTAAACTTATTCGAAAAATTTGATGCTATTTCCGACATTTTTTGCTTTCATTCGATAAAATTTAAAAAAAAAATTCAAAATTATGGCGTTTGACTTTGTTGCAGTTTTTATATCTCACCCTGTATATCGATATTTGATCCCATTTAATTTGATCCTTTGTGAAGAAGGTACATATTTCAAACCAAATCATGAGTTAATAAAAATATTGTGATATGTGTAAATTGAAATCACTTTTTATAAGAGTTAAAATTATTCATAATGTTGGCCCTATGTGAGGGAGGTACTTGATGGGGTGGACCGATATTGTCCTTTTTCGGACCTGATCTAGCACTAATGCAAATATTAGGATGTGCAAAGTTGGAACATTATTCTTTCCCTGCCCGTGCAGTAAAATATTTTATACCCTCCACCATATTATGGAGGGTGTATTAAGTTTGTCATTCCGTTTGTAACACCTCGAAATATACATTTTAGACCCCGCAAAGTATATATATATATATATATATATATATATATATATATATATATATATATATATATATATATATATATATATATATATATATATATATATATATATATATATATATATATATATGCACATTTTGTTATTGGACTCAATTTTATATTTACGCGGTGTTCGTTACTTCAAAATTACAGCACACACAAAAACACGCACTCACCGTCGAAAGTAACACACACACACTCTCAATTTAAGCACACGTACACAAATGACACACAATTTGACGATGACACGGTTCGACATAGAATTTTATGCTGATCAAGAATATATATATATATATATATATATATATATATATATATATATATATATATATATATATATATATATATATATATATATATATATATATATATATATATATATATATATATATATATATATATATATATATATATATATATATATTCTTGATCAGCATAAAATTCTATGTCGAACCGTGTCATCGTCAAATTGTGTGTCTTTTGTGTACGTGTGCTTAAATTGAGAGTGTGTGTGTGTTACTTTCGACGGTGAGTGCGTGTTTTTGTGTGTGCTGTAATTTTGAAGTAACGAACACCGCGTAAATATAAAATTGAGTCCAATAACAAAATGTGCATGGACATCAACAAATAAATAGAAAAAATGAAATATATACTGAACAATCCCAATTTATTGGTGAATATACATATAGTGTTCTTTGTGGGCAGAGATTTGACTCTCATTCATTAACAGAATATGGAGTATATAGTGTTGTTACGTGGATTACAGTAGCACTCATTCTCATTTCATAATCAAAATAAGAAGAATTTTCAAGGTATTATTGTTTTTTAATAAGGATTAACATTTCAGATTGTTTCGTCAATAGCCACGAAATGTGAAAATTTTATGTGGACCAATTAGAAGTATTTAAGTATTCACCAAGAAATTCTTTATTACAAAAATTTTTTTCACATATCGGAAACGCAGGTAGCGATTGCGCTTTGCCTTCATCACGTGTGTGTCTTTTTCGATGGCAATTGTTTCACAATTGTTGTTTTTTGATAGAACATTTTTGTATGACACACTACTCAACATCCCCTTTTATTGGTCATTACATGTTATGACGATGAGTTTGAGTGTGACCGACATGACGAGACATAAAGCATTTGGTAAGATGTCATGTACTGTTATGCGTTTGATCAAACGGGGCACAACATGACGAGCGTTTTCTCTCCATGGCATAAATAGAGAAAATTGTGACATTTGCAGCCCTTTAATATGTATTATGTCTGCAGGACTTTTGGTATTGAAAATGGGTCATGTAGGTCCACGTCTTCGTATAGCCCCCATATAACGGTAACTCCCGATATTCGGCATTTTGATGATTTTAGCGACATTATTTACCGGAACTTTTTTAAATTTGGTATTTGAAGTTCATAATGAATACTACAGCATAAAACAGAAAATGGGCCGTGTAGGTCCACGTCTTCGTATAGCCCCCATATAATGGTACCTCCTGACATTCGGTACTTTGATGATTTTAGCTACATTATTTACCGGAACTATTTTAAATTTGGTATTTGAAGTTCATAATGGATACTACAGCCTATGACAGAAAATTGTCTGTGCAGGTCCACGTCTTCGTATAGCCCCCATTACACCTCCCTATATTCTATTTTGATGATTTTAGCTACATTATAAACAAATTTTTTTCAAGTTTCGCATTTGAATATTGTAATAGCTTGTGACAAAAGTTGCCTATGCAGATCCAAGTCGTCGTATAGACCCTGATATACGGAGGGTATTCAAAGCTCGGTACCAGAAAGAGTGAACCGATATTTTCAATCTCCGAACTCGATCTAAGTTTAATAATAATATTATGATAAAACAAGTTTGGACTAAATCGGATGCCTCCTTCAAAGAGACCTAGGGTCTAAATTTATTATTTCGATGAGGCACGTTATGGCCTTATGAAATAATATATACCCTCTGTAGCCATATAGCTGAGGGTATAATGATATAACCCATTTCAGGCAATTGATCTCTTTGTAAGAGATTTGTTATGTTTATACCCTTCACCACATTGTATTTATTGGCAGCAAGAGTCAAGAGGGTGCCGAGTCAAGAGAGTCCCATAGAATCACTTTTTAAGTCGATGCATACATGTCCGATTTTCCACAAGTCTGTCCATATATTCCTATGAATATAGTAATAGAAATAATTTGAGAAAAAATGTGCAGAGTTAAGTTGTTTAGCCCAAAGATGAACCCTATTGAAATTGGTGGCAATCGGTTCAGTTTTGGTATGTGCACTGATTATTTAATATTCTCCTAAATACAATGAATTTTGGCACGTATTACTGAATTCAGCCTAGAATCATGTCTCTCATAACCCAGGTTTGGACTTAAACAAGACTAAAAATTTTATATGAGATATATGACTGATTTATTTCGAAAACTATGAGCTTTTGTGTAGGATGGAGTGTACAGGAAAGAGTGAACCGATATTTCCATTTTTTTTCAAGCTTTCTGCTATGATTGATGAAATTCAGACACTGATTTCATTTTTTACAAAAATTATTGGTATTCAAAATACTGATCCTTTGGTAGAGGTACTGAAAACAGTGGGACAGAATTATTGATGTCCCCTTCTTATCGGGTACCCGATGCATTTTATATAAGCTAATAAAACATCTAACATATGAAAACGGATATTTCTTCGAGAGTTATCGTGCTCACAGGCAGACAGACAGATGGGCATTGCTACCTCGTACCAAATGTTTGAGACAGATTTCGCCCTAAAAGACCTAGGATCTAAAACCGTTATGTCGTTGAGGTATGTTTTGTCCGTTTCTGAAGCCTATATATCAACAACTAATCGATTTTTGTTATTTTACTTCAATTGACTACGATACCGGATTGACCCGAAAAAACAACATCGAAGTTTCGGCCAGCGGCTGCCAACCCAGTATGTACATGTTTGTGTTTGTCTATTTATCTGCGTTGCGAGCAGTATGCCCTTCATTTCTCTTGACGCAGACCATCTACCGATAATCGTCTCTATATGCAAGTCGCCCGATTTCATAACCTCTGAAAGCCGCACTTTCCTTAACCATGGGGAAGCACACAGGCCAGAAGCCAGAAGGAAGGATTTTCCGAGACATCATCAAAACTGCAACCACTCACAGCGAGTCAAAAAAAGAGTTGGGCCCAGAAGGCCCAACAGTTGGATACGCCGGGAGTCGAGTACTTAACGAAAGTTCTCAACCTATCGCTAGCCAACCACATAGTGCCCAAGCCTGAAAAATGGGCAGGGTGGTCCCGCTAGTGAAGCCAAGGATGACAGTAAAGACGAATCGTGCAGGCCGATTTCGCTTTTGTCGCCAGAAGCTAAGACTCTTGAGGCCTTACTCCTCCCCAGCATTAGAGCTATCCAGTTGCCAAACATCAGCACGGATTTCGTCGACAACATAGTATCACAACAGCATTTCCACACATATTAGTGGAAGATTTAACCAGAACAAGCCGTGTCATGGAAGAGTTTTGGTAGCCCTTGGCCTATCAAAGGCATTTGATAGGTTAATCATGACACACTGTTTGAGGATATGCAGAGATCTACCCTTCGGCTAAGTTATTACATAATCAATAACATGTGTGGACGCCCAAGGTTGGGTGATGTTTCCGGAATTGTTTAGGCTCTTCCTTTCCGGGATTCCTCGCTCTCCAGACGGCATAGAGATCGTAACGTATGCGGATGATTGTACGATTATGGCGTCGGGTGCAATTGTTGATGACATATGTCGTTGCAATACCTGCTTGGGTGTTGTCGTAGGTGCCATCCCAACCATCATATGGTGGATATAACTCCCCCACCCGCACGTGTCAGGAAGGACATACATGATCTTGAAAGGGAGGTCCAATGCTATAAAAGAGAACCTCTAGATCAAGAAACCTATCATGCAGGCCTGAGTGACATTCATACTGATGCAGATGTCATCAGCAATTACAGGATGAATGTCGTTATCGGAGTCGACCCCCACCTATTGCAGCTGAAAAAAGTCGGGTAGTTTTGGCGCAATTACGTTGAGGATGGTGCAGTCGTTGACGAAGACGTGCCTGACGTCTGCCCAGCGTGGATACAGACCCGCACAATATGCTGCACCTCTTTAATTGCAACACCAAGTCTACCCAACTACTTCAGAAGGTCTCTGGTTACAACCCATCAAGGTAATCTAATTTTTAAACCTGGAGATCGCACAAGATTGGCAGAATCCATACATCTGTATGTATTATTGCTATAACAACAACAAAGTATTGAGAAATGTAAGTTTCCCTTATAAAATTACCCTTTAGTTATATTAACTTTTAATGGGTTATTCGGCTTATACGGCTCCCAATCATTCCATGGGTATAGAGTTCAAACTCTATGATAATGCTACTATTGTACCCTGCAGTATCACAATAGGAGAGGAAGTCAAGAAGGCAACTAGAAATGTTCTCATTATAATAGAATTGATTAAAGTATCTTGCAGATCACTTTTAACCCGAACTGCATAAGTTGGTTATAATTTGAAATTAAATTTTTCACGTCAGCAAAATATTGCAATTTTTAAGCCATATCACATTGAGAATAGACGTGAGATGATTTGAGAAATGATTTGAGAGATAATAATAAAACGAGAATTCCAAGAACTTACTTCTTTTATTTCCGGATCAACCTAAATATAAAATTGAATCGTAAAGAATACTAAAAATAAACATTGCTGTGTTTCTAATTAGGTTACATTTTATCAGTACGAAGCTACCGAATTTTAAAATTCTAAAAAAATTATTATTAATTCTATTGAAATTCCAATTGCCAACAATGAAGTGCTATGCGCTGGCATTGTTTTCATTTTGAAATGAAAGCCTAACACAAAGCACACATCCCTTCTGGCATTTAAGACAACAGTCAAGTCGGCTTAAAAATTAAACCGAACGAACAAATGAATGACATGCTTAAGATAAATTTTGTGCCTCACTGCGACGACATTACATTTTCTGTGTCGGCTGTCCAGTGATTTGTCATCTTGTCAGTTAAGCTGATATTTTACGTGTTTCTTTTTTTTTTTTTGTACTCTCCTTTTTTTCCTCTTCGAATTATTCTGCTCAGAGTTTCTGGCAGTTTTCTGCCAAACAATATGTAAAACATTAAGAATTCTTTTATTATAGAAACAAGACAGCAGGAATTATTCTACATGCAATACAAGCGATATTGTTCGCAGACCGAACTATTTTTCGGACATTAATTGAATGAACGGGAAAGTGAGAAAGATTTATTTGACAAAATAAATTGAATTCTTTTGAGTCAGCAAATGTAGGTACATATACATATGTATGTGTGTGTAGATATGTGCAATTTTCTTTAGTTTGTCCCAAATAGACAAGAAGATTGCTGTGGTATTTTTATGTTAAATTTTTATAATAGTATGACCTAAAAAACTATGTTATAAAGTTATTAGAAATTATTTTAGGGTATTTATTAAAATTTCTTGAAACCTTTTATAGTGTATAATGTGACAAGAAGATTTTAAGAAATTGCCTTGCCCAAATGTGTAACATTAGTCCAAACAAGATGGAATTTGGCACATATAACCAAATTGACCTTAGAAACAAGTTTGTCAAATGTGATGGAAATCGGTTCAGATATAGCTCCCATATATATTATATATATGCACCAAATATATATATGCACCAAATATGTATATGTACCAAATATATATATGAATCCCGTAAGAACGCCAAATTTTATTGTAATCGGTTCGGATTTGAATATAGCTCCCATATATATGCAAAAAAATACCTATACTAAATTTTATAGAGATCGATTCAGATTTGGATATAGCTCCCATATTCACGTATATCCCGATTTCACGTTTATTATGTCTAAAAATGAATATCGGCTCAGACATAAATGTTTCCGTCAAATTCTCACCTAACACATTCATCATATCATGATCAACTTCTTGTCCCGATAAACCTTTTTTACGTAAATATTTAATGACAGCACGCATTTCTAAATTTTCCCTTGTAAAAAAATTGCGGATATGTCTTTTTTGAACAGATGTTTCTATATGAAAGAGTTGCCAGATCGAAAAAAAAAAATTAACATGTGTTCATAATTGAGATGGAAGTTTCCAAAACTGTTTATACCGCGCTTTTTGTGCTAGACTAAGAAGTTTCCGAACTGCCCTCGTTCGGTTTGTAGTGGCAACATTCTCCATTCTCGAATTTGCAATTTTTGAAGATCGTGCTGCATGGTATTTAGTTTTATTCATCTCAAACTTGAGATCAGAATAAGTTCAGAAAGTCAAAGTTATTTACTATATAAACTACAACGATATTTTTATTCATATTCATATTTTATTCATATAGCTATAGCTTCCACTCATTTCATTCGATTTGGGGTAATATGCGTAACATGCATTCACATGCGTAATATGCACTCCAGAAGAATAATATTAGGTACCGGACATCAGACACTGCTCGAAAATACCTCTGTCAAATTTTATCGAGATTGGTTCAGATTAGGATATAGCTCCCATAGATATCTTTATCCGATATCAGGTTTTTTGTGCCCCAAATGGCTAATATCAGCCCAAAAGGACTGACTTTTGGCAATTATGACTGAATTTATCCTATAAACCAGTCTTTATGGTGTAAATCGGTTCAGATATATCTATAGCTTCCATAAATATGTTTTATCCGATTTGGCGTTAAAAGTCCCTCACAAGCGTAATATACATTCCACAACAATGATCTTCGGTACCAGATATCAGATACAGCCCAGAAATACCTCTGCCAAATTTGATCAAGATCGGTTCAGATTTGGATGTAGCTCCCATATATATCTTCAACGGATTTCGGGTTAATTGTGCACCAAATGGCCAATATCAGTCCAAATGACCTGAATTTTGGCGAACTCGACCGAATTCACTCCGACACAAAGATATTTGGTACCAGATATCTTATAGAGCTCGGAAATGCCTTTGCCAAATTTTATGAAGATTGGATCAGATTTGGATATAGCTGCCATATATACCTTCAACCGATTTCGGGTTAATTGTGCACAAATTGAATGAATGAATTTTAGCGCATTCGACCGAATTTGGTCTAGAAGCAAGTACATAGAAAATCGGTTCAGATATAGCTATAGCTCCCATATGTATGTTTCATCTGATTTGGCCTGGCTTTTGACGCCTGACTTTTGACTTCCCTACAAACCGAATTTTAAAGAAATCCGTAGGAAAATTAGTGTTAAATAAACAGAATAACGAATATAGAAAGGTACATTTATGTTGGGTCTATACGAAACTGTAGACCGACATGGCCCATTAACGAACTTAACCTGCCTCCTGACAAAATACAGATTTGTGCAAATTTTTTAACCTACTATGTCAATTTGTTCGAATGTTTGATTACAACACATCATTTTTGGTATTTTATCATAATGTGGTTAATAATATTTTCACTTATAAATCACACACAATGTTGCTTGGAACTACATTTTGACCAATTAAGTGATTTAATATATGAAAGATTCAGTCTTAGGATATTGACTTGCTTGTAAAATTGCTTGCAAAATTGTCACACGACTGTTCAGAAGACTAAGAATATATAAGATCCAAATAATTGATTAAACCGATTTAAATTTTAAGATCTACGTATCACAATATAGTCGACCTGGATTTGATTATTGTCATACTAGTTATGTTTAACATGAACATCGCATGGATGACATACATCACATGCTTTAATCGCATTATGTTCTGTATCTGCAAACATCTGAATATCTGGCAAAGCGATCAAGCGATTATTGCCCGGGCAATGAAATAATAGAACAGTCAAACATATCGGATTATTATGAGCATCTAACTGATAAACATATGAAATGTATTGCTGTGGCAGTGCACCCATAACTAGAGTCTCAAAGGACATTATCAAATGTGTTAATCCGACATTAGCTGCAACTCATCCACCACTTGAGACTTAATTAATGTTCAGCTGTCTTTTCGCTTTCCACTAGAGAATATTTGCAGTGTCCTTATGTTTATGCGTACGTATGTATGCATGTGTGAGTGAGTGGGTAAGTGAGTGCCAACGATAGTTTAATCGCATACAAGTATATCATTTTAGTTTCCCAACCACCCGTGTGGACCAACAGCATGTGGCATATTGTGTTCCCCAAAACAGTCAGATGTGACACATAGCGGGCGACACAGTGTGATAAAGTGGTCCAACACGTAAGTGGATGGCTTCATCGATGATGACATATCCAACTAGGATCTTGGGGGAAATTGAAATGGCAAATGGTTAACTGTGTGAGCTTTGCGGACAATCCAATTACGAATAATAAGGAATATTGACACTGACATTGTTTATGCTCATGAACTTGATAATAAAAGTTTTTTTTTGCTTCTCGGGCGACAAGAAAATTGTGAGATTAACCTCATCATTGCTGGGCAAATATTGCAAAATTCTTTTGTAATTATACTTTACGATATGTACGGCATTTTTCTGTGCTTTAATACGGAAAAGATTCGGTAGTAAATTTGATAAGGATTTGGAAATAAAATTTAAATAGAATTTAGATTATTTGCTAAAACTTCATTAATTGTTGTATATAATTATACGATTTCATTAGGTTTACACCCGAATTTATGTGTTCTAAAGATTCAGCTCATATTTTCTAGCAGACGTGACAACAACTTCACATTTTTATACCCTCTACCATAGTATGGAGGGTATATAAAGTTTGTTACACATTTTAGACCCCACAAAGTATATATATTCTTAATCAGCATAAATTTCTATGTCGATTTAGCGATGTCCGTCCGTCTATCCCTTTGTCGGTCTTTGTCTTCTTCCGAACGAGAAGAAGTAGATTCATAAAATTTTACTCAAATGTATATCATGTCTGCTGGACTTTTGGTATTGAAAATGGCCATGTAGGTCCACGTTTTGATATAGTCCCCATATAATGCACCTCCCGATATTCGGTATTTTGATGATTTTAGCGACATTATTCACCGGAATTTTTCAAATTTGGTATTTCAATTTTGTAATTGATACTACATCCTAAAACAGAAAATGGTCTGTGCAGGTTCACGTCTTCGTATAGCCCCCATATAACGGTACCTCCCGATATTCGGTATTTTAATGATTTATGCGACCGGAATTGTTTTAAATTTGGTATCTGAAGTTCGTAATAGATACTACAGCTTAAGAAAGAAAATTGTCTATGCAAGTCCTCGTCTTCATATAGCCCCCACATAATGGTACCTCCCGATATTCGGTATTTTGATGTTTCAGCGACATTAAACACCGGAATTATTTCCAATTTGGTAATTGAAGTTCGTAGTGGATTACACAGCCTAAGACAGAACATTGCCTGTGCAGGGCCACCGGAATTGTTTTAAATTTGGTATCTGAAGTTCGTAATAGATACTACAGCTTAAGGAAGAAAATTGTCTATGCAAGTCCTCGTCTTCATATAGCCCCCACATAATGGTACCTCCCGATATTCGGTATTTTGATGTTTCAGCGACATTAAACACCGGAATTATTTCCAATTTGGTAATTGAAGTTCGTAGTGGATTACACAGCCTAAGACAGAACATTGCCTGTGCAGGGCCACGTTTTGGTATAGCTATAGCTACATTATTCACCGATTTTTTTTAAGTTTCGCATTTGAATATTGTAATGGCTTATGGTAAAAGTTGCCTACGCAGGTCCACGTCGTCGTGTATACCCTATTTATTTATTTATTTTTATTTATTTTTTTTTTTGAAAATTGCCAAATCTGTTCCAAATGGTGGAGGGTATTCAAAGTTTGGCCAGGCCGAACTTACTGCTTTTTTAATTGTTTATTTTAATTAAAATTATATTAACACATTCTTCTCTTCTCATAATACCCTACAACTCGCTGTGGTAAGGTTATTATGTCTTTGTGCATAGTTCCCGTTGAATCACATTCCGAGTCGATTTATGGGTGTCCGTTCGTCGTCCAACTATATATATATATAATATATATATATATATATATATATATATATATATATATATATATATATATATATATATATATATATATATATATATATATATATAATATATATATATATATATATATATATATATATATATATATATATATATATATATATATATATATATATATATATATATATATATATATATATATATATATATATATATATATATGGTACTTCAAAGTTGGTGAAAATCGTTTGAATTTCCCATATTC
This sequence comes from Musca domestica, assembly GCF_030504385.1. Classification (NCBI taxonomy): domain Eukaryota; kingdom Metazoa; phylum Arthropoda; class Insecta; order Diptera; family Muscidae; genus Musca; species Musca domestica. The sequence goes on along the minus strand of NW_026712328.1, from coordinate 14,710,648 downwards.
CCAATATGTACACCACAACAAATATATGTGGTACCAGATACAGCTCAGAAATACCTCTGCCAAATTTTATAGATATCGGTTCTTATATATATTATCCTAGAAATATATCGTCCATTCTTTGCAAGGATGTTTCTTACATAATCGGAACACATGCTGCCAATTACCAGCTAATTTGGGTTAAAATTGTGACAAAAACACTTACAATCCTTATATCTGGCGGAACAGTTATATTGGGGTTATACAATTTATAGCCCATTTTCAATACCAAAAGTCCTGCAGACCCATCGCACATCTGAATAAAATTGTATAAACATAATGTCATATTCTTGGGAAGCTAGAGTGATTTCCACAGACGAAAAGACAGGAGGACATCCCTAAATCGACATTGGATTTTATGCTGATCAAGAAAGTATATAATTTTGTGGGGTCTAAAATTTACATTTCCAGGTGTTACAAATGGAATGACAAACTTAATATACCCTCCATACTTGGCGGAGGTTATAATAAAATTAAATTTTCCCAAAAATTGAGATAACACTTAAGAAATATCTGTTCGTCTTTAAGCCAAATTCTTTGAATTTATGTAAGCCGAAATGTAATGGCGTAACGTGAAAAATATTTAAAATTAAATAAATATCAATTGTAAAGAACTGTGCATTTTTTGGCACAAAATGTAAAATACGACTCACGCCTATTACATTAAAATGTGGTACTGGTAAATTTATTGTCAGTAAAATACAGAGAAGTTCTGATGCCACCTACAGATGAAACAAACATAAAATATATATGAATATCCTTTTCTTAACAGCTGTGGAATTTGAAAGCGTCTGGTATTATTCTGTTAAAAGATACTGATAGTTGTCGCATCAAATCTATTCAATAACCTGAAAAGAACCACACTCACACAGCGAGCTTCTAATAATTCATACTCTGTTCATTGTGATTTTACTTAATTTCCCTCCAGGAAGTCATTCATTTCTTACTATTCTCCTGCGCTCACACTTTGATTGCATTTGCTTAAATTTCATGTCATTCATTGAGATTTGGTCCTACCTTTTTGTTGTTAACATAATCTTGAGATGCCTTAAATATCTACCACATATAGATATAAATACACCACCCACACATTTATCTGGTCGCTATTTCATACAACTGAATACATATGTATGTATATATCTACATGTGCGAATGCAAACATAAAATCAGTAATCGCATGGTAAAATATTGCGGAATTTGTATATTGCTGCTTGCAAAATAACACGTACCCCCATCACACACACACACACTGCCTAGGCAACGTTTAAGTTTTCGAACAAAGTCATTCACACGAAAACACACGTTAAACAATAGTAATTCTCAAATTGTGCACAGTGTTTTATGAAATTAGACGAATGGTTTGGATAGATCAGAAATTGGCACAAAAAAACTTCCGAAAATCATTTTCTTTGAGTCCTATGAGTAAACGATATGTGATTATTATCCCTAATTATTTGAATCTTCAAATTCCAATCTTATAGAATCGCCTTTAATAAATAATAACCCAATTTTTTATTCATCCACTTTGAGCCAATTCTATCCAGTGTACCGGGCCGTATTAACCAGCTTCAGTCATTCATTCATTCATTTGTGGTTGCAGTTTAGTACATATCTTGTAATGTTGTATATCACGTTGTTTCTGACAGCCCCCAAAAGGATGTTTGCCATGTTCGAAAAGTAGAAAGACTATCCTGCGTATATGTGTGTGCGTAGGTATATGTGTTTTTGTCAGTCAGTGTTCGCATTATATATGACTTTAACAAAGATTTTACATAACCACAAATGCTGTTGGCTTTGTCAGAATTCATGTAAAATCCAATTGAAGATACTTGCATTCCGACGAATCAAAATTGGTTCACCATTTGCAGTTAGAAGAGAAAGATTTTTGTTCATCAATAGTAGAAAGAAAAAGGTATCCATAAATGTAGGAACAATTTATGGCCATATATTTCCCAACAAGGAAGTTGGCTTAAATTATCTACGTATTGAAGTTAAGACTAATAATGCTTCAAACAATTTCGAATCAATACTAAATTTTGATAAAAGATGATGCACATCTGCTCCAAATGATATTGGCTGAAATATCGAAGAATTGGGAAAACTTTAATTAGGCTACAAGTTTATGGCGATTCTAGTAAGCTGCAGATCGGCATAGTTAGAAGTTGGAATTGGCTCCGAATAATTTAAAGGCATTTGGAATTTTACAATTTCAATAGAATTATTTCAACTTTTGTTCTTAAACAAGTAAAAAAACATTAAGTTCCGCCGGGCCGAAATTTTAATACCCTCCACCTTAGGGTATAGGAAACATTTGACCCACAAATACCAATTTTTAGACATATTCTTGGGAAAATGTGGAAATCATCAAAATACCGAATATCGGGAGGTACCGCTATATGGGGCTATACAAACACGTAGACCTATACATGCAATGTTTCGCCCATAAGGACCCACACATACCAATTTTTAGACAAATGCGCGAAGAAATGTGGCAAAAATCAATAAAATACCGAATATCAGGAGTTACCGTTACATGGGTGCTATACCAAAACGCGGACCTATACATACAATGTTTCGCAACACGAACTAGGACCCATTATGAGCTACCGAATATCGGGAAGTACCGTTATATGGGGACTATACCAAAACGTGGACCTCATTTTCAATACCAACCGTCCTATACACAATACAAATCATTCTGCTAACGTGGGCTTTATCGTAATTTCAGCAGACAGACAGAAAGACGGACAACGTTAAATTGACTTAGAATTTTATGCTGAATATGAATATATATACTTTATGGGGTCTACGACAAATATTTAGGGATGCTACAAACCGAATGACAAAGTTAATATACCCCCCTTTCCAAGGAGGAGGGTATAAAAATAACACACTCCAAAACTTTAAATCAAACTTTGACATTCGAAGTCAATTGAAATTGTATTTTCTGAAACCGTACGTTACAAAAATACCGACTTACACGGCTCGTTTTAAAATATGTTTTATTACTTTGGCATATTTACAAAGTGTCATTCGGTTTGCGAATATGCACTCAAAGGAGACACAATTTTGGCTTAATCATTACTCTAAAAAGTCCATATGTACCTTATGATTTTTCAAAATATTGACTGTTTTCCGGGGAGGTATCAAAAAATCTTACTGATATATCCTGATATATTGTAATGTGCGAAGTTTTAAGACATTCGAATTTACATTTTGTGGGAGCTAATATTCAAAATCTTGAACTTTTGTAAGGGAGGCTTAAGAAGGAGTCGACCGATATTGACTGTTTCGCATCTGAATAATGATATACAAGATTTTAATCTTCAAAGAAAAACTGTGAGTCACTCCATGATGTGGAAATGTTTGTCATGCTTAAGTGCGTTTTTGTAACACTAAAATATTTCTACATTTCAGTTGTATTCACTCGCAGGATTACGTACCTTTTTATACGCAGTTATCTTCCACATTTCAGTTTCCCAGTTTTTAAGAATTGTGCCTCTAGTATGAAGATAATCAATTAAGTCTCTAAGAAATTAATTTTCTTTGTTAATTACTAAATATCATTACATTATGTTGAGCATATACGTACCTTGGTTTGATGTTCCGACCTTCCAGGATGGAGGATTATTGTAGCGTATTATTGTTCCGTCAATTTAAAAATTAAGTTAGTTCTTGAGATTATGATAATAATGTAGAGTCCACATTACTTACGCATATTACATAAGATGGAATGTGTTGTAGCGGTCAAAATCTTCCTTTAACTTCCAATAAGCACTTCCTAGATTAGGCCAAAAATCCTTATTTCTTTCCCTCATACATAGACTTCCTCCTCTGAATTTTCGTATTATTTACATCTATGTTTCGATGCTCTTTTTTGTAATGAAATGACAACAAAATATTCATAAGAAAATATTTATAATTTTTTAATCGATTTTCAAAATTATTGTTAATTCTCGGCCTTCTATTTATATAAATATCCAAATAAAATAAAGTGTTTATGCCATACTTTTCCTTAAGTAGCATTGTGTTATAAAGTCCTGGGGCTGGATTCTTGTTCTATGAAAACATGAAATGAAAAATATTTTCTTTATAAAATTTTTCATTTGACATTTCTTTCCTTTATAAAAGTTTTCATTTGAAATTTTCATAGAACGAGAATTGAGGACCTGGGCCTCAATTCTTGTTTTATGAAAATGTGAAATGAAAACATTCATAAAGGGAAGAAATGTCAAATGAAAAATTTTATAAAGGAAATATTTTTCATTTCATATTTTCATAGAACAAGAATCCACCCTCTGTTCTCGTCTCTGTCTTCCAGATATTAAATAATTTACAGTAGGTGCTTCTGTTACGGTTCCATTCAAATATGTAATACACGGTCTGTTATTATGGTTATACACAACGCTAATACATTTCGGGTAACCAGTTTGATAGAGTGATGTTCATTGAATTCCCCGTTAAAACCCACAGTAAGGTTTGCTGGCATGTTGCATTTTCCAATGACTGATTCATATTTTATCTGAATTTCTTTAGGAGAATATAAATAATTGTCTCTAATACACTAGTTGGTAGAGTCCCCATTGCCGGAAGTATCAAAAGGTCATCTGCGTGTCGAGCTAGTCCGCATGACTTATTTTTTAAAATATCCAGGAGATTGTTTATGACAGGGGTTTTGAAATAGTCCTTGTGGAGTGCCCTGGTCAACGTTGTATAACGCACAGCTAATCCATCTATTCTTAATCATGTAGATTATTCAGCCTTTGAGGGCCCGGTTCACCCTGAAAGTATCTTAGCATTGAAAAAGATAAATCTTTTTTCCATCCATACAAAGCGCATAATTGTCAAAATCACATGTGGAAACAGATAAGGAGGGTAAATTCTAGAGGGTGACACGAGGTTATTTGAGGTTTGCTTCTGTAAATTAGTCTTTGGTGAAATATTTTCATAGAAAAAAAGTCTTGCATAATGTTGCTGAGTACTTCGGTATGTTGAAAGGATCCTTTATGAGTTCCATTTATTTGGAAAGAAATTATTGATCATCTATAAAGCAGAGATCGAAGATTAAGTGCAATTTTCAAAAGCTATAAGAAATTTTCCAAAAAAAAAAAGAAAAAAATACATAAGCTCTTCATATAATTGAATCTTTGACCGCTACTGTCCATCCGATTTTGGCATATGTTTTCCAATGCATCAATTGAAGCCGGCTCGTCTGAATAGAAATTAGATTCAATGTAGAAATATCAAAAAAGTCTAGAGTAGCTTGATCTCATCGTGTCGGCTAATTGACAGGTTCCGAACGTTTAATAAAATTTTCAACGAACTCGCCTCTCACGCGTGCTGTAAGATATGTGTCACAGTCCTGTTGAAACCCCATATCACGTAAGTCAAGCTCCTTTGATTTGGGCTACAGAAGCTGGATATCATCACAGCTACGTTACAATTCGCAGCATCTTTAAAAAAGTACGGTTCAATGATGCCACCAATCCATAGACCTCAGCGAAGTGTAGCAGTTCTTCATTCCGAAATCGACAATTCTGATTATTTACGTACCCATTGAGCTAAAAATGAGCTTCGTCGCTGAGCAGTAACACATTTTTATAATAAAATTCAATAATTTGCAAGCGTTGTTTATTTGTAATTCATCATTAAATGACAGACCAAACTGAAAATGTTTGACAGTGAAACAAAACACGAAACGTGCATGAGCTTTACCAGTGCTGCCAAATATTAAATATCTTAAAATCACCATGTGTATTGTACAGGCGTGGAGTTACCGGCGAAATAACATTGATGTTGACAAACCTACCTCCTAAATAGAAATGTTTCTTTTGCTGTCCCTACTCTGTCAAAACATATACACATTTTGAGCATGTGTGTGGTGTTCTGAATTAAAATACAATAATTTGCAATTATTTTAAATTCAAAATAAATATATATTTTCGACGGTAATGGGCAACAAATTGTGCAATGTTGGGATCGAACTGTGTTTCCTAAAATTTCAATTGTGTCTCCAATATAAGTCTTTTGTAAAAAATGTAAAATAAAACCATTAAAGAAAGTCTTAAAGTCGGGCGGGGCCGACTTTATGATACCCTACACCACTTTGCTGATTTAGTAGAGCTCCGCATAACAATTAAAAGTTTTTATAGGAGAATTCAATCATACACGCTATGAGTACAATTATAATTTAAAGTTCAAAAGACTAAATGTGCGAAGTATTTGTATCTTTTAAATTCCGACCTGTATTGCCCATTTGAGCTATATCCAAATCTGAACCGACCTCGATAAAATTTGACAAAGATATTTCTGAGCTGCATTTCATACATTTCCCTGAATATCGTTGTTACGGAGTGCAGATTACGGCTGTGGGTAACAAGTATAACAAATCGGATGAACAATATATAGTGGGGCTACAGCTATATCTGAACCGATTTCGACCAAATTTGGCATACTTTTTTTCAGGACTAATTTGGTTGTATGTGCAAAATTCCATGCTATTCGGGCTGATATTACACGGACGAAAATATATATGGGAGTTATATCTAAATTTCTACCGATTATATCCAATTTCAATAGGGTTTGTCCTTGGGCCAAACAAAGGATATGTGCAAAATTTCATCTGGATCGGGTAATAAATGCGAACTGTACTTTGTTTACATGCATAAATCGACTCAGAATGTGATTCTATACAGATCATCAAAAGGAACTCGTTTCCTTTTGCCTGTTACAAACAAATGCACAAAGACATAATACCCTGACCACCTTGTGGTGTAGGGTATAAAAAAACTAATTGCTGAATATTTAAAAGTCTATTTGACACTATAAGACTTCGGTATAGAGTTTCATGATACTAAGTTTTTCATTCCGTTTGTAACTCATTGAAATAATCATTTCAGACTCATTTTATCAGCGTTATATTCAAAGACGATCAAACATGCCCGTCTATGGTAATCACTCTAACTTTTGAAAGGATCGAATTGAATGCCTTCAAGTTTTTTTCTTCATGAATACTATGTTGGAAAATGGGATATATCGGTCTAGGTTTTCGTTCGGCCAGAATTCGGTATTTTGGTTATTGAGCCACATTTTTCAATGAAATGGTTTAAAATTTGGTATTCAATACTCGAGTCAGATACAAATTCGCATGCCTGAAAATTGTCGGCACATTCCCGTTATATATATTTCTTGATTGTAGCTACATTCTCGAACGAAATTGCTGCGATTTCACTATCAATTGCAGTTCAAAATATAACTCGATTTTATATAGTGTATTCCGATTTAATATTATTTAATATATTCCGAACTTAAGGTTTTTTAGTTCTTTTTGTGTTTATTTCCTAATGCAAGGATTCGAACTAGCGACCTTAGGTTTTGTAGTCGAACGTGTATATTGAAAATTGCTTCCAAATGAGTTTTTGCCCAAAGATATCTTCTGCAGACAGATTTATAAGATTGTGGGCTAACCAAGGACTGGAACCATGTATTTGAGGATTGCAATTGCTATAATGACGTTAGAGATTTAAAAACATATTGTCCCCTCTTATGTTATGGAGAAATTTGACTGAGTTTTCAAATCATTGTAGTTGTCAATTAGTTTGTACATAAATATATTTAAAAACAATGACCTAAAATTATAAAAATTAAGTGAATTACCATGAACTTCTAGTCAACTAACATTCTTTAAATTTCTTTCGTCACTTGAATTTATTACCAATGTTGCAAGCCAGCCATTAATAGTATTTATTTGGTTTTTTTAATTTTCGTTTCAGACAACCCAAACTTCTGTACCGAGTAAACAAAAGTTTGGATACATGAAAGTTAAGCATATAAATAAGATTTTTTCTCTGGAGCTGTTAAATATTTCTACTGCTACAAATTGGAGCTGGAACAAAAACCATATGTGCATATGTATGTGAATACGAGCAACAATAATTGCAAACCCAGAGTGAACAGAACCCGTAACAATTTAGTGTCCAAAGAACAGCAGCAAATTAAAAAATTACAGAAAACAAACTGCATCAAGGTACGGATAAATAAATAAAAAACAAAGTTGTAACAAAATGCAACCAATTGAATTTGTTGTAACCATTGTTTTCGTTGTTGGTATTGTGTTTGTTGTTCTAGGTGCTACAGGAAAATAAATTTAGAAAAATATTATGGCCAAGAACACGGAGTTAGGCGAGGTGTTGCAAAATGTTTTGCTCCAACACAAATGGACTATCGTTTAACTAGTTCTTCTGTATGAAGTTATTCTGACGATTCTCGACACTCACTTACGCGTTGCTACAGACGTATATACGCACTCTAACAACTCATGTCGAACGTTTTTCTTCCACAAAAACATATAGAAATGCATGTGTATATGCTATATGTGTGGAATACAGTCAAATCCGAAAAATAGTAGAGAGTTGTAAACGGAAATCGTCCCAAAAGGGAGATAAATTTATATCCTAAAAAATAAATTTTCGGCAGAATCATATATATGGAACAGAAAACACTTTTGAGGAAATTTGCGTCTTTAAAATGTAGAGAATCTTATTTGTTTTATAATAAGCTTCAACAATATTACAGCCACTCTTCATTTCTCATTGAATGATATACCTATAAAACTTTTTCAATGTCAGTCCATATTACTGGTGATACTTTAATAGAATTTTTTGAGGTTTTTTACTTAATTGCCTATAATTGGATATTTTGGTTGTATACCCCTTGAAAATCGCCCTACAAAATATTCAGTATTTCCAGATATTGACACATCTAGAAATTTCAGGCTTATAATACACCAGTGGCAGCTTGAAATTGAACTAAAATATAAATTGGCTGGACATTTGGCAGCACATTTAATGCATACTTGGGAGTATTCTTAATTAACCCATTAACGCCGACGGGTGCGAAAACGCACCAAAAATAGAGGTGTTTTTAGCATGCATAGAAACGGTTTCATATTTGATATCGCTTTTCCGTTTCTTGGAATAGATAGTAGATGGATGGGTCTATTTATTTGACTTTGGTTGTTTTTTCACCAGACGTCACCTACATGATGATAAACGCATCGCAAAGTGCTACTTTTTACTAAGATAAGTATTTTCGGTTAACCACAACCATGTGCGAACGCTAATGAAGCGCTCTCAATCAAAATAGCTGTCACACCGTCTGCTCTCTGTCACGATCTCTTTAATGCATCATATATATTTGTCTGAAATGTTTTTGAATTATATTTGTGCAGATTACGAATGTGAGGGACTTAAACCCCAAATCGGATGAATCATATATATGGGAGCTATAACTATATCTATACCGATTTTCACCACTTTTGAAGTACAGGGTTGTCCATATTCGACGGACCCATCTGGCAACGCCATTACTTTTGACAGAGATGTCACATCGTTTAATGACATACCGCGTTTGAAGCGTCAGTCCAAGCAGATTTTTACCATGAACCAATAAACGCCACTCGATCGCTCTGAAACAGTTGAAATTTACATTCAACATAAGATATCAATTGTGAAAACTCAACGTGCTTTTAAAACATTAAAAAATGTGAGAAGTGCGCCTTCTAAGAACACTATTAAGCGTTTATACGAAAAATTTTCGACTAGTAATGCTCTTTCTAATCCGAAGAGGCCATATAAAAGTCGACCAAGGCGATCTGCCAAGAATATCGCTGCCGTACGAGCCAGTGTTGAGAGGTCCCTAAGAATATCCCAAAAACGCCGTTCTCAGCAGTTGGGCATGGCTCGGTCCACTTTACAACGAATTATTCGCATTGATTTGCATTTGTTCCCGTACAAAATTCAAAGAGTCATGGGTCCGTCGAATATGGGCAACCCTGTACTTGCTTTAGGGTTGAATTCACTCGGCTGTGTCGAAATCCATCCATATTGGATACATATTAAACATGTGGCGCACAATAAAATTTAAATCGGACAAAAATATATATGGGAGCATCGAAATCTGGAGCGATTGCCAGATATACTTCTAGACTGAACCTGGCTGCGTGTACCTAAATTGATTTGATTCGGACGGATATTACGCATTTGTATTGTATTGTATTGTGCACTATTTATGTATTGTGCACTACTTATGACATCGGACGACACTATGTATGGGAGCTATATTCAAATCTGATCCGTTAATTACAATTTCCATAGATTTTCAATTGGATGATTCTTTCTTTTTTTATAAGGTAAAATATTTTCTTTGTATCAAATGACATTATCCTCTTAGTCATAAGACTGACGTTGCAGAAAAGCGAAATAGAGACATAAATAAAATTGGTCGTTTAGTATCATGTTTTCGATCTTTTATCTTACTCTTCAGACTTATCAACATCCAGTACGTATATTCGAATCCTTATATTGTAAATTTGTTAAATTAAGCTATTTAACTACTATAAAAAGTATAGTATAATAATAAATAAATAGGGTGCAAAAGGCACGTCAAATCCCATTAGCGTTGCTATATTCTCAAACAAATTTTCTCCAATATTCATAATTAGAAAAAGTAAGAAAGCAGTAAGTTCGGCCGGACCGGACTATATAAAACCGGACTATAAAAAACCACTATATAAAACGAATTAGGAAATTTTCAAAAAAAGTAAAAAATACCGAATAACGGAAGGTGCCGATATATGGGGCGATATACGATATTGTGTACCTATAATGACAATTCTCTTACAGATAGACAGACGGACGGACATCGTTAATCGACTTAGAATTTTGTGCTAATTATGAATATATATACTTTAAGGGGTCTTCAACGAATATTTAGGGATGTTACAAACGAAATGGCAAAGGTAATGTACCCTCCTTTCCAAGGTGGAGGGTATGATAACGTGCAACCTTTGGAACATGTATTACTTCACTTTTTTTTTTTTTTTTTTTGATATTATTTTAATTTTTGAGTAATTTTATTAAAATTTCAACTTAATTCATGTATTTTTCCTTTACAATGCTATTAATTTATTAAAACATTTTCTAGTACTAAAATTGTACTCAGTAACGCAGACGGGTGCGAAAACGCACCACCCCCTGCACAAGCAAGGCAAGGCTAGAGATAGGGGGCTGAATTTTTGTGCGCGGAATATGAGTGACATTATGGCATCCTCCACTAAGTTTCAACATTTTTCTCCCACAAATAAGGGAACCGGCGTTAATGGGTAAATTTGAATATAAGCATCCTGGATTCAATAGCATGCTACTGGACCTTTGTGACGTGCATTCAATGTACACAAATGGGTATAAGCCGACGGTCGAATTTCGGTACAAGATTTGAAGATGTTTCCGTACAAAGTCCAGATGGTGCATCAGCTGTTAGCTGCTGACCGCCAATTGCGCCAAGAAGAAGATGATTTTTCATAAAAAATAATAATGAGTGAGCGGGTACGTAAATAAGCAAAATTTATAATTTATTTTCTGTCGTTTTGGCGATTGCCTGATTTGACCGCTCCAGATTTCTTTTTGTGTGGCCTTGCTTTTTTTGCTTTTAAATTTGCCATTTATTTGTTTTAAATTGTCAGATTATACATTATATACTTAATGGCTACAGTATAAAATAGATTAGTAAATAAACATTCTCCTTTGCCATAGGGCTTACAATGTAGGAGACTACGATATTACGATTATATTAGTGCCGCATTTTTATGCTAAGCAATCATTAAATTATTTTAGTGTTTTAACAACATTCGTTGGTATAGATATGCCTTAAAAGTTTAAAAAAAGGCTAATACAAAAAAAATAAAATAAAATAAAAACTTAAATCTACCTTAAAATTATAAAAAAAACTTAAACTAATCTATTTACAATTATATTATTACTGAGCTGTGTTGTAGACAGGCTCAGAGTCAGCGTCAAATCTGTTATACCTACGATGGTAGTACACTAGGCGTTCTTCATCGTAGAGCAATCCTTCGTCGCGTAATTTTAGTAGAGCTGCGGGTGGCAGATGCTTCCTTCTTTGAATATTGGGGATTTCCTCTTGGTAGTCCAGGAATTGTTCCACTATCCCATTTTCCACGTTTTGGCTTCTCTCCAGAAAGCTTAGTGCATTCTTCATCATGAAGACGTCTATCCGGCTAAATTCGATGGCGTTATAGATATTCCTGTTGAGTGGTCGTCTGAATATCCCATTCTCGTCAATTGTTGGCCTCATTCCTAAGCACGATGCCAAGATCCTCCTTTCCCATTTCCTTAATCTTTCCATTTGGGCCGAAGATATGTCAGCCCAAGCGGCAAAGGAATAGGTTATTATGGGCCGGATAACTTGCTTGTAGATAAGCAGTTTTACGTCCGGCGACAGTCCTCCTCGCATCCTGAATAGCCTCTGGTAGGCGAAATTCATCTTTTTGGCCTTTGACAGCACATAGTCCACGTGGCGGCAGAAGTCAAATCTGTCGTGAAGGATGATTCCCAGGTATTTCATCCTATCTGAAGTTGCAATTAGTTGGTCACCAACCTTGATCGTAGGGATGTATCTTCGGAAGCTCTTTGCTGTAGACTGAGGTTTGCCTTTGTAAACCACAGATACACACTTTCCAACATTGAGGTTGAGGCCCCATTTGTTGAAGTAGTTGTGGAGCGTATTCATGTACGCATTCAATCTCCTTTCCACTGTGCTTCCGAAGCGACCTCGTAGCGCCAATAAAATGTCATCGGCGTACATGAGCAGTAATCCTCCTTCAGGTGGTCCAGGGATGTCGCTGACAAACAAGTTGTACAATACTGGTCCCAGCAGTGATCCTTGTGGAACCCCTGCTTTTACCAGTCGTTGTTCAGACAGTTTGTCATCGACTCTAACCCTAAAGACTCGATCCTGGAGAAAGCTTCCTACCATGCGACAGGTTTGTCCATCGAATCCAAACGATTGCATTTTGTATAAAATGCCATGTTTTTTGTGTGGCCTTTTGAAGTCGCGGGTTTATGTCAACAAGTCTCAGAATCTTTCAGCTCTTAAAGACAATATATGTCAAGAATGTGAGGACTTATCGCCGGAAATTTTGCCCAAAGTGTGGGAAAATGCCATAAAAAGGGCTCAAATGACAATCAACTGTGGCGGCGGCCATTTACATGAGATCATATTCTCGACTTGATGTAAAAAAACAATAAAAAACCAAATAAAAATAATCTGCAAGAAAAATAAACGTTTTTCATGTTTTTTTTATATTACAGCCAAAAAAACATCGGAAGTTTACTTTTGCGTCATCTTGTATATTCTTATCAACCTAAAATTCTAAGACGATTTAGCCCTGTCCGTCTGTTGTAATCACGCTATACACGAAACGAATTAAGATAGGAAGCTAAAATTTTACACAGATCAGTCTTTTGCATGCAGGCAGGTTAGTTCGAAGATGGGCTTTATCGGTTCACGATATCGTAAAGTCCCCACATAGCGGTACCTCCCGATATTCGGTATTTTGATGATTGTAGCCAAACTTATCAACGGAATTATCTGAAAATCCACAAAAGGAATCCCTTGTGAGTACATTACACTCTGCAAGATAATTATCTATATTTGGTATTTCTGATGATTTTAGCGACATTATCCACCGGGATTGTTTTAAATTTCATATTTGAAGTTCAGGATCAGTACTACTGTATATGGCAGAAAATTACTTATGTAGGCTCAGATCTTCGTGTAAATTCCATGCAACGGTTTTATTTAAGCGGTATTTTTCGACCGATGTTTTCCCTTCTTTTTTTCCTTTTTCAAGTTCCTTCCAAATGGTGGAGGATATTAAAATTTCGATCAGGCCGAACTTAGCTGCTTTTTACTTGTTTCTGAATAGAACAGTAAAAACTAAGTCTATGCGACGTTTACCCTCAGTTTGAAAAAATCGACCACTTATCAGCATTGCTCGAAGGTGTTCGAAACTCACCAATCACAATTAATCACCAGAACCCAAAGCAGGGATGAGAGAACTTCTACATATGGTGTCCCTCTGCTGACATCTTTCCCAATAGAACTCTCTCGCAAGCTTTAATTGATTCTCCATCATTTTAGCATTCTATTAATCAATTCAATCCGGGTAGAGAAATACCAGAGGCTTATAGAGCATGGGGGATCGTTCCAGATTCACATAACTAGAAAAGCTACCAAAGTAAAGTTTGAGTCTTCCATATTTTTCTCAATGTATTCGACAACTTCGTGTAGGACTGTCTCCACTGACCGACATTTTACATAGGCGTGCTGTGATGTAGTTATTATATTTATAGTTAAATTTGAAAGAATTTCCAGGTACAGTAACCTTTCTAATATCTTCATTGGAAAGGAAGAGATGTTAATCGTGCCGCGGTTTTTGGGTTTTAGACGATTTAACCATCGAAAGATCAAAAAATTCACTCTATAGAGTTCACACATCATAAAAAAATATATATACTAAATTTAAAAATTTGTTTATACTTGTTTATACCCTAGTAACGATCGTTAGATCATTAGCAGATCAAAATTGTACTTCTAGTCATGCAACAATATCTGTAAATCTTAGCAATTGTAGCTATGTGGAGGCTACTGTAATTGTTCTATACTCTCTAAGGTTTCAGACGACCGTAATTCGAACTTTCCCCCCTAGGATTTTCTTAAAATGAAACAATAGCAACACACATTAAAAGGGAGCAAGCTCAGATATTAAACGTAATGGTTTTGCACAGGGAGGTAAATAATTTTAAAAATATAATTTGAAAATATTGTTTTAAGCAAACCGTTTAAAGCAATTCTCTTGGTTCATGTTTCACATGGAAAAACAATAAAATGTGAGTACTTACAGTTGCGTCATTTGTAACAAGGAATTTTTCGGCTTAAGCATCGATAATATAAGTTTCACATTTTTGAAAACCCGTTGAGCAACTAAGATTCCACCTAAATTCAATTTTTTTCTAGTACATATTTTTAAAATAAATCTGTAAAAAATGCCCTAAACGTCCCTGGGTCACTGTGAGCATTTATTCATTTTTCCTTGATCAAGTTCACGTTTTTTTGCTGTTGTTCTCATCCACCCAATCAAGTGATTCAATCCATGAATACATATTAAACAATAGTTAACCAATTTAGTTTCAAGTAGGTAGTACTAATTAAAACTTGTTTGTGTTACAACAAAACGGTAAGGAATAAATACGTTTTGTTTTGAATTGGTTTTTATTTTTGCTAAAAAATTCTACTTCAGTAAGTATAACGTACCTGCGAATTTAAGTGGTTTAATTTAAGATAAGAAAGCAAATGTTAAAGATGCGCAGGGCCGAGCATATGATACCCTACACGATTATAATATGCTGTAATTTTTCGTAGATTTGAATTTCATTTAATTACAAGCGCATACGTAGATAAATTCCTTCCCAAATATCAAGGTCATTTGTCCTTATTATTGCCTTTCTCTGCTTGAACAATCCTAATAGATCTGAAATCAATATGCGCTAAAATAACTGGTATGTTATATTCAAAATTATGTTTTGTTTTATTTCGTTCGTGAATAACACTTAATGAGCGTTATAATTATTCAAAATGTTAACCCTTTGAAAGAAGGCGCAAGAAGGAGTGGACAAATATCGTCCATTTTCTCACGTAACCTACGACTTTTCAAATATATATTTTGAAGAACCATCATCCAACCGTCTTGGAAATTACTGACCTATTATGGGGGAGGTACTTAAGACGTGGGCTGACTTTGTCTATCCTTAAAGTAAATCTAATTTTGATGGAAATATTACGAAGTTCCGCAATTGGACAAAAGCGGATACTTCTTTCGAGAGTTATAGTGCCAACCAGCCAAATCGACTTTTAAATGTCCTGAAACGGAATTAGTCCAAATAGACCTAAGCTCTAATCCGTTATCTTGATGAGCACATCCTATGGTACAATTAAATCAAGGTAACCTTTGCAAACATATGATTGCATGACGTTAACTTTTTAGTTCTACAATAGCACATCCTAAACACATTTTTATACCCTCCACCATACATTATATGGTTCGTCATTCCGTTTGTAATTTTAGACCCAGCAAAGTATATATATTCTTGATCATCATAAAATTCTAAGACGATTTAGCCCTTTCCGTCCGTACCTCTGTCCGTCTTTTGTAATCACGCTAGAGTCAAAACGAATAAAGATAGGAAGCTAAAATTTGGCATAGATCAGTCTTTTGTCTGCAGGCTGGTCAAGTTCGAAGATGGGCTACATCGTATAGTCCACATATAACGGTGCACCTCCCCCTCGATAATCGGTATTTTTATGATTTTAGCCACATTTTTCAATGGAATTGTCTGAAAATCCACACAAGGAGTTATTTGTGAGTACTTTACCCCCTGAAAGAGAATTGTATATATAGGTGCATAATATCGTATATTCGCCATATAACGGCACCTTCCGATATTCGGTATTTTTATGATTTTAGTCACATTTTTCAATGGAATTGTCTGAAAATACACACAAAGAGTTCTTTGTAAGTACTTTATCCCCTGGAAGAGAGTTATCTACATAGGACTACGATACCGTATAGCCCCCATATAAGGGCACCTTTTTAAGTTTTTAACAGAATTTTTAATGCATTTTATTTTCTTGAAAATTTCATAATTCGTCTCAAATGGTGGAGGGTATTTAAAGTTCGGCCCAGCCGAACTTATGCCATGTTTACGTTAGAACTTTTTGTAGTGTTAACCTACTTTGAGAGGATTTATTTGAAGTAAAAGTAATGGATATGACAATTTAAATCCAAATCCAGTGGGTTAACCCTCATATATATAAACGTACTTTTAGGGTGAAAATATATAAAGCGCATATTTGGCTGGAACAAAGGAGTTTTAGGTTGAATTAGTTCGACTTTGGCCCTAGGCTCCTTTGTTCGTTTCCGAAGAAGCCAGCCGATGACTTAAGCCAGCCAGATAAGCGTTTTATGTATTCCCAGCTTTACTGCTTTTTTATTTGTTTATTTTGAAATAATTACAATTCAAAGTATAGAACCCTTAGGAAAATATGTTTTGTTTGATTCTTGAGTATTTGAAAAATATTTTGACATTCAATACATACATTTTAAAAAGTCCATAATAAGTTCGGAATAATATTCATATAAGTTGAAGAAGACCTTATTCGAGAATTTAAAAGGATATCAAAGGCCGCTGTCTTCAATTTTGAAAAGAATAATTGCAAGGATTTCCTAAAAAAATTAAAAGAAAACTGGCTGAAATTGTTGAAGAATCTTTTCAATAATTTTCTGAAAGGTATTTCCTGATTAACAGTTAAACGATGTACGATCTCAAAGGCTTAATTTATTGCAAGCAATATGCAGCGAATATATATCTTGAGATTAAGACCGACGAAAGAATTATCTTCAACAGAAGAAGTATAATGTCAATAATTCGTTTATTTTTGGAACTCAAGTAAATCTTGCGCTCTGGGTCAAACAAATGAAGTTATCAGTGCGAAAATGTTTGCCATCAGCGTATTACCTCATATTTTAAATCATTGGATGCATCCCACGATGATAGGGCAGAAAGTAAGTAAGTAAGAATTAGTTTACACATGTTATTCCCCAAAGTATTTTTAAGAATGAAAGGATCCTACCTTTAAGCGTTTCATAGAGAGGCTGCAGTGAATAGTGAGTATTAAATGAAATATATATTTTAAATGTTCTATATCACATAAAATCTGCTTAGAGATCATAATAATTAAGCCATTCCATTATTAAAAATTATTATTTTTATTGTTTGAATTTAAATACGGGATAAAATTTCTTAATTCTAATTTGATCCAAAAAAGCAAAATTACAATCATGTTATTTTTGCTTTAATTTTAAATGGCGTATTTAATGACATTTTAAACAATTTTTATTTGTAATTAAAAAAAAATGAGTTTTTAGGATTTATATTTCTATAAAAATGACAAAAAAAAATATAAAATGTATTCCGCCTTTTGGTTGGGATATTCGCTTTTGAGAAGAGAGGCTAGTTATTCTTTATTTTTTTCCATTCGATGAACTTAAATTATCAGTCATCAACATGCATCTTTATCTTTATCCTATTTCTTGGTCGACAAAAACTTATACCTTTTTGTAGGAACACCCCACATTAGCCCTGTACAAAGCCGCATATAAAGGCCCGGAAGGGATGGTACCTGTAGAGAAGTTGATCGTCATAACATTATGGTTTACAGTCTTACAGTCTAATTTCAAATTAATAATTAATTCCTTTAGATATAAGAGATTTTCCTGCATATTTCCAAATATACTACAGTATCTCCTGAAAGTTAAATAGGCTATATATACTTTGATGCCCTCCACCTTGAAAAGGACGATATATTGAATTTGCCTTGTCATAGTGGGTTCTATTTCCGGTGGCGGAACATTGTATGTATAAGTCCACGTTTTGGTATAGCCCCATATAATGGTACCTCCCGGTATTCAGTATAGTGGGTACTATTTCAGTAAAGTGGGTTCTATTTCCGGTGGCGGAACATTGTATGTATATGTCCACGTTTTGGTATAGCCCCCATATAACGGTACCTCTCGATATTCGGTATTTTGATGATTTTTGCTAAATTTTTCTAGCTTCGATGGCACAACATTAAATATTTATGTCCACGTTTTCGTATAGCCCCCATATTTTGATAACATTTTCTTCGGATTTGTCTAAAAATTGGTATTTGTAGTTTATAATGGGTTGTAGTTCTGATGGCAGAACATTGAATATCTAGGTCTACGTTTTCGTATAGCCTCCATATAACGGTACCTCCCGATATTCGATATTTTGATGATTTTTACTATCTATGTCCACGTTTTCGTATAGCACCCATATAACGGCATTTACCGATATTTTGATGATTTTTGCCATATGGATTTGTCTTTTTCGTATAGCCAGCATATAACGATATGCCCCGATATTCGGTATTTTGATGAATTTTGCCACGTTTTGTCACGGATTTGTATAAAAATTGGAATTTGTAACTCATAATGGGTTCCAGCTCCTGTGGAAGAACATTGAATATCTAGGTCTACTTTTTCCTATAGCGCACAAATAAAGGGACCCACGAAACTGTTTCAAATTTGGTATTTAAAACTCGCTATAGATAATAATACTTGTAGTATAAAATTGTCTATATAGATTCCCGTTCTGGTATGGACCGCATATAACCGACTCATCCACTTTATGGTTTTTTGTAAAGTGTGCCTGTATTATCCGAACGGTCTTACTGGTACTAGTAGTATGAAGTGGGCCACGTTTGATTTCAGATAGATTTATATATTTTTTTTTTTTCTATTATTCAAGTTTGTTTTTTATTCGACCTCGTCCAATATAATTGAAATAAATAAGTTTTTCTTGGATTATTATTATTATTTCAGTAATGATTATTATTTCAATAATTTTTTTCCTTTACCCAATGGTGGAGGGTTTTAAAAGTTCGACTCGCCGAATTCAATATTTTTTGTTTTTACTTCTTGACTAGAAGATAGAAGTAAGCATCAGAATCGAAGATATTGTCAAAAAATTGGGTATTGGATGCACATATCTGTTGATCGGTTACGGATACAATCTTCAAATTTGGAATGCAAAACGGAATTTGGCACAAAAATAAATTTGAAATCCGTTCAGATTTTGATATATTTTCCATATCTGTTTTTCGCCGATTTCAATTATTTAATATATTAAATTTATATATAATTTTATACCCTCAGGCATATGGCTTCAGAGGGTATATATGAGTTGATACCACCCAAATGTGTCTCATGGAAGTAATTGTTTGGTCTTGGTATCTTTATACGAAATTCGTTTGATGATATTGGGAGTCGATCAAGCGGTATCCGTACGTCTGCCTGACAGGTGCGTATGATACCTAACACAATGCTATACTTCCACCAATATTAGCTCTAGTATGAATATGGGACTGATCGGATGGATATACCATGAACATAAAAACTAATTAACTTTTATGTGAGTGCTATACACAAATTTGACCAAATTCAACAGAGTTCTCCTTGAAATCCTCCAAATAAATGCCTTAACATTCATCTCAATAGGGAACAAATCGACCCGAAATTTACCTTTACAAAATATATGGAAGGACAGAGAATCGGTAGGACATACATAAATAGACATAGAATTGATTTCATGAAGATAATCAAAAGTAACTAATGGGTTAATCATACTTCCTCTTTATATGTTAAAAAAAATACTGAAACGACCCTTTAAACGAAAATAAGGTATTTCTTTTGCATTGCTGCTGTAAGATCTTCCTAAAACCAGAGAAAGCCATATATCATTGCTGCAGTGAATTATTAATGATGCAAATTGGTATTCCATGAAAATATGTTCTTTTGGGTTTCATTACCCTTGTCGGAGTGCCTTCATCGCCATTTATGTATGCATCGTTGTCTGTTCTGCATTCAAATATACATTAATATATGTATGTACATCGGCTATCCGGTTCAATTATGAAATTTGAATTTGTCTGTCTCAAAAACACTCTACCTAAATGGTCTATTACAGAAATGCCACAGAAAATCTTTAAGTTGCAAAAAGAGAAGAACACTTTTGTTAATTTAGAGAAGAAGCAAACTATGGGAGAGGAAAAAAGACGACGGCGATGACGATGATGATGATGAGGATGGAAAATAAAATGGTTTTTATAATAACCACAAGCATTGTGCTGACCCAGATTCGCATGGCAGCGAAGAAAGACGTTTTTTGAAGTGCAACTGAAACAAGTGCTGCTAGAACAAGTCATCAGCGTTGAGTGATTACTTTGGTCTCAGGTTGCACCTTTCACGATAATTAAAAAATCAAAAATTAAGAAATCACTTTAGATAAATTAGAAAAGTTGAAATTAAGAAAAGCCATGCTAAAGTATTTCATTCTTTGTTCGTGGAAATTGCATTTTCCATAATTAGACTTGTGGCGTTTGCAGTGACAAAACCGATGTAAACGCTTGAACGAAAGTTGTATATCTGTAGTAACAAGGAGTTAATTTTCCACAATATAACGCATATTATCACGATTTTGTATTCAATTATGCAATTCCAATTTCGCCTAAGGTTTCTAAATGATTGCCTTCTTATAGTAATGTTCAAAACAAATTTAAACTTTGGACCATAAAGCTAAACAGATCCAAATTTGAAACAGATTATTAAAACAAAATAGTTGCCAAGACTGCACCGCTCAAAACTTTGTATTAAAATGAAATGAACAATGAATAGGCACAAATCAAATATTAAGTTGGGATTGCGGTGAGAATTTACAGGCACTGGAGAAAATCTGCATTTTGGACTAAGATTGGTTCGGATTCACCGGTGCAGCAATTACTTTGCTTCGTACATTTTAATCAGCACGGAATGCTGCCTGAGCTTTTTCATTTGACTTCGGTCTCAAACCGGCTTTATTTTTGGTTTCAGTAAAGTAGACCTTTTTATCTGTAGTTTCCCCACGCTAGAGCGATAAGTTTTCATAAAATTTGAAAAATGACTGAGTGTGGTGTCTACCTCGTTTAAAGTTTTTACTGTGGGCATTTACCAATTTTTAAAAATTATTATGTATTTATTGTTTGATTTTATATTACTTTACCGCCTTAAAATTTTCATCCCGAGCAATATTACCCTTTTCTGAATCCGAATTATGCTCGGGTTTGGGTCTTTGACAGATACATTTTTAAACGTATCTTCACGGACATCACAAAACTTTTTCTTATCAATTTTATATTTTGTTCCCAAAGCGTTGTAAACAATTCCCTTAAATTTTTCCTTACCCTGCACATGTATACAAGCAATTTCAACCTGCTTCAGTGAATCTAATTCCTTTAATTACTAGACTCGATGTTTAACTTTCAATGTTTTATAAGCTCCAGCCGCAGTATTCGTGGCAATAACTTCCCATTATTTATTGTTGTTGTAGCAGCAACCTACATTGTTTTGTAATTCTGCTTACCCTGTTTAACTTCAACATCCAGATTTAGGATCCTCATATCTTCATTGACATGGCTGCATCATCTTGAACATATCTGATCCAAAACTACACTGGTTTGTCTAGGCAACCGACGGGCTTCAGCTCATCGGCGACTGTATCAGTATGAATGCCATTCTGGATCGCTCTCTCCCTCTCTCTCACTCCAAATCGTGTAGGTCCGGACACGTCTGGGTAGGCGAATTCTCCTATAATGGTTTCTTTGACTCACACGCCCAAACAGGTACTGCAACGATTATGCTGCCGTAAATGCTCCACTGTTTCTTTATAAGACGTCAACAAGGTCACCTTGTTCGAGTCGCGAGCGTTGCCTGCTAGCGCCTTGAGGATCTCATTCCTACTTTTGAGTTTATCGCAGATAACTGTGACATGTGAAAGGCCGTTGAGATAGTTGTTAAGCCTAACACAAATATCATTAACTACTACACCCGATGCCATGATCGTACAGTTATCCGCAGGTTGGCAGCGATCTCAATGCCTCTAGAGTGTGCGGAATTTCGAAATGGTAGAAGTTAAACAGTTCAAGAGATATCGCCCAAACTTGGGAAGGTAGTATTTTCAAGGTCCTTGAACACCGTGGCAGAAACCATGTTACTGATCAGCAACTGGATAAATTCCTCTGATGCTGTGGAAAATTTAAGTATTATGAGCCTTTGCTACTGGAGACAATAGCGACAATAGCGAATAGATAGGCCTGTATAATTGACATTTACTTGCATCATTTCCTGGCTTCGGTAGCGGGACAGCCCGGACCAACGATAGGTTGAGAAATTTAGTGAGATACTCAACTCACGTCGTATACTGCAGTTTCAACATTACCATACCAAGACTAAAGCCTTATTTTTCCTATGACAATCACAACATCATGCATGGTACACTTTGTTGATGCCTCTACGGCGGAGAATCTCTCAGGGTGCTCACCAAATTGGAGATTAAATGAACCTGCGCACCTCTTTGGACCAGTTACGTTACGTCGTTAAACGTAACTCCTGTCATATCATCCTTTTTTCCAGTGTTACATATATTTCCAATGTCCATATCGCTTCCAATGTTGCAACACTTCAGATGGTCTAGCCACTTTTTTCTCTGGTGCAATATACCAACCTGACGACTATCACTATCAGGTTGAAACACAATCGTCAACCGGCTACAGCTTTAATGATGTCTTGGAAAGTCTCTTCTGGTACCCCAACATCAGAGTGGTAGGGCAATTCTCCAAAGCAAAGGTTAGGTTGGTTCAGAGATTATGAAATTGGGTCATATGCTTTTAGAGACGATTATTGGGAATGAAGAACTTAGACACTTTCCTCTTATTCAGGTGCAGACTGTGGAACAATCACATAAACGCTGCCTCTGGTCATTAGCATTCCCTAGGACCAAAATAAGGTTAATGTTTCATGTCATCCCGATTCACAGCTATAAGACCGCCGAATATACACATTACGGACTAGAGACTAGCAGCACGATGGAATATAAACCTCTTCTGCTGTAGCCTTCCAACCAGATTAGTCTGAAAAATTCCAAACATTTAACCACTATCTGCGTACATTCCATCGCATATATGTGATGGACAATGTTTTTATAAACAGAACAGAACCATGGTCCAGGAGTTTCAACATGTACGAACATATATACCCTGAGGTGGCAACCACTGGCCGACATTTTGAAGTTGTATGTCCGAATCAATCCGCTTTTTCTACATTCAATTACAATTTTAAAATTGTGGAAATTAGGAAAATTGTTTAAGATCGCTTAATAATGATATTGCCACCGAACAGATTATTTTTGCACCATCTTCCTTGCTGACGGTGGTGATTCTGTTCTTTAGCGTCTTTATTCCATTGAGTGCAAATGAATATTTCTTCCGACTTGAACATGTTATAATAGTGTACTTCTTTCCGGCTGGATTCGATATTGTATGTAGCTCTTATTATAGTCGAATAGAAGTCATTTAATTTTGAACCTGCTCTTCCAATCTTGCCCCTTCTTCCTACACTTCGCTGTCGAAAGAAGAAACTTTGGCGAGCAAAGAGTCTTATTTTGATCTAATATCGCACATAAGAGACAATCACCAATCAATCTTATTAAGTTTACTGCTAAGTGCACTTTTTCACCATTCATTGCAATTGGTGAATAATTTACAAACATACATATTCAAACAATAATTTGTAAAGACATTTATGTTACGTACATTTGTATAATAAACCAGTTTGGCCTTTGAACTTTTAATATCTGCCATAGCAGCCAAAAGGTTTCCATGTTTCTCAGTTGCATTCAAATAACATTTGCAAATGCAGTCAGACGTGCACAGCAAAAAAAAAAACGAAACTTTCAGCAAAAACTTACGCATAAATAAATTGTTTATGAAATTCCCTTTTGCTGGCAATAAACTTTTTTAAACATATTTTCGCCACTTTTCAGAATCTCTTTGTGGCTATGGAGTGAAAAAAATTGTAGAAACATTGCATATAAAATGGATAAAGACTTGTTCAACAGAACCAAGAAAGCCAAGAAACACTCAAAAAAATATACTTACTTTCGTTGTGACAGTGTCAAATTAGCTTGCAATGATCTGAAAATTTAAAATTACTTTATTATCTCTAACGATCGGTATTATTTATGGAATACCAAGCCGACTTTTATTTGCTCCTGGATTAAACTAACAAGGTCAAAATTGAAAACTTCTTTGGAATTGCACTCAACTTGCGTCGTAACATCATTCCTATATGATTATGAACTTGGACAATAAATACAATACAATATATTCATTATCGATAAAATTTCTTCTTCCAAAAAATCCAAATTCAAAATTAATTCTTCATCAATTATAATAGGTGTGACCACCAAAAAATACTTCGGACAAAGCTGAAAATGAGTTATCTCTCAGCCTCAAATATATGGACCGATATTTAAAATTAAAGATTATAGTAGAAATACCTAAAACCTGTATTTCTACTATAATCTTTAATTTTAGGTTAAAAGATGCTTAACTTTGTTGTAGCATTCGTAGACTTTATGGTGGTGAAAAAATTATAGAGAATATAATAAAGGTGCAATTTGCTGAAAATGAAAGTCAGTAGTAGGGTAATGAGTAAATTTATAGAATAATTACCAAAATTCCAAAAGTTTTAATTCTGTATTCGGATTGTCTACTATAAGAATTTTCTACTACAACCTGAAAGAAGGCATTTAAGTCGACATGAGAAAGTGAAAACTTTTGAAAATAACAGTATCTAGTTTCACTATTCGAAAACCCGAAAAGCTTTTGATACCCTACTCCACTAAGGAAAGAAACCCATTTTGTCCTCATCCTCGGAGCTATCGAATTCCTCAGAAGCACTCACCTCCAATACTATAGAGTGTTCCGATAAATCCATTTGGAATTCCTGCCTTTAGTTTTCAACTTTAGTGTTTGTGGGTCATAAAGCTGTGCAGCAAAACGCAGGATTTTTCTGATTAGCGTTGCACCAACTTAAGAATATACGTTCCTGTATATAACCGTTGAAAAATTATTTTTCTACTGTTATATACAGAAATGTATATTCTTGAGGTGGCGCCACAAATACTCTGGAGTATTGGCGTTGGGCCCCGTTTCGGAATCCACGATCATAAGCCTACAAAAAAAAAAGATATTTATATTTATTATAAGATAATAAATGTCAACATACTATATAATCTTGCCTTAAAAAAATCGGAAATAATTACTGAATCGGGTCTTACGTACTTTTTAAAGAGGGGCAGCAAGGTATGTTTCGAGCGGTCTTCAACGGAAACAATAAAACATTTATTTGTTTCCCGCTCAATACCGCCGAACGCCCATTGCGTCTCAACAGCATGGCCACGGTGACACTTCCTCTTTCCAATTTTAGATTCGTCGATCTTGACAATTTTACACATTTGCAAATGCATCTGAAATGCACTGAAGACCACAACTTCACTTCTACAGAAGTTGTTCCAGTTCGTCCCAGTCCGTTTATCAATTTTTGTCTCTCGTAGTATGTCTTTAAGCCTCCCCTCTCAATCCACATAAAGCTAAAGATAATCATTTGACAAATAGACAGATGTGAGTTATCAAAAAACGTTCCTTTTAGTAAGGAACGTTTCACAGTACATCTACCTGGTCGAAGCTTCTTCTGACACCTAAAAATAAATATAACTAGAGCCTTAAAACATAAAAAATATGATTAACTTACCTCCAAATCCACCCATCACAACAATCAACATATGGACACAATTCCATGCTATGTTCGCGACTGCATTTTAATTTGCCAACATTAGGAATTAGTCCCCACTTTAGTAATTGGCGAGGGGGTCTTCTGATAAACCTCCACTGCGTTTAAAATTAAAAATTTCGTATATTTCAAAAAGTTCAACACGATCCATTGCAATGTAAAATTTAATTCAAAACTAGCTGATTTTTAACGGTACATTTTTGGTATTCCCTTTCCACATACATTCATAGAAATTCTTTGCATCTCGATTCCCTTTCTATTTTGTTTCGTGAAAAGGAATGCAAAAAATGCCGTTAAATAAAACGTCGTTTTTAGTCAACACCGAATTTAAAACAAAGCACATTAACGAAAGCGCAAAACCGAACACAAAACTTGGCTTCACTCAAACTGCTTTCATATGAAACGAATTTAAAAGCCAATATCTTGGGAAGTACAAGAGATATCACTACGTGTGGCACCATTTTAAAGGCAATGTTGTTGGCTATAACATGATAAGTAGATTTTAATACCCTATAATGGGTCCATTTTCGAATTTTAGAGGTTTTTCAAAAAGTACTGAATTTCCAAATATCGATATTTTTATAAGCTTTCAAATGATACCCATTTCATAGATAGCGGTTATGTAGAAGCGGATGTTGCATCCGTAGAACCGTGTAACCGGGTAAAAACAAAAATACCTATCTGTGTTAAAAATTCCAGGACAATCCGAGCATTAACTAAACTCAACTTAAGCCCAATTTTTAGTCAGAAATATTGGTACCTATTACCAACTTCAAATGCCACATTGTATAAAATTCTGGAATTTACACATCGAGTTCCATCCAATATTCTACCGGCTATAGGAAATTTCACGAATTTTGATGAGTTGTAAGTGGAAAAACAAAGTTTATATACCTCTTCATAGCATGATGTAGGGTATAACAATTTCAGTTTTAAATTAACATCTTTCATATTCAAATAATAAAACCCTTACATAAAACTCCCTCCTCAACGTGCACACTTTCAGAACAAGTTTCTGATTTTACATGTATTGCTGTTTTTTGTTTAACGGTATGAAGAAATAATTTTTAGACGCTCTTTTTTGTCAGAAGGATAAAATGTTCGGTCTTCTTTACCAATGGTCGTCGAGTGTTGGAATTATTCCGAAGTAGAGAGTACTCGCTTCGTGGCAGCAGTCATTGCCGGAGGTAGGCGAAGCGATGCGGTTCTTCCTTCGCTTTCGCCGTTCGTTCGCACCCTCATCTCGTACCTCTCGTTTATACGACTTCATCAACCCTTGTACACCAAACCGATTACAATCGACAAGTCATATCACCAAATCTTCTATTATTAAGCCGACTGTTATACCCGATTGTCAAAGTACTGATAACTTGTCAATCTAACTGCTCCAGAATACCACAACCAGATTGTCAAGAAGTCGACTACATCAATCCGAATTCGTCAAGCTGACTGATGTACCCTATTGTCACCAGGCCGACTATATTAAAGCGAAAACAGTCTGCACCATAATACTATAACCCTGTTGAACACGTCGGGCTGACTACATTACATAAATTTAACATAATTGTCACCACGCCCACCGAATACGTCTAGCCGACTACAGCAGATTTCATGAAACAGAATATCATAGACCCGAATATATCAAACTGACTTCATCGGCTCGAATATGTATAGCCGGCAACATCAATCCAAGTCATCTACCCATCTTCTAATAACTTCGAACGTATGTTTCTTATATCTCAAGCACCATTTAATACAATATAAAATAAGTAAACAAAGGCTATAGACCTGCGTGGCCGACCATGTGATACCCTACAACACTGCAATATGTTAGAAGCCCCCTTATGTCCAAATCCATTTTGGAAGATTTCGCTTTTGAAATTAAGTCATAGAGCACTGCCCAGATATTATCCTTAGCTTTTTGACCAGAGACATTTGCCCAATATTTAAGCACTCCGTCGTGCTGTTAGTTGTTGTGGTCCATTTTACAGCTAAATATAATCCAATGGTCATCCAAAATGGTAGACTTCTTCCCTGTCCTTAACTCTCTTCACAGGCAAAATTAACTCATTTGAGCCCCTAAATACTTTGCGATCATCTTCAAATGCAAGAGGCCCCTCTGTATCTCCTAATTTAGACTCATCTATATGATTTGCTTGTCTACGATATTTGGCTTTATTCGTCAACGAAATCAGCATAAAATAGCCAGAAGTTCGCCTATTGTGCAATTTGGATTTCGTCTGTAAGTGTTTTCAGCTTTTCGGTAGAATGGATATGTTGGATTTTTTTCACAAAAAAAGTAGTGATCCATTCTACCTTTATTTCGTGTCCTTTGGTTTCTATTTGTGACCTTTATAACGGCTGCAAAATTAGGAAAATTTTTTGTTGTTTGCTGGAACATCTGGGCCTAAACCTACCTTTATGAAAATTTTTGTGAGGATCGGACGATAATTGCAATCTGTATATAATAACTCCAACCTGTGTTGTAAGGTGAAAAAATATTACAAAATGTACACTTCAATATTATATGTCAAATTGAAAAAACCGCATGCGATAAAAAATAAAAAGAAATATCACAAAATACAACAAAATCCACATTATCATCATTATTGGCGTATTTTTATCCGAATTTCTTAGATTTGAGAAATTTGTCAAAATCGATACAGCCATTCTTGAGAAATAAGCATTCTAGCTAACATCCCCTTCCTTTGTATATAAACATTGTATATATTTCGCTATACATATCCGATATATTTACTATCGGCACCTAAGTAACGGTCAGAATTGAACTTCTCGTCTATTTGTCATTTCGCCTGGATTAAAAATATTCGTGGTTTACCCACTAAATATTACCCGATGATCATCCAAATTTGAAGGCTTCTGCCCAGCCCTAAGCTCTAGCCCCGTGCTAACTTCGGCGTCGATTGGTCTATAATTGTGACCTGTAGGGCAACTATAAAATCAGGAAATTTCTCAGCTTTTAGTCCATTTCAGACCCTAAATATTTTGCGATCATCTCCAAGCGTGATTACAAATTTAAATGGACAGATATAGCTAGATCGACTAAGCTCGGCGAGATAGGAAGATCAATATTTCGAGGTGTTACATAATTTTTGCCCAATCAAAATTATAATACCCCCAACACATAGTGTTGTAGGGTATAATTGGAAATTACCAACTCTTGTTTGTGCTTACTTCGTCATATTACATATGTGTGCAATTTAGTAGACTTCTATTTCGTTTCCTGGAAAAGTTAGATGGTTACAACCGACCGAAGGACGTCAGCTAATCGACTACGAAAGTGCCACCTAAAATTAATTTTTCGAGGAGTTAAAAAAATGTCAAAGTTAGCGTCAGCGATATCGATGCAACTGACATTATTTCCTTGGGCGTACTGCCAACTTTGGCCAAAAGTGTTAAGAAATGATAATAAACTGTGAAAAGTTTTGTGAACCAAGTAAATGCTTATAAAGGATGTAATATAAAATTTCTATGTATATGAATGTAAAGTGTAAAGTGGAGTACTTTCCACCAGCGAAGAACGGAAGTGACATAAATTATGGCTTTTATGCAAAAACGCATATAAGAAGTTTGCATCGGCACGACATTTCAGAAACCATAAAATGCTCAAAATGAACTTTGTTTACAGCCATTGTTTAAATATATTAAAAAGTTTTATTAATGAACGTAGCCGCCCTAAAAATGTTTGCATTAATAAATCGTATTTGCGCAGATAATTGCAACTAATTAATAACGAGCCCCTCTACGATTGCTGCAAAGTCGATGGCGCCAGGGACGGGAAGGCGTTGCATGTCATTGTCATCACTGTCATTGACAATGGCCCACTGGTTCTCGTTCGCTTGCTTCTGGTGGACAATGGGGCACACACACACACCCCGACACCGACAATAATAACAAAAGTTGGAAACTCATTTAAAAGTTGGCGCATTCGAGCAAAAACCATTTGAATACAACAAAAACAGCAAACTATTTAAATTATTCACTGTTTTATTTGTAATGACAGCTGTAAATTTTGCTTGACAGCTGCAGAATTTATATCAATTTTGTAGCTGCAATTGTTGTTGTTGCTGTTAGAGAAACTATAAAATGCTGTCCCAAGGGATTAACTTCAATTTGAAATTACTGATGAATGAATGAATTTTCCGTAGCACGTGAGGAGTAAAAGCGTATAAAAGGTTTATAAATTATTTATACAAAAAAAAAATGACGTTTCCGGATATATTTTTCCATTCACATTCGATATTTGGCATTTGGACAGGTAGCAGTTTCGCGAATTGAAATTTCACTTGAATAGCGGTATTGAGTAAAACTAATTTTATCAATTTTTTAATTCGCCTGAACCATTCTCATATATTGTTTGATCATCTCACTTTATTTGAAAATTCCCGCTTTTCAGTTATAATTCTATATTTTGTAAAAAGAACTACACTCATTTGAACATCAAATGTCTTGGAACATTTGAGCTAGATGGTTCGAAATATTTATAAATTTAATTATGTAAATGCGCATCACATGCCTATGAATATATTTTATTGATATTTTTTAATCTTTAATAGGTCTATCGTTTTCAAAGATGTCCGCAATATATTTAGAGGTTGAAATGGACCAACAATTAAAAATATTCTTGATTTTGCAGCCGTTATAAAGATCACAAATAGAATCCAAAAGACAAGAAATCTCGCATAAAGTTAGAGTTAGGACAGAGGATAGAATGGACCACTACTTTTGTGTGAAAAAAATACCAACACTACTTACAGGCGATATTCGAAATACATAAAAGGCGAACTTCTGGCCTTTTTATGCTGATTTCGTGGAAGAATATAGCCAAATTTCGTAGACAAGAAAATCATATAGATGAGTCTAAATTAGGAGATACAGAGGGGCCTCTTGCTTTTGGAGATGATCGCAAAATATTTAGGGGTTAAAATGAACCAAAAACAGAAAAATGTTCCTGATCACACGTCAATCGACACGCCTGAGAAGAGAGTTAAGGACAGGAAAAAAGTCTAACATTTTGGATGACCATTGGATTATATTCACCTGTAAATGGACGACAACAACTAACAGCATAACTTCAAAAACGAAATCTCCCAAAATGGATTTGGACATAAGGGGGCTTCTATCACGTTGTGGTGTTGTAGGGTACCACATAGTCGTCCCCGCACGACTATAGCCTTTGCTTAGTTGTTTTTTTTTTTAAGTTTGACTGAATTAACCTAACGGTCTTACTGGTATTTGTAGTTTTAAGTGCAACACGTTTAAATTCAGATACATTTATAT
The DNA here is from genome assembly GCF_030504385.1 of Musca domestica. Lineage (NCBI taxonomy): Eukaryota > Metazoa > Arthropoda > Insecta > Diptera > Muscidae > Musca > Musca domestica. The sequence continues at coordinate 14,679,144 of NW_026712328.1, read as the reverse complement.
AAGTTTGTTAATTTATCCAATGGTGGAGGGCATTAAAAGTTCGGCGCGACCGAAGTTAATGTTTTTTTTACTTGTTATTATAATCATTAATTGTTTTTTTAATATTCTTGACCTATTGTGGAAGAGGTATATTAGAAATGTGGGATGTATAATCCCATCATCACAAGTGCTCTAATATAGGCTAAAATGGTGTGCGATGATATGTAAACCAAGTATAACATCTCAGAACCATGTTTCATAGCTTAAGAATTATTACTTTTCAATATGGACCCTTTATGGGGTAGGTACCAGAAGTAGTGAACCGATATACTATATCCCACCCCTCTAAATCCTATCCTACATTTGATCTAATGTTGGTAGAAATATTGGTACGTGCCAAGTTTGGAAAGAACCGTATGAACCATTGTGAGAGAGAAATACCAGAAGGAGTTGTATCCTACCATGAAACACGATTTAGAGTTTGTAAACGCACTGGGATGTGGACTGATAATGATCATTTACGTTCCTTACTTAGACCTGATAAAAATATTGCGATATTCCAAGATTAAACGAAATACTTCATTTGCTTTCTGCCAGATACTCCATTTATATAACATTGTAAATTTTTACCGTTTATAGGGGTACCAGAAGGGGAACTAAAGGACCGATATTATCCTCTTCGGCGCGTGCAGAGTGCGATGGTTCTGAGTCCTGTTGGAATGTCCAAGGTCTGCGGCCAAAATGTTTGCATGCTCTTTTGAGTCTATTTTATTTCTGTTGCGGTGTAAGTTCTTGCACTTTTTGCAATTTCAATGGCTTTACCCAGAGCTCAATTTTTAATATTTGCAGAATGAAATATTGCGATATGTTCAGCTCGAGAGCCATTTTTCGGTCACCGAGACGCGGGATTCGATCAAGTCGCTTCTTTACTTTTCGAAGCTAACTGCGAATATTTATTTCACCTTCAACATGCGTCCCTTCATGTTGATGGTGGAGTAAATACTCGCATTTAGCTTAAATATGATACAAATACAAACTGCAAACTTTCGACTTATTTCTTGAAACTAGATGGCATGAAATTGGCAGGAATATTAGGATGTGCAAGACGTCCAGCCATATACCTGGGTGTTGTTTCGATGAGGTACATTGCTGCACAGCACAGCTTTGTTTTTACGAAATTCGAAAATTCCAATTTTGGCGCAATTTTGACAATAATTGTTTTTCAAAAGCTATAAGAAAAAAGTTAACGTCACAAATCAAAATAAACCGATTACAATCGACCACAAATTTCCTTTTTCGAAATGGGAAATGGGCTAAGGTTATAAAATTATGGGTATGAAGTATTTAACTTTGTTGATACTGCTACGGGACTTAGCTCTGGGACACAAATCAATAACATTGTTGTATTGGCCAATGTTATTGATTTGTTTACCAGAAAGGATTTTATATAATTGTAATTTGATTAGAATGGGAACTGATGTCCCGATTTTATTTAAACTTCGCACACCCAATATTTCTGCCACTAAAAAAAGAAATGTAGCGCCTTCTACACAGTAAAAATTATTATAAGACGATTGATTTCATAGGCTAGAAAATATTTTATTAACTCGCAAATGGAAACAAGCAGGTTAATTCGTAATTAATGCTCCATTCAAAGAATGTCTAGGATGGATAAATTAATGAAAAATATTATCTAATAATATGAGTAAAGAGAGTAATTTTAACAGTTGCACTACTGGAAGTTTGCAAAATTCTACTAGGAGATTTTTTTCGTTAAAATTTAGGGTTGATTGGAAATCAGTTGTTTCGTGATCGATGTGAAAATGTCTCAAATATTCAGCCAATAGAAAATACGCATTCAATAATGTATTTTGTCATTAAATCCACATGCTTTCAATGTAAAAGCTTTTCGATAAATTTTTGCAATACCCTTCATAAGAAACTAAATTCTCTCAGTATAAAAAGTACCCAGAACAATAGTCATTCGACATTAAAAACTCAAGTTTGTGTTTCAACAATAAGAACATACACATTTATTTATGGTTAAAATGGCATCATGGCCAAAATCGCATCATCCCTTATCTTGGTAAAGCTGAAAGCTTACTTTTATTCACCTTAAATTTCGCAAATTTTTCGTTTGCTTCAAATGCTTTCCTTCAAATGGCCACTCGTTCGATTTCCACCGACGACAATTTGTAATTATAAAATTGTCACATTAACCCATGACCTTTAGAGGGGCAATATTTTATTGATATAAAACAATAAATTTCATAAATGTATTAAATATGATGTTGAAAAAAGAGCATTTTCTGCTAAATTAATTTTAATGCAATTTGCAAAAACAGGAAAGCACAAAAAATAACCACAAATGGCGGATAAACAATTAATAATAACGTCATGTAAGGTAAAATGTCGTGTGAAGTTTAACACGCACAGCGAAAAGTACACATGTACACAGATACTTGTGTTCAACATCAACACTAGTGTGGGTCAGCATTTGTGGTGTGTAGTGCACTCCAATAAACTACAATCATGCAGTCGATTTAACAATGTTTGTCTTTCTGAATGGTTCAGTATAATGTCGTAATCAAAACTATGATTGAGTTCAAAATGAATAATATCGGTTAAAGTGAGCGAAGCTACTATCTGATATAGTTCAAACATGACACGTGGTAATATTGGTGTGAAAATGAAAAATTAACAAGTAAAATAGCATTATGTTCGACCGGGTCGAACTTCTAATACCCTCCATTATTACCCTCGAAACATTTTTAAATAAAAGTATCAGCATTCAAACATATCGGTTGTGGAATGCACTTAAAGACCAGGCTAAGACCATCAAAATATTGAATATCTGTGGGTACCTTTATATGGAAACCTTGCCGAATATGAACACCTGTCCTTCTTAAAACAAATTCGATAGAAAATGTGCTATAGTAAACGTGGATCTGTATACAAAATACTCAGCCACAGGAGGTAGAAATCTTTACAAACTCTTAAAACCAAATTTTGAACAATTCCGTGGACAAAAATAATGGAAATACCGAATATAGGAAGGTATCGTGTATGGGAAAAAGTTCACCTTTATATGCAATGTTCTGCGCCTAGAGCTAGAACCCATTACGAACTATAAGTTTATACAAATTCGTCAGAAGATGTTGCTTAAATCGTAAAAATGACGAATATCCAAAAGTGTTGTTATATGGGTGCTATAGTTGAACGTGGACCTATATAGACAATGCTCAGCAACAGAAGGTAGAACCTGTTACAAACTCTCAATACCAAATTTGAAACAACTCTGTGGAAAAATAAGGCTAAAATAATCAAAATACCGATTATCGGGAGGTAAACGTAGACCGATTTTAAAAACCAACCTTCCTAGGCATAATACAGACTATTGTTCCTAATTTCAAAGCAACAGATAGACAGACGGACACCTTTAAATCGACTTATTATTAATTTATATACTTTATGGGGTCGACAACGGATATTTAGAGATGTTACAAACATATTTAATATACAAGGAGGATATATTAAATTTGTCATTCCGTTGGTTCCAGGGTGAAGGGTATAAAAATAATGATAATTATAATAACTCTCTTAAAATGCGAAATTTGTGTCTGATGTTCTTCAAATTACATTAGATAGTCATTATACCCTACACCTAAAGGTGGTCAGAGTATTATGTCTTTGTGTATTTGTTTGTAACAGGTCAAAGGAAATGAGATAGACCAATAGTTCCTTTGATGATCTGCATAGAATCACATTCTAGTCGATTTATGCATGTCCGTCCGTCCGTCTGTCCATGTATTTTTTTTAAACAAAGTATAGGTCGCATTTATTATCTGATCCAGATGAAATTTTGCACAAATCATTTGTTTGGCCCAAGGACAAACCCTATTGAAATTTGAGATAATCGGCCAAAATTTAAATATGGCTCCCATATATATCTTCGTTCGATTTGCTTTTATTGTGCACCAAACGTGTAATATCAGCCCGAATAGTATGGAATTTTGCACATACAACCAAATTAGGCCTGAAAATAAGTATGCCAAATTTGATCGAAATCGGATCAGATATAGCTATAGCTCCCATATAATTATTCATCCGATTTGTTATTTTTGTCCTCCGCAGCCGTAATATGTACCCTGTAACAACAATATTTGGGGAAATATATCAAAAACAACTCAGAAATACCTTTGCTAAATTTTATCTAGATCGGCTCAGTTTTGGATAAAGCTCCCGTAAATATCTTCGTCCGAATTGCTTTTTATTGTGCACCAAACGTTTAATATTAGCCCCAACAGGATGGAATTAGGCATTTACGACGAAATTGATTTCAGAAAAAAGTATGTCAAATTTGGTGAAAATAGGTTCAGATATAGCTATAGCTCACATATATATTGTTCATCCGATTTGTTGAATTTGTCTTGCACAGCCGCATTATGCCCTCCGTAGTAACGATATTCGGGGATATGTATCAAATACAGCTCAGAAATACATTTTTAAAATTTTATCGAGATCGGTTCAGACTTGGATGTAGCTTATATATGTATTTTATATGCATTCAAAATTTTATTTACAAATATATGTTTGATAAAAAAAACCAAATTTAAAAATTAAAAAAAAAAAAATATTTCACTAATGCGTTAATAAACAAAAGCATTAGAACAGCAGTAACATGACATGCATACACGAAGGGTTTGTCCTTCGGATTTATTTATTTCATAGCAAATACCAATCAGTGAATTCGAGGTAGCAACATACTACCCCGTAATAAGCGTATTTCAAATTAAATGTTGTGTTGTTTTTTAGTGTTAGCCTATGGCGTTTTGGGCCAATGGTTCTTATTAAAATCATATCCCAATCTGATCCGATTTAAATATAATTTTAAAAAAACTTTTACACCAAATTCCGTCACAACTTTCATATTTCATTGAAATTCGTGCGTCAAATATGTGAAATCGGCCGAGAATATATATATGGGAGCAATATCCAAATCTTAACTTATTTCCAATTAATTTATCACATTTATTACTGTAACCAAATTACGCCACACATTCTGAATTTCATTGGAATCGGTCATATATATCGTGTTTGTACATAACATGTATGAAGTCGGCCGAAATATATATGTTAGATATACCCAAACCTCAACCGATTTCAATATAATTTGGCAATTTCTTCTGGTGCCAGATTTCGTCTCTCTCGCTTGGATGCATCAAATATGTGAAATCGACCGAGAATATATATGGGAGCTATAATCAAATCTGAGCGAATTTGAATATAATTCGTCAAATTTATTTTTGTACCAAATTTAGTCACTCATGGCGAATTTCATTGGAATCGGAAATACATATCGTGTTTTGTGCATCAAATATGTGAAATCGGCGGAAAATATATATGGGAGCTATATCCAAATCTGAACCGATTTTAATATAATTTGATTAATTTATTTTCTAATCAAAATCCCGTCACATATTCCAAATTTCTTTAGACTCGAACATACATATCGTGTTTGGGGCATAAAATACATGAAATCGGTCGAAAATATATATGAGAGCTATATCCAAATCTGAACCGATTTTAATATAATTTGACTAATTTATTTTCTAATCAAAATCCCGTCACACATTCCCAATTTCATTGGAATCGAACATACATATCGTGTTTGGTGCATCAAATAAACGAAATCGGTTGAAGATATATATGGGAGCTATATCCAAATCTGAACCGATTTTAATATAATTTAACAAATGTATATTCGTTTTAATTTCCGCCACACATTTCAAATTTCATTGAAATTAGAGATACATAACGTGTTTGGTACATCAAATACATGAAATCGGTCGAAAATATATATGGGAGCTATATCCGAATCTGAACCGATTTCAATATAATTTGACAAATTCATTTTTGCTCCCAATTTCATTACATATTTTAAATTTCATTAAAATTGGACCTACATATCGTGTTTGGTGCACCAAATACATGAAATCGGCCGAAAATGTATATGAGAGCTATATCCAAATCTGAACCGATTTCGATATAATTTGATAAAATTATTTTCGGATCAAATCCCGTTAAACATTCCAAATTTCATTAGAATCGAACATTCATATCGTGTTTGGGGCATCAAATGAACGAAATCGGTCGAAAATATATGTGGAAGATATATCCAAATCTGAACCCATTTTAATATAATTTGGGAAATCAACTTTTTAGATAAAATCCATCACACGTTTCAAATTTCATTGAAATTTGGGATACATAGCATGTTTGGTACATCAAATGCATGAAATCGGCCGAAAATATACATGGGAGCTATATCCAAATCTGAACCGATTTCAATATAATTTGGCAGATTTATTTTTGTTCCAAATTCCGTTACGCATTCCAAATTTGGAGACTGTATCTGTAATCGATCAATAGATATTTGCATACAAAATCTAAATTTTTGGGAGGTACCTCCGATTCTGATGCTATATCTCCACTTCCAAGTGGAATTTCAAAAATGTATATAGCCTATGTTACTTTCAGGCGATGTTGCAGTATACATGCAAATTTTCAGGAAAATCTGTTCAGCGGTTTTCGAGTCCAAAAATTACAAACAAACAAACATACAAACATTTTCCTCTTTTTTAGATATATATATATATATATATATATATATATATATATATATATATATATATATATATATATATATATATATATATATATATATATATATATATATATATATATATATATATATATATATATATATTTAATTGTGCACCAAATGGGTAATACAAGCCCGAATTGAAAAATCACAAATACCAAATTAAGTAGAGGAGGATATTCCTCTCACATATTAGTTCCTTTGGACTTTAAATTATAACTATAATCATAGTTGGTATGATTTAATTCGCACAAACTCCCCATAAAAAATTTTATTTGTTATGTAAAGCTCTACTAAATAAATAAAGTGGTGTAGGGTATCATAAAGTCAGCTCCACCCGACTTTAAGAATTTCTTTACTGGTCGTATTTTAATAAGCTTTGCATCGTTTGCCGGTACCTAGTCTAGAACGCACAGCCTTCAGTTTTGCAGTCGAACCCACAAACTTTATGAGGATTTTACTCTTTATTTGGTAACAAGAAAAGTAAGATCGTTTCTCTAGTATTTTTTATAGGAGCAATCTACTATTTTGAACCTACTGGTAATTTACAAGCCAATCTGTTTACATTAACTTTTAATGGGTTATGTGGCTACCAAAATTTTTATTGGGTATATTCCTGTCGGCAAATCAACTGCTTCTTTACATTAGTTTAAAGTAATCGAATTGCATACGATTAGCAATGCAATATGATGTTCCATTTTTAATAACTAAACGTAACTATCCGTCCCATTCTAATATTCTATTTTGTGTATATAACGGCAACAACAACAACAATAATGACACACATTTGCAAAATAATTTAATAACATGCCATCAACTACAAACACACACACACATAGCCACACACATCGGTTTCATATGTCCTCGAATGTGGTCAATTTTATATACACGGATCTATGGCCAAGTGTGAATGGGACACCGAACATCAGAACATGAACACATGCAACGTGTAAAATTCCATTATGCGAATAAAAACAAATGGAAAGTCATGTTGTTGATGCTATTATTTCAAACAAATTATAGTCCTTTCACACCAAAATGCACGCACAGGACGCCATCGCAATGTTTACAAAGTATTTTATACATAAACAAATTCCTTTTAAATTTCCGAATGTATTATCTGCGATTGAAGTTGAGAGAGAGAAAGGCAATCTACCAAATTTGAAATACCCTTAATATGAATTTATGTGGTTGTTAGAAAGTTGTGTATAAGTCAACGCTATGAAATGTGCTCATTAAGATCGGAGATTTCTTTTCGAGAAGGCTTGCTACACCTCAAAACTTTAAATAAAATAGAGACAATTGAGGCAATATCTTTAAATTACTTTATATTTGGGAGTAAACAACAAAGTCTTAAGTGTCATTCCCGAAATCATTTATGTGTTTTCACTTTTTGTTCTAAAGTACGTATATGTTTGCAAAGTCATTCCATCTATGTCGAAGAGTGTAACAACTGCACTGCTTTGCTTAATTCCAGTGTTGTCTTGAATTTTATTGGAACGAGGTCTTATTTTGCCCAAAATTGGCACAATGTAAAATTTGTATTACCTATGCTAAATAGGTGCAAAAATATGGACAAAATAAACTCACTCTCGAATCTCCCGCAAAAGGCTAACATTTTGAAAATGGCTAATCTCATAAAATTAGAAATATTTCTAGATTTTCTTCAAACTTAGCTAACAACAATATTTTGAGTTATCGTGCGAAAAAACTGAATATTTTCACTAAAATTTTATGAAATACGATGAGGAAATAATATTTTTGAAAACTTTCCCAAAAAACGAACAAAATGTTGATATCCATATAAGGAATTGAATTTACATTTGCTTCAACATGAAGAACAAACTCCCATTTCTTCTGCCACTTCTCTTTCTGCACAATTTTCGTACGAGTATTCCAAACTTCTATTTTTCTGTGGAGGCTATATTAAGTTATCCCCTTCTCGAAATAAGGGTTTTAGACGCCCTATAAAATTCAATGTGCATTTAGCAATGTCCGTCTGTTTGTATATCCGTTTGTGAAAATCAATCTAATGTAGTATTGTAATTAAAGTTTACTCAAATTTGTCTTGCAAAACTAAATTCGGACTAGTATTGCCCATTTGGTGCACAATTAATTTGAAATCGGATAAAAATATATATGGGAGCTATATCCAAATCGGAACCGATCTCGATAAAATTTGGCAAAGATATTTCTGAGATGTATTTGATATATTTCCCTGAATATCGTTGTTACGGAGTGCAAATTACGGTTGCGGAGGACAAAAATAACAAATCGGATGAATAATATATATGGGAGCTATAGCTATATCTGAACCGATTTCTATCAAATTTGGCATACTTATTTTGAGGTCCAATCTGATCGTACGTGCAAAATTCCATACTATTCGGACTGATATTACAAATTTGGTGCACAATAAAAGGCAAATCGGACGAAGATATATATGGGAGCTATATCTAAATTTTGACCGATTATCTCCAATTTCAATAGGGTTCGTCCTTGGGCCAAACAAATGATTTGTGCAAAATTTCATGTGGATGGAGCAATAAATGCGAACTGTACTTTGTTTACAAAAATACATGGACAGACGAACGGACATGCATAAATCAACTCAGAATGTGATTCTATGCAGATCATCAAAAGGCACTATGTGTCTATCTCGTTTCCTCTTGCCTGTTGCAAACAAATGCACAAAGAAATAATACCCTAACCACCTTGTGGTGTAGGGCATAAAAAGCGTACATATTTTTACTATTTAACTATTTACTCCATTTTTATGCCCTACAACACTATGTGTTGGGGGTATTATAAGTTTGATTGGCCCAAAAATTATGTAACACCTCGAAATACTTATTTCCCACATAGGAAAGTATATATGTATCTTCCTATGTCGCAGAGCTGAGTCGATCTAGCTATGTATGTCCGTCCGTCTGTCCATGTTAATTTGTAATCACTCTACAGGTCGCAATTATGGCCCGATCTTCACGAAATTTAGAATGGAGGTGGGGTTAATGTCAGAAGAGAACCCTATTTCTTTTGGAGGTGATCGCATAATATTTAGGGGTCGAAATGGACCAAAAACTGAAAAAATTCCTGATTTTGCAGTTGCTCTACAGGTCGCAATTATGGACCAATCAACGAGAAAATTAGCATGGGGCTAGTGCTTAAGGCTGGGCAGAAGTCTTCCAATTTTGATGGTCATCGGGTAACATATAGGGGGTAAAATAGACCATAACGTTTCTGTTAAATAAAAGTCAATTTTTCCATTAAACCGCGATTATTTTTAGTCCCTGCGAAATCACATATAGACGAACAGGTCAATTCTGATCGTTACGTAGATGCCGGTAGTAGATATATCGGATATATATAGCGAAATATATACAATGTGTATAAACAAAGGAAGGGGATGTTAGCTTAAATGCTTATATCTCAAGAATGACTGGACCGATTTTGACAAATTTTGCCAATTCTGAATGCCCTCCTGGCAAAAAAGAATGAAATCTAAAAAAATCGTATAAAAATATCCCAATAATGATATTAATAAAGATTTTGTAGTATTATGTGACATTTTTTTATTTTTTCATATTTTTTATCACATGCGATTTTTTCAATTTGACTTATAATATTGAGATGTACATTTTGTAATATGTTTTCACCTTATAACACAGGTTGGGGCTATTATATACAGATTGCAATTATCGTCCGATTCTCACGAAAATTTTCACAAGGGTAGGGTAAGGCTCAGAAGGGCTAGGCCTATTGTTTTCAAAGATGTCCGCAATATATTTTGGGGTAGAAATGGACCAACAACTAAAAATATTCCTGATTTGCAGCCATTATAAAGGTCACAAATAGAAACCAAAGGACACGAAATCTCACATGAAGTTAGAGTTTAGGACAGCAAGTAGAATAGAAGAATACTTTTGTGTGAAAAAATACAAACATTACTTACAGGCGATATGCAAAATACACAAAAGGTGAACTTCTGGCTCTTTTATGCTGATTTCGTTGACGAATATAGCCAAATATCGTAGACAAGCAAATCATATAGATGAGTCTAAGTTTTGAGACCCAGGGGATCTCTTACTTTTGGAGATGTTCGCAAAATATTTAGGGGTTCAAATGAACCAAAAACAGAGAAAATTTCCTGCTCACACAATTGAAGCCAATCGACACGGCTGAGAAGAGAGTTAAGGACAGATAAAAATTCTAACATTTTGCATGACCATTGGATTATATGTAGCTGTAAAATGGACAACAACAACTAACAACACGGCGGAGTGCGTAAATATTGGGCAAATGTCTCTGGTCAAAATGCTAAGTAATAACTGGGCAGTGCTCTATGACATAATTTCAAAAGCGAAATCTTCCAAAATGGATTTGAACATAAGGGGTTTCTAACATATTGGAGTGTTGTAGGGTATCACATGGTCGGCCCCGAACGACTTACATGGTCGGCCTTTGCTTACTTGTTATTAATTCAGTTGTGTTTTAAATTAAGATAATTAGTTCAACTAATTTTAGTGAAAGTTATAATATAATTGTGTTTTTTTTTTTTAAATTTAGATTTTATTTGTTTTTGTTTTTTAATCGTTTTACAGCTTTATACGATTTTTATCTAATTGAAAGAAAGTGTGTGTGTGTGTTTAATGAATGTGTCCTCCGTGTAGCCCAATGATAAAGTCGCATCTATGAAATATAGAAATTAAGCGTTTTTTAGAAACTATTGATAAATAGATATACTTCATATTGCTTTTGTTGTACTTAAATTGCGAACACATCTCTTTGTCCATAGTGCACATATTCACCTCCTGCAATTGACACAACTGGAGCATTTCTAGGGGTTTTTAATGATCTAGCATCTTTTGGTAGGCTTGGTATCATCCTCCTCATAATTGTTAAAAGTTCATTCAATGCAGAGTTCGAAATTAAATGTTTCACACTCCACTTAGCCAACTCATCTTGAATATTAAGTTTTTCAATTATAGAAATAATTGGAGCTTCGTCGCTTTCATGTTCACTCTCACTTTCATTTTCACATTACACAGGAACTGGATCGCTATTTATTACACTAGTATCCAAACGTTCTTTTGATACCATTTGTTTGTGTTGATTATCACTAAAAAGAAGTTCAATTACCTCTTTTGCTTCTCTTCTAACACTTTTTATACCCTACACCACATAGTGGTAAGGGTATTATGTCTTTGTGCATTTGTTTGTAAAATGGAGAAGGAAACGAGATAGACCCATAGTTAATTTTGAGAACCTTCATAGAATCACTTTCTGAGTTGATTTCGGGTTAATTGTGCACCAAATGGCCGATATAAGTCCAAATGGACTGAATTTTAGTACATCGGACCAAATTCAGCCTAGAAGCAAGTACATCAAATTTAGTGAAAATCGGTTCAGATATAGATATAGCAACCATATATATGTTTCATCCGATTTCAGGTTAATTGTGCACTAAATGGTCAATATCAGCCCAAATCACCTGAATTTTCGTACATAAGACCGAATTCAGTCTAGAAGCTAATACGTCAAATTTGGAGAAACCCGGTTCAGAGATAGCAATAGTTCGTAAAATGCACGATAGAATTAGATAGATTTTGATTTTGTACCAAATATCTCTGAAATGCCCTGTATAAAGCTTTTTACGAGAGCTCTATCAGGGTATCATATAGTCGGCCCCGCCCGACTTTTGAGCTTTCCTTACTGGTTTATATTTATAAAGCAGTTTTAAAATATTACCAATTAATGTTTACAAAACACAGCGAATAACTTTTTTTACATTAAAATTAATCAATAAAAACAAAACAAATTGTTTTCACCAAATAAATTTATCTGCAAATGCAATGCCTACTCACTACGAAATGGTTGTGTATTCAAAATATTTTCAGACAGACTTGCGAAACCTTTGTACAAATAAGCATTGTACAAATAAGTATTGTTAAAAATTTGTTGTGAAATTTCTTTTTAATAATATTATTCTCAAGTTGTGTTGTAGTTTTATTTTTTTTTTTTGGTATGTTGGGTTTATGACACCCAACACCACTATGACCCCTCGAGCTAAATATCGTTACAATGGAGTGTATATTATGACTTTCATACTTAAATATAAAAAAGGATAAAACAACTTTATTTGGTCCAATGCAGCGTCCTTGATGCATTATTTGCATGAAATTAGAGGGAAATATCTATGGAAAACATATCTAAATCTGAACCGATTTGGACAAAATTTGGAAAAGGTATTTTTAGGATGTACCCAATATCTTGAAATATCTTAAAATCCTGTTATGGAGTGTATTATGACTTAAATATAAAATCAGTTGGAACACATATATATATATTGGAGCTATTGCTATACTTGACACTTGGCTAGATTTTGGTAGTTTCTTTAAAACTTCATCCCATTTTGGCTAATATTACACATTTGGCGAACAATATACTTAAAAGAAGATATATATGGGAGCTACATCCAAATATGAACCCATCTCGCAGAGGTATTTCTGAGCTGTATCTGATATCTGGAGTGCATATTGGGAATATGAGGGACTTAAACACCGATTCGGAAGGAACATATAGCTAAATCTGAACTGATTTTCATCAAATTTTATACTCTTGCTTCTTGGCCGAATTAGGTCATATGTGCCAAAATCCATTATATTTGGTTCGATATTCATCAAAATCCATCCTATTTGAGGTGATATTACAATTTTTAGGCACAATAAACGTGAAAACATATATGGGAGCTAAATCCAAAAAATCGGATGAAACATATATATGGGACCCATAGCTATATTTTAACCGATTTTCACCACATTTAATACACTTTCTTCCAGGCGAAACTCCACTTTCTTCCAGGCTAACGCCAAAATCTATTAAATTCGGGCTTATATTAACCATAACCACAATAAACGTGAAATCGGATGAAGATACAGGGTTGCCCATATTCGACGGACCCATGACTCTTTGGGCCCATTCCAATCGACGATTCTAGTCCGCAGGCAACATTCTTTGCGTCAATTGAATTTTGTACGGGAACAAATGCAAATCAATGCGAATAACCCGTTGTAAAGTGGACCGAGCCATGCCCAACTGCTGAGAACGGCGTTTTTGGGATGTTCTTGGAGACCTCTCAACACTGGCTCGTACGGCCGATCGCCTTGGTCGACTTTTATATGGCCTCTTCGATTTAGAAAGAGCCTTACCAGTCGAAAATTTTTCGTATAAACGCTTAATAGTGTTCTTCTCAAATGGTTTATTTGTAAAGTTAGTGAGTTTCTAGAAAAAACACAACACAACAACGAGAGCGACCGTAGCATTGGAAAGTGACTCTCTGCATTCGATCTGAACGAATATGACTTTTGAACAAGGCGAATGTGACTCATAAAGAAAAGACAGAGCAGATTTCTCCATTGACCTCGACTAAGAAGCCAATTAATGTGATTAATTGGAATGCTGGGGAAGGGTTGGCAATGTATCGAACATATACTTTGGCGTAACTAAAATATCGAACTTATATACCGAACATATTTTGCATTTCGAACCGTTGCCTGCCTTACATGAACTGTTGTAACGAATCTAGAATTTTTAGGTGGACTTTTTGCTGAGGCAGGGTGTAATTGTTATTCTTCTATAAGGGCCATAAGAAATCTTAAATGGAACAATCCAAAATATTTGAAAAGATAGGAACTGAAAAATGCTATGATTTTCTCTATTTTTCCCAAATTGAGATTCTTGAAGAAATTTTCATCTAGAAAGTCTTGTTTTTTTACTTCAGATGAGAGATATAGTCGTCGCCAGACTACTACTAGATTGGCCAAATGATATTAGGATTTAAATAGAAATTTGAATCAAATTATTTCTACGTATGAGTAATAATTTGATTCAAATTTCAAATTAAATCCTAATATCATTTGGCCAATCTATTTCCAAACTACTGTCGAAATGGACTCATTGACCTAACGTCAATTTCAAAGAATCTTTTTTTATACACTCCACCATAGTATGGAGGGTATATTTAGTTTGTCATTTCGTTTGTAACACCTCGAAATATACATTTTAGACCCCACAATGTATATATATTCTGGATCAGCATAAAATTCTATATCGATTTACCGATGTCCGTCCTTCTGTCCGTCTGTGGAAATCGCTCTAGCTTCGGAACGGAATGAAGCAGATTGATAAAAATTTTACTCACATGTATATTATGTCTGCATTACTTTTGGACTTTTTGGTATTGAAAATAGGACATGTAGGTTTTGGGATAGCCCCCATATAACGGTACCTCCTGATATTCGGTTTTTTACCGGAATTGTTTTAAATTTGGTATTTGAAGTTCGTAATGGTTACTACAGCCTAAGACAGAAAATTGTCTGTGCAGGTCCACGTTTTCGTATAGCACCCATATAACGGTACCTCCCGATATTCGGTATTCTGATGATTTTATCGATATTATTCACCAGAATTGTTTCTGGATACTGCAGTCTAAGGCACAGACAATTGTGCAGGTCCATATTTTGGTATAGCCCCCATATAATAGTACCTCCCTATATTGATGAGTTTGGCTACATTATTCACCGATTTTTTTTTCAAGTTTTGTATTTGAATATTGTAATGGCTTATGCAGATCCACTTCGTTGTTTAGACCTTAATACGACGGCTACATTTGGTATTTTTATGATTTTAACGGAATTTTTAACGGATTTTATTTTTATGAAAATTGCCAAATTCTTCCCAAATGATGGAGGGTATTCAAAGTTCGGCTCGGTCCAACTTACAGCATTTTTACTTGTTAATATTCCTTTACAAAAATTAATAATTTTTTCTCTGATTATAACAGTACGTTTACATATAAATGTCGTCGAATCAATTTAACTAAACAAAATTATTATGTTTTAATGAATCAATTTATTATTATTATTAATTATTCTTACAAAAAAATTGGTATGCCGACTGTTGGAACATGCCATACCGACAATTGGCAAGTGGTGCCGACTACTGGCAAAAAAGCATTGTTTTAATAAAACTACAAATTTATGAAATTTTATAAAAAGTTATTAAAACTTTATTTATTATTGCAAAAACTATACAAAATTTCGAATCTGAATAAATTAACTTTGTAATAATTGAAAATTTCCATTCAGAATTGTGAGCGATTAAAAACGCGAAAATCCTAAAAGTGCCGACTACTACACTTACCCTATTAAATGCGGTTTTTTTTTTAATTCGAATTTTTAAACCTTCTTTTCTTTTTTATAGTTTCAATTTAAAAATTTTATGTGATTTTTAATCTTTTCCCACAAAAAGAATCGATTTTTTTTTTCATTGCTATTACATTTACAAGACATTCTTACAAATGTACAAAACTAAATGACTGAAGTTAAATGTTTGTGCTTCATTTGTTCTGTTTGCAAGATGGATATTTTTGAAGCATATCGAACGTTTGTGTATTTCTTCCACTTATCAATTTTATAGTACTTCTGACCATTATAAGGGCATTTTTCAATTTTCATTCGAAACCACACACACAAAACACAAAATAGATTTTATTTTCAATTGCCCAGCAAGCATTTGGAAGTGTGTGACTCACTTCCATTTTAAGATGCCACTTCTGCGACGCTTCTAATCCTATTAAATGCGATAGTATGTACATTTACAATAACAAAACTACTGTTGTCTACTTTCTATCGTCACGTAGTTACTACTTAGTGGCGCCAAGAAAGTTAAAAGATGGTGTCGCGTGTGCAGACAATATCTAGTGACTGCCATCGGATAAAACAGCGATAGTTTGCCATTATTTACGAATTGAACATAAATAAGACTTTATTCTATCTGAGGAATATAAGACACTATGGCGCAGTGGTAAGCATGCCAGCTTTGCTCTCTGAACACCTCGGTTCGATTCCCAATCCAGACATCACATTTTTAAAACGAAAAAAAATGTTTGAATATTTCATCTAATAAGTAAGAGTTCTATGTAAATTAACATTGGAAAACGTAACAATAACAATAAAAACAAGTAAAAAAGCTGTAAGTTCGGCCGGGCCGAACTTTTAATACCCTCCACCATTTGGTACAAATTTGGCATTTTCTAATAAATAAAATCCATTAAAAATTCTGTTAAAATCTTAAGAATACCGAATGCTTATACGACGACGTGGGCCAGCATAGGCAACTTTTGTCATAAGTTATTATACTATTTAAATGCGAAACTTGAAGAAAAATCTGTTTATAATCTAGCTAATATCATTAAAATACCGAATATGGGGGTACCGTTATATGGGGGCTATACGAAGACATGGACCTGCACAGACAATTTTCTGGCATGGGCTGAAGTATCCATTCCGAAATTCACATGCGAAATTTGAAACAATCCCGGTAAATAATGTCGCTAAAATCATCAAAATACCGAATATCGGGGGGTACGGTATATGGGGGCTATATGAAGACGTGGACCTATATGGCCTATTTTCTGTTTTATGCTGCAGTATCTATTACGAACTTCAAACACCAAATTTGAAACGATTTCGCTGAATAATTTCGCTAAAATCATCAAAATACCGAATATCGGGGGGTACCGTTATATGGGGGCTATATGAAGAAGTGGACCTACATGGCTCATTTTTTGACTTAAGATGTAGTATCCATTACGAAGTTCAAATACCAAATTTGAAACGATTCCGGTAAACAATGTCGCGAAAATCATAAAAATACCGAATATCGGAGGGTACCGTTATATGAGGGCTACACGAAGACATGGTCCTGCACAGATAATTTTCTGTTTTAGGCTGTAGTATTCATTACGAACTTCAAATGCCAAATTTGAAACAATTCCGGCGAATAACGTCGCTAAAATCATAAAAATACTGAATATCGGGAGGTACAGATATATGGGGGCTATATGATAACTTGGACCTACATGGCCCATTTACGAACTTAACCTGCCTACTGGCAAAATATACATTTGTGCAAAATTTTAGCCTTCTATCTCAGTTTGTTCGAAAGATAGCGTGATTACAACAGACAGACAGACAGACAGACGGACAGACAGACAGACAGACAGACGGACAGACAGACACACAGACAGACAGACGGACATGGCTAAATCGTCTTAGAATTTTACGCTGATCAAGAATATATATACTTTGTTGGGTCTGACATGAGTATTTCGAGGAGTTACAAACGGAATGACAAAATTAATATACCCTCCATAGTATGGTGGAGGGTATAAAAATAATAAATGCTTAAGTCTGGAGTAAAATTTTTTTTTTGTTTTTTGTTTTTTCACTTCCAATAACTATCGAGGAAGTGACTTCCACGATTTTTAGAAAACTATCGCGGGCGTGGTTCATCTCTTCCCGAAGGATGATCCTTCCGGGGTGAGAAAGCGATATCAGACGCGATGATTTCAATCGCTTAGGCGTGACTTCTAAGTGAGTTGGTGGATAGATTTTGCTTGCTGGGTGAATGAAATCTATACGATTGGAGTCTTCTTGAAAACACACACACACACACACTTTTATCAATTCGTGTAAGTGGCGCAATAATCTCGGTATTCTTGGATTGGCTTAGTTGTTTGTTTGGGCCGCAAAGCAACCGCAAGTACGTTACAATTCATTTGTTGGCATATCAAGTTAATTACGGTAACCCAAGTCGAAACCAATCGACTGTGTCTCTGTTGCTGCTTGCTCTTCTCTCAGGACATCAGTGAGTGAGTGGCAGGTGCAAGGATGCGCACATAACGAAGGATAACCGTTAAGAATTCATGATATATAATTTTGTTTCATTCATTGAAAAGTGGGTTTATTGATACTGTTATAGCGAACAAATTATATAAACAATTAGAATTATATAATCAGGAAATATATGATACCCTACATCAATCTGCATGTAAACAAAGCTTTCGTAATTAAGGTACGTTAATTTTGGTAATTTGTTTAAAATGAAACTTACCGTCACAATCGTTATTGAATACGCTGCTTTAGTGGGGTATTAATTCAAATCGCATTTTCATTAAATTTGAAATATGTTTTGTGGTATGCGATTTCCTACGGCAAACACTACTAGGGAAGGATAAAAAATGTTAATTGGAAAGAAAACATAACATGGTGCATCATTTGCATCAAATCGAAAAGAAAGTTAAATGTGAACGATTTCGATAAAAGTTGGCATAGGTATTTCTAGGCTGAATCTCCCACCAAATATCATTATGTAACATTGTTTTATGGAGACCTCCAGGAAACATTGGATTGGAATTGGAGCTGGAGCTATATCTGACCCGATTGTTTTTGCAAAATTTAAAAGACATTTGACATTAATTCGAAACCTTTTGCTAAAAGTCATTACGTTCGCGATGATAATACGTACTTGGCGTATAATAAACATGAAATCGGAGGAAGTTGTATTTGGCCTTATATCGAAATCAGATTTTCAATAGTTCAAAAAAATAACATTGAGAATGCATGGAAAAGAAGGCGGAGGGGCGGGACATTAAAAGAAACTGTATGTTTATCTCGTTGCCATTAAAAGGAAACTCCCAAGTGTTGATTTTTTAATGTTAAATGCACCGATGGGTAACGTTTCCTCCACGATTTTTGAGTACTTTTGCTACAGCCAAACTGCACAAACCAAAAGAAAACATATATAACAGTACCGAGATACTATAATTGAAATATATTTTATTTCTGAGTGGCAGTAAGTAAACTTTGTACAGGAAACTGGGCATATCTATGCAAGGAAAAAACTTTTTTAAGAAACTTTTTTAAAACACCATGTAATTTTTCATATTTTCTATGGGAAGATAAATTCACAAAAAAATCCTCTAGAAGCAATTAATTTATTTTAGAAACAAGTTTAAAAGAACAAACCTAAAATTAACCCTCAGAATAATTTTATGTAAGAATATTGACAACACTTAAATTAGTGAACAATACTCGCAAAATACATGCATGTGCATAAAATGTATATAAAACCTTTTTTTAACACAAAATTAATATGCCAACAAGCTCGAGCTGGGCATCGCAGGTGGTTGTAGCCGTTACAAATAGGGGACCCTATATAGACAATTTTTTTCTACAAGGATTGTTATCTATTGCGAGTCTTAAATACCATATTTGTGGGTACATGTGGCTAGGATTATCAAAATACCGAAAATCGGTGGGTACCGTTTCATGCACGCTATAGAAAAACGTTCTGTTACCGGAGCTAGAACCCATTGTGAACTACAAATGCCAACTTTAATATAAATACCGAATATCGGGAAGTACCGTTCGTATAGCCCGAAAACGTGGGCACCATCTTTGTATCTTATGCTTGTTTAAATAATGCAGTATGCAAACTTTGCAGAAAACTGAAAAATAGTGTGGCATTTCATGTGAAATGTATTTCTAACCTATTTTAGGGAGCCCAATATCGGACACAAATTCACAATTTGCGGGAGTAATTATATTCAAAGTTTTTACCCGAAGGAGTCATACAAAAAGTCTCACATGCAAACTAGATCTTATGTAGGTTGAATTATTGTTTTGAGCGAAATGAAAAGAGACATAGGTTAAAATATTTGTAGTTCAATTCATACTCTTAATATTTTGCCTTTATCTTCAAGATTTATATTGTTGTTTCGTATATCCTCATCGAAATAACGGCTTTAGAACCTAGGTATCGTTGGACCAAATCCGTTTCAGGACATTTGGTTGTAGAACGTGAAATATGAGTTCGATTGTGTTCAAGTTTTGCACATCCCAATAATTTTACCAACAAAAGATCTGTTATGAAGATGAAATATATTGGTCCACTCCTTCCGATACACCATCCCCCCCCCACTAAGAGTCAAATTTTTGAATAATCGTCTTTCTATTAAAATCTGAAAAAGAGTACCATGTTCTTCAAATTTAACACATGCCAATTATTTTACCTTCATAAGATCTAATATCAAGAACGGATAGAATGAACCACACCTAATCGTACCTTCTCCACAATGCTTCAAAATTTCGAATGACCAATAATGCTCATAAAAAGAGAAGTGAGCATCCGATTATTTCAAACATGGCAAATCCTAATATTTTCATCAACACAAGATGGAGACGGAATACATCCGCCTACTCCTTCTGGTACCTCCCACATATTGGGTCAACATTTTGAATAAGTATATCTCCTATAAAACTTGAAATAAGAACTTAAGTCAGATGCGAAATGCATCAAATTTAATATATGTATATTGCTTCCAGTAGTATAATGTGAGAGTTGTATGGGAATGCAGAAGCAAGCTGATATATTTAATATTTTCTCATTATGACACCCATAGGTACTCAAAATAAATTCTCTCATTACTGAGTTTTGCCTTATTAAGGCGAAGATCATATGTTTTATGATTTAAGTGTTTGTTTTCTCTTTCGAGACGAGCTTAATGATCTGAAATTTGCAGTGAAAAAGGAAAGCCAGATAGACACTATCACACACTCACCACTATGCGACGCGTTTCGCCGTTGGTTAAGCGGCTCATCAGGCATATTTGATGTGGATGATGGCTTACAAGGGCCGTTCTCTGGAAAGTAGTATATATTTCGAACTTATTGCAAATTAGCATATGCGAGTTATACACTAGAAATTCTCCAGGTTCGACTCAAGTTCTATTGGCAGATCTTTTTCACAGCAACGTTTTGTTTTTGTAGTGATGGATTTTTTGTCCACAACAACTACATTGCTTCCAATGCATACACTTGTTTTAGTGCTGCTTTAGGAAGACGGGTTAATGGCTCTGAACGTAGAGACGGCAACTTCTAGTTGGCTGCACACAGAGGTACGCGGTTCAAATCCCACAGCCAGGCTCGGCTGAATTTTTGAGTTTTGCCTTATTAAGGCGAAGATCATATGTTTTATGATTTAAGTGTTTTGTTTTCTCTTTCGAGACGAGCTTAATGATCTGAAATTTGCAGTGAAAAAGGAAAGCCAGATAGACACTATCACACACTCACCACTATGCGACGCGTTTCGCCGTTGGTTAAGCGGCTCATCAGGCATATTTGATGTGGATGATGGCTTACAAGGGCCGTTCTCTGGAAAGTAGTATATATTTCGAACTTATTGCAAATTAGCATATGCGAATTATACACTAGAAATTCTCCAGGTTCGACTCAAGTTCTATTGGCAGATCTTTTTCACAGCAACGTTTTGTTTTTGTAGTGATGGATTTTTTGTCCACAACAACTACATTGCTTCCAATGCATACACTTGTTTTAGTGCTGCTTTAGGAAGACGGGTTAATGGCTCTGAAAGTAGAGACGGCAACTTGTAGTTGGCTGCACACAGAGGTACGCGGTTCAAATCCCACAGCCAGGCTCGGCTGAATTTTTGAGTTTTGCCTTATTAAGGCGAAGATCATATGTTTTATGATTTAAGTGTTTTGTTTTCTCTTTCGAGACGAGCTTAATGATCTGAAATTTGCAGTGAAAAAGGAAAGCCAGATAGACACTATCACACACTCACCACTATGCGACGCGTTTCGCCGTTGGTTAAGCGGCTCATCAGGCATATTTGATGTGGATGATGGCTTACAAGGGCCGTTCTCTGGAAAGTAGTATATATTTCGAACTTATTGCAAATTAGCATATGCGAATTATACACTAGAAATTCTCCAGGTTCGACTCAAGTTCTATTGGCAGATCTTTTTCACAGCAACGTTTTGTTTTTGTAGTGATGGATTTTTTGTCCACAACAACTACATTGCTTCCAATGCATACACTTGTTTTAGTGCTGCTTTAGGAAGACGGGTTAATGGCTCTGAACGTAGAGACGGCAACTTCTAGTTGGCTGCACACAGAGGTACGCGGTTCAAATCCCACAGCCAGGCTCGGCTGAATTTTTGAGTTTTGCCTTATTAAGGCGAAGATCATATGTTTTATGATTTAAGTGTTTGTTTTCTCTTTCGAGACGAGCTTAATGATCTGAAATTTGCAGTGAAAAAGGAAAGCCAGATAGACACTATCACACACTCACCACTATGCGACGCGTTTCGCCGTTGGTTAAGCGGCTCATCAGGCATATTTGATGTGGATGATGGCTTACAAGGGCCGGAGAAAACAAACACTTAAATCATAAAACATATGATCTTCGCCTTAATAAGGCAAAACTCAAAAATTCAGCCGAGCCTGGCTGTGGGATTTGAACCGCGGACCTCTGTGTGCAGCCAACTAGAAGTTGCCGTCTCTACGTTCAGAGCCATTAACCCGTCTTCCTAAAGCAGCACTAAAACAAGTGTATGCATTGGAAGCAATGTAGTTGTTGTGGACAAAAAATCCATCACTACAAAAACAAAACGTTGCTGTGAAAAAGATCTGCCAATAGAACTTGAGTCGAACCTGGAGAATTTCTAGTGTATAACTCTCATTACTTTAACTTTTTCGCACTTGAACATTTTCTTAAAGAAAATGCGAACAGCTAGAACATAAATTAGACGAGGATTCCAAGCAATATCCTGCTTCATTGGTCTTCACGTTGGGTCACAACAACTTTATTTATTTTGACACATTCTCAAGAATTTTGATTAATGACTTTCGCTTGTCCGTTTCATCAACATACTGCCGTTGGACGTATGTCACATATTTTTATTTTCCGGAAGAACAAGAAAAAACGATTATTTAGAGATTTTCAAGAAAATTAAATTGTCTTCCTCCTGTTGTGCTTATCATAATGAAACATTTTGATTAATAGATATTGGCAATGAAAATTGCGAAGAAAATAATATGACAGGATCTTTTCCTGATAAAAGGTGGGGGGAGGACAATTAATATCGTATGTTGGAGGCCCATGTCAAATTATAATCAATATTTGAAGTCAGGAAAAATACTGGCAGACATTCGCATTGGACACCTTTAAATAGTATACCTCGCAAGAAACGGAAAAATTAATCGTACGTAATACATGAGTGCATACATACACATATGCCTTGTTCCAGAACCTACAAGAATTTTCTAGTCTTTTGTTCGATTTTTTACAATCTTGCAATTCTGGAACAGAGCAATATAAAGCAAAACAGGCAGCCAATTTCTAAAGATTAAGTTATTGGCATTCGAAAATTTCGGTTAGACGTATAAGCCTGTTCACAGAACTTTTGTTGAAGGCAGACAAGCAATTGCTACCCAGACAATCAAGTTTTTATTTCAGTTTATTTACTTTTTCGTCTGGAAGTAAAAGTTCATTTCACCTATTATCACTGGTTTATGTTTCCAAAAAGAAAATTTGTTTATTTTTTTTTAATAATTGTGTCCGTTGGTTTTAGAGGTGATGTGTCGGTGTCCGGACATAATCCCTATTGCAATTATGGGAATTATGTCTGCTTCCAAAATGGACACAAACCTGTTAGGCAGTATGACCGTTTACTGAGTGGACTATTAACAAAAATAATTAATTTTAGAAATCTTTGATTCGCGGTAGCAAGCGCGGAACATACTTAGAGGAGCACATTTCATTTCGAGGCCAAAAACCGACTTCTTAAAAAATTATGAAATTTAGGTACAGGATATACCCCAAGGAGAAAATCTCAATTTTTTCGCACACTCAATCGTTTTGGGCATACCCATTATTATATGGATTATGTCCGTAACTTTCTGGGTATTATGAACCATAATAGAATGGAGATTATGTCCAAGAAAAAAAAACGGTCATAAACCGCAGAAAGTAGCGGATATAACTCCCATAATAATGGGTATGTTCAAAGACTTTCTCCTCTGGTTATGGCCGGAACCGGCTAGCGTGAATTTAAGTTTACTACTTTTAATAATTTTTTAAGTAATCCTTACAGTAATTTCCCCCGCCCCTTAATTATTGGGGCTATGATCGAAAAAGGTCATAATCCCCATAATTGCAATGGGGATTATGTCCGAGCCCCGGTTTAAATAAAAGTGTAAATGGGGGTGGCGGAAATAACAACCTCATCCGCCAAAGGTTAGGTGATGCCACAAACCCCTAAACCTACCCCAGATTTGACATATGCATCTAACTATCTCGCCGAGTTGGGTCGATTTAGCTATGTGTGTCCGTTTGACAATTTTTATGACGTAAACCTCACGTAATTATACCCTCCACCTTGGAAAGGAGGGTATATTAACTTTGTCATTCCGTTTGTAACATCTTTAAATATTCCTCGTAGACCCCATAAAGTATATATATTCATAATCAGCATAAAATTCTAAGTCGATTTAACGACGTCCGTCTATCCGTCCGCAGAGCTATTTGTATTGTGTCTAGGATGGTTGGCATTGAAAATGAGATATATCGGTCCACGTTCTGGTATAGTCCCCATGTAACGGTACGTCCCGATATTCGGTATTTTGATTATTTATTCCACTTTTTTCACGGATTTGTTTGAAAATTGGTGCTTGTAAGTCATAATGGGTCCCTGTGCGTGTGGCAAAACGTTGCATGTATGGGTCCACGTTTTGGTATAGTCCCCACATAAAGGTATCTCCCGATATTCGGTATTTTAATTTTTTTGCCACATTTTTCACTGATTTGTCTAAAAATTGGTATTTGTGGGTCATAAGGGTTCTAGTTCATGTGGCGGAACATTGTATGTATAGGTCCACGCTTTGATATAGTCCCCATATAACGGTACCTCCCGATATTCGGTATTTTGATGGTTTTCGCCACATTTCTTCTAATGTTTCCTTTACCCTAAGGTGGAGGGTATTAAAAGTTTGGCCCGGCCGAACTTAATGTTTTTTTTTTTAATTGTTTTTCTTTGAGCCGGAGTTAGGGTCAGAATAAGGTTTTAATTGAGCTTGAAATGGACCAACAAGAGATTATTCTAATTTTGTAGTTCTTTAAGTAATAATTATATACCAATTTGTGCCTAATTTTGCGCGGGGTTAGAGTTTAGAACAGCGAATCGACACGGCAAAGTGGATGAAAGGGACCATACCTTTACGCTGAACAAGAATATATATACTCTGTTGGGTCCAACATGAGTATTTTGAGGAGTTACAGACGTAATGACAAAGTAAATAATGGTGGAAGTAAATAATGATATATGTTCATATATGTATATCTGCTAAGTTAAATGAAAATATTAAATGAATGTCTAAATTTCAAATTTCTCTATCTATTGCCCATTTCTATTGAAAAAATATTAACTAATAAACTTTGAGCGCTATTTAGTTGTTCACACAAGAAATGCCAACAAGTCTATGCTTATGTCATTAAGCCAAACAATGTACTACCAATGTTAAAACTTAATTTTACACCTTGTAGACAATGTACGACTACTGCCTTCGGAGTTCCTTACACTCGTCTAATTGCATATTCTTGGTAGTTAGTACAGGAATGTGTTTTACCTAAGGTTGGGATGAAATCTTATAGGCACACATGTGTATTTGTGTGCATACATATTAAACAAAGCACTTAGTGTGTAGACATGTAAATATGAATGTATGTCACCTATGTATTTTAATAGGATGCAACGTATATTTTAATAATTCTTTGCATTGTTCATGCAGTAATTTATTGTTTTTCAAGCACGCTAATATAGATGAATGAACTTTCCCATCCATAATAAATAATACTTTTTTCCTAATGAGAATTGTAAGGTTTGTCAATATTATTTTATATTCTCTTTATACAAACAAGAAAAGAGATGTTAAAAGTCGGGCGGGCCCAACTACGTAATACAATATACTACTATGCATATTTAGTAGAGCTACGTCCATGTACAATGGTGAACAAAATGCAGGTCGCATTTATTATCCGATTGAGATTAAATTTCGCAAACAATATTTGTTTGGCCCAAGGACGAACCCTATTGCTATTGGTGATAATAGAATCAGATTTAGATATACCTCACATATATCTTCAACCGATTTCGGGTTAATTGTGCGCCAAATGGCTAATCTAAGTATTTTGGTACATCAGACCGAATTGAATATAGAAGCAAGCAAATCAAATTCAAATCAAAAATCGATTCAGATATACCATATATATACTTTTCAACCGATTTGGGGTTTTAAGTCCCTCACATGCGTAATATGCACTCCAGAAGAATGATATTTGGTACCGGACATCAGATACTGCTCGAAAATACCCCTGTCATATTTTGTCGAGATCGGTTCAGATTAGGATATTGCTCCCATATATATCTTTATCCGATATCGGGTTTATTCTGCACCAAATGACTAATGTCAGCCTAAATGGACTAAATATTGGCACTTACGACTGAGTTTATCCTATAAAACAGTACTTTAAATTTGGTGTAAATCGGTTCAGATATACCTGTTTAATTTAGAATTGCATAAAATATTGCTATTTATTAACCCCTGGTTTGGTCCTTAATTAGTCGTTAAAATGTACGCGGTACGGTTTATTGCAACCTTGTGCTAGCGCCTTTGACATTTTAACTACTAATTATTTGTCACTTGTTTTGCCGCCTCCTTTAGACATCAAGTAGTATTTCGCTGTCATTCGGACAGACAACACCCGCAATATCGTTTGCAGCACATATCGTTGTGCATAGAAAGGTATATTGTTGCCACAGGTGATATCGTTACCACCAACTAAACTAGCAATAAATAGTTACATATATTAAGAAAAACCCTTGTGTTTTATTTCTTTTTATATTTCCCCCCTACGGTCCACTGCTCGACGCATTCGGCGTTTTACTCCCATTGGCGGAGCCCCTCTGAGCTAAACAATACCTATAGCTCCCATACATATGTTTTGTCTGATATGGGGTTTAAAATCGCTCACAAGCGTAATATACATCTCACAACAACGATCTTTGGTACCAGGTATCAGATACAACTCTTAAATAAGTGTTTCAAATTTTGTGAAGATCGGTTCAGATTTGGATATATATCCTCAATCGATTTTGGGTTAATTGTGCACCGAAAAGCCAATATCAGTCCAAATTACCTGAATTTTGGCATATCCAACCGAATTCAGACTAGAAGCAAGTAAATTAAATTTGGTGAAAATCGGTTCAGCTATAGCTATAGCTTCCATATATATGTTTCATCCGATTTGGTGTATATGTTCCTCACATTTTAATATGCAGCAATGACAATGATATTTGATACCTGATATCTGAAATATTTTAGCAAATGATATTTGGTGCCCGATATCTTATAGAGCTCGGAAATACTTCTGCCAAATTTTATAAAGATCGATTCAGATTTGGATGTAGCTTCCGTATATATCCTCAACCGATTTCGGGTTAATTGTGCACGAAATGACCAATATCTGTAAAAAGTCCTGCATTTTGGTTCATCCGACCGAATTCAGTCTAGAAGCAGCTATAGCTCTCACATATATTATCATACGATTTGGTTTTTAAGTCCCTCACATTCGTAATATACATTCGACAACAATGATATTTGGTACCAGACCAGCTCGGAAATACCTTTGCCAAATTTTATCGAGAACGGTTAAGTTTTAGTTACAGCTCCCATATATATCCTGAATCCGATTTCAGGTTTATTGTGCAAATAATGGCTTATATCAGCCCAAATGGAGTGAATTTCGGGACGTACGTTTCCATTTTCATACATTTTTATACCCTACACCACATAGTGGTAAGGGTATTATGTCTTTGTGCATTTGTTTGTAACATGGAGAAGGAAACGAGATAGACCCATAGTTACTTTTGAGAACCTTCATAGAATCACTTTCTGAGCCGATTTATGCATGTCAGTCCGTCTGTCCGTTCGTCCGTCCGTCCGTCTGTCCATGTATTCTTGTGAACAAAATGCAGGTCGCATTTATTATCCGATTGAGATGAAGTTTTCCAAACAATATTTTTTTGGCCCAAGGACGAACCCTATTGAAATTGGTGAGAATCGGATCAAATTTAGATATAGCTCCCATATATATCTTCATCCGATTTCGGGTTAAATGTGCACCAAATATCCACTATCAGTCCAAATTACCTGAATTTTGGCACACGAAACCGAGTTCGGCCTAGAAGCAAGTATATCAAATTTGGAGAAAATCGGTTCAGATATAGCTATAGCTCCCATATATATCTTTCATCCGATTTGGTGTTTAAGCCTCTCACATTCGTAATATGCACTCCACAAGAATGATATTTGGTACCAGATATAAGATACAGCCCAAAAATAGCTGTTTATAATTTTATCGAAATCGGTTCAGATTTGGATATAGCTCCCATATATATCTTCATCCGATTTCGGGTTAATTGTGCACCAAATGGCCGATATAAGTCCAAATGGACTGAATTTTAGTACATCGGACCAAATTCAGCCTAGAAGCAATTATATCAAATTTAGTGAAAATCGGTTCACATATAGATATAGCAACCATATATATGTTTCATCCGATTTAGAGTTTTAGTCCCATACATTCGTAATATTCACTTCACAACCGTGATATTTGGTACCAGGTATTAGATGGAGCACAAGAATAGCTGTTTTAAATTTTATCGAAATCGGTTCAGATTTGGATATAGCTCTCATATATATCTTCATCCGATTTCGGGATGCACTAAATGGTCAATATCAGCCCAAATCACCAGTCTAGAAGCTAATACGTAAAATTTGGAGAAACCCGGTTCAGAGATAGCTATAGTTCGTAAAATGCACGATAGAATTAGATAGATTTTGATTTTGTACCAAATATCTCATAGAGCTCTGAAATGCCATGTATAAACCTTTTTACGAGAGTTCTACTATATATGCATAGTGGAGTAAGGTATCATATAGTCGGCCCCGCCCGACTTTTGAGCTTTCCTTACTGGTTTAATATAATCCTTCTTCAAGAGATATCATGCACTCTATAGCAAACTATGGAATGGATACCATAGCTTAGAGCATTTAGAAGTTGGAATCAGAAGAAACTATATATGAGAGGTATATCCAACTCGATTTCCATCAAATTTGACGAAGGCTCTTGAACCTCTCATACCACATAACATAGCTATGTGATATGATATGACTTCGACAAGGCTTAAATTAAAGCATATATCGGTGCTATAGATGTATGAGAACCAAGTTTCGTCAAATATCGCATTTGCTTCCAAGATAAATTTGGTTGAATGTGGCAAAACCCACTCAACTTGGGCTGACAATATACATTTGGTGCACAGTTAACGTGAAATCAGATGGAGATATGCGTGTAATTTACATACATATTTGAAATTATCTCGATAAAACTTGGCAGAAGAAAAGAGTAATTACTTCGATTAAATTTCGGAGCCATATATTTAGTACCAAGGATTATTGTTGTTGAGTACATGTTACGAATGAGAAGGATTAAAAACTCAAATCGGAGGAAATAATGTAATTATATGCAGATCATCAATAATAGCCAGGGGTTAATTTTGTTTCCTTCTGGGTGTTACAAACAAATGCACAACGACATAATTGGCTGGGCCGATTCTTTTGACTGTTTGCAGCTGCTAAATACAATTTTAAAAATGCCTCCAAAGTATCGCAATATGTTTGGTATGATAATTTGTTCCAAAATTGCTTTTCGAATGAACTAATCTAATATTCTTAGTGGAAATCTAAGTAACCAGTCATTTAAATGAATAATGAATTCGAAACATGTAGGGTAAGTGTACCAGTAGTCGGCACTTTTAGGATTTTTCAATCTTTCAAAATTCTTAGTAAAATCTTTCTATTGCAGAAAAATAAAGTTCTTCAGATTCCAAATTTTGTTTACTTTCGAAATAGAAAAAAAAAACAAAAATTGAATTTGTTTTTATTAAATTGGCAAAATTTGCAATTTTTCTAAAATAGTAGTTTTTTTTCCAGTAGTCGGCACTATTTTCCAATGCTCGGCAAGTCTATTTGAAAAATTTAATATTGGTAAACATTTTTATTTATACTGAGTGTCTGAGAAACTTTAAAATTACATAAAATCAATGTCAAGACATGGAGCTATCTTGACTTCTTTACTATGAGAACTACTACTCGGAGAATTTTTAATACCAATTATGGTAGGAGTACTACAATTGTCTATTTCATTAGTTTATCTTAAATACTGTGCCTTTGAGGGAAATGGATGCAAAAGTTGAGGTCTTTCAAAATAAAATATCGTATAATTGATAATTGAAATAATCATTACCAACTAAAATTTGGGGCCAGCAATGTGGATAGTAGGCTTCTACCCTGTCATAAACTAAAAACCCAATTAAACTTAATTCCGAAATTCCTTCAAAATCCAAAAACATTTCAATTTTTGGTCCATATTATTCCTAAATATTTTGCCGTTATCTCCAAAAATTATAGGCTAAATGTAGGATCGGATCATAATTGTAACATATAGAGTGAGTAACATATAACACTACCAGACGGACGGATGCACATAGGTGGATCGATTCAACCCGTCGAGGTACATAGATCGACTACATGTGAGCCTAGGACCTGTATTTCGAGAGTATTGTTCAAAATAATTATATGTGTAGTAGAACCTGGAAAAATCTACAAACTTCGCAGATTTCTACACCTGATATTTCATTTTACACCTCGTCCCAATTCATGGTCTTATGAAGTGCATAATGAAATGCAGCAGTGCAAGATGTTGCCACTATTTTAGATTATAGAACCTAATAGTGTTTCTATCAGCATTCTTGAATGAAAAACATGCTTAGGTGTGGCTGTTTAACAAAGCTACAGTTTATGATTAGTTGTATGACTGTATGTATTTCACCTAAACAGCGTCTACCCCCATGCGGCACAGCTTTGCAAACATTTCGAAAATTTACATAGAATATGTTGACAACTGCTGCAGCAATAGGAAGAGCAATGACAGCCATCATTGACGCCATCATCATTACCACCAAAATTAGGATCATTATCAACATCGCTTCAATGGCAGCAGGAAATGTTAATTAAGATTGGTTCAGAGTCCCCTTGACATGACAATCACACACACACACATTCATAGGCAGACATATGAAACACGAGAACTGGAAATATGTACAACTTACTACCGCTGCTGGTGATGTGAAATTCGCCACCACATCCGTCCGCAACATCAGCGTGAACAATCGTTTGTGGAATTATCATTCGCTGCTAGTTTGACCGCAGTAGTTGACTTAAGTGGTAGCATTAACTAAAGTTCATTACTAACAACAATTCTTCGCGGAATCATCAGCTCATGGTATTTAGTATTATGATGAGATGGGTAAAATTTGCACATGTGTATGTGTATAGAACTTACCATCAATCAGAAGATCGTCAGTTTAGCCATTTTATCTGGCAAGCAAAATAACATAAGAAAAAAATTAAGAGTGACGAAGTTTAACACAGGTGCAACTTACGTATTCTAAAAATACTAGCTTTTTTGTACTTCAACTGACATGCCCATGTTAGGATATCTTTTTGTAAGTAGTTTGGCACAAAAGTTATGCAAAAAAAAAATTGGTAATGCGTTTTCAAAGTTTACATCGCAAAGTAGCTGACATTTTCGGATTAAGATTTCTGGGAATCCTTGAATTTGAATAGTGGGCAAGATTATAATAACAATTTATACAAATATAACAAATCGGATGAACAAGATATATGGGAGCTATAGCTATAGCTCAATCAAATTTGGCATACTTGTATTCAGGCCTAATCGGTTCAGATTTGGATATAGCTACCATACACATCAAACTCGCTGTGTTTTTAAAATTTCAATGAAATTTGGAAATTTTTTAAAAAGCCCCCAATTTGCGCCGATAATATTCATTTTTAGAAACGATATAATAAACCGGATGTATTTTAGTTTTAATAAAGAATTCAAATCCATAAAGATTATAAGGGGCAATACTGATGCCTTTACTATACCAAAACGTGTACCTATATAGCCTAATACCCATCTGAACAAATTTTTATCAACATACTTCATTTCCTTCGGAAGCTAGAGTGATTTTCACAGACGGATAGACAGACAGACAGACGGACATCGATAAATCGACATAGGATTTTATGCTGATCAAGAATGTATACTTTGTGGGGTGTACAATTCAAGGTGTTTTAAACTGAATAGCAAACTTAAAATACCCTCCACCCAATGGTGGAGTTTTTAATTTCGATTTATAAAAAACCCAATCCCAAAAAACACAATCTCCATATTTTCGCGAATGATATTTATTTTTAACCAGTAAGGAAAGCTCAAAAGTCGGGCGGGGCCGACTATATGATACCCTACACCACTATGCATATTTAGTAGAGCTCTCGTAAAAAGGTTTATACAGGGAATTTCAGAGCTCTATGAGATATTTGGTACAAAATCAAAATCTATCTAATTCTATCTAATTCTATAGCTATC
This sequence comes from Musca domestica, assembly GCF_030504385.1. Classification (NCBI taxonomy): domain Eukaryota; kingdom Metazoa; phylum Arthropoda; class Insecta; order Diptera; family Muscidae; genus Musca; species Musca domestica. The sequence continues at coordinate 14,646,239 of NW_026712328.1, read as the reverse complement.
TCTGAACCGGGTTTCTCCAAATTTTACATATTAGCTTCTAGACTGAATTCGGTCTTATGTACGAAAATTCAGGTGATTTGGGCTGATATTGACCATTTAGTGCACATTTAACCCGAAATCGGATGAAGATATATGGGAGCTATATCCAAATCTGAACCGATTTCGATAAAATTTAAAACAGCTGTTCCTGTGCTCCATCTAATACCTGGTACCAAATATCACGGTTGTGGAGTGAATATTACGAATGTATGGGACTAAAACACTAAATCGGATGAAACATATATATGGTTGCTATATCTATATCTGAACCGATTTTCACTAAATTTGATATACTTGCTTCTAGGCTGAATTTGGTCCGATGTACTAAAATTCAGTCCATTTGGACTTATATCGGCCATTTGGTGCACAATTAACCCGAAATCGGATGAAGATATATATGGGAGCTATATCCAAATCTGAACCGATTTCGATAAAATTACAAACAGCTATTTCTGGGCTGTATCTTATATCTGGTACCAAATATCATTCTTGTGGAGTGCATATTACGAATGTGAGAGGCTTAAACACCAAATCGGATAAAACATATATATGGGAGCTATAGCTGTTTCTGAACCGATTTTCTCCAAATTTGTTGTATTTGCTTTAAGGCTAATCTCGGTCACATGTGCCAAAATTCGGGTCATTTGGGCTGATATTGGCCATTTGGTGGTCAATTAACCCGAAATCGGATGAAGATATATATGGGAGCTATATCCAAATCTGAACCGATTTCGATAAAATTTAAAACAGCTATTTCTGTGCTCCATCTAATACCTGGTACCAAATATCACGGTTGTGGAGTGCATAGTAGGAATGTTAGGGACTTAAAGATCAAATCGGATGAAAGATATATATGGGAGCTATAGCTATATCTGAACCGATTTTCTCCAAATTTGATATACTTGCTTCTAGGCCGAACTCGGCTGGGTGTGCCAAAATTCAGGTAATTTGGACTGATAGTGGACTTTTGGTGCTCATTTAACCCGAAATCGGATGAAGATATATATGGGAGCTATATCTAAATTTGATCCGATTCTCACCAATTTCAATAGGGTTCGTCCTTGGGCCAAAAAAAGATTGTTTGGAAAATTTCATCTCAATCGGATAATAAATGCGACCTGCATTTTGTTCACAAGAATACATGGACAGACGGACGGACGGACAGACGGACGGACATGCATAAATCGACTCAGAAAGTGATTCTATGAAGGTTCTCAAAAGTAACTATGGGTCTATCTCGTTTCCTTCTCCATGTTACAAACAAATGCACAAAGACATAATACCCTTACCACTATGTGGTGTAGGGTATAAAAAGCTTAATAATATCTTTATTTTTATACCCTACACCACAAGGTGGTCAGGGTATTATGTCTTTGTGCATTTGTTTGTAACAGGCAAAAGGAAACGAGATAGACCCATAGTTCCTTTTGATGATCTGCATAGTATCACATTCTGAGTCGATTTATGCATGTCCGTCCGTCCGTCTGTCCGTCTGTCCATGTATTTTTGTAAACAAAGTACAGGTCGCATTTATTGCCCGATCCAGATGAAATTTTGCACATATCATTTGTTTGGCCCAAGGACGAACCCTATTGAAATTGGAGATAATCGGTCAAAATTTAGATATAGCTCCCATATATATCTTCGTCCGATTTGCCTTTTATTGTGCACCAAACGTGTAATATCAGCCCGAATTGTATGGAATTTTGCACATACAACCAGATTAGGCCTGAAAATATGTATGCCAAATTTGATCAAAATCGGTTCAGATATAGCTATAGCTCCCATATATATTGTTCATCCGATTTGTTATTTTTGTCCACCGCCGCCGTAATATGCACTCTGTAACAACAATATTTAGGGAAATATATCAAATACAGCTCAGGAATACATTTGCAAAATTTTATCGAGATCGGTTCAGATTTGGATATAGCTCCCATATATAACTTCGGCCGATGTACCTTTTATTGTGCACCAAACGTCTAATATTTGTCCAAATGGGATGGAATTTGGCACATACGACCGAATTGAGTCTAGAAGCTAGTATGTCAAATTTGGTGAAGATCGGTTCAGATATAGCTATAGCTCCCATATATACTGTTCATCCGATTTGTCATATTTGTTACCCACAGCCGTAATATGTACTCCGTAACTATGATATTCTGGGAAATATATCAAATACAGCTCAGAAATATCTTTGCCAAATTTTATCGAGATCGGTTCCGAGTTGGATATAACTCCCGTATATATTTTTATCCGATTTCAAATTAATTGTGTACTAAATCGGCAATACAAGTCCGAATTTAAAAGATACAAACTTTAAATTATAATTATAATCATAGCGTGTATTATTGAATTCTCCCATAAAAACTTTTAATTGTTATGCGCAGCTCTACTAAATTAGCAAAGTGGTGTAGGGTATCATAAAGTCGGCCCCACCCGACTTTAAGACTTTCTTTACTGGTTAATTTTAATAACGGGATGAAAATATGACAGTACCCATTCCTTTCCTTTGGGAAATTTACAACATTGGAAGACGTGGGTGTTTTTTTATAAAATACTTTCAATAAGATTTAAGTATTGAAAAGTCATTGCTTTGATCTCTTTTACAGAGAGTAAAGTTTTTGTCTTATTTTTGTAAACAAATTACAGATCGCCTTTATTGTCCGATCCAAAAGAAATGTAATTTGTTTGATCCAAGGACGAAACCTATTGAAATCGGAGATATTCGGTTAAAATTTAGATATAGCTCCCATATATATCTTCGTCCGATTTGCCTTTTGTTGAGCACCGAACGTTAATATCCGCCCAAATAGTAGGGAATTCTGTCTATACGACCAAATTAAACCTGGAATTAAGAATGCCAAATTTGATCGAAATCAGTTTAGATATAGCTATAGCTCCCATATATATATTGTTTATACGATTTGTTATTTTGTCCTCCGCAGCCGTAATATGCACAATGTAACAACAATATTTGGGGAAATATATCAAACTCAGCACAGAAACACCTTTCCCAAATTCTATAGAGATTCATTCAGACTTGCCTTTTATTGTGCACCAAACGTATAATATTAGCCCAAATAGGATGGAATTTGGCACTTTCAACTAGAAACCAGTAAGGAAAACTCAAAAGTCGGGCGGGGCCGACTATATGATACCCTACACCACTATGCATATTTAGTAGAGCTCTCCTAAAAGGTTTATACAGAGCATTTCAGAGCTGTATGAGATATTTGGTACAAAATCAAAATCTATCTAATTCTATCCTGCATTTTACGAACTATAAATATCTCTGAACCTGGTTTCTCCAAATTTGACGTATTAGCTTCTAGACTGAATTCGGTCTTATGTACGAAAATTCATGCCATTAGGGCTGATATTGGCCATTTGATGCACAATTAACGCGAAATCGGATGAAAATATATATGGGAGGCATATTCAAATCGGAACAGATTTTAATAAAATTAAAATCAACTATTTTTGGGCTTTATCTGATATCTGGTACCAAATATCATTCCTGTGGAGTGCATTTTACGAATGTGAGGGACTTACAGACCAAATCGTATGAAAGATATATATGGGAGCTATAGCTATATCTGAACCGACTTTTACTAAAATTGGTGTACTTGCTTCTAAGCTGGTTTCGGTCGGATTTGCCAAAATTGATGCTATTACGGCCATTTGGTGGTCAATCATCCGAAATCGGATGAAGATATATATGGGAGCTATATCCAAATCTGAACCGATTTCGATAAAATTTAAAACAGCTATTCCTGTGCTCCATCTAATACCTGGTACCAAATATCACGGTTGTGGATTGAATATTACGAATGTAAGGGACTAAAACACTAAATCGGATGAAACATATATATGGTTGCTATATCTATATCTGAACCGATTTTCACTAAATTTGATATACCTGCTTCTAGGCTGAATTTGGTCCGATGTACTAAAATTCAGTCCATTTGGACTTATATCGGCCATTTGGTGCACAATTAACCCGAAATCGGATGAAGATATATATGGGAGCTATATCCAAATCTGAACCGATTTCGATAAAATTACAAACAGCTATTTCTGGGCTGTATCTTATATCTGGTACCAAATATCATTCTTGTGGAGTGCATATTACGAATGTGAGAGGCTTAAACACCAAATCGGATAAAACATATATATGGGAGCTATAGCTGTTTCTGAACCGATTTTCTCCAAATTTGTTGTATTTGTTTTAAGGCTAATCTCGGTCACATGTGCCAAAATTCGGGCCATTTGGGCTAATATTGGCCATTTGGTGGTCAATTAACCCGAAATCGGATGAAGATATATATGGAAGCTATATCCAAATCTGAACCGATTTCGATAAAATTTAAAACAGATATTTCTGTGCTCCATCTAATACCTGGTACCAAATATCACGGTTGTGGATTGCATAGTAGGAATGTGAGGGACTTAAAGATCAAATCGGATGAAAGATATATATGGGAGCTATAGCTATATCTGAACCGATTTTCTCCAAATTTGATATACTTGCTTCTAGGCCGAACTCGGCTGGGTGTGCCAAAATTCAGGTCATTTGGACTGATAGTGGACATTTGGTGCACATTTAACCCGAAATCGGATGAAGATATATATGGGAGCTATATCTAAATTTGATCCGATTCTCACCAATTTCAATAGGGTTCGTCCTTGGGCCAAAAAAGTATTGTTTGGAAAATTTCATCTCAATCGGATAATAAAGGCGACCTGCATTTTGTTCACAAGAATACATGGACAGACGGAAGGACGGACGGACGGACGGACAGACGGACTGACATGCATAAATCGACTCAGAAAGTGATTCTATGAAGGTTCTCAAAAGTAACTATGGGTCTATCTAGTTTCCTTCTCCATGTTACAAACAAATGCACAAAGACATAATACCCTTACCACTATGTGGTGTAGGGTATAAAAAGTATGTCAAATATGTTGAAAAACGGTTCAGATGTAGCTATAGCTCCCATATATATTGTTCATCCGATTTGTTATTTTTTGTGCACCCTCCACCATATATAGTATGGAGGGTGTATTAAGTTCGTCATTCCGTTTATAACTCATCTAAATAATAATTTTACAACAATAAAGTATATATAAAGTATATATTCTTGATCAGCGTAAAATTCTAAGACGATATAGATTCGTCTGTTGTAATCATGCTGGAGTCAAACTAAACTAAAATTTTGCACAGATCAGTCTTTTGTGTGCAGGCAGGTCAAGTTCGAAGATACCAGTTCCCCCCGATATTCGGTATTTTGATGATTTTAGCCACATGTTTTAATGAAATTGTCTGAAATTTTGCACACGCTGCCCGAATGTTGCTCTGCGGTATTTTGGCCCATTCCCGGCGAAGCGCTTGCTTGAGGCGATCGTCACTTTGGCATTTTTTAGTGCCAACCTTGCTTTCCACAATACTCCAGACACAATAGTCCAACGGATTGGTAACCGAAGATTTTGATGGCCATTGTGCGCTGGATATGAAGCGAGGAACCTCATTTTGTAACCATTCTTGGGTGGCGCGTGCTGAGTGCGATGGTGCTGAGTCCTGTTGGAATGTCCAAAGTCTGCGGCCACAATGTTTGCGTGTCCAAGGCCTCCTCCAGAATATTTTGCCCACACCATCACCATGGCCGGCGCTTGAGTTCTGGTGGCCAACCGATGGTGCACATTTTCAACTGACCTCTTTGGCAAGTAAACACGATCATTTTGTTTGTTTACAAACTGCTGGAAAACGAATGTTTTCTCAACGGAGGAAACGAAATTCGGCTGTTAACCACTTTCTTTCCGTTGCGGTGTAAGTTCTTGCATTTTTTGGAATTTCAATGGCTTTACACCGGGCTCATTTTTCAATATTTGCCGAATGGAATATTGCGCTTCTTTACTTTTCGAACAATTTCAGCTGAGTTGGTGTTTTTTTTCCGTCCACTTCGATGACGTCGGGCTACGCTACCAGTATTATGGTAACGAGCGATGGTACGAGACACAAAAGATTTATTTACATTTAAATGCTGGAATGCTCTAATGATACCCACTTGTTGTTTTCCAGCCAAATATAAAGAAATCACACTGTAAACAATATAATTAGCTGTCACCGGAATAATTTTAACAGCTGTCGTACGAGTGGCTTAGAAATTACAGCAGTCTGAAGTTGTTTGCAGTTTTTTCATCTCACCCTGTATATTGTTCATCTGATTTGTTATATTTATTATTTCTTATGTGATGCTCTACAAAATATGCGTCATAAAGTTGGCCCGGCCCACTTTAATGTTTTCTTTACTGATTTTTCCGAATAGTAAAGAGCACGACATTTTTTTGGAGTACTCGTATCTGTTATGTTAAGGAATTCTATGCATTTTAATTGTAATTTGAAAATTTAATTTGTAGCTCGAATCATTTGAATTGCAATTGAAATTATTTCAGTTGTAATTCGAATAATTCCGGTTGTAATTCGAATTATTCCAATTTTAATTCGAATTATTGCATTCATAATTCTAATTTTTCCAATTGTAATTTGAACGGTAATAACAATTTGTACTTCGAATTGTTGAATTTAAAACTCAAATTGTTCCATTTGAAATTCGAAATTTTAACAGAAAATATGCAAATGTTATTAAGACATCATAAAGAATGGAATGAACAACAACCTAAGAATATACATTTTCAATGTTTATATTTTTAAGCGTTTTTTTTTTTTTTTTTTTTTTTTTTTTTGATTTGAAAAAAATATAATAAAACCATAGGTAGTAAAAATATAAAAGACATGAAATTTAAATAACGGAGTTAGTATTGTGAAATATGATATACGATAAAAAAGCAAACCCACCAATTGTTGAGGTAATATTTTTTCGAATTTCAAATGGAACGATTCGAAATACAAATCGAATAATTTGAATAACAAATCGAGTCGTATTAATTACAACTGGAATCGTTCGAATTACAATTGGAATAATTTGAATTACACATGGAAAAATTCGAAATTTCAACTGAAATAATTTGAACTATAAATGGATTTCTCGAATTACAAATTAAATGTTACAAATTAATTATCAAAAATTATTCAAATTACAACTGAAAATGTAAAAAAAAATAATTTAGTTGTGTTTACCACATTTATATTATACATAAAAAGAATACAAGTGATAGAATTTAACATTTGGAACAAAAATCTTTAAAGTTATTGTATTTCAGAATTGGCCTTTATGTCATAATTCAATAATTAATTATAAAAGAGCGGAAGCTTATCTATTCAATTTACCTTATCTCGGCCAACATTTTCTACGAAATTTAAAATTTTCAAATTTCTAGTTAATTCTAATTTTGCTTCTCCTAACTTTTGTTTTGGTTGGTTTCTTTAATAATTGTTTTTTGTTTTCTCAGCAAGGATATATATTCCCATACTGCTGTATTTTTTCCTCTTCTTAGAAATGATTTATTGTCCCTATCGAATATTAATTTTCGTCATGAAAGCAGCATTTTTCGTCACCGGACAATTGTTGTCGAATGTGATATCGAATGGTTCGACATAAAAATCAAGACATATTGTGTACATTTTTCTACTACATGCATACACTTCTTCGTAGTTATGTGTGTTTAGTGTGATGTTTGTGTGACAAGTGTACTCACTCGGTGTAGCTGGTGAGGGGTAGTGTTGCGTTTAAATTCTCCAATATGGTAATGTAAACGTGAATGAGTACATTGTCTCGGCATATCCTTGAGATAATAAAGGCGAATAAATGTGTAACGGGATGTGATAAAATGTCACCGAGATAATGTCCCCATCCTGAATCCAGTCACATTTTGCTGCTTTATTGGTGTCCGAATCGTTTGTTGTTGTTGTTGTCCTCGTTCTTATCTTATCTGCGTCCCAGTGGACGTCAAGTGATACTTTTTTACGCAACGCTTAACACAACAGTAATAACAATAAAGGTATAATAAGAATTTATATTTGCCTTCATATTATAATAAATTAAATTTTGTAACGAGACGTTGGCAACGACCGACCGAACGACCGTCCCCCCGTTACGTTCATCGCTAACTCCCCTGTCACTCGAGGCTGTGGACAGTAACACTAATAACAAAACAAATAAAAAATTTACCATTGTCTGAATGGAATGAGAATAGAAAACAGGAGAGATACTTGTGGTGGCAAAAAAAAATAATTTGTAATTGTAAATGCTGACAGATACTTTGCCCGACATTTGCTTATTATAAATATATATTTGAAGAATACAATTAATTATTAAAAAAAAATTGTATCAATAAATCAGGTCACCCACATTGTGCAAAGTGAATGAGAAAATAATATATATATTTTTAAAATCAAAATATTTGGAGGATCTTTCAAATTAAATATATATTTTTCTTGTACATCGAATCCATTTGAGTCCACCTGTTATAAAACATTTTTTGTGCTGTTAAGGGTTTCACCAAATTTTTCTAATGGTTTTTCCGGCATATGTGCCTACTGCTGCTTATTGGTTCACCCAAAATTGAATATCCCCTCAAATTCCGTTTTGTTCATATTGTTGTTTTATGCTTGCCTTGAACTTAAATTTGGCCTTGATATTTCAAATGACCGCAGGTATAATGTAAAGGTCCACACGTATGGTTTAGTGTGTTTAGTGTTTAGAATAAATAAGTTAAAAAAGCTGTAAGTTTGGCCGCGCCGATCTTTGAATACCCTCCACAATTTGGAGCGATTTTGAAACCTTCAAAAAAATAAAATCCGTTAAAAATTCTGTCAAAATCTTAAAATACCGAGTGAAGCCCTTATATTCGGGTATATATATATATATATATATATATATATATATATATATATATAGTTAAAATCAACAAAATCCCGAATATAGGGAGGTACCGTTATATAGGGGATATACGCAGACGTGCACCTGCACAGACAATTTTCTGTCATAAGCTGTAGTACCTATTACGAACTTCAAATACCAAATTTTAAACAATTCCGGTGAAAAATGTCTCTAAAATCATTAAAATACCGAATATCGGTAGGTACCGTTATATGGGGGCTATAAGAAGACGTGAGCCTGCACAGACAATTTTCTGTCTAAGGCTGTAGTATCCATTTCGAACTTTAAATACCAAATTTGAAACACCTCCAGTTGATAATATCGCTAAAATTTTAAAAATACCGAATATCGGTAGATAACGTTATATGGGGGCTACATGAAAACATGGACCTACATGACCCATTTACGAACTTAACCTGCCTACTGGAAAAATAAACATGTGTACACAATTTTAGCCTTCTATCTCAATTCGCTCGAAAGATAGCGTGATTAGAACTGACAGACAGAAGGACATCGCTAAGTCGACTTAGAATTTTACGCTGATCAAGAATATATATACTTTGTTGGGTCTGACATGAGTCTTTCGAGGAGTTACAAACGGGGAGGAGTATGGTGGAGGGTATAAAAATGTTGTGTGGTTAAGGCTATACATAAAGGGACCTAAGAAATTTCAGCCTTAGATAGGGTTTTGATCTTCTTGCCCCAATACTAGCACCTACAATTGAACCGAAAATTGTTATGAGTGTAAAACATAACTTCTTAGTTCGCAGAAAAAATTATAATTATATAAAATTGTATCAGCCATGTGGCTACATATGGTACATATCATTCTTCATCAAAAAAATCTGTTAATATAGGAAGGTGCCGTTTTATCAGAGCTGTGCGAAGACCTGGACCTGCATAGACAATTTTCTGTCACAGACTGTAGCATCCATTACGAACTTCAAATGCGACATCTCAAACAATTTCGGTGGGTATTGTACCTAAAATCGTCAAAATTCCGAATATAAGGAGATATTGATATATGGGGCCTATACAAAGACCTGAACCTGCATAGACAATTTTCTGTCACAGACTGTAGTTCCCATAACGAACTCTAAATACGTAATTTGAAACAATTCTGGTGAATAATGACGCTAAAATCATAAAAACACCGAATATAGGGGGGTACCGTTATATGGGGGCTGTACGAAGACGTGGACCTGCACAGACAATTTTCTGTCTTAGGTTGTAGTATCCATTTCGAACTTAAAATACCAAATTTGAAACAATTCCGGTGAATAATGTCGCTAAAATCATCAAAATACCGAATATCGGGAGGTACCGTTATATGGGGGCTATACAAAGACGTGGACCTACACAAACAATTTTCTTTCATAGGCTATAGTAGTTACGAACTCCAAATACCAAATTTGAAACAATTCCGGTGAATAATGTCGCTAAAATCATCAAAATACCGAATATCGGGAGATACCGTTATAAGGCGGCTACATGAAAACGTGGACCTACATGGCCCATTTACTAACTTAACCTACCTACTGAAAAAATAAACATGTGTGCTAGTTTTGGTCTTCTATCTCAATTCGCACGAAAGATAGCGTGATTACAACAGACAGACGGACGGACATCGCTAAATCCTCTTAAAATTTTACGCTGATCAAGAAAATATATATTTTGTTGGGTCTGACATGACTATTTCGAGGAGTTACAAACGGAATAACAATGTTAATATACCCTTCATAGTATGGTATAAAAAAGGATTATCAAATTTTTTTCAAATTTTGAAAATCCTAATATTTTTATGAGTGATAGTTCCATTAGCATAATGGAAAATATCGTCCTGTCTTTTCAAATTCGGCACATCCTAAACTTTCTATTAATACAAGATCTGATGTGAACATGGAATATATCGGACCACTCGTTCCGGTACCTACCCACAAAGGGGCCAAATATTGAATAATTATAACTCTTTTAAAATGGGAAAAACCATCCGATTCTTTTCAAAATCCACACACCGCAAACATTCATATTAACACAAGTTCTGGTGTGAAGATGTGGAGCATACGTTAATTCCTTCTGGTACCTTCCTCACAAAGGGGTTTACATTTTTAATAACCAAGAGGTTTTTAAAATGCCGAACAATCATACAATTCTTCCTAAACTTCATACATACCACTATTTCTCCTAACACAAGATCTGGTTCGAGGATGGTAGATATCGGTCTACTCCTTCTGGTACTTCTCCTACAAGGAGTCAAAAATTTCAACACTTATATCTCTCATAACTTTAAAACTTAGTATATCTAAATTAAAAACTAGATACCTCATGTGAATATGGAATTTATAGGCACAGACCTTTTCGTACCTCCCCCAAAAATTTTGATTAACAATTTTTCGCATAAATTTACGATTTTCTTTAAATTTTGCACATCTAAAAATGTTATCAGTATTAGAGGAAAAGGGAACATGGAATACTCCGATCCACGTACATTTCAACATTTTTCAAAAAATATTACTATCTCATATAAAGTGAAGGAAGTAGTCTATATAGTCCAAACCTGACGCGTCGTAATTTTATCGCACTTAGTTTAGATGTAAATGAACATCACTGGCCAATCCTTGGTGATTTCCCCTTTTAAGGGGTCAACATTTTAAGCAAACACATCTAAGGGCATACATCTGTCGGAAAAACCCGCTGATACTTGTTTCCTGTTTATTATTTCCCGTTTTAGCAAAGCTAAATCTATCTCAAAGTGTAGAGAACATCCATCGCAGTGTTGGTCAATGTCATAATACCTTTACCATAGTTTTAAATGAACCAGGCGTGAATTAAGGCCAAATAGACCAAACTCAAGGCATAAAATAGGCCACTACCTACATTTTAGGGGCCCTATAATGAAATGTATGTAAAGAGCTCCACTTTTTTTAAAACAATTATCTTCTATCAAACCCATTCTCATCATAATCTTTCTTAAATGCAATAAATTGACTACTTTACCAAATTATGTTAATTTTGCAATTTTCGTTGAGTATGAGTCAGCAGAACTTTTTTTCTCTTCGAATAAATGTCTCATAATATTATTTTAAAGCAATCAAATCCGAGCAAAACTTTTAAGGTTGTCTCCTTTGTGTTGTTTATGATGATGGGGGTCTTTTATTTAGTCATTACTGGCTGGAGCTAGTTGGCGTTGTGATGGCGATGATGATGTTCTCGTTTGTGGTAGGGTTGTTCTCGCCCCTGTCGATGATCAAGCTGCGAAAGTTGATGATGCTGATGCTGGTGTCACTGATGGTTCGTTTCATTTGCCATGCTGAAGATGATGCAGACAGACGTTGCATGACGGCAGAAACTGCTCGACGAAGGGGAGAGAGAATGCATTGTCACACGTAGAATAGCTTATCACGTGCCGCAACATCAAAACCCTGGCTTTATAAGTCAAAAATAATGACAATGTAGGAAAAACACGTAGCCAAGTGTGTTATTTCACAGTTTACAATTTTAAACTGTAGCAAAAGTGCTGTACAAGTATGTCACATACTGCTCCTGCTCTTCAAATCTTGCTGAGCTCTGGCGTCTACGCTACCCTGCTTACCACCCACACACCAGCAGTGGCGGGTTGCTGCACAGCATCCTAAAGGATGACACCAAACACAAAAAGAGCGAACTGTTATAGTTTTACGACTGAAGCGTTAATAGTCATCCGTATTGCATATACAGCTACTAAAAAGTCAGGTAAGTGTAGCGACATCTAAGCAAACAATGTTTTATGTGCATGTAAGTACGCTTGTACACAGGTTTATCCCGGGCAAAGTATCCCAAAATTTAGTATGACTACAACGCCTTCGCAAAAAAATGGGCAGAAAGTTTTCGCAAGCTTACACGCTTTTGTCTGCCCACAAGGACAAGCACGATAATATGAAATACCATCCACAGAACAACCCAAACTCTCGTCCTTGTGTTGGGGCATTACGATGGTGCAACGTGACACAGCTTTAAAAAAAAACATCCACAAATGCTGATGCGAACGTGTGAGTCCTTTTGTTAAGCAGAAGCAGACAAAAACAATATCCAAAGTTTTGCAATTTTATATCCTAAAAATACAACACCAGTCAGAAGAAGAAAAAAATAAAATAACCGAAACGAAGGGATGACCCCCAGAAGAAACATGTTGTATTCTATGCATCGATGAAGTTAGATTTTATTGAACAGAAAATTAATAATAAAACACTCTTGTTGGGCTGTAGCCAAATCTCAAACGATTACCACCAATCTCATTAGGTTTCATTGTTGCACTTAGCAAATGAACTGAGTACAGTTTTGTCTCGATCTGATGCGGATAAATCGACACAGACTGTCATTCTATGCAGATCACCAAGTGGAGACATATGTCAATCTTCAATCCCACGACAATAGTTTTCGTAATGCCGGATTGACCCGAAACAACATCACGGTTTCGACTAGGGACTACCATCTAAGTGTATATATTATTTGTTTAGAACAGTGTGGCTTGTTTGTTCGGGTTACCTCGTACCTTACCTTCGTTACCTTCGTAGTATTTTGTTGTTGCAAAATGGTCTGGTTTTATCCCTTTATTGTTGTTTTTATGAAAACAACGTTTGTTTATTAGTGGAGAACGATGGTAATGTTTACCAGGGGGTAAGGCAGGGAATACCTAGGTTTCGGAAAGAGCCACCAATCCTCATCAGTTCCCTTGTTTTTGTCTGGGATATTCTCCCCAGAAGTTATTTTAAAAATAACTTCTATGACAAAAAACATTTTTTACCCAAGTGACGAGATGGTAAGCTCAATAGAAGAGGAACCAAAGAATTAAATAAAACTAAAATTCTTTTGGAAAGTCTTCTAAATCTTACAACCGCACTTATAAACATTTACATCTTTCTCCACTTGTTATGCTTTCGTTCAACCTGAACGAAGTAGCATAACCATGTAAGTTGGTTTTGTCTGTTACAACAAAAACTCCTTCGTCGACCGTGCCTTGTATATTAATAGAACAGTGTGGCTTGTTTGTTCGGGATACCGTAGTATTTTGTTGTTGCAAAATGGTTTGGCTTTATCCCTTTATTGTTGTTTTTATAAAAACAACGTTTGTTTACTTCTGGGGAGAATATCCCAGACAAAAACAAGGGAACTGATGAGGATTGGTGGCTCTTCCCGAAACCTAGGTATTCCCTGCCTTACCCCCTGGTAAACATTACCATCGTTCTCCACTAATAAACAAACGTTGTTTTTATAAAAACAACAATAAAGGGATAAAGCCAGACCATTTTGCAACAACAAAATATTATTTGTTTACATATCTGGGAGCAGCATATACCGTAATGTCTATATGGACACCTGTGGTAAGTTGAATTCCGGGGCAAGAAGTCTAAAACCAGGTCGAGGAACCTGGGGCACGGCTAAGGAGAACTTGTTTACCCCTTACAAAATGATTGACCGGTCTGAGGTTAGATTTGCGGCTCCAGATTTTTCTGCGAATTTTAGTGCAATGCAATGGAGAAGAAGCCAGAACTTAGAACTACAACAACGTGACTCTTCATGACTCTAGTGGACCATTTAGGTGAGACAAAAAGCTTTTTCGTATTTCAGCATAATCATTTAGTTTCGTTGCAATACATGATTGGGTGTCAGATAGGAGCTGAACGATATGGAGGAAACCTATCAACTATGCTGTAGACCATTTCCATATGAATGTGCAAAGACATAATACCCTTTACCCTGTTAGACCTTGCGTTTTGGGGTTCAACTGACAACTCCTACACCGCACTAGAATTTCAACAAATCTCGACAAGACTATATAAGTTTAAAACCTTTGGATTTTGCACTCTAAACACTGAGCCACCACGTTCGTTTGACAAAAAACTATTTCACGTGCATAACTCAGCTCTCTCTCTCTCTCTCTCTCTCTCTCTCTCTCTCTCTCTCTCTCTCTCTCTCTTTTCATTCTCTCCCACGACCAAATGTATTTTTGAAGTATTTATTTTCGGAAACGTTCCTCGTTGTCGTTTTTACTATGCTTTTGTTGCATCCACACGTTTACATGCATGGCTCACCATGCTCACGATGACAAAACAACTAACATTTACCCAAGAGCACCTTTGTCGAATATCACTTCCAAACTTTTGGAAAAGAAAGTATCGAAAGGGGCAAGCATTAACAGAATTTTTTATGTCCAGGCTCATATTACTGACATCCCCACCATTCTTTAAACTGCATAGATGGATGGTAAAATTCACAAACAATTTCCAATACCATTGAAATATTTTAAAAGAATAAAGAAATATTCTAAATGACAATAAAAGTATCTTGACAACCGATGGATAATAAGAAACAACAAATAATCATAGTTTTTATGCTTCTATGTAGAGGCGCTGGCATTTCCACAACACTAGTTTATTTGATAATCCATAGCTCAGTATAGTCTGAAAAACAAGTAACACTTTTGAAAATTCCGTTGATAACTGCGGCTAAGGTCATCACAATACTAAATATCCAGATTCACCGTTTTCCAGGGTGTCACGAAAACCTAAAACCATTAGCTACCAGATGGAATTAGATTACGAACTCTAAACACTAAATTTCAAAAACTTATATTTCAAAATGTGGTCAATATCATCAAAATCCCACGTTCAATTAAATTCCGTTTTATGGTGCTTATACGAAAAAATCTGACCTTTATAGAATATTTTCTGGAATATACCAAATGTTTACAAACTAAATTGAATATCAGGAAGTGTCATTACATATCGGCTATACGCAAACGAGTTTTTGTACATACAATTATCAGCCAGAGAAGGTGGACCAAATTGGGAGCTCCAAATACCAACTTGAGTATATGTCGTAATTTCAGTGTACGTGGACATTTCTTTAAAAGGATGATTTCTGAGCTAATCTGATTTCTGAGAACTCTGAATTTGGAAAGGGTATTGCTGATAATTTTTGTGATGAATATACCAAAGGGTTTTTCGGAAATTTCCATTATTATTGTAAGAAAAATACTCAAATGCTGGAATCCTGAAATTTGAAAATAACATAACTGATGGAGGACGTTTTCGAAATATTTACTTATGTGCACGAAAGTACTAAATGGTACTAGATTTGGTACATTTTCGATTTGGGTGAAACGATAGAGCTGCAAAGCTGAAATTTGATAGTAAGATTTCTACAGCATTGTTAGGCTGAAGTACCTAACTTTCGTGATGAAAAAAATGGTTAGAAGGGATGCATTCCGCAAAAACGTAAAGTCCATACCGGAGTACAAGGTGAGATAAAAAAAACTGCAACAAAGTCAAACGCCATAATTTTTACATTTTTTTAAAATTTGACTGAATGAAAGCAAAAAATGTCGGAAATAGCATCAAATTATAAAATAAGTTTAAATTTGTTCGAATTGGTCACATTTGGCATTTGGCCGGCGCTTGAGTTCTGGTGACCAACCGAAGGTGCACTTTTTAAGCTGACCTCTTTGGCAAGTAAACACGATAATTTTGTTTGTATACAAACTGCTGGACAACGAATGTTTTCTCATCGGAAGAACCATATTCGGTAGTTCACCATTTGCTGTTCACCGTTGCTGTTTTCTTCCGTCCACTTCCTTGACGTCGGGCTACGCTGCCAGTATTACGGTAACGCGCGATGGTACGAGATACCAAAAATGAATTCACATATAAGTGCTGGAGTGCTCTAACGATAGCCACTTGTCGTTTTTCAGCCAAATATAAAGAAATCACACTACCACGCTTAAATTTCCATTCTGGAAATTTCTCACCAAAATGGTTTTGTTAGCTTTTAAACAATTTAATGAGCTGTCACTGGAATAATTTTTACAGCTGTCGGACGAGTGTCTTAGAAATGACAGCAGTCTGGTTGCAGTTTTTTCATCTCACCCTGTATAGAGAAGATGAAAAACTTCTGGATTTTCGAAGTACCAGATTCTTTTCAATGGAAATTGTACACCCTCCGCCATTGTTTAGAGGGTATATTACGTTATTTCATTTATAACTCATCGAATACAATGTCTTAGGATCCAACAAAGTATATACATTCTTGATGAGCGTACAATTATTAAACTTTGTAAACATCTCCGTTTAGGGGAATCACATTAACTTTTGATGAGGTCAACCAAGATGGCCCAAATTTCAATCATATGCTTGATTTGTATGTATATTTTATGGAATTAACAGTGATATATCAATCCACATTTTCAAAACTTTCCACCGGTATCGCTCACTTTGTAATATTTTAAAGACATAACCTGCATTCTCCAACCCATTTCGCTGCCATTTCTAAAGATTCCCTCTAAAGATTCCCTATTGTTTCTAAAGATTCCCTATCATATTGGAGTGTACTAACGCTTTTTATGCCCTGGTACGTGCATTTGCATGATCACCTTCCTAGAATCACATTCTGAGTATTTTTAGGAAAATTTGCACGAATCATTTGATTTGCCCCAGGATAAACGTAATTTAAATCGGCGACAATTGACAATGTTTAGCCAATACGTGAGCCCTGGTTCAATTTTTAGCGATTTTTATAGCATATTTTATTATAATGTCTTAAAACACCACAGTTTTATATCATAGTTTATTTGAAGAACATTTTTACAAATTATTTGTTGGAAAGCCACACTATTTGGGGTCAGGGTAGGGAATTTTTTAGTAGCTCAACAAACATAATAATACCACAAAGAATAAATGTCTGCACAGATATCTATGTAAAATACTCATTTCCTTGTTTTATCTTTGGAAATTAAAGTTTTTCAAACCAAGTTTGGATGGTGACTTCGGTAGTGGTTTGCTTTATTTCATTAATGACTAGATAATTGAAATATTTGACTAAAAGAGACCCATTCGTACACATGTTTTGAATTTGATGGGCCTCAGACCTCATTTTATAACGATCAGCATTAATACAAATTTGAGTGACACTGTGTCTTACCAACTGGACTAAGACATTCGCCTATAATGTGTCGTGTGCCAAGATTTATTGGGCATTTATGTAATACCATACATGCTAATGTATGTGAATTTAAATGATATGGGTGTTTCCACAATTATATGGCCGATATTCACATTGGCTAGTCATTATTGGCAAATATACCAAAAATTGCAATTAGAATTTCTGGTCAAGTCGATCAAAATTCTATAGAATAATATCGGATGAAAAATTCCCATTTGTATTGATTTTTTTACATTTTGGACTGAAATTCACCGGGAAACCCGATGGATGACTGATTGCCTCGTCAATGCCTAAAAGAAGTAGCTGGGACTGGAATCTTGAAATTTAGGATGTATAAAGTTATTAGTCTGTAGAAGGATGACAAGGTGAGGCTAAAAAAGAATAGTGTTTTTTCACCAAAAATTGTATGCATTTAGGGTAAGAATCAGCAAAAGTAGAGACATCCGAATTCAAATGTTTTCCACTTTAAACTACAAATACCAGTAAAGATGAGAATACATAATTTTTTTTTTTTTTTTTTTTTTTTTGACTGGCTGGCTGGCATCGGCTGCCTTCTTCGTAAAGGAATTTTAGGTTGACTTAATTCGATTTTCGTTCTACACTTCTTTGTTCTTTTCCGAAGAAGCCAGCCGTTGACTTAAGTCAATCCAAAAAGCGTTTTATATATTCTCACCTTACGACCGTTTGGATAATGCTGTTAAACTTTTCAAAAAATCATAAAGTGGGTGTGGCCGTTATATGGAGACCATGCCAAAACGGGAACCTCTATAGACAATTTTATACATCATGGATTGTCATCTACCAAATCCTCTTAAATACCAAATTTGAAAGAATTTCATGGGTAAGTGTGACCAGGATTATCAAAATACCGAATATCGGTGGGTATGGTAATATGTGCGGTTAAGAAAAACGTGAACCTAAATGTTAAATGTTCTGCCACCGGAGCTAGAACTCATTATAACCTACAAATACCAATTTTTAGACAAATTCGTGGAAAAATGTGGCAACAATCATCAAAATACCGAATATAGGAAAGTACCGTTATATGGGAGCTATACAAAAACCTAAACCTATACATACAATGTATCGCCACCGGAGTTAGAACCTATTATGACCTACAAATACCAATTTTAGGAAAATTCGGGGAAAAAATGTGGCTAAAATCATCAAAATACCAAATACCGGGAGGTACCGTTATATGGCGGCTAAATTTAAAACTGGACCTATATATCTCATTTTCAATACAACCATCCTAGACACAACACAAATTGTTTTTCCAAATTTTGAGTCTCTACGTCAATTAATATGACAGACTGGCATAGTTAATTCAACGTGGAATTCCATGCTGATTATGAATAAATATACTTTATGGGGTCTACGACGAATATTTTGGGATGTTGCAAACGGAATGATAAAGTCAATACACCCTCCTTTTCTAGGTGGAGGGTATACAAATACCGTATATAGGGTGTTACGTTTATATAGGGCCTATACGAAGACTAGGACCTGCAAATGCAATTTTCGTCATAGGCCATTACGATATTCAAATATGAAACGTGAAACAATTCTGGTAAATAATGTTGCTAAAATCGTCAAAAAAATAAAGAATATGGGACTGTAGCGTTATAAGTTGGCTATCCGAAGACCTGGGCCTGCATATGCAATTTTCCGTCATTGGCTGCAGGACCAAAAGGAACTTTAAATGCGAAATTTGATACAATACCGGGGAATAATGTCAATAAAGTCATCAAAATACCGAATATCTAGAGGTGGGGCTATACGAAGTCCGGGACCTATATCTGCAATTTTCTGTCATAGAATGCAATACTCATTAGGAAATTTAAATTTCAAGTATGAAATATTTCCGGTGAAAGTGTGCCACAAATCATCAAAATACCGAATATTTAGAGGAACAATTATATGGGGACTATACCAAAATTTAGATCTACATTGACAGTTCTACGCTAGGATGTTTCTTACATTATGGGAATATATGCTGCCAATTTACTGCAATTTTAGCTTAAAATGATGACTAAAGCAGCCAAAAACCTTAAATCTGTCGGTGCAGTTTTATGGGGGCTATAGTAAAACGTGGGCCTATACAAAAAAAACCTGCAGGAAATACACACATTTTATCAACCTACTTCATTTCGTTCGGAAGCTAGAGGGATTTCCACAGACAGACGAACGGACATCGCTAAATCGACATCGAATTTTTGTTGATGCGGGATATATACACTTTGTGAGATCTAAAATGTATATTTCGAGGTGTTACAAATATAATGACAAACTTAATAAACTCTCCATACTATGGTGGAGGGTATAAAAATGAGAAATTACCTAAAATCGTCCTATTCAAAAACACTTCTGTAGATAGTGTGATAACAAATAATTAAGAATTTTACTCTAATCCGGAGTACATGAAGTTCATTGGTTAATTTCGAGTAGCCATGCATGAAATACCATATTTTATATAACCTCAATGCGTTTGCGGATGGTTTGAAAAAAATATATTGAAATACCCATAACTGTGCATATTTCACATCTTCCGGTTAGCACATACACTATCATTTGAATTGTGGCACTTTGTTTCTTCAATTCAACCCCAAACCTTGCTGCTGATGAAGTTGTTGCTAAATTATGTCTAATTTTTAATGTGGCCAAAATAGTTGGCATAGTTTAGACAGTAACTTTAAACATTATCAGTCAACACAATGCCCTGTCAAACAC
Organism: Musca domestica; assembly: GCF_030504385.1. Classification (NCBI taxonomy): domain Eukaryota; kingdom Metazoa; phylum Arthropoda; class Insecta; order Diptera; family Muscidae; genus Musca; species Musca domestica. The sequence goes on along the minus strand of NW_026712328.1, from coordinate 14,625,651 downwards.
ACGTTCCTGTGGTTGTCTCCTAGCAGGCAAGTTGCTATGTGTGCAATTTCAAACGACATATCTTCATTATGTGGTAACATAAAGATGGATGCTCGCAACTACGCACACAAACAGAGAGACACACATGCACACTACTACATGTGAGTGTTTATGGGGCTGGGTTAGCTAACGCATACTTATGTGTCAAACAATATGGTCACATTATTATTAACAGACAGGAGTAAAGATGCATTGTGGGTTGGTGGATGTTTACACAATATGTACGAACATACATACATACGATGTTTATATTCGAAGATTATTCAGATCATTTTCATGATTTACCATTTTTGATGAAATTACGCGTGGAAGAACATATTTAGATATGAAATATTTGTTAATAAAGCTTTCCATATATATATGCGTACAACTATCAGACGATTTACATATTGTTGCCTGTCAAAAAGCAGCCAAACCATTAAATCTGTCGGTGAAGTTATATGGAGGCTATACGAAAACGTGGACCTATACCAAAAGTCCTGCAGAAAATACACACATCTGAGTAAAATTATACCAACCTACTTTATTTAGCCCGGAAGCTAGAGTGATTTCCACAGACGGATACACAGACAGTCGGACGGACATCGCTAAGCCGATATAGAATATGATATAAGACATCATCTTCAAATGACTGAGTTATGTTTTAAATAGTCATTTTACTGCGGGTAGGACAAGCATGAATGTCAACAATATCGCGCATTTTTTAGCTGGAACCCTGGTGGAAAAAATCCATCCAGCATTTTCAGACGAATTGTCAATAAATTCATTGTAGGAAAACTCTGTTTTTAGGTGTTTGTGCTCAGGAAAAGATAAATAAAAGTTAATTACATCGGATGTGGAATAAATAACTGTATTTACGCCCCATGAAACGCTGAATATGAAAATATGTTCAAATGAAAATTACTTCTATATATTGCCTAACTTCTTTAAGTTTAGTATTTCAAACAAATCGGTATATACATTAACTAAGATATCTGAACCACTGGCGATGTCTAAAGAGGTTCCACAGGGGTCTAAAATTGGTCCTCTTCTCTTCACTATGTACACCAATGACAATTAACAAGCTGTCACATACATATGTATGCTGATGTCGTCTAACTCTCCTTAAACAGCCACCACCACTGCGTCCTATGACTTACATCATGTGCATGAGTGGGCCAAAGCTAATGGATTTGTTCTTAACCCCAACTAGTCTAAATGCTTAAAATAAAAGATTTTCATTTCGGAATATTAACGTATTGATCAATAATCAAGTTATTGAACACGTCATTAAGCCGGACAAACCATGTCAATATTGTTGTTGGGCAAACATTTGCAAAAATTCGAAAGTTATGACCAACTCACTCAGTTACACCTCTTAGGATTATTTGTCAATTTTATATGGTTATGAATTATTTGGTATTGAATTATTTTAATATAGCCTTTAACAGCATAATGCGGTATCTCACCACATACATACACATATGTCATCTAATTAGTTCACTTTTTGGTATCAGTCTTAATACTCTCCTTTACATTAAAGCCCTGAAATTTCGGCACAAAATCCTAACTATTTATTTCGTAAAATTACCATTGTAAGATGCAGGAGGGGAATGAAGATCGTACCCTCATGGCGGAAAAGCGTTCCTCCATTAGGACAATTCGTTATTGGAACACTCTTCCACACTATCTGAACGCATTCAATTTTAACCATAAACTTGAGCAACATCTCAATCATAATTTCTTTCGACATATTTTATTTTATGTTATTTAGCTATACCGGTCCAGGTTGCCGGACCATAGTTTTAATCTTTAATGCCTATTTTTAAAGCATAATTATTCACAGATTTGGCTCGTCTAATTAGAATTAAAATTCACATGACAACAATGACAATACATGTTCACGTTCCGGTAGATTTAAATTGTTTTAAAAACCTGATCTTATTTTTCAACCATAGGCTTTAATGAAAGTTCGAAACCTAAATAATACAGTACATCTATTAAAAAGGATGTATAAAATTTCGCTAATAACCCCATGTAAAATAGTAAAGAGCTTAGCAACATTTTCCATTCAAATGAACTGTAATTTGGAATTTGCAACGTTTAGAAGTAGTATTTAGTTTTGTCCATCTTATAATTGATGGCGGAGTGATTTCAGCATTGCCAAAGTTAATTACTATTTTACAGTCATTACCATAGCACCTCAAATTGTGCGTTAGAGTACCATAAAATATAAGTTTTTGATCATAGTAAAATTCAATTACGATATTAGTCTAAAAAATTTAGCTAAAATATAAAAAATACGGAGTTTACTCTTATAAGGGGGTTATATCAAAACGTGGACCAGCAGGACCCATATTTTGTAATTTTAAATTTAAATTTTAAACTCTATCGTAAATCTCGCGAAGTTTAGAGCAAAATATTTGTGGAAATTTATGTATGGTGAAAGCTATATATCAAACCCTTTTGGAATTTTGATCTACTAACCTGATACTATCCGCTTAGAATTTCTCAACTGTTGGCTGTTACGCTATTGCGCATAGTCCCCCATATAAAGGTACCTTGGATCAAAGTATCTTAAAGGTTGCGGAAGAATTTTTGGAGGATATTTAATATTTCACTCATTGAAGTCCCAACGAATTTTGCATTTTGAGTTGTTATTAGGAGGATTATATTATACGTTTTTATATGAGCTCATACAAACGAGTCAGCCATTTTTGTTGTTTGAATGTGTTCGCATCTTCTTAGGGTTGGGGAGCTAGATTCCAAATCTAAGCAGGAAAGATCACCATTTAATATCATACTTTGTACAAATTTCATTTTATTCATCTTTCATTCAGAATATAAAACACAAAATTACATCTCAATATAGCATGTCAAATTCAAAAAATTTCATGCAATATACCAAATTATGAAATCTTAAAAACATATATGTTACAAAAATATTTTTGATTAACATTTGTATACCCTCCACCATACTATGGAGGGTATATTAACTTTGTTATTCCGTTTGTAACTCCTCGAAATACTCATGTCAGACCCAACAAAGTATATATATTCTTGATCAGCGTAAAATTCTAAGTCGATTTAGCGATGTCCGTCTGTCTGTCTGTCCGTCTGTCTGTCTGTCTGTCCGTCTGTCTGTCTGTTGTAATCACGCTATCTTTCGAATGAATTGAGATAGATGGCTAAAATTTTGCACACATGTTTATTTTTCCAGTAGGCAGGTTAAGTTCGTGAATGGGCCATGTAGGTCCACGTTTTCAAATGGCCCCCATAACGGTACCTCCCTATATTCGGTATTTTGATGGTTTTAGCGACATTATTCACCGGAATTGTTTCAAAATTGGTATTTGAAGTTCGTTATGGGAACTACAGTCTGTGACAGAAAATTGTCTTCGCACAGCTCCAATTTAACGGCACCACTTTATATACGATATTTTGATGAGTTTAGCTACATTATTCACCGTTTATTTCAAGTTTCGAATTTTAATATGGTAATGGCTTATGACAAACAATGCCTATGTATGTCCACGTCGTATAGACCCCAATATAATGGCTATATTCGGTATTTTTAAAATTTTAACAGAATTTTTTAAGGATTTTATTTTTTAAAAATTTTCAAATTCGTTGCAAATGGTAGAGGGTATTAAAAGTTCGGCCCGGCCGAACTTACTGCTTTTTAACTTGTTACTGTTGTCTTTTCTGCCAAGAAACCATTTCGAAATGATGGGAATTGTCAAAATCAGGCCGGCCGTTCTTGAGTTAGAAGCATAGTAACTTAAATAATTTTCTTTTATGTACGTAGAGGGCAACAAGTAAAAAAGCAGCTAAGTTCTGCCGGGCCGCACTTTTAATACCCTCCACCATTTGGAAGGAATTTGAAAAATTTCAAAAATTTCCGGAAATTACCACTTAAATGAAAACTGTTATTTGGAGACTATACGTAGACGTGAACCTGCTTACGAAATTTGTTACAATCCTGGTGAATAATGTCGCACAAGTCATAAAAATACCGAGTATTGGGAAGTACCGTCATATGGAGCTATACGAAGACGTGGAACTGCATACAAAAATTTTTGTCATAGACTGTAGCACCCATTACGAACTTAAAACAGTAAATTTGAAACTATTCCGGTAAATAATGTCGCTAAAATCATCAAAATACCGAATATAGGGACGTACCGTTACAAGGGCGCTATACGAAGACGTGTACCTGCACAAACAATTTTCTGATTTAGGCTATAGTATCCATTACGAACTTCAAATACCAAATTTGAAACAATTCCGGTGAATAATGTCGCTAAAATCGTCAAAGTACCGGAAATCGGGAGGTATCGTTATATGAGGCTATACGAAGGCGTGAGCGTACGTGGCCCAAAAGTCCTGCAGGCATAATACACATTTGAGTAACATTTCATCAACCTACTTCATTTCGTTCGAAAGCTAGAGTGATTTCCAGAGACGGACGGACGCCGCTAAATCGACATAGAATTTTATGCTGATCAAGAATATTGAGGTGTTGCAAACGGAATGACAAACTTAATATACTCTCCATACTATGGTGGAACTATTGATTTATGAGAACCGAGTATCAAAATCCAATTTGGAATGATATTACACATTTGGTGCACAATAAATGTGAAATTAGATGAAGATATATACGGGAGCTATATCCAAATCTGAACCGATTTGGCAGAAGTATCATTAATTTGTATTTGACACCTTGTACCAAATACATTGCTGTATACTGCGTGTAAGGAATGTGAAGGACTTAAACACCAAAATCGGATGAAACATATACATGGGAGCTATAGCTATTTCTGAACCGATTTTCCCCAAATTTGACACACTTGATTCTAGTCTGAATTGGATCGGATGTGCCAAACTCCATCCTTTTGAATAAACATAACACACATGGCTCACAATAAAACTAAAATCGGACGAAGATATGGGACCTATATCAACATTTTCAATAGAGCTCGTCATTTGGCTCAACAAAGGATTTTTAGGAAAATTCCATTTCCATCGGACAATAAATGTCAGCTGTATTTTGTTTACGAAAACATGAGCAGACGGACGGACATGCATAATCCGACTCAGAAAGTGATCCTATTTATATCATTAAACCGAACTATGGTTCTATTTTGTTTCCTTCTGCGTAGTAACGATTCTTGTTTGAGTATTGGATTCCGATACTTTTGGTTTAAAAGGTTTTCTTTTTCTCAACATTGCGATTTGGAATTTATGTTGATGCAAAGAAAAGAAATAAAAGCAACTGTTATGCAAATGCTATAGAAGCTGACTACATTTCTTATTGGTCAGTTTGTTTTCTTCACAAGACACCTGTACTTTATATCGAGAAAAACTAAACGTGATATTCGTGATACTGTTGCATCAGATGGTAACGAGGTTGCAATCAATATTCATAGTATGCCGAGCCTATCACTTTATGTCCCTTTAAACTTCCCTTAATCATTGGGTATTAAATTTTCAACAAAGTTTATATTCGGTAGTTAATTTGTGGTCAAAAGTGAATCGGTTTTATTTCGTTTCAAAAAAAAAAAAAAAAAAAACATAAAAAGATCATTTGTTGTAACACCATGCGACGGAGGCTTCTAAGCTCTGCTGGCGACATCCAACCAAATGCTTGTTCTCTATTTATTTCATCGACGGACTGTTCGACTTCGAATGACCACGTACCAAATGTCCTGTCTCTTCGGCGTGTGTGTGGTAACGGGATGGTCCTGAGACCGTCTCATATGGTTTCTTATTACAAGGAAAGTGCTTAAAAAATAAAGAAGTGATTCGTGTTAAAGGGATTTAACAGTAAATCATTGACACACTGCATTGTGATAAAAACAAAGGAAAGGAAAACAAGACTGTTCATTTTTTATCGGCCTCCTGGGAAATAAACGGAAAAGGTCATAAAATCTACACACTGTACATCGTTTGTTCCCTCGTCTATTTTCTGGTATGTTGTTGGAGATATATATATTTTTGTTTTGTTCATCAGCATCATCAGTTCTTCTTGTTTTCCACCAGTTGGCCGATGTGTGAGTGGCCTTACTTTGTTCGGCTCGGTTTGTACATACATATACACATACACACAATGTCTGTCTGTTTGTTTGTTTTTTTGTCCTGAAAAGACAACATTATTCTTCGTTTATGGATGTTTTATGGCGGATGGTATGATGGCTGTTGGTTATTATTGTGTTGTATCCTCTGCCCCGCTCTGCTCTACTATGCTATGCTCCGCTCGTATATGTTCATAAAATGGTTTTATTTTGACTTTTTTGATTTGTTTATTTATCACCCTGACCAAGTGTCATTATGGACAAGACTGTAAAAGCCTAAAGGATTTAGATAATAATGTGTATAATCTTAAGAACTTAAACGAAACGTTATGTGGGACACACACATAAGTTCCGACCGCCAGAAATGGACACCAGCAACAGTAATAAAGGGGAAAAAGCGACATGCAATGCAATCAACATTATTACAGCCATCACCAGTGCGTCCGTCCAGCGTGCCTGCCCGTGGGTGTGGGCAAAAATAAACAATGGCAGATGGAAACACAAACAACATCACCGCTAACACATAGAACTGAATACCGAAGTGGTCCCAACACATGGGGCCATTATTCATTCCCACACTACGGCTTAACAGATTTTCTAGATGTGTTTGGAGTCGCCAACATACACCACAACACAACGGTGACGAAGGGGTGGGTGTGTGCAAAAACGTTTGAGGGAAAACAAATAAAATCCTCCAGAGGGCGTAAATGAAATAGTCTTTGCACGCCTTAGCTTTGCTGCCACTAAAATTAATATACTTAAGTCAAATTTTGTTTCATACAGCCCCGCTTACCGACCTGGGACTAGTTGTGGGGTCAGAGCTAAATAATTTCGCAGGCCAAAAGCAATTGTTATTATTAAAACAAAATCGTTGGTATGCGGGATGGTGGGAAATTTGCAGTACCATTTAATGACATTCACTGCCCGCCTACTACCGACGAAAATAGTAATCAAACGAAGAATACTCATCGAATGATGTGTACAATTTTAGTTTTGTTTTTATTATTGTTAACTACAAGAACAACAACAACAACAACAACGGGAGACGAACATTAGTGACTACATGTAATTGCGTGGGTGTAACAAAAAATATCATTCGAAGGCGAATTAAATACGATGGCAATAAATGATCACATGAACTGAAGCAAAACATCTAAAAATGGAACTTATACGTATTCCCGAAATCAAATTGTTCATTTCATCTATAGGCAATAATACGAGTTATTTCTATAGTAAAGTATAATTAGAAATTTCTATGAAACTTTAATGTTTCGAAGTAAGCTAATTAAAACCAATATGAATATAGTCAAAACTTTCCTCTGGATTGCGAATGGCTTAGATTTGAGGATAAGAGGATCGTTGGTCTGTTGATTGCTTGATATAAAGGAACTGTGAAAGTGCATTAAGTGGATGCGAAGAGTCAATGAATATTTTAATGGTCACAAATCACCCTTTCAAAAATAGTGACTGTGACAATGGTACAATAAGGTACAGCCCTGAGGCTATGCCCACTTCCTGTCAAATTTTCATGCCACAAATTGTTTTCATTTATTCAATATTTTTCTTCATTGTTAAAATCAGTTAAACAGCGCGAAAAATTAATGAAATGCCTTGATTTTCTTTCAAAAATATGATCTAAACAGTTATATCTTTCAATACCATGGCAAAACTTGCGGATAGCTTAATACGCGTCTCGCAATTTATGCGTCTTCCAATCAATGATTTTGAAAATATTCTGTTTTTATTTTTTAAAACAATAAATACATACACAAAATTGGGAGAAGTCGGCAGAGAATTTGGTGGCCATTGTAAGCTGGAAATGAAGCGAGGAACACCATTTTTTAACCATTCTTGGGTGGCGCGTGCTGAGTGCTATGGTGTTGAGTCCTGTCCAAGGTCTGCGGCCAAAATGTTTGCGTGCTCAAGGTATTAATACACCCTCCAGAATAGTTTCGCGATAATATTCGGCATTTATTCTGATGCAACTGTCGATTAATATGAGCGGCGAGTGACCATCGGCTGCTATGGCGCCCAAACCATCATCATGGCCGGCGCTTGAGATCTTGTGGCCAACCGAAGGTGCACATTTTCAGCTGACCTCTTTGGAAAGTAAACACGATATCTTTGTTTGTTTACAAAGAAGAAAAACAAAATCAGCAGTTCGCCACTTTCGGCCAAGCGAAGCAACTCTTTAACTCTTTTGAGGCTATCCATCAGTCCCTCACATTTTTTATACGCAGTACACAGCAATGATGTACCAAATACAAGGTGTCAAAAACAAATTAAAGACACGCTTCTGCTAAATCGGTTCAGATTTGGATATAGCTTCAATATACAGGGTGAGATAAAAAAAACTGCGAAAAAGTCAAACGCCATAATTTTTACATTTTTTTAAATTTTATTGAATAAAAGCAAAATATGTCGGAAATAGCATCAAATTTTAAAATAAGTTTAGATTTGTTCGAATTGGTCACCTTCGGCACGAATTATGGCCTTCAAACGTCCAATGAAACCGTCACACGCTGCCCAAATGTTGCTCTGCGGTATTTTGGCCCATTCCTGGCGAAGCGCTTGCTTAAGGTGATCGACACTTTGATATTTGTTAGTGCCAACCTTGCTTCCTAAAATACTCCAGATACAATAGTATAACGGATTGGTATCCAGAGATTTTGGTGGCCATTGTGCGTTGGAAATGAAGCGAGGAACCCCATTTTGTAACCATTCTTGGGTGGCGCGTGCTGAGTGCGATGGTGCTAAGTCCTGTTGGAATGACCAAGGCTTTAATACACCCTCCAGCATATTTTCGCGATAATATTCGGCATTTATTCTGATGCGACGTTCGATTAATACGAGCGGAGGGCGACCGTCGGCTGTTATGGCGGCCCCCACCATCACCATGACCATGACGCTTGAGTTCTGGTGGCCAAGCGAAGGTGCACATTTTCAGCTGACCTCTTTGGCAAGTAAACACGATCATTTTGTTTGTTTACAAACTGCTGGACAACGAATGTTTTCTCACCACTTTCGGCACTTTCACAGTTCACCACTTTCGGCAAAGCGAAGCAACTCTTTAGCTCTTTTGAGTCTATTTTCTTTCTTGCACTTTTTGGAATTTCAATGGCTTTACCCCGAGCTCATTTTTTAATATTTGCCGAAAGGAATATTGCGATATGTTCAGCTTACAAGCCATTTTTCGGCCACTGCGACGCGGGTTTCGATCAAGTCGCTTCTTTACTTTTCGAACCATTTCTGCTGATGCTGCTGTTTTATTCCGTCCACTTCCTCGACGTAGGGCTAACGTAACGGTAACGAGCGATGGTACGAGACACAAAAGATTTATTCACATTTAAATGCTGGAGTGCTCTAACGATAGCCACTTGTGATTTTTCAGCCAAATATAAAGAAATCACACTATCACGCTTGAATTTCATCACGAATAACTTTTTTCTGGAAATTTCTCACCAAAATGCTTTTGTTTGCTTGTAATGAGCTGTCATTGGAATAATTTTAACAGCTGTCGGACTGGTGGCTTAGAAATGACAGCAGTCTGAAGTGGGTTGCAGTTTTTTTATCTCACCCTGTAAGGTATATTTTTAACAACAAAATAATCTACAAGAATTCCTCATATAAGTTGTAACCTTACCACTTTACTCTATGAAAAAGTCTAAACTTTGCTAAAAATGTTGGCTTGCGACTTCAAGTCAATCTAACAAATTGATTCAAGATTATAGATGTTTTCCTTGTTTTGTGAGTTACTGCTGTGGTCCTCTCCAACCTTTTCTTTAAGGCGAACAATATTTATGATGAATGAAGGAAATTTTACATATCGTCACCAGGCGTAACCCACATAACCATAACATTACAGAAGAATCAAAAAACATTATAAATTGAGAACAAATTTTTAAATTAGCATAAATTTTAGAATCAGTTAAGAAGACAAGTGAGAAATGTATTTTTGAAGAAAAACTTGTAATTTCTGAATCTGTGGAACTGTGGAACCGAATGAATGAAACTGTTATGGAACAAAGCCCATTAACTTATTATTGGATTGACTTTAGAAAGTCGACTTTAAAAGTAGGATCTCCCTCGATTTATTTTTCTCCATGACTGAGTCATTATACTCCTCATTAAGATAACACGAATCTTCCTCTAGTATCATGAGCTGGACATTTAAGTATGACTTTCAACAGAGAATTATACGAAGTAATCCCATTTTATACACTCGCAATTTACAATAACAATAAATAGTATTCAAGAGATTTGCTCGGCCCTTGACCTGGAATAACATCTTTTGCACACATGGTATTGTGTGTATTAGCATTGTAAAGACTTTTGCCATTTTTTCCTAGTGGCAAACTCTGGCTCTATATCAAAATTCAGCTTTATGGGACTTCAAATGTCTATTTTGACTTGTCTACGATTTGTTAACTTTCAAATAATGTGGGTTACCATTTTTTTATTTTATGAAAATAACAGTATGCTGCTACATCTTTTGGCATTTCTTAAGTAGGATCGCTATTTTCGAATGTAGAAATTTGAAATATTTACAGGAGCGTGTATATTAGCATTTCACATCTTATGATTTAATCAAAAAACAAGTTATAATGTTTGGGGGTACGCCTTTTGGCATTTCTGGTGACGATATATATTTGCGTCACCCCTTCGTTTTAAAGTAACGGTGAGCCTATTAGCACATATTTTCGATACTTTTAAGTTTTCGTCCACTGAATAGCAATTTTATTCATAAGATCATAATTTTTGGCACATATTTTTTACTCTTCAATTATATAACAGTTTCGCCAGCATATAACTGACCTATAATATTTTTATACCGTCCACCGTACATAGTATGGAGGGTATATTAAGTTCGTCATTCCTTTGTGACTCATGATCAACATAAAATACTGAGATGATTTAGCCATGAATGAAGATAGTAAAGTAAAATTTTGCACAGATCCGACTTTTGTCTGGGCTTTATTTGGTCCACGATATCGTGTAGCCCCCATACAACAATACTCTTCATTATTCGGTTGTTTCATGATTTTTACCCAAAAACTTTTCGGAAAATTAACACAAGGAGTTCGTTTTGAGTATTTTACGCCCTGGAAGAGATTTGTCTATATAGATAGAACCTATCTGTATCCCCATACAACGATACCCCCGATATTGTGTATTTTGATGATTTTAGCGATTTAAAAATTGGTATTTAAAGTTCGTAATGTGTACTACAACCTATGGCGTAAAATTGTCTATGAAGGTCCACGTCTTCATATAGCCCACATATAAGGGCACCTCCCTTTATTCGGTATTTTGATATTTTAACATTAGCGACATTATTCACCGGATTTTTTTTTAAATTTCGTATTGAAATGAGTACTACAGTATTCGTAATGGGTACTATAGTCGATGACAAAAAATTACTTATGTAGAACCACGTCGGCCCCATATATAACGGTTTTCCTTTGAACAGTATTTTTCTACGGAATATTCTGGAAATTTTTATGTTCCTTCAAAATGGGGAATGGCATTGAAAGCACGGCCCGGGTGAACTTAGCTGCTTTTTTAATTTGTTATTGTTTATTTTAAGCAGGCCAATAACCTAAATAAAGAAACCGCTGGACTATTTTCACAATTGAATACATTTAATGCTAGTTGTAAGGATATCCAAATCTATAAATACCAAGCAGAAACAAAAATTATTGGTAGATTGCAAAAAAATGAAAGCCTTAATAAGATTACACAATTCTAATGTTGTGTACATCTATTTTAGTTTACAGTATTAAGCAAATTTCTTAATAGAACCAAAACACTTACTGCTAAAATATCAATACAGATTCACGTATCGGTCTATGTTAATGTTTTAATTTAATTTTAGTTTAGAATTCAGTATTTAGTGTTTATAGTGGGCTCAGCCCCCTACGGCAGAACCCGCCTATATAAGTCCATGTTATCCTCTCCATATTCGGTATATTCATGATCTTAGCCCCTGTCTCCAGCTGAATGGTTTTAAATTCGGTACTTTGATATTCGACATTTTAATGATTTTAGCCACATTTTTATAGAATTGTTTTAAATTTGGATTATATTTTCTTCATGAAGCGTCATGAGAAGTGGCACATACCCTCGAATACTAGAATTTCGGCATTAACAGACATGTCTTTACATAAGATATTTTCCAACTGGTGAAGAGTTTAAAAAGTTCGACCGAACTTAAATGCTTTTTAATTGATTTTATTTTCAGAGTACCACCGTTTTTATATGTGGTATTTAAGTCCCTTACATCCGTAAAATGCACACAACAACAACGATATCTTGTACCAGCTATTACATAAATCATAGAAATACCTCTCCTAGATTTTGATCAGTTTAGATTTGGATTTAACTCCCACTTTTTTATCCGCTTTAATTTTTAATAATATCAGCTCTAGTACGATGGATTTTGGTAAAAATCGGATCAAATATAGCTATAGCTCCGATATATGTTTTGATTTAAGTGTTTCTAAAGTTGAAAGACGCAAATGCATTCGTCAAATTTAGTAGAAATCGATTCAGAGTAGCATATACCTCCATACATTGTAGGTAGGATAATGTGGAAAAATTTGTTGGCTTCAGTACAATTTAATATTAAAACCAGTAAAGAAAGTCTTAAAGTCGGGCGGGGCCGACTTTATGATACCCTACACCACTTTGCTATTTAAGTAGAGCTCAACATAACAATTACAAGTTTTTATGAGAGAATTCAATCATACACGCTATGATTATAATTATAATTTAAAATTCAAAGGACTAAATATTTGTATCTATTAAATTCTGAATTGTCCATTTGGTGCATAATTGCCCATTTGGTGCACAATTAATTTGAAATCGGATAAAGATATATATGGGAGCTATATCCAAATCTGAACCGATCTCGATAAAATTTGGCAAAGATATTTCTGAGCTGTATTTTATATATTTCCCTGAATATCGTTGTTACGGAGTACATATTACGGTTGTGGGTAACAAATATAATAAATCGGACGAATAATATATATGGAAGCTACAGCTATATCTGAACCGATCTTCACCAAATATGACATACTAGCTTCTAGACTCAATTCGGTCGTAAGTGCCAAATTCCATCCCATTTGGACAAATATTAGACGTTTGGTGCACAATAAAAGGTAAATCGGACGAAGTTATATATGGAAGCTATATCCAAATCTGAACCGATCTCGATAAAATTTAGCAAATGTATTTCTGAGCTGTATTTGATATATTTCCCCAAATATTGTTGTTGCATAGTGTATATTACGGCGGCGGTGGACAAAAATAACAAATCGGATGAACAATATATATGGGAGCTATAGCTATATCTGAAACGATTTCGATCAAATTTGGCATACATATTTTAAGGCCTAATTTGGGTGTATATGCAAAATTCCATACAATTCGGGCTGATATTACACGTTTGGTGCACAATAAAAAGCAAATCGGACGAAGATATATATGGGAGCTATATCTAAATTTTGACCGATTATCTCCAATTTCAATAGGGTTCGTCCTTGGGCCAAACAAAAGATCTTTGCAAAATTTCATCTGGATCGGGCAATAAATGCGACCTATACTTTGTTTACAAAAATACATGGACAGACGGACAGACGGACAGACGGACGGACGGACGGACGGACGGACGGACGGACATGCATAAATCGACTCAGAATGTGATTCTATGCAGATCATCAAAAGGAACTATGGGTCTATCTCGTTTCCTTCTGCCTGTTACAAACAAATGCACAAAGACATAATACCCTGACCACCTTGTGGTGTAGGGTATAAACATGACATAAAGTTTGGATTCGACAATTGTTTTGCAATTTTTCCATGTATATTCCTATACATACAATCGTAATACAATCGTAATACGCATTAAATTTAGTGACGATTTAATGACTGAAAGCTAGGTACAGTCCATATTATTTCACGTAGAAATCAAGGATGACTAGAATTGATTTTCAGTACTTTAAAGGTTGGGATCGCAGTTTCCAACCATATCAGCTTTAATGAACATTGAATACCGATAATTTCATTTTCAACGGTTTCCTTTTCGTATGGTGGAGGTGTGAAAAGTTTAAGCAGGTAGAAAGTAAAACTATCCTTGATTGTAAATAAATTATAGAATGCGCCTGAAAGTATGCTATGAAAAAAGAAAAAAGCACTATATTTGAGCCTAAGGCATTGCATGCGTGGATATCATATTTTATTCATCATAAAAATTAAATGCATGTTTGAAAAACCGGCCACAAATGAATTCTATTGAAATTGGTGATAATCCTCTAATGTAATGTCCGATACGAAACTTTATATACACCCTCTGTAAAATTTCATTTAAATCAGCTCAGATTTGGATGTGGGTATAATTTGGTAAATTAATCCAACACTTTTTCTGTGCAAATTTTGTTAATTAAAAAAAACACACACACAATAAAACCTTTATTAATTACCCAAAAACAGGAAATATATCCAGAATCCAAGTCGGGTTTTTTCATATCTCCAGATTATGTAGCTATAATGTTGTTAGAAGTTGTCGAGCTTTGATATTTTTGAATCCCGGGTTTGACATGTCCCCGCATTACACTATCCCCCATTATTGTATTTTTAGGTTCCAGGTCAAAATTGTCATTGGAGTGGGATATTATTGGAAATATTGAAAATAATATTCAATTCAGACATTGAGGCTTTGAACATGCAAAATTTTAAGGACTTGAAGTACGACAGATTTGGCTATAATTTTAATTGGTGAACATAGTGAAGTATATAAAGTGCTTGCTCATTTGAGAAGTTCTCATCCTTTTATGTATTTGTAAAATGTTCGGCTCGACTGAACTCATCGTTAATCTTACTTGTTCGTTTGCAACTTGGAAATGTTGAACGTGGGTGTCACATTCGCCATGGTAGTTTTTAGGGACATCAATTTTACAATTTCATTAACATTCCATATTTGGTGTCTTGAAGATTTCTGGCCCTAGAACAATTGATAGGCTTAATCTTTGGCATAATTTTGGCCTCATTAATCGTAACAATGAAGACATTTTCATATTTATAACGAAAAAAACAGCTCTTTGCAACAATCAATAAACTTCTTTGCGCTTAAGGATACAACATAATACAAATCATTTGTATTGAGTACACAATCATATATACATATTTATATTGTGTTACGAAAACATTTTCTGTATACATTTTCAATCTCGAGTCATAAAGTTAAACGCTTCGTTAATGCTAGCAGCGTTAGATAACATTTAGTTGACAGAACTGCAATAACTAAGAATTTAACACTGTGTCTATATCAAGCTCTTTGCTCTTGAAAACGGAAAGGGCAAAATTCATCCAACCAAACTGAATCAACCGCCAGAAGATGTGGTAACTTTTGACATCTTAGCTAGCTGGAGTACGCCAAAAACTGCGAGTTCATACATACGTGAATGTACATACCTTTTTCGTGGGAGGAAGGTCGTTGGGGGTACATACACATGTATGTATGTGTGTCTTCCTTTACATTCGTCATCATCACTGACTGGTTTCATCGAAGTGAATATCTAAATTTACATCATTAAATATTTAAAGTTTAGCAAATGTCGAGAGTTATCCTTGAAACGTTGGCATTTGTAATTGCAAGTACAAGGCATGTACGACGGCAAAGCAAACTTCCTTGGCCAAACACAAACATGAATGTATGTGTGTTGTTTGTGTTTATATGTCATTAAGTAGCGCTGTTCCGTTGGTAGCTCTCAAACGGCAGATGTTGGAATGGGTAAGATAATTAGACTAAAAGCTTATCTCTAATTCCCTGTGTAAAAAATAGATGGCAAAACAATTCTCACGAGTCGAACTGTAACGATGACAGCAGAAACAACACCAAAAACGACAATGATGTCGCATCCTCGAAAAAAAACGATTCTTCATCTTCTTTCCGATTTATTTCTTATGCACTTCCATTGAAATCGAGCTAGCAGTGTGAAACCGAAAAGAAGAAGACGCAGCAGAAGAAAGGAAGGAAACGCTTGAAAAGGAATAACTTACCCCAAGAAGCAATACCAGCCATTATAGTCATTAACATGGCCCGAATGTCCTTGAATACGAGAAAAGTAGCTCGTTGTAAATGAATACTTTAGCTCGCTACAGATGTGGGCGGTTGGGTTGGGTTGGTGCGCGAATAATGTACAAAGGAAACAACGGCAGATATAAAAGTGTAAATATAAAAAGAACAACAATAACAACAAGAATATCGTATAAAACAAATACACAGAAACAGCAGATAAGCAAACAAATAAAAACTCACATCGTCCTTGCACTCAGGAACATAAAAATACGGATTTATGCACACTGTGTGTCTCCCACGAACACATCCCCGTGCATTCGTATTTTTTCTGTGGGAATATAATAGAAAAGAATTGCTTGTGAATATAGAAGAACATACATTGTTAAATAGTTTCTTTTCGCTGTCGAATCGGAAAAAAGTAAAGATTTAGATCGAGAGAATACAAAGGTGCTTATTTCAAACACACGACTTATGGGTTTCGAAAACTGCCAGCAAAATGCAAATATCATCGAACTTGCCAAAAACATAAAATCTGTAACTTGCTTACAACATATCGACGATTTATTATTTAACGTACTAAATGTAGATTGTATTGAAAAAAAAAAACAATCTAATCACTTCGAAAAAATACTTTCCATATGTCTCTAACATCAAGTACAATCGGACGTTTAGACAAAGTTTGTACCACAGCAAAATAGTTTAAACTCAATCGAAAATAAACATTATAGTACTGTACGGAGGTGGAGTGGTACACTGCGAAAATGTACCTACCGGATCACAACCCTTAAAAAATATTTATACCGCAGTCGAAAAAATAACAAGTAAAAAAAGCAGCTAAGTTCGGTCAAAACGAACTTTTAATACCCTCCACCATTTGGAAGGAACTTGCAAAATGTTAAGAAATTTCCGTCGAAAAATACGGCTTAAATGCAAGCCGTCATTTGAGGGGTAGCAGAAAACGAGGACCTTCATACCAATTTTCATAGGCTGTAGTACCCATTAGGACCTTCAAATATGAAATTTAAAACAATTGCGAGGTATCGATATATTTGAAGTATACGAAGACGTGGAAATTCAAATAATGAATATCGGGAGGTATCGTTATTG
This sequence comes from Musca domestica, assembly GCF_030504385.1. Classification (NCBI taxonomy): domain Eukaryota; kingdom Metazoa; phylum Arthropoda; class Insecta; order Diptera; family Muscidae; genus Musca; species Musca domestica. The sequence goes on along the minus strand of NW_026712328.1, from coordinate 14,608,368 downwards.
GGTGGCTATACGAAGGCGTGGTTCTGTATACGGAAATTTTTGGCACAAGCAGTAATACACATTACGAACTTTAAATAGGAAATTTGAAACAATTCCAGTCAATAATGTCTCTGGTACAATAAAACTACCAAATATTGGGAGGTACCGTTATATAAGGGCTATACAAAGGCGTAATAAGTAATGATATGTCATGGATTGTAGTACCCACTAACATCTTTCAAATACGAAATTTGAATCGATTCCGTTCTATAATGTCACTAAACTAATCAAGATACTGAATATTTAAAGGTAGCGTTATAGGGGGGATATACGAAAACGTGGACCGACTTGACCCATTTTCGAACTTAACATACAGGGTGAGAATAAAAAACTGCACCCAACTTCAGACTGCTGTCATTTCCAAGCCACTCGTCCGGCAGCTGTTAAAAAGCATTTTGGTATGAATTTTCCAAAACAAAAATTATTCGTGATGGAATTTAAGCGCGATAGTGTGATTTCTTCTTATTTGGCTGGAAAACCACAAGTGGCTATCCAGCATTAAAATGTGAATAAATATTTTTTCTGTCTCGTACCATCACTCGTTCCAGTGATACTGGTAGCGTAGCCCAACATCAAGGAAGTGGACGGAAGAAAACAGCAACATCAGCAGAAATGGTTCGAAAAAAATTGAAGCAACTTGATCAAAACCCGCGTCGCAGTGGCCGAAAAATGGCTCGTGAGTTGAACATATCGCAATATTCCATTCGGCAAATATTGAAAAATGAGCTCAGGGTAAAGCCATTGAAATTCCAAGAAGTGAAGAACTTACACCGCAACAGAAAGAAAGTACACTCAACAGAGCTAAAGAGTTGCTTCGCTTGGCCGAAAGTGGTGAACTGCCGAATTCGGGCAGTGTTTTCTCCGATGAGAAAACATTTGTTGTCCAGCCGTTTGTAAACAAACAAAATGATCGTGTTTACTTGCCAAAGAGGTAAGCTGAAAATGTGCACCTTTGTTTGGCCACCAGAACTCAAGCGCCGGCCATGATGATGGTGTGGGCCCCCATAACAGCCGATGGTCGCTCTCCGCTCGTATTTATCGACCGTGACATCAGAATAAATGCCGAATATTTTCGCGAAAATTCGTCGTCGAGTATTTTGGAAAGCAATGTTGGCACTAAAAAATACCAAAGTGTCGATCACCTCAAGCAAGCGCTTCTCCGGGAATGGGCCAAAATACCGCAGAGCAACATTTGGGCAGGGTTTCATTAGCCGTTTGAAGGCCATAATTCGTGCCAAAGGTGATCAATTCGAACAAATCTAAACTAATTCTAAAATTTGATACTACTTCCGACATTTTTTGCTTTCATTCAATAAAATTAAAAAAAAATGTTGCAGTTTTTTTTATCTCACCTTGTATATGGTTAAGAAATGCAGTCGGAAAAGTAATAGAATCTGAAGAAATTGGAGCAGAGAGTAAATTGGTGGAGGTAGACAAAAAGGATGATAGAGGAATGGAGGCTCAAAGACAAGCTCAAGAAGGGGAAAAGTTGAGTGCAAAAAGAAATCCCTAGTGTGTCGAGAAAAAAACAGATTGTGGTAAGAGAAACAACGTGCAAAATGGTGAAGGGGGTTTCAAATCTGGGCAAAAAAGCCTCCAACAAAGGAGATGTGCTCTGGGCAAAGATACAATGGAAATTATATAGCCTAAGTATAGAGAACGTATTTGACTTCATCGAAAAATTGTGAAGATCACTGGAAGAGATATTCAAGCCGATTAAAAAATTTAGGGAAAATCGAGGCTAATGTTAATAAAAAAGCCCAAAAGATCAGCAACGATCAGAGAAGCTCAGTCAAAAATAGCAGAGTGTGGAGCAGCCATATAGCATCATCAATAAAATGGAAATTGATGTTCTCACAAGTGAATAAGCGTAGTATACGATGCATCGTACTACACCATCGTGGAAAAATAAAGACGGTGGTGAAAGGAGAGACGAGCTGCATAACACAACACCTAAGGATACATGATAACACATATGAAGAGGCGTTACTTTTTTTGAACAAAATATACGAGAATCGGGGGGTGCTATTCAATAAAATGATGAATGCCATTTTGGATCAGCCAACAATGGATGAATGCAACAAAGAGTAGTATTAAAGGGCCTTAGCTATCAATATACAGTTGGAAAATACCAAAATATTTTTCGGAAGAATCATTTTAAGGAAATTTGACAGAAATGGACTAAGGCGAACAGTAATAAAAAACCAAGGGAAGTCTAGAAATTAACTGACGTTATTAAGTTCTTGGAACAACAATAATTGACGTTGCAACGGGTTGGCGAATCTTTTACGACAAATAATGAAATAAAAGTCTAAAGAAGGTACAACCAAGCACATGAGGCGCGCCTTGCCCGTAATGGAGTAGGACATAAGATGATAGAATGCAAAAATTCCATGACACCGTAGAAAAGAACAAGTAAAAAAGCTGTATATTCGGCCGGGCCGAACTTTGAATACCCTCCACCATTTGGTACAAATTTGAGAATTTTCAAAAAAATAAAATCCGTTAAAAATTCTGTTAAAATCTTAAAAATACCAAATGTAGCCGTGTATTAGGTCTGTACGACGACGTGGACCTGCATAGGCAACTTCTGTCACAAGCTATTACAATATTTAAATGCGAAACTTGAAAAAAAATCTGTTCATAATGTAGCTAAAATCATCAAAATACCGATGGCATAGGCTGTAGTATACATTGCGAACTACAAATACAAAATGTGAAACAATTCCGGTGAATAATGCCGCTAAAATCATCAAAATTCCGAATATCGGGGGGTACCGTTATATGGGGGCTATTCGAAGACGTAGAGCTGCACAGTCAATTTTCCGTCGTAGGCTGTAGTATTCCTTACGAAATTCAAATATCCAATTTGAAATAGTTCAGGAAAATAATGTCGCTAAAATCATCAAAATACCGAACATTGGGTGGTACCGTTATATGGGGGCTATACGAAGACGTGGACCTACATGGCCCATTTTCTGTTTTATACTGCAGTATCTATTACGAACTTCAAATACCAAATTTAAAACAATTCAGGTAAATAATGTAGCTAAAATCATCAAAATACCGCATATCGGAAGGTACCGTTATATGGGGGCTAAACGAAGACGTGAACCTACATGGCCCATTTTCAATACCAAAAGTCCTGCAGACATAATACACATTTGATTAACATTTTATCAACCTACTTCATTTCGTTCGGAAGCTAGAGTGATTTCCACAGACGGACAGGCGGATAGACGGACAGACATTGCTAAATCGACATAGAATTTTATGCTGATCAAGATTATATATACTTTGTGGGGTCTAAAATGTATATTTCGAGGTGTTACAAACGGAATGACAAACTTAATAGCCCGCAGAGTACTTCGATGATATAAGCATGACATGAAGTTCATAATACAAAAGCAGACGTCTGTGATTGAGTCCACCACAAATATATTAAAAAGAACCACAGAAGATGTGATTAGATATATATGTTCTCTAAGAGGATGGTTGGAAGAATAAATAATATTACGAAAGCGGCAAAAGAGTCATATTTTATGCACAAAGAATTAACTAAGATCTTCATGGTGACGAAAAACCTTTACTTAATGACCGAGGAAGTATGTTCAATCGTATCAATAAGATAATAATTTTAGTAGTAGCATAGCAAGTTTGGTATTGCTATGTGTCAAATGTACCACTTCAAAAATAATGGTTGAACAAAGCAGAAATCAATCACAAAATTAAAAAAAATCACCAGCCATTCCGAGTGGTGAAAGGATTAACATCGCTGAGAGAATGATATGTTGAGATACGAATTCTCTATATTATAATAGTTTCGTTAGATTATAATTCTCGGTGTATTGTAAGGGGTGCAGTAGTAGTGATTGACCCCATTTCATTCACTTTAACTCCTTCTGAGAACGGACGAAGTTATTTATTTACTTTATGCCTCGAATTATTCGGTCTATGATAATTTTCGAAGCAGCGATATATTACATTGGAATTAAACTGTACAGGAATCATGAAATTTGTATTCCCCCTGAATGGTTGGCCAATATGGGCCCCACAACTCCAGTACTTTTTATTGCCAATAACGCAGATCGAACTCTATTATCGAGTGTCAAAGATTCCAACATAGATGAAGATCACATTGAAGAACATAAGCCCCAATAAAACCTACTGGATTATATATCCGTCAAATATGTTCAAATTAAAAGAATCGAAGTAGCATCTGTTTGAGGTAATAGACCCACGGATTTGTTATTAGATCATGACTCTGAAGAGCTATAATTTCCGACAATGTAATATAGCATTTAAATAATATCTACAGCGAAAAATGCATAGGTGAAGCTAGGTGTTATTTTAGAAGATGTGCGCGGTTAGACATATTATTATAATCTTACTTAGAGGTGATTGGGGAAGAAGGCAGAAAAAAGTTAAATCATGGGTACAATCATGGTACAATGAAGACAAGGTAGGCTAACTTTGAAAAAATTGCAAGTATAGAGGTCTACATGTTTGACTTGTAATGTCAGAATTGCTATCAAAACACTAAAAAGCAAACAAATTGTTGCATTGATTTTGAATAAATAATTTAAAACCGCGAAAACTGAATGAAAGCTCAAAATTTATTTTCAAAATCATGTTCTATATATCTCTTATGGTTTATTTCGCGACAAAAATGTAGATTTTGTCGATGCATTCGTTGCAAAAAGCATTTTGTAAACACCCGAATTTGAATATTTTCTGAAAATTTTTTTTATTATTGAAAAGAAGACACACACATAAGCAAATGAAGTTGACGTATTAAGCCAGAAAAATAAAAAAATTTAAATCATATGGTAGTTCTGCCCTACCTTGAATTCATTGTATCATGGGTACAGTCAAATAATTTGGCGTAACAGCTTTATTATACTGTCGGCCTCTGAATCAGAATGGCCAGAATTGCTTGTCATTATTTATAAGAATTTTTATTTAAAACGTTTTAATTTCTCATTTTCATAGAAAAAGAATTGAGGCCAAAAAATAAAAAAATCGATAGACTGTGTTCGTCAAAACAACTGTTACAGTAGTGAATAATCGATTTTTTCGATTTGGTCAAAACCTCTTTAGTATGCCCCATCTCAAATCTACTCGAGATCAAAAACTAACGACAGAATTTTGAAACATGTTACGAAATAATTAAAATTAAATCCGAAATATTTGTTCCGCATTTCTTACTTTTAGACATTTTACACTTCGCCAATGTTATTGCCAGATGAAAGTTTTATTCGAAACACCACGGGGAAATTCCCGCTATGTATAAAAAATCAATGTGTATGTTCAAAAGCCAAGAGTCTTTCGCGCATATGCACAAGAATGGCAGCAACATTTCAAGAAAAAGATCGAAAATAAAAGGCTGGTCTAGCCTGCCTTGTCCGTACCAAGGGACAAGTGCGTTACAAACCACCTTAAATAAATAGTTAAGGTAAAATAAGTTACATATGGAGACTTGACAAGAAGAAAAGAAAAACGGACTAAAGAACATGATATCAATGCATCAGCAAATACGTTTGCCACTTCGAAAGACTGCGTCCCTATACACCAATTTCTCCAATGAGCTCCTGAAGTTATTTTCAATATGGATTATGAGGAACATGGCTAACTGTTATTTCAAATGGATTAATTAAAACTGGATAAGAAAAGCACATTTCTCTCAAATACGTATGTTTTTAAAGTATATTTCAAATGTTCTCCAAGTGAGTTGTAAGCAACATATTTTAAGAAGAAATTATTTTGAACTTCAATAACGATTTATACAGTGCATGATAATATTTCTAAAGGAGAGACTTTGTGCAAAGTTATTTAAGAGAAGGGCTAATGTTTTACAGACAATCTTAAAAAGAGTATGTAAACGATTTTGGGACATCAATATGAAATGTGCCATCTCAGTTTGCAATATAACGAATTTAGCACAGGAACAATTTCTGAAGCCCAAGGTAACGTAATTCAACACAGTCATATTGACTAAATTATGCGGGTATCTGTCTAAATTGTGTGTCAAGAATAGGTATGGGGAGTTCAGCATATATTTATGAGTATGTTTCGTACGCCACTTATAATCCGAGTCCAGCAGTTTTACATAAGTTCATTTCGTAATATGATATTCTTTCAGGCGTTAATCTCCTATACCCACCGTAAGATCAAGAGTGAATCAGAAAAAGTAGGTTTAAAATATTTCGTTATTGTATTTTGAAATTTTAGATATGCTTTGCTGCAAAAAAAATATTGAATGTTTTTTCTGTTATTTCCATACCACAAATAGGAAAATATCCCAGCACTGTTAAACTTCTACTTCTTTTACTTTCCATGTACTGCATTGTATTGTATAACATTGAAAGTAGCTAAATGTCATTTCCCGTTGATATTTCAAATTGTAGTACAAACGGATCTAAACATAATAAAGAAGGAACTATCGTTTCCGGAAAGCTTTTTGCTGGTAGTGTAAAGAGAAACAGCATTTACTTGTTGTTAGTTGGCATTATTAAGGTTCACTTGAAATAGTTTTCGTTAATTATCTTCTCAGTTATGTACTTCCTTTTTAGCTTGATTTTTTGATTTAATTATTAATCAAAAAATTATTATTTGATTTGATTATTAAAAGCCGAACCTTTCCACTTCTCAAGATTTGCTTGAAAATAAAACCGATAATATCCATACATTTGTATTTTATGTGAATTTAATTGTAAAATATATTACATATGTGTACATGCACATGGCCGATTCAAAGACCGATTTCAAATCAATTAAAAACAAGTAAAAAAGCTGTAAGTTCGGCCGGGCCGAACTTTGAATACCCTCCACCATTTGGAACGAATTTGGCAATTCTCAAAAAACAATAAAATCCGTTATATGGGTGCTATACGTTACCGTTATATGGGGCTATACCAAGTCGTGGACCTGCACAGACAATTTTCTGTCTCAGGCGGTGGTATCCATTACGAACTTCAAATACCAAATTTGAAACAATTCTGTTGAATAATGTAACTAAAATCACCATACGACGACATGGACATGAACAGACAATCTCCTGGCATAGCCTGTAGCATCCATTACGAACATCAAATACCAAATTTGAAACAATTCGCTAACATCAACAAAGTACCGAATATCGGGAGGTACCGTTATATGGGGGCTATACGAAGACGCGGACCTGCACAGACAATTTTCTGTCTTAGGCTTTAATATCCATTTCGAACTTGAAATGCCGAATTTTAAACGATTCCGGTGAATAATGTCGCTAAAATCATCAACATACCGAATATCGGGGCCGTTATATAGGAGCTATACCAAAACGTAGACCTGCATGGCCCATTTTCAATAACAAAAGTCCTGCAGACATAATATACATTTGAGTAAAATCTTATCAACTTACTTCATTTCGTTCGGAAGTTAGAGTGACTTCCACAAACGGACGGACATCGCTAAATCGTCAGAGAATTTTATGCTGATTAAGAATATATATACTTTGTGAGGTCTAAAATGTATATTTTGAGGTGTTGCAAACGGAATAACAAACTTAATATGCCCTCCATGCTATGGTGGAGGGTTTAATTATATTACAAATGTGTACATTCAAATGGCCGTTACAAAGGCCGATTGCAAATATATTAACAAAACATGCAAAAAAAACCGAGACAAATCTTCCATTGCAATTACCCATTCTCCTTTTTTTGACACTCCCCCACTATGCCCACCCATCCCCGACTCACTTCTCTCTCACAAACAAGGAATAGTTATTTCCAAAAACAATTAAAAATTAACAATTATTAATGTATTACAAAGGTCATATTTTTCTTAAAACTAAGATCAATATAAATACATCAAAATTCTGGACTAGTAATACCGGAATAAAAAGAAAACCTGTGAGACAATAACAGAGATTACCTTCTCTTACAACACTAGAAATTCTAGCCAATAAAATTACGTTATGAATTTCTGCCTAAATGAGCTCTCTTAGACGATTTTGAACTTTCTAAATTTGTTCCAAAAAGAAAATAAAACGATCTAGTTGTATACTTGAGGCAACCGTACACTCACGAATAGACAAAATCTGGGCATTAACCATCCTCACAATCATCTCTTACATACTATTTAACTAACTACCAACAAAACTAACAATTAAATATCTTAAAAACCGTATTTGGTCTTTTTGGTCAAACAAACATAAATATTTGGATTACGATTAATTATTGAATTTCATTTTTTATATTCGTTTCAGTGGTGGCTTTTTCCGACATAAAAAGGAACTTATTTGGGTTTTTTCATTGGGATTTTGGCTTTCTTTCGATGGTAAGTAATTTGATTCTTAAATTTTGTTGCACAGACAACGGCATACTTATTTACAAAATTTTTTCTTCGCCGGATTTTTACGTGGGATTTAATGGCAGTTTCCAGGACTTTTGGCAGTTGCCGCACCTGGCGAATACAAAACTTTTGCCGATGATGCCCGCTAATGTTCGCCCTTTCCTTATCTGGGTCGCTGCGTTATATCTTATCAAACATAACACTACTTACAAATCAACACTAACAGTTTGTTTACATACGCCACACAAATAAAAACAATAAAACACACTACTAATAACTGCCAACACAATTGAGTTCTTTTTCTTTTTTTTTATTATTCAAAACGCAAATTACAAGGAATGACTGGATCTAATTTATTTTTCAATCCACTTTGGAATAATGGCGCTCTTAGCCCTCTTTGTTTCTTAAATACTGCCACCAAGGACGCTCAACCCTCTCCTTCCCTCCCTCTTCTTCCTTCCTTCCCTCTTTTTCCCAAAAATTTCCTGACATTTGTTAACCTATCTTTATCAGGTGTTCTACCTACCCAATATTATACCAAGTGCTGCATTTTACCGCACGTCTATCGTTTTGCTCGAAACTCGGACTGAGACCTGGCATCAGTTTTTTAAAATATAGCCGTTCGTCCCGCGTATCCGGTTTTCTCAAATGAAAATAAAGCTGTACTTTAAAAACGTAATAGGTACTTCTATGGAATTGGGATGTTATTTAGTCAATAAATTCAGTGAACATTGGGAGATATACGCTGTTGAAACTTCATTCTCTAGTAGAATTAAATTACATTATGTTCATTGTCATTCCATTTAGCTGCAGATAACGTTATAAAGAAAGTTGGTATATCAAATTGTCTGATCATTGTCAAAACTTTGTCTTTTAAAATGCGATATCCTTCGTCGTGTTGTACCAAATTTTAAATAAACTAGTCGTTGAGAACATCTGTTCCATTACAATTTCGTAGAATGACTTTTTTCTCAAACTGAAATATTGTTTTTAATTTTGGAAAACTCCAACTTTTTGTAAGAATATAGAATTTTGTCTGCTCAGGCACATCTTCGGTTGTACCGTTTTGCTTCCCATTTTAAAACCTTTGCAATTGTAACCGTAGAAATTCCTTTAACCCATCTAGCAACAAATCCATAGGTTTTTGACTTTCAATATTCTGCACTTGAACATTTTCGACGGGAATATTGTCCAACAAATTCTCTTGTGGGTTCTATTCTCCAATTTAATCCTCATCTGTGTTAGGATTCACCATACTTGATATTAGTCTTTGATTTTTCTTATTGGCAATCAATGGTACTCCATTTGGAAGATCCATTATGGTCAACTTCAGCTAGATTAGCGAATTTACAAATAAAAGGACCCCATTGCAAACATAAACTTTTTCTGACCCATTTCTGATGTTGGTACACAAATCCGATACCATCCTCGGGTTCCTATTTTCTTTTTCTTGTCTCTTGCTTGTACCTTGCCTAGCAATACGACCTAAAGAGGTTTTTCGCTCTTACTCCATAATTTAGAATATGAGATTTCTCCGACGTATGCGTTGTAGCTCTGCAGATTTTGGCTCATAATCTGCTGACGTTGTAGTGTCGAATGCTCGTGTAGTTTAGGCATAATTATATACACTCAATTTTAAAGTAAATAATCTCATACACTAATGAGATATTCCGTTCCCAAACCATATATTTTTTGCACAGGGTAAATTTGTTATATTAAGTAAAAATAAGATTTGCTTTTAAGCAACACGTCTGTTTTTTCTATGTTTTCTTCCACATAATTCGGGACTAGTAAGTGTAACGTCAATACTCAAAGTAGCGATTACTTTAGAGAATTAGCAAAGCTGTTTCACCGTTGAAGTTGATTGAATTCAGAATAACAACGAACCTACTTGCAACGTTTTAAAGGATAGTATTAAATTGAACAGGAAAAAGTTTGACGTCTTTGATGAGCGGGAACTTGAAAATGTTCTTCAGCTACTGAGAGAGGAAGAATTTAAGATAATATAAGTCAAGAAGTTAATGAAAATATTGATGTTAGAGTTCTTGGTGACTACCCGTTAATATTAATTGATCGAAACGTGAATATTAAAGAAATATCTTCTACTGCTACTTAAACTCCCACCTTTCATTTCGTACGTTAAATGTCAAATAGAAGCTTTACTTAACTCACCTTTGCCATAACAAAAAATCGGGATAAACGTTTTATAAATTTATTGCTGAAGGGGTCGGTGTTGGGAAAATCAGATTAATAACTGATATTTATCAACCTATAAATAAAAGACTATATATCATACCAGGATCTGAGTCGACCACAGTTAAAGTTCTACTAATAGATTTAGCAACTTATGGTATTGGTGATGCATGCATTGCTTTCAACGTTTTCCTTTCCAGTTAAGTTCAGAGCAAAGACTTTTGGGACCTAACGTGTTAAATGCAATATAACCAAACTTATGACTTTGAGATTACTTGATATCGATGGAAAGCAATTTATCCTAAATTTTTTTACGTAGTTAGATAATAGGCTTCTTAAGAGCAAATCGAATGGATTAATCAAAGACTTCCAAAAATAAGCTTATATTTCCCTGATTAATAATATATTGAAATTTACTTAACTATGAGGCAATTTGGGCACCCAAAATTACATTTAATATACTCTACAGTTTATCATAATTTGCCTTATACTCTTGTATATTTTTTAAAGATTTGTGGAAGCGGCAATAACATTTGCGGGCATCGGTGAATTTGAGAATGCTCCGAATGCTATCTCAAGAATTTACATACAAGTGGAATTACCCTGAAAGGGAAATAGATAAGGGTGATTTTGTCGTAGTTCGACAAGAAAATTTTCCACCCACCTCATGGAAGTTAGGTCGTGTTGTAAATATTTATCCCGGTGTAGACGGACACGTCCGTGCCGTGGACGTTCGTACGGTAAACGACGTTATAAAGCGGTCGATAGCTAAGTTGGTCATTCTGACTGACCAATCGACGACTGAAAAAAAATTAAAATATTTTTTTTTTCTTTTAGCATAATGGACGCCACCATTATTTTAGACATTGAATTGATCGCGAAAATCGACGATGTATTAGAAGAAGCGGAGAATATTACTACCGCTAAAAGGCGTATAACATCCGAGGCGGTTGACGATCTTGTAAGGCCTAGTGCTGCCGTTAAACTTGTGGAGTCGGAAACAGAGTCCGTAACTGCGGATTCAATAACTTGTCCTGTTTCCAAATTATCATCGGAATCTGTAACTGCGGATCCAACTAGCGGAAACCCCTCTGAATCCGTAACTGCGGGTTCTTCGGTACAACCGTCTATTGCGGAAAATATACAACCAGGACCTGTCCCATAACTTTGGGTGACCTTCCTTCATCTACCTCTTCGAATAAACCTATGCTGAATCCTCGCAGATGTCGGGTTTGCAACCAACTCTTCTTCATCTACCTCTTCGAATAAACCTATGTTGAATCCTCGCAGATGTCGGGTTTGCAATCGTCGGCATCACTTGGTACATGCAGAGAATTTCTTGCCATGCCTGTAGAAGGTCGCTTACAGGTGGTTAATGCACATCTGGACTGCCACGATGTTTAACTAAATGGCACCATGCCAAGGAATGTCGCAGTCGTAAGGTCTGCTTCAAATGTGAAGTATTCCATCTTTAGTTGTTGCACGAGGATCATAGTAAGGGTTCCAAGCTCAGATATTCATCCCGTTCTCATCTTAGTCCAAGGTCCCGTCGGTACCCTAGTTTTGAGTCTTGTCCGACTTTTAGATCTGTAGATGACAGACTTGTCGATATTTCCACGGGGCCCTCCCTTAGCCTCTTGTCCCTCCAATCTGTGGCGAAACTTTAACCAAGTTTAGTTGTGCAAATTCGTGTCGGGCCACCAGTACCGGTTCGGTCCGTATTAGACCCTTGCATTATATAAAGCCAAATATGTACGTCGATGGTAGACCACTTGAGACTACCAACTTTGAATTTGGATGGAGTCCGTTTTTGCCAATTTTCGGCCACTTCAGTGTAAGATCCGACGCAATCGATTATAGTTTCGGCCAGAGTGACTGATCTTCATCACGTTTTCTCACCGACGGAACCAATATCCGAAAAACTGAAAGAGTCGTTTTTAGGGCTACCCCTAGCAGCTTTAGTCCTCGGTCCCGATGTGTATGTCGTCACCAGTCGAGTGAGAGTCTCCCCAGGATTGCCTATTACCCATTATACGATATTTGGATGGGTATTATCGGAAGTCTGTTATACGTTTTTTTCCTGTATAATATTAAACTGAGAAAAAATAAAATTGAATTGAAATTAATTGCTCACAACTGCACTCCTTCATTTACTATTATAATTTGCTATATATTATATATTATTTTGTTGGTTGTGTTACAACATTGATAATGTTGCAAGGGGGTGACCAACGTTCAATTTAGAATCATAAGTACATTAATTTCCTTTGTCGTCTCCACATTCATTGTGATTGAGACTTTATCGAATGTTATACTCGTTACAATCTGCATATTCCTTTTTGTTACAACATTGAACTGTGAAATGCAGATTCTAACGAATATCAATTTGCCGCTGACGCCTCCTTTCGACATTATTAGCACTCACTCTTCTTCTCGCTGCCAAACCAACCAACAAGTATCTGTCATACACCACTTATTATATCCATTTTTATACCCTCAGCCATATGGCTACAGAGGGTATATATCATTTGATACGGCCAAAACGTGCCTAGTCGAAATAACGGTTTTAGACCCTAGGTCCTTTTGGACCAAATCCGTTTCAGAACATTTGGAGTCGATCTAGCGATGTCCGTCCGTCTGTCTGTCTGGCTGGCTGGTGCGCACGATAACTCTCGAAGGGAGTACATTGGTACATCGTAATATTTTTGTCAAACTTAGATCGAGTTCGGAGATGGGCAATATCGGTCCACTCCTTCTGGTACCTCCCCCACAAAAGTTCGAAATTTTCAAAAAAATTAGTTTTTGCACAGAAAGAGAAACGGTAATCCGATTTTGCTCCAACTTTGCAAATCCTAATATTTGCGTCAGTGCTAGGTCAAGTGTGAAAATTGACAATATCGGTCCACTCCATCAGGGACCTCCCCCACAAATGGTCAAAATTTTGAATAATTACATCTCTAGGAGTCCGATTGTCATCAAATTTCACACATGCCAATATTTATGTTAACCCAAGGTCTGATGTTAAGATGGAATATATCGGTCCATTCCTTCTGGTACCTCCCCCACAAATGGTCGAAATTTGAAAAAAATATATATTTTTTGCACAGAAAGAGAAACGATAATCCGATTTTGCTCAAACTTTGCAAATCTTAATATATGCGTCAGTACTAGGTCAAGTGTGAAAATGGACAAGATCGGTCCACTCCTTCTGGTACCTCCCCCACAAAGGGTCAATATTTTTAATAATTAAAACTCTCATACAATTGATGTAAGAGTCCGATTGTCTTCAAATTTCACACATCCCAATATTTAATGTAACCCAAGGTCTGGTGTTAAGATGGAATATATCGGTCCACTCCTTCTGGTACCTCCCACACAAATGATCGAGATTTTCAAAAAAATATATATTTTCTGCACAGAAAGAGAATCGATAATCCGATTTTGTTCCAACTTTGCAAATCCTGATATTTACGTCGGTTCTAGATCAGGTGCAAAAATGGATAATATCGGTCCACTCCATCAAGTACCTCCCCCACAAAAGGTCGAAATTTTGAATATCTATCAAACTCTTAAAACACTAAATTAACATCCGATTCCATTCAGAATTAGGACGTCTCAATATTTTTATAAACGCAAGATCTTCTATAAAGATGGTAGAAATCGAACCATTCGTTCTGGTACCTCCCACACAAAGGATGACAGTTTTGAATAATCAAAACGAGGAAAGAATCCGAAATAAACATCCGGTTCTCTTCATATTACACACGTCCCATTATTTCTACTAACTCAAGATCTGGTGTGAAGATGGAATATATCGGTTCACTCCTTCTGGTACCTCCCCCATAAAATATCGAAATTTTGAATACCCCTGAAGCTTATAAAACGCAAAATTAACATCCGATTCTATTCAGACTTGGAGCTTCTCAATATTTTAATCAACACAAGATCTGCCAACTTATAATTGTCATAACTTGCGAAACAAGTCGGTGATTCTTAACAACTTGCTATATCTAAATATTTCTCTTAACCAGTATTCTGATATGAATATGTAATTTGTCGGAATTTATGATTTCGCATAAAATTGGATACGAATGTTCAATTTCCTTCAAATTTTGCACATACCAATATATTTTATCTGTATTAGATGAAGTATGAAAATGGAATACTTCGGTCCGCTATATCTGTTACCTGACGCATATTTCCGAAAATGTGCACATATCTCATATAAAGTACAAGAAGTAGCCGATATAGTCCAAATCTGTCACGTTCATAACTCAAGGCTGGGGGTATACATCTGTCGGCAAATCCGACTGATACTATTTTACTTGTTATTATCTCAATAAACCAACCATATTATTTGAATATAAAACTAAAACGTTCTTGTTATACCCTCAGCCATATGGCTACAGAGGGTATATATCATTTGATACGGCCAAAACGTGCCTAGTCGAAATAACGGTTTTAGACCCTAGGTCTCTTTGGACCAAATCCGTTTCAGAACATTTGAAGTCGATCTAGCGATGTCCGTCCGTCCGTCCGTCTGTCTGGCTGGTGCGCACGATAACTCTCGAAGGGAGTATCCGATTTGGTCCAAATTGGCTACAACGTAATATTTTTGTCAAACTTAGATCGAGTTCGGAGATGGGCAATATCGGTCCACTCTTTCTGGTACCTCCCCCACAAAAGGTCGAAATTTTCAAAAAATATATTTTTTGCACAGGAAGAGAAGGGATTATCCGAATTTGCTCCAACTTTGCAAATCCTAATATTTGCGTCAGTGCTAGGGCAGGTGTGGAAATGGACAATATCGGTCCACTCCATCAAGTACCTCCCCCACAAATGGTCAAAATTTTGAATAATTACAACTCTCATAAAATGTTATGTAAGAGTCCGACTGTCTTCAAATTTCACACATCCCAATATTTATATTAACCCAAGGTCTTGTGTTAAGATGAAAAATATCGGCCCACTCCTTCTGGTACCTCCCCCACAAAAGGTCGAAATTTTCAACAAAAAAAAACAAATTTTTTGCGCAGAAAGAGAAAGGCTAATCCGAATTTGCTCCGACTTTGCGAATCCTAATATTTGCATCAGTGCTAGGACAGGTGTGAAAATGGACAATATCGGTCCACTCCATCAAGTACCTCCCCCACAAAATATTGAAATTTTGAGTACCCATGAAGCTCATAAATCGCCAAATTAACATCCGATTCCATTTAGACTTGGCACATCTGTCGAAATATTTATATCATATTTTGGGTCCGATAGGAAATGGGCAATATTGGCCCATTCCTTCGGGATCTGCTCCATTATAATTACCGTCGTTTTTAAATATTTTGAATAGCCTGATCTTATTTTTCACCTATAGTCTTTAATTTGAGTGTTAAATACCTATATGATAAAGAACATCTATAATAGCCCCATGTGAAAATTCAGCTCAATTTTTGATATTGTAAAAAGCATTCAAATGAGCTATAATTTGAAATTTGTATTTCCAACGTTTAAAATACCGTACTGCTTGGTATTCAGTTTTGTCCACCTCATACTTGAAGGCAGAATGTTGTCAGAATAGCCAAAAAAAATTACTCTTTTGCTCCGATTACAGTAAGATGGGCATTAATTGTTTGTCATTTAAATTGTGCGGCGGAGATCCAATAAAGTTACTTTATAATTTCGTATTTTTTCATGTTTCTGCCACAATTTCCGACTGAATGAGTCCCAGATTGACATTTCGGAGTTTATTTCATATAGACGTACATCCCAAATCTACGTTCCCAACCAATATTCTCTTGGGGGTTACAAATTCAATAGAATACCAAATTTTCTTTTCTGACCACACATTGGTTGGGAAACTGGACTTGGGGGTATACTAATGTGGGGACTATACTTAAATAAATTCCTATGAGGATAATTATCTGTTAGATGACTTTCTACCCCAGGGTTTTTACCCCAGGTAGCCTCAAGACTAAGATGCGCACTTTTCCGAAAAATAAAAATTTATAAGAAGAGGTTTTCTTCCCCCTTAGAAACAAAGATGTCAAATAAGGGCCAAAAAATGAAAAAAGTGGCCAAGATCCCGAAAATACCTTAAATCATATGATAGTGATACCAAAACGTGATATTTTTTTGCAAATATGGTTTCTTCTTAAATTATCAACATTAGCTAAAATTAGTACGAAAAATATGGTTAAAATGTAGAATATACTTAAAATCGGGTTGTTCCGTTATCAGGGGTTATGATCCATATCATGACCTGCCAAAGCGATTAAAGGTATATTGAATGTTTAGGTAGAATTTCTATTTTGCGTTCTTTATAGTCGGTATTTGACTGATTGCAGTCGCAATGTATTTTGCATTTTGTGTTCTCATTTGACAATTTATTGTCATATGAAAGAAGCAGGTCCACTTTTTGAAATTAACGCCATAACGCTTCTTCGATCATTTTTGTTTGTTTAAATGTGTTCGCATTTTCCAGCTGAAGCACGATGTAGGTCCTGGAGTAGAAAGCATTTAACATCGTATTGCGCCCTCATTTACCCAAAAAAAACCTACACACCATATTAGAATTCAAAAAAAAAAAAACACTACAAATGTACATTCGAAAATAGTAAGTCAAAATGGAAAAAAATATGCAATATAAAACATTACTATTGCACATTTTAAAAGTCAAAATAAAAATGTTCAAATTTCACATTTTTACGCGATTTTTTTTGGATTTTATTCTTTTCTGCCAAGAGGCAATTCCGAATTTGTCTAAATCGTTAAAATCAGACCGGCGGTCTTTATGTTATAAGAGTAGTAACTAACACAACTTTCTTTTACATATAGAGAGATAGATTTAAAAGTAGGCGCGTTCCTCAGCCCCTAAATAAGTACTTAGGGTTGGATGGAAAGCCAACAGCATCTCGTGTAATAATTCTTAAACCGATATCTTCACTATTTTGGCAAATAAAAAGATTTTAGATAAATCGTAATAGTGGGCGTAAAAGGAGGCGTGGTCAATATTTTTTCTTTAAAAACCTAACTCGGGGTATGACGAACGTTTGTACAAAAAATTATGCAAATCGGTCCAGCCGTTTTCAACTGATTCCGTTACCAAAAAACAACAATTGATTTATATATATATAGATTATATAATATAATATTATATTATATTATATTATATTATATTATATTATATTATATTATATTATATTATATTATATTATATTATATATATTATATTATATTATATTATATTATATTATATTATATTATATTATATTATATTATATTATATTATATTATATTATATTATATTATATTATATTATATATATTATATTATTATATTTATTATATTATATTAGATTATATTATATTATATTATATTATATTATATTATATTATATTATATTATATTATATTATTATATTATATTATATTATATATATTATATTATATTATATTATATTATTTATATTATATTATATTATATTATTTATATTATATTATATTATATTATATTAATTATATTATATATATTATATTATATATATTATATTATATTATATTATATTATATTATATTATATTATATTATATTATATTATATTATATTATATTATATTATATTATATTATATTATATTATATTATATTATATTATATTATATTATATTATATTATATTATATTATATTATATATTTATTATAATTATATATATTATATTATATTCTATTATATTATATTATTATATATATTATATTATATTATATATTATATTAATATTATATTATATTATATTATATTATATTATATTATATTATATTATATTAATATATATATATTATATTATACTAGCTGGCCCGGTCCGCGCTGCCGGCCCGTAGTTTTAGGTCTGTAATGCAAATTTTATATAGCATAATCTTTCACAATCTAGTTATAAAAGGTGAACAAATTTTAAATTGCGCATTAGCGCCATCGGTAAAATGACTATAGATCGGCGGCCCTGGGGACTATATGGGGACTGTACCAAAATATTTATGTTTGTTGACATTGTTCTCTACTCACAAAGTAGCCTAAATACAGCAAAATCGATTGGAAAATGTGGTCAGACCCTCGAAATAGAAAAGCCAAGATGCCAAATAATGGCCAAATCAGTTGAAAAACGTGGCGAAGACCACAGTCATAGCTGGAATCAGGGATACATTCATATGAGGGTTATACCAAACGTGGCCCAACCAACATTCTCTTGGAGGTTACAAATTCAATAGAATACAAAATTTTCTTTTCTGACCACACATTAGATGTGAAAGTGGACTTGTGGATACTCCAATGTGGGGCCTTTACTTAAATAAATTCCTATGTGGCAATTATCTGTATGATGGTTCCCTACCCCAGGGTAGCATAAATAATTTTTTTTAGCCAAATCAATTGATGAAGGTGGTCAAGACTAATATGGGCCCTACTCTGAAAATTTCAAATTTTATGCGAAGAGGTTCTCTACCCCCTTAGAAACAAAAATGCCAAAAAAATCATGAATCATAGACGGTTATATAAATATGCAATCGGGTTGTACCCTTACCCGTGAGTTATGATCGATATGAAGACCTGCAAAAGCGATTTAAGGTATCTTGAACGTTTGGGAAGAATTTCTGGAAGGATATAAATCCTTTTCTTACTAAAGTCCCATTCGCTCTACTCTTTTGCACCCTTTAAATTTGGTATTTTACTGATTGTACTCCCAAAGAATTTTGAATTTTGAGCATTCATTGGACGGATTATTGTCACATGAAAGAAGTATGCTTTGAAATGAGGCTTATTAGACTTTTTCGATCATTTTGTTTGTTTAAATGTGTTCGCATCTTCCACCTGAACCACGATGTAGGCCCTGGAGTTGAAGGGTAGATGTCAGTTAACATCCTATTTCGCACTTATTTCATAAATTTTTTGGTGAAAAATTATTCTTTATTTTGTTCACAAAAAATCCACTGAATTCAATATGATAATACAAATTGAAAAAATTGACAAAAGAAGAATAACAAATTGAAAAAATCTTCAACTTCTTCGCTGATTTTTTACAGCAAATGTTTAAAGATCCCTACAAAGTTTGTCAATAGAATGTACTATTATTTTAAAATTCGATTCTATTGAATGTTTTTTTCGATTTTTCCCGATTTGAACAATTTTGCAATGAGATCTCTATTTCGTGATTTTTTAGCGATTTTGAAAAAGTAATTATCTTTTAACTTTGGTGTGATCGCGTTAAATTATTTCGATATCATCTATTCCGTTTCGCCACCACATAATTCGGTACTACACTTCCATGTAACCCGCCATCAATTTTAGTTCTCAAGAAATCAAGTCAATTTAATAAATTGGTATTAATATTCGAATTCAAAAATAAAATATTCAAAACACTACAAATGTACATTAGAAAAAGTAATATTCGAATTCAAAAATAAAATATACAAAACACTACAAATGTACATTAGAAAAAAGTAAGTCAAAATGGAAAAAAAAATCATGCAAAATAAAACATTACTATTGTACATTTCAAAAGTCAAAATAAAAATGTTAATATATCACATTTTTACGCGATTTTTTTGGATATTATCCTTTTCGGAGAGGAGACAATTCAAAATTGTGTGAATCGTTAAAATCAGTCCAGCGGTTCTTAAGTTATAAGCGTAGTAACTAACACAACTTTCTTATATATATAGATTATATTATATTATTATATATTATATATATTATATTATATTATATTATATTATATGATTATTTATATTATATTATATTATATTAATTTATATATTATAATTATATATATTATATTATATATTATATTATATTATATTATATTTATATTATATTATATTATATATTTATATTTATATTATATATATTATATTATATTATATTATATTATTAATTATATTATATATATATATTATATTTATTATAGTATATATTATATTATATTATATTAATTATATATATTATATTTATTATATTATATTATATTATATTATATTATTATTATATATATTATATTATATTATATTATATTATACTGATATTATATTATATATATTATATTTATTTAATTATATTATATATATTTAATTATATTATATTATATTAATTATATTATATTATATTTATTATATTATTTATATTATATTATGATAATTATATTATATTATATTATATTATATTATATTATATTATATATATTATATTATATTATATTATATTATATTTTATATTATATTATTTATTATATTATATTATATTATATTAATGATATTATATTATAGTTATTATAGTATATTATATTTATTATTATATTATATTATATATATTATATTATTTATATATATTATATTATATTATATTATATTATATATATTATATTATATTATATTATATTATATATATTATATAATTATATTATATATATATATTATATTATATTATATTATATTATTTATATTATATTAATATATATT